>NW_004567102.1:77177870-77286267 GCF_000260355.1 Condylura cristata
TGCCCTGGTTGGAGGCAGCATGAGATTGGGGGGGCGGCGGGAGGAGCGTGGGGAGGCTCGGGCGCCGCTTGGGGTGTCCCGCGGGGCCTCCCGGGGCTCCTGTCGGCGGCTCGACCAAATCCTGTTGGATCTTAAAATTTTGTTTTCCTAGAGGATCTCCCATGTCTGTAGTTTAGAAGTGGAGGAAACAGTCCCTGGGGAATGAACAGTTCAGATTCCCTCGAGCTCGTTTGCTGGAGGAAACCTGGCAGCTCGCGCGGAGTCTCGGACCATAGCCCCACCGGCCTTCTCCTGGCCCACGCACTCAGCCAGAGTCCTATACCGAGTTCCCGGACCTTTGCAGGATGCTCCCTGCGCGGACTGAGTTCGGCCCAGAATTGTGGGGCCGCGAAGGTCTTGTTTCCAGGCTCAGTCTCCACAGCAAGGTGGTCTGCGAGGGGACATGGCAATCCAGCTGGAGAAGCTGGTGGTCACCTCTGCGGGATACTTTAAATATGACTGAGGAGTGACGAAATACCTCAGGACCCTATCAAAGAATGAGGACTGCGCCCCAGCCCAAGCCTTAGTCTGAGGCCAGTGCACAGTGATTCAGCCTGCTGGCTGGTAGCTGTCCCTATCCCCTCACCCCCAGCGCATGGCCTCTTGCCCAGTCCTAGCACAAGTGTGATGAAGTTATGACTGTAATCCGGGCCTAGTGGGTGGGGGCAGAGACAGGAAAACACTGTTTTGTAATCTTTTTTGTGGCTGCATTCTTCACACACACACACACCCCACACCCCCCCCAACCCACCCCCCACACGCACTTCTCTGTCTTGGGAAAGACAGATCACACATCATTTGCTACCCTTCATAGAAATAACTCTTGACTTTTGGACATTAAACGGCAGTAAATATTTTTTAAACTGGAGAAGGAACTGAAATGACTTTTTATTGTGCTAAGAAAGTAGAAATAGTGACACAGAATCAACTTCTCCTTTCACAAATGAAAGAATTTCACACCAATTATTGATAAGGATAATGTAACAGTAAAGCTTCTTAACTCTCTTCTTTAATGAATACATGTAGCTTTTGGGGAAAAAAATCGTTCATAGTTCTTATTTAGTTTAATTTGACTGCAGATGGGCCCTCGTCCTCAGCCCAGAATTTGAGAATCCCATTTAGAGAGCTAGACGGCATAGTGAAGCAGGCAGGACCCGCTATAGAAGATTCTGTGTTGCTAGCTCCTTGGCCTATTCTGCTCAGTGTCCTGGATTGAGTCACATATGTTCCCTTTGTTTCAGTTGCCCACATGTAAAATGAAGGGGCATGATGATCCCTAGCCTTAAAAGCTTGAGTATTTACTGATATCTGGAGCTCCCCCTTTTAGTAAGTCACTTTGTTGACACTAGGTTACCCCCTCTCCTGTTGAGCAATTTGGTCTGGAAATCTCACCTTTGTCTCACAAATTTCCCTTGTCCAAATAAATAAAATAAGCTCTTTGTCCTTTTTCACTTTCATCCTAGGAAAATTTGGATTTCTCTGTCACCTAACCCATCTTTCCTCCTCCAATGCCCCCCACCTGAAACCCACAACACAGTTCTTTCTAAGACACCGGTTTTATCTTGTTATTTCTCTATTCAGATATCCATGATGGTTATCTGATGCCCATGGGACAAAGTCTCAACTTCTCTCCTCAATGGCCCATTCTGGCCAGATTAGTTTCCTTCTTTTCTCCAACAAACACTATACACAACCCAATTCCAAGTCACCTGTGCTCCTAGAATGATAATACCTGAACCCTCCCCTCTTAACCTGACAGCTCTAATTTCTCATCCTCCCTGAGGGACTTCTGTAGCACAGAGTACCTATTTTCAGCACTTTGACATGTGTCTCATGCCATCGCTACCTGTCCTACAAATGTATATCAGCTGACAGATTATCTCCCAGAAGTATGGGAGCATTTGTTCTGTTGCTTTTGTATCTCCCTCAGTACCTACGATACCACTGTTTATGCTTCATACACTTAATTAATATATGTTACTTAAAAAATAAAATATTTGCTTCTTTCATTTTAGCCTATACCCAATTTTATTTTCTGTCCTTGGCTTCACCACCTGGAGAACTAACAGGGACACTGGAAATTAAAAAAAATAATAATAATCAAAAATGAGGAAGGAATAGTAATGGGTTTGACTAGACACCTCACCTTCAAAAAAGGGCTTTGCATCTCCTCAAATCACTCTCTGCATCTCACACAGATATAGCAACCAGTGGCTTTTTCTAAGACCATTCTCAAATTGAGGAAAGTATAAAAGCCACAAAAATAAAATAACACCACAGATAGAAGTACAAAGCCTACACACCAGATTAGATTGTAATGGAGACAGAAAAGTCCACAGATAAGGAAAGCCAATTCAACAACCAAACTGCTCTTCCCTTTGCTTGATGTCAGGCGAATAGTTTCATGTTAAATAGATTTTCTTCCCCAATTAGATCAGTGTGCATTCAGGTAGCCCAGGAACAGATAAGTAGGGACTAAAGTTAAGTCATGTACTAATTAAGGAAAGCATCATTGGCCAGAGACAAGTGTGAGGGTGTGGGGGCTGATTTGCAGCTGTGAAATCATGGGACAATCGGAATTACCCGCTAAGACTGTGGTGGGAAATACCATTCCATTTTTATGATTTGCTCCTACAGAACTGCAAGAGGGAAAAAGCTTGTTGGAATCACCTAATTGCCAAAGTTTAGAATCTATTAGTTGTAATTATATATTCCTATGTAAGTTTGCTTGAAGTGTGAAGAATATGACTTAATATTAACAAACGTACAATTACACGGTAACTGAGAAGCTGTTTATAAGGATATCATAACTGAATCGATCTTGCGGTTTTATATAAATAATCAAGGGAATTAGAACATTGAAATCTTGGGAAAATGTCCAAGACCCAAGTTTTGTTCCTATATAACACAGATGTTGACATTATGTGTTATGTGCATTTCAATGTTCTTCTGTTTGAGTTGTTATAACTAAATCGGTTAATGTAGTGCCTGGGATAGAGAAAATATGTCCATTGACCAAATAAAGGAGTGAAGTAATAATTCTGTTTCCAAAAAGCCTGTTGAGGGCCTCCAGAGTGCTTGATTTATATTTTGGATGATTACCACTAGGTGGAAGCAGTTTGTACACAAGTGGATAAGTAGTTAAACTCTATTAGGAAGGGGGCAAGATGTGGGGAGGCGGGGAGGGGTGTATTGGAGATGAAATTTTAATTACAAATTTTTATGTAACTTTGTTACGCTAACAACACCATTTGGGGGGGTAATAGCTAATATCTATGCATACATTTTACATTATTCAAAGAAACTTGACTTAGGTTAAAATATCTGGGAGAAACTACTTTTAAATGATTCCATAAATGACATCTTCACTGTTCAGTTCTCAAGCCTACAATATGCTCTGTTCAATTGCAATGGGATCAAAGTCAGTTGCCTAAACTGATTCCATGCTAGTAACCAACAGGCGCAGAAGGAGTGGTTGGGGTCAGACAGGTGCATTGTTACTAAGCTATTACTTCATTCTGGTCAATAGCTATTGCCAGGTGAGAATGAAGGAAATAGCTACTATATCTTCTGGCTTTGCTTTGTTTTGTTATTTTTTAAGCTATAAATTTGTGTTAAAATGAGATAATTGTGTTAAAGCCACATAAAATTGTTTTTAAAGGTTTTTGTAAACTATTGTGTGTGTTGTAGGGGGTGTTAACGATTTTATTTACGCTTACAAGACCTGAGGTATAGGCCAGAGGTGCAGGGTGTGAGAGGATTCACCAGAGACAGAGTAGGAAACAGAACAGGCAGATTGACTGAAATACACTGCTGAGGGAAGCAGCGGGCAAGACAGGAGAGGTCTGCTGTGCCAGGTGGGTTACTTCCTTAGCTGGGGATAGAACTCATGCTGCAGTGGCTGCAGATACCTTCATAGTACTTTTCTTTAACTCCTTGTGCCACCAGGGAGGGTGAAGGAGGGGGTTAATAACCACAAAAGCCTGTATCTTTAGCAATTCTTACCTAGTGACACATCCCAGAGATGAAAAAATAGAACTGCATACTTATTTCTATGGTAGCCTAGTTTCTAAATTGCTTAAGTCTAACTTTCCTCCTGAAGCTAGATTTCCTGAATTCAAGTGCTATGATCCATAGCTGTGAATCCCAGAGTAAGTGATACAGAGTGAATGTTTGTGTGGCCTCCACCCCACAGTTCATGTGTTGAATCTAATCCCCAATGTGATGTTATTTGGATTTGGGAATTTTAGGGAGTGATTAGGTCATGAGGATGGAGCCCTGAGGAATGAAATTAGTATTCTTATAAGAGACCCCATAAAGACTCCTTGCCCCTTCATCATGTGAAGTTTCAGTGATGTGATGATTCCTCTCCTCAAACTTGGAATCTGCTAGTTCCATGACCTTGGACTTTCCAGCCTCTAGAACTACGGAATTAACTGTTGGTTGTGTATAAGCCACCCAGTGTGTGACATTTTGTCAACAGCCTAGATGGGCTAAGACTATAAATCACTTAACCTCCTATATAACATACAAATTCCAAGATGGTTGTCAAAGACCCATATCTCCTTGTATGCAAACTTCTGTGTCGTTTTCTCCCCTTAAGTGTGGACAGGAGCTTTGACTTGGTTCTCAACAGTAGAATATTGAGTTATCACTTCCCTGAAAGTCAAAAAAGACTGGTGATTGTTTGCCACATTTTTTCCCCTTGCTTGCTTTGATGAAACAAGTTAGTGAATTGGGGAGCCCATGTGGCATATAACTGAGGGTGTTCAGATGACTTAGGGGCAGGCTCTATTATCTATCTGTTGTTTATTCCTGCATCCTCAGATTCTAGAGCAGTATTATATAGTTTATGTTATATAAACATTTGGCAAATGATATTTGTGTTACTCCAATAATTGTCAATTATTACCTCATGCTTTGAGGTAGCAACACATGTTTCACATACCTTTTCTTGACCGACCTTACACTCGTACAATAAAAGAAAGGGAATGTAAATACTATCAAGTTAGAACTTCACCTGCCCACAGTTCTCTTGGCACATTTCTGGGAAGCAGTGTGGGAGTGGATAATCAGGGTCAGTGGATTATTTTCTACTCCAGTGAAATATCTGAGATCACAAGTAAATTAATTTGTCTTGCTAAGACGGAATCTTTCCGCAAATATAAATTAACCAACATTATTCTCATTTGTCTCTAGTAACACAAGTGATTCAGGAGATGTTCAAAATATGGAAGGTAGGGGTGAAGAAAAGAAATGTATATGAATAAATCAATAATTATGAACTAATATTAAAGATCACTCAAGGCAAGGTGAATCTAGCACATAAATACTGAAAGTAAAAATGCAAAATTAAAAGAAATTTTCCATTAAAAGAATAGTTAAATATCTTGCAGAGTTTAGATGAGAAAACAATAAGGTTTAGAAAGCAGCAAAGTGGGTCTTTCTAATTTTCTCTTTCAATATTCAGAGATTTAAAGGTTAACAGTGTTCTCCATTCCTAACAGCTTACAGAGCTTACAGAGCTGGAGCCTATGTCTGCCAAGTGGCATCATAATTCCCCCCTGGACTGACTTTTCCTTCAGGAAAACAAAACTCTAGGAGAGGTGTCTGTTAAGAAGGCACCTTCTGCCTCAAGGTTGGGAAGTCCAAGGTTTATGTAGCTGTGTGAAAGACAAGTCCTATGAGTGGGACACAAAATTATCAAGGCATTCCTTTGATCATTATGAGGTCTTCTGGAATCTTCTAAAAGACAGACAATCCTGAAATGACAATACTTTATGTAGAGGAATGGAAGGTTCTCAGGGCCCGAAGATGGATCTGGATTGAAGGGGAAGATAGCAGCAAATTTGGCTCTGGAAATATCCTTCCTATCTGATGGTCTCTGATGGACTTTCCAGCTAAATCTTCAATTCAATGGTCCTAAGTCTTAATTTTGGATCAGTTTCTTTTTTAATATGACTTATGCATTAAGGTGTGTTATGATGAAAAATGCTTAAGATACAATTCTGACCTCATCACCTTCAATTTGCCTTCATATTCCTGGGCAAATTTTGTTCTGTGTAGAATTTTACTGAGTTTCTGAACACAAAGGAAGAACCAAAGTTAATTTTCCTTGATATCCTTTTCACGGAAATGATGAAGCAAAGTTCACTGGCATTTTGTGTTCCAGAAGACATCATGACTTTTTATATCATCCATATTTTGTAAGTAGAAAGGACAGTAAAATCAATTTCTGACTCAGGACCCAGTCTAGGGCCTGACTCCACACACTGTGATTTAATTAACAAGACACTGAATATAAACACACTCATACAAAAACTAAATTAACTCTAAGTTGACTTGCAGTTCACTTACCAGATGCTTAATTTATTTTCCAATCTAAAATGGAAAAATCTAAAGCAAGTCCACATAGGTTATTCATTAAAGCCTATGTTGCCACAACCCAAAATGTCTTGTCATCCTCTTTGGGTATTTAATCTGTCCCTAAATCTCTCCCAGAAATTCCAGAGTTGAACAAGCTGTCTGCACCCCAATCTCAGTTCATCGTTTGCCAGAATATCCCATGAAGAGAAACATTATAGCCAACATGTGCTTCTATTTCTTCCCTTCCTTGTGAGGTCACACAATAAAGTTCTTTGGAGAAATAGAACTGATGATGTCTTGACACTCAAATTACTTTCCATTACATCCCACGTTTGGCTAAGAGTTTTTAATGTTTGTTCAAGATCAAAACCATTTGTGAAATAGGGCAAATTAGGCATCAGAAAGAAGGCAGATAATACTTTTGAGGGCTGGCCCTTGTGGAAACTACATTAACGAGGATGGGGTTAAGAGGGCCCTATCATGACATAAAATGAATGTTAAAGTACTTTGAATTGACTAAGATGTCTGAAAATATATGAATCTCAAGAATTGCAGAGATGGTGGAGTAGGTAAAAAAATTTGTTCAAGAAAGTTCTCTTTATTCCCTATAGGTCCTCAATGCATAAGCAACCTGGGATATCCATGGTAACTTCTAGTTTCATCCACACTTTGCTTCAATAAAAGCAGGTGTCCTGAGTCAGAGGGATGGGAATGACCCATATGCCAGGGCAGGAGAAATCTTTCCTTCTATCCTCGGTTCTTGCTTCAATCTTGAAGACCTGCTTTAGACATTATTTTGTTTTATTATTTTTATTAGCAGGGACAAGTTCTTTCCCCCAAAGAGGGAGGAAAATATATCTTGATAAATACAATCAAACTGAACTAATTTTAGATGGAGAGCACTTTACATTTGTGTGACACATTTTAAATTATTTCAAACTGTTTTTGTAAGCAATTTTTGTAACTTTACTATCAATAGCATGAATGACTCAAGTTGGATCCCTATTAGATATTTGGGAAATAGCAAAACTGAGCATTTATGTTTCTAAAAAAACCAAACCTTTTAACTCTACCTGTTTTCACAAACCACAACTGGAAGGAGACCAGGGATGTCCTCCTTTTAGATTTGCCCTCTTTCATGAACAAGAAGAACAACTAGTTTGCACCTTAGTGATGTTTAAGTCATCATTTTGTGAATGCAGACATTGGGATTCAGACCCACTTTCAGGGCCTCCCTAACTTTCCGATGTGTCCCATTGCATTAAAAAGCAGGACAGACTTCCACTCCTGTGCAGCCTGGTGCAGATCAGCTCAGCGCCAGATGGTCAACTACGTTCGCATCCTTGTGACCTCGGACTGCAGTAGAAAGTGCAATCACCACTTCAATGCCCGCTCCCCCATGTGCAGGGAGATGAAGTCAACTCCACTCTTCAACTAGCTGGAACAGAAGTAGTAGTCCCCTCCAAGCTCACTGCAAGGACAGTGAAGTGCAGGTGCTTCAATGCCATTACTGGTCAGCAACTGGTGCACAGAAGGAATCATCTACAAGTGGAGGATGCAGGATGGGTAGCTGAATGCACAACTGTCCTTGTGGGCAGTCGCTCCAGCAAGCAGGGTAACACCAGGCTAAAAATGGACAAACATGGTGGGGACAAAACTCCTGAATGCAGAGCTGAATCTCAACAAGTTGGAAAGAGAAAGGCAAATAGAAAGAAGAACTGATTATAAAGAGCAGGACTGCATGGAACCTGATGTGCCAGCATTTCACTGTGGATTTCTAGGCTCATGTGCATCCCTTGAAACTTTTAAAGATGTCCCCGAAACGTATCATTTCTTCCCTGTCTCGTTACTGACCTGTGGGTCTGTCAATCTGCTGTTGTTGTTTTGACTAATAACTTTAAAAATAAAAGTTGGAACTGCAGAATAACAAAAACAAAAAGCAAGCACGCATGATACCTCCTTGCTCCGTGTGTTTCCAGTGCTTTCCTCCCGAGGTCCTGCAGGTCATCACCAACAGTCTTGAACCTGTGCCATATTTCTGCATATCACTCCACTTTATTTGTGGGCTAATAAAAGATCAGGTTCCCTAGTTTGTAACTAAAGTTTTACCTTCTCAGGTAATCAGTGAAATCGTCTAAAACTTTGAGTCTCTGTATGCATGGAGAAAATAGAAAAGAGAACAGATAATTAAACAGAACTTTGGTGGCTAAAGGATTACAAAGTCGATCCTGTGCTCATCAGACACTGTAGATGAGGACAATGAGATTTCCCAGACAGGAAGAGAACCCATGGTGACTGCAGAGATGAACCATCCTAGGAGGGAAAATAAACAAGACTTTCTTGATATTTGTACAGCAGTGTGCAGATTGAAATGAATTAGATAGTTCAGTTTCTACTGTTAGATTGTAAGGTGCCTCCAAATGTTATCTATATTAGAACAGTGTTTTACTGTAATTTGAGTGTTGTACCGTAACTAGAGAACTATGGCTTTGCTTGTCCACAAATCTATTTATATAATAAAGCATGTCATAATAGCATTCTACTATCAACCACATGGGAAAGAAATATGACATACTATTTTTTAATAGCACAAAAATGTCTTGGAGCTCATGTTTGGAAAGAAGGCAATGAAAGCTTCTCTAAAAAATCCCACATGTCTCACATTAGTCACTCAGTTCATGTTGAGAACTGATATATTTTTGCACCTTGTCTACATGAATATTAAATGTTTGATTGATATTCATATCAACTTTAGTCTCAGAATGAGCTGCCAAACGGGCAAAGACAGTGTAATTCAGAAGTGCTGGAGGCAGGAAGGGAAGAAGAAGCAATCAGAGCCAGCATTTGAAATACAACTGCTTTTAGCACGCATGGTCACGGGGAAGGGCAGGGTCGAGCCTCTGTCCTGCAGACTCTTGGAGATTGCATTCTGTTTTGACCTCCCCTAATCCTCTGGCCTCTGGCTGCATGACCCAGGCATCCATGCCAGCTCTTTCTGGCATGGTTATTGCTGGCTGCCTCCTGCTTTCGCCTGAGCCAGACTGGCCGAGTTCCCGATTTGGCCGTGTCGCTGCCTGTGACACTGGCTCTCTCCTATAGGGGCTTGTTCCCTTGACTCTCCGGAATAAAGAGCAGAGGCATATTAAAAGCCTGAAGGCCATCTAGTTTGGAAGGATTTTTATTATTAATAATAAAACTGATATGTTTTAAGATTTATTTTATTGTATGCATATAGAACTGGGGTACAGGCCAGAGGTGCAGGGGTGGTGAGAGGATTCACCAGAGACAGAGTGGGGAGCAGAACAGGCAGATTGACGAAGTACACTGCTGAGGGGAGCAGTGGGCGAGGCAGGAGAGGTCTGCTGTGCCATGTGGGTCAGCTTTCCGGCTGGGGATCAAACTCCTGCGGAAGCAGTTTTGACTAGCTTCCTAGTGCTGCACTTTCAACCATTGTGCCACCAGGGAGAGCCCCCAAAACTGATGCATTTTAATAAGACCCTGTAATGTAAAATTATCAAACACTCTGGATCCTATTAGTGTGTTTAATATACATTTCTATTTTCAAGAATTTAAAGCAGGACTACATAAAATAAATCCAGGCAATAGATGCAATCAGGCAAAACAGAAGAGATCTAAAACCACAAGTCAATGAAACCACAAGCCCATAAAATTTGCAGAGTTTTACAAAATTTACAGAAATCTGTGGTTTGAACTGAATGTCTTAACTTTTTTTTATACTAATGTAAAACTACACTGTGAAGCTGAGTGCAGGACTCCCTACTTGAATTCAAGACAGAACAGCATAATAGTCTAGCAAGTGTCTGATGTGTGCACTGACGGCAGGTATGAGGGATTTGCAGCTAGAAGATGCCAGCGACTGTGCTCAACCCCACCTGGGAGTTTAAAAAGCGGTGCATACTGTGAGCGTCTGGAAAATAAAGTTTACTTGACTTCTCTGATAAAATTTACTCTTCTGAATGCTTTTTCATTTTTCCATAGAATGAGGCAGTTGTATGCCTTTTGACTGTCTGTAAGCCTAAGTTTTAATTCATTCAGATAATTAAGAGTATGGAGGCTGAGCTATCAAGTGTATGTTTAATTCTCACCAGCAATACATGAGTGTTTCAGTTGATCTGTTTACTTGCCAGTATTTGATATTGTCAGGTTTTATTTTAAAATTAAATAGTCATTCATATCTAATAGACATACAGTAGTGTCTCATTGTGGTTTTAATTCACATTTCCCTGGGGAGTAATGATGTTGAGCATGTTTTCATGTACTTATTTGTCATCCATATCTCTCTTTGGTGAAGTATCTGTTAAAAACATGGCCATTTTAAAAAATTTATATATATATAGATATATGCATACAATAACTGAGGATTAGGTCAGAGGTGCCAAAGCTGAGAAGATTCAACAGACAGTGGGGAGCAGAACAAGCTATCTACTGAAACACAGTGCTAAGGGGAGCAGTGGGGAGACAGGAGAGGTCTTCTGTGCCCCGTGAGTCAGTTCCTTAGCTGAAGCTCCAGCTTGTGCCATGGGGGCTACTGCTGTGATTGTGTTGTCTTTAATCCGCCCCACAAGGAAGCCACAAAATTTATATTCTTGAATTATTTTGTTTTCTTAATATTGAACTTTGAGAATTCATTTCATATTTTGGATAAAGTTTCTGTATCATATGTGCTTTGCAAATATTTGCTTCCAGTCTGACTCTCCATTCCTTTAAAATATCTTGGCAACTGGGGCGGGAACAGTACATGGGACTATGGTGATGGCACAAGGGGGAAGTGAGGGTGGGAAGACCACATGGATTACAGCTGAGATGAAAAAATGTACAACATGAAGAATAATGTAGAAAAATATATTAAAATCTTAAAAACAGTGCACATCCCTGGAAAAGGGATAGAATCAGAAGCTACATGATTATAAAATATATTCCATCAATCATTTTCTTCAGAAATTAATAAACTTAGGTGTCATTTTCTCTCAGTTGACAGAACTGAGTGGGTCATCTTGTATTAACTATATGATACGACTTAAGTTTGAATCAGAAATATTAAAAATAACTGGTTTCACAGACTCAAAAAAATAAAATAAAATGCCTTGGCATAGCAAATTCTAATTTTTTTTTTTTGACAAAAAAATCCACCTTAATTTCTGGAATCTCCCTTTCTATCTTTGAATTCTTACAAATCGTTTATTGAATAAGGTAGGCATTGCATTTGGTTGATGTGCACTTGGTTCCTTCGCCTCACCTTCTCTTTCCCCATTCTAAAGTCGTCTAACATGAGATCTTCATCCAAGTTCAAGGTGATGTGCACTTAGGTCTGATCATCAAGAATCTGTCACTGCCCTGCACACAGCCACCAGTTCAAAGACGGGCAGTTAACTCCAGCCAGGTTGCTGAACGTAATTCCAAATATCAACGATAGAGATGCTAGACCTTAACCAAGATCTACAGCCCTATGGGTAGTGGAGTCTAGAGTGTCAGGCTGTCTGTAGGCCCTGGAAATAGTCAAGAATGAGGACAAGATAAATGATAGCCCAGCCAGAGATGGGGGAAGAACCTATGACTGCCTGTCCTCCTGAATCTATTCACAGCTAACTGCGATGGACTATACAGTCACTTAAGATAGTCAGCTCCTTCCTTTGTATTTGTTTGCTTAAAATGGTATAAGTTAGATTTCTAGCCCAACTTTGAGAAAACTCCAAGAAGTCCATTAATTTTTAATTTAAATGCATATTTGCTTTAAGCTTGAATATGATTTCTATTTATTTTTTTGCATATCTACCCAATACCTTATTTAGATGGAAAGCTTACCAGTTTGCCAAAAACATAACTGCAATCTATTTGAATAATGGTATGGGGTACAGACCATAATTAAAAAAAAAAAAAACTCAATAAATCTGAGTATCTGGGTTTATATTCTATATTGTTTTCATTCTTTATTATTAATAGTGTTTGTCCTTCCCAAGGTGAAACCACAAAGAAGGAAATTAGAAGACACAAAGGCTTGGATTACAATAGACCAAAAATCAGGAAACTTGCTTTTGCCATTTATAGACTGACGATGTCTCCGGCATTGTTCCATATAACTGAAGCAAGAACTCTAGGACAAATGAACAACAAATACAAAGATACAGAGAGATATTTCCTTATCTTTGCATATTATGTAGAAGCCTGTTTCATCTGCATTTAACTACCATAGGTCACACATCTAACTAGTGTGGGAGGGAGCAGCCAGTCACCTCACTGCACAGCCGTTAAACCTACTTTGTTATTAACTTCGTCAAGTTGTGACTGTGCAACTTGTACATAAGAGAATTTGTTTTGTCATTCTTACTCAGTTAATTTACCCACGAATGTTGTCATTATAACTTGAATTCTCTGGATCTATTACCTTTAAAAATAGAAGCAAGAATCTCAGGATTCTAATTCTGTTGAATGAGTCACTTTTTATTTTTGCCAGCGACCCCCTAGGGAATCAGTTTAAGGTCTAAATCCTACAAGAGCCATGGATGAATTTCCCACTGGGCTATGCAGAAGGGCATGGAAATCTGTGGCTCACGAACAACTTGTGAGTTGCAGAATGAAAGACAGAACACCTGCTGCTGACATTCTCTCCCAGCCGCCCAACATTTCAGCATCAAGGGGACAGCCTCATGAATAGATATAGACTAGGTTTATGAAACAAAGGTTAGCAAATCACTTTATGCAGGGTTTTTAAAATAAGATTTATTTATTTATGCATATAAGAACTGGGTACAGGCCAGAGGTAGGGGACGTAAGAGGATTCGCCAGAGACAGAGTGGGGAGCAGAACAGTGAAATACACTGCTGAGGGGAGCAGTTGTCAGGTCAGGAGAAGTCTGCTGTGCCTTGTGGGTCAGCTGGGAATCAAACTCATGCTACAGGGCCTGCAGATCACCTCATGAGCTTTAACCCATGGCGCCACCAAGGAATCCCTATGTAGGGCTTTAACTTATCTCCTATAAGAAATGACAACACAGGGCCCTCCCTTGTGGCACAGCGGGTTAAAGCACAGCACTAAGAAGCTTAAACCACTTCCACATGAGTTTGATTCCCGCCTGCCCCGGAGGAGATTCACATAGGAGGCAGACCTCTCCTGACCCGCCCGCTGCTGCCCTCAGCAGTGTACTTCGTTGATCTGCCTGTTTTGCTCCCCACTCTGTCTCTGGTGAATCCTCTCACCCTTCGCATCTCTGGCCTGTACCCCAGTTCTATATGAATAAATAAATAAAAATCTTAAAAAAAATTAAAATAAAAAAAAGAAAAAAAGAAATGACAACACTTTCTCCATTTATGATTCCTGTAGAAAAATAACCAAAGATCCCATTATTTATGGAAAATGCTGTTTAGGTATTAAGGTTCAACAAATACATCCTTCCTTCATGATCCACTCCATTTGCTGCTCTGATCTTACTAGTCACCACTTTCTGTGCTCATTCCTGCAAACTCTGTGAGTGCTCTTTATCTATTTTTAAAAAGATTTATTTATTTATGCACACAGAGCTGGGGTACAGGCCAGAGGTGCAGCGGCGGTGAGAGGATTCACAAGAGACAGATTGTGGAGCAGAAGAGGTCAACTGATGAAGTACACTGCTGAGAGGAGCAGCGGGCAGGTCAGGAGAGATCTGCTATGCCATTTGGGTCACCTCCTGGGTGGGGATCGAACTCATGCTGAAGTGGCTTTAGCTTCTAAGTGCTGCGCTTTAACCCACTGTGCCACCAGGAAGGGTCCTCTGTGAGTGCTCTTACCTTGGAAACACTTGAAATTTTCTTCTCCCCAGACCCCCACCAAAATCCAGCTATTTTCCAAGATGTTGGGGTTTCAGTTCATACCGTAAAATTTTCTTAATCTCGCCAAACTGAGTTTAGGTGTTGTTTTTCCTATTGCTGAGCTCATATGTTGCTTTTTCTATGTGGCCTCTTCATTGGTAGGGTTTTTCATATTTGGCCTCATATCTGGCCATAGGTGAAGGAAAGTGCAGCAGTGTTCAAATGGCTAATTATAGGTCAAAATTTTGACTAAAATAAAAAAAAATACATACACACACACACACACATATATATATGTGTCTGATATGAAAGGTTTACTGTTGAATTCTTCATAAATAATATCCCAAGTCCTCATTCATTTCCTTATTAAATGATCAGAGCCCAGATGAGGAATATTGTTTGAAAATGTGGAAAAGAAATTAAATAGTTGCTATATTGATTTTTGATAGTGATGTGCCTTCCAGTTTAAAAGGAGGCAGTTGTCTATAGTCTTGACACCTGAAAATTTCTACCTTATACATTTAAAATAATGGCTCCACAGATATCAGTACTCTTTAGATGTAAAGGCTAAATGTATATATCTCTTTGGCTTAATAGGTTTAGTCTGTACATGCACAGAAGCACGATGGGAAGAACTCAAACCTCAAACCTAGGAAGCTCCCATTATAATCCCCACTAACTAACTGGTGTGTTAAAGGGCAGGTCAGAGATGGAAAACAGCACAAATAGCCCTGCTTTTATTTGATCTCATGCATCCAGCGACTCCAGCATGTAAGCACACTTGCAGAGTTTATGACAAATCAACTTTCTGACTGGACTTAATTTCATTTTCTCTATATCAAACTATGAAGCAAATGCATTTGGCTGCAACTTTATACCTTAAATATATTCATTGTCGGGCTCTTCCTGGTGGCGCAACAGGTTAAAACACCACATTATGAAGCTCTCAGAAGTCACTGAAGTAGAGTTCAATCCCCAGCCAGGGAGCTGACCCACAGGTACAGCAGACCTCTCCTGACCCACTCGCTGCTCCCCTCACCAGTGTATTTCAGTAGATCTGTCCCCACTCTGTCTCTGGTGAATCCTCTCACTGTCCCTGCACTTCTGGCCTGTACCCCAGTTCTGTAAGCATAAATAAATAAATCTTTAAAAAATAATTTATTGTCACCTTGTAGTTTCTTATTCAAGAAGGATTAGCCTTGCTAATCCAGAGTGGACCGCAGATATCCTTGAGACCTGCCTTTCATAGCACCCCTGAAGAAGCTGAGCCCCCATAGAGGGATTCCTCCAAGATGGCAGAGGGAAGAGCAGGATCTTTCTGCACCCTGCCCTTTGGCATTTGGGCTTTCATAGCTAATTTGGGCACCTTGTAGAACATTATGCCATTCACATCTGTCTCTGAGTTACCTGTATCTCTTTCATCATCCCCAGGGCTATCTATCATCATAGGATTTATTATAGCCTCTCAAAGGCAAAAAGGATAATGGTGACTAATAGTATTTGATGAGACATTTTGCTTTTAAAAAATAAACTAAGAGCAGCCCTCCCTGGTGGCGCAGTGGGTTAAAACACAGCACTGAGAAGCTTAGGCCACTTCCGCATGAGTTCGATTCCTGCCTGCCCCGGAGGTGACCACATGGCATGGCAGACCTCTCCTGACCCGCCCGCTGCTCCCCTCAGCAGTGTACTTCATCAATCTGCCTGTTCTGCTCGCCACTCTGTCTCTGGTGAAGCCTCTCACCGCCCTGAGCCTCTGGCCTGTACCTCAGTTCTGTATGTACAAATAAATAAATCTTTAAAAAAAATTAAAAAATAAAAAATAAATAAACCAAGAGTACTGCTTGGTGGAGGATTATTGGGACTTAATGGTGGGTGTGGTGTGAAAATGTAAAGAGAAAGGCAACCCAGTACCCCCAAATAGGGTCTTCCATCTACTGCATCAAGCCAAAACATACTCCAGTGTGTAAGACCTTTTCTGAGAGGGTGAAATACAGAAAAGACAATTAGTGTGAAATATAGAAAAGATAAAAAATATAGTTTCCAAATAAAGAGCCCAAAGTTATGCATCTTGTGGGTAAAATGGCCAGCCTAAACTAAGAGCTGAAAACCAGCCCGAAGTCTAAAGTATGTCTGGTGGGAACCCTTGGAAAATGGTCAAAAACAACCAGGCAAGTCTGGGAGGAAAAGAGCAAAATCAAGTCCAAGATAAAAGCTGCCATTGTCAACCTCTCATGAGTCTCTCACCCACGTCTGTTTCAACTAGTCCAGGGCCAAGAAGCCAGTGAAGCTTCTTCCCATGTCTCTGCTTCATGTGCTCCTCCAGGTTTCCTCTTGCTCTCCATCCTGCTTCCCTGTTTACACTCCTCTCCAGATTCTCCTCCCTGCTCAGCTCCATGCTCCTTTGGGTGGAACAGGGAATCTGGAACCTCCCCTTTTTCCTGGGCACCACCTTGCTACAAAAACATATATTTGTAGAAGTTTGAGCCCGTAAACCTATGAAAATTCCCTGTAAATCCCATTAAAAAATTCAACAATGTAAACTAAACTTAGATCAGTAAAAATAAATTAAAAAACTAAAGTCATTGGAGGCTATTTTTTGAACAATATGTTAACTCTGTTTTTCATGAAATGCAAAGAGACAGCTGTAACACAATGAGGTAAGTGTTGATGATGGTTCAAAAACACTAAGGTGCTTTCAAAAAAGTAGTTGCAGCAAATTTAGACCAATACATGATTTATTTCAAAGACTGAAGAGAATCTTATTTGTCTCTGTAAATATTATGTATTAAAATGATTAACATTCAAGACCACGCTAAACCTCCATAAAACGGTAAGATTTAATCAAGGTGCTGGCATTCTACAAAGTCAAACTTTAGATACCAAATGTTAGTTATGGCTTCAATAAGGAAAGACGTAATGAGAATTCTGCATTCGAACCTAAATTTAGGATTTTTTTCTTATGCTAAGACTGTACTAAAACAGTTCTTAAATTCTTCCATCAAGTGGCCAATTCCTGAACACCTTTTCTCCTCCAAATTTGTGTAAGGACAAGTGGAAAGCATATATTCCATGAAACAGACTCAGATTTTTACAGGCACAGAAAGAACCATACATATTTGTATTAATTTCTATTCGTGTGGCCTCCTAGGAGTATTCTCTCTGGATCTGTTGGGAAAAGGTTCTTGGCAGTTATTGAAACTACCTCCATTTCAGAAAAACAATTCCATTAAAGGCCAACTTTTCTAGTGAAAAATAATAGCATGTTTATGTCTCTCTTGTTACTTCAATTTAATGTGGATGGAGAGGCCATGGAGCTAAATCCTTTGCATATCTGTTTCTAAATTTGGAAATGACTTATCTCATATTAATGCAGGTCTCCTGGGAGGCAGGCACCAGTGAAGAACGCTTCCTGGGAGTAATGTCACTGAAAGATAAAGGTAAAGGGAGCAGGAGCAGATGGGACAAGGCAGCGATTTGACATGTGATACAGGACTGGCCCCTGTGAAAGGGTGTGGGAAGGAAGGAGGATTGCGTGGCACAGCTCAGGTAGACACAGAGCGTCGAGGAACTCTTGGTCAACTCAAAAGGCAGCTCTGGTGTACGATTGACTGAAAGGGATTCCTGTCTTGGGAGAAAAGGGCAGCTCCTATGAGCCATTACCAAGCAGTGACTGGGCCCTGTCCAGGCTCCGGAAGACATGACAGCTGGAGGTTGTGGACTGTTCTGTTCGGCTCCAGCTTAAGGCATGTTCTTTGCAATTGAGTGGCACATCCTGGCGAGCCTAGTCATGGTGAGATATAGCTACACTTTATGTTTAAGCCCTTCAAGGGTGCCCTCAAACGTTTCTAATGTAGTCACTACTATCTTCACAGCAATGAAGGTTCCCAGGCATAATCAATCAACAGTATCAAGGTTGAGCCCTAACCTCAGCCTTCCTAAGAAGTCATATTTAAATATCCAGGGGGGCATTTTCTACTGAAAAAACCCCAAACTAGCAGTTCTCTGCTCTATGCTCGATGGTCATGTACATTTATGATACACGTTCTCGTGTGACAAGTGAAGGAAATACAACACCATTCAAAACAATAACATGGAAGAACAGGTCGCTGGGTGACCAGGGAAAAGCTGAGAGTATATCAAGTAAATGCCCAATGTCGCAGCAGGGACATTTCACACACCTCTGCAGTTCTGTGTCATCTGGTCAGATTCAGGACTTCTTGCCCCAGTCTCGCCCCTCTCTACCCCATCCACCCACCCCATGCTCTGCTTGATAGGTACTCCATTGGACCTCACAGAGGTGGTTTATTCATAGTACGGGAGCAATCAATCTTGTCCAGGGCAATCAGGGGAGAAAGAAAAAGAAATTTTAAGAAGGAGGGAGACATTTGCAAAGCAGGAAGGAAATGGCAGAGGAAGCAGAGGGAGGTCCGGCCAGCATGGAAGCCCAGGAAATAATCAATAGTCTAGTGTGGTAGCTGGAACTACAGTGATCCATGATGCATTGGGAAATAGTTGCTAAAATATTTGGTTAAACTCTTAAAGAGGGGCTTCCCTGGTTGTGCAAGGAGTTAAGAGTGCAGCACTATGAAGCTCTCCACAGTCACTGCTGCATGAGTTTGATCCCTGGCCAGGGAGCTGACCCACATAGGGCAGCAGACTTCTGTCTCGCCCACTGCTTCTCTCAGCAGTGTATTTCAATCAATACACTGCCTGTTCTGCTCCCCAGTTTGTCTCTGGGGATCTTTTCACCCCTTGCACCCCAGTTGTTATATGCATAAATATTTTTAAAAGTAAAATGAAATTTTATATGACAACCTTTTTAACATCTATTGTTTGTTCATGGAATTGAAACCATAAAGTGTGAGCAGTGGTACCCAGAACATGAAAATCATACAGCTCTGCATTTATTTATCTGAGTGTGATATTCATTAGTCCTGTGACAAATCAGAACTCTGTGTTTCTTGCTCTGTGGCTGTTATTTAAGACAAATTCCTTAGGGTGATTGTCTGAGGATCATGTCCTGATCTCTTTCTTTATCCCTTTTTTACTTTTGATTTGGACCTTAAGTTGGGGGTCATCATACTTATTTTACAAGGACATTTATTCATTTTTTCTTTGAAACTTGAAATTTTCTCTTAAACATATGCAGTTTGAATCATATTCCTTAAAAATATTCTGATAGAAAATAGTATAGTTCATTACTTATTGACACTGACATTTATTATTGAATAAGCTCCCTGTTTTATCCATCTTAAACATCTTAAGGAGTTCCTTGAAAAAGAAGTAAAAGATTTTGTAAATATAATAGCAATAACAACAAAAGCAAAACAAAAAGAGCAAACAATAAAGCCTTTTGTTAAGAGATAGCATTTGACATATGGTGTGGGGAGGATTATGGGATTCTTTTAAAGATTTACTTATTTAAGCATACACAACTGGGGTACAGGCCAGAGGTGCAGGGGTGGTGAGAGGCTTCACCAGAGACAGAGTAGGGAGCAGAACAGGCAGATTAATGAAGCACACTACTGAGGGGAGCAGGCGGTTCTGGAGGGGTCCGCCGAGCCATGTGGGTCACCTCTGGGGAGGGGGTTGAACGCATAGCTTTAGCTTCTTAGTGCTGTGCTTTCATCCTCTGTGCCACAAGGGAGGGTCCCAATTATGGGACTTTTTTTTTTTTTTAAGATTTATTTATTTGTGCCTACAGAACTGGAGTACAGGCCAGAGGCTCAGGGGCAGTGAGAGGCTTCACCAGAGACAGAGTGAGACAGAGTGGGGAGCAGAACAGGCAGATCGACGAAGTACACTGCTGAGGGGAGCAGTGGGCGAGTCAGGAGAGGTCTGCCACGCCATGTGGTCACCTCCGGGGCAGGCGGGAATTGAACTCATGCGGAAGTGCCTTTAGCTTTTCAGTGCTGTGCTTTAACCTGCTGCGCCACCAGGGAGGGCCCCAATTATGGGACTTTTAAAGTCACATTTTGCTTTAGAGCAAAATGTCATTTGTGAACAAGATTTTGTTTATGAACAAGATTTGAAAAGTCTTAGAGAATAAAGGCAAGTTTTTGTTTGTGTTTTTAAAGAGCACAGCATTCTTTCCAAATGAAACCCCACAGGAACCAAGGTTTGATGATGTCCTAGATTTCTGCAGCAGCCTACACTGAAATTATTTGTGTGTGTGTGTGTTTGTTTTTGAGTTGCCACATTTTTTAGGTCATTAGTGGTAGGCAAACTTGCTCATGCCACTGTCTCTTTTTTTGGCTAATGCTCTTTTTTTATAACCCAGTAAGTATAAAGCATCAAATAAAATACAAAATGCATAAACATAATTTGACATTGTGGTGACTTTTCTATTTATTTCTAGTATAAAACACTGCAGAACTCTAGGTTACCACATCTTTGTAAATTGCCATAGTTTTATGATTCTGGGATGAGTTTTTTCTTCCCCATGGTGATGACCACTCTAACTCAAAACCCTGGTTGATCCCCTCATTCTCCTCTCAACTGAGTTTGGAAGGAAGCAGATGATTCTTTTTCATTCCAACACAAACTGCTATTCCAACCTCAGTGTGAAGCAATAAACATACTCATTTGAGCAAATTCCAAAGTTGGCTGCCTCCAGGTGTTGTATCCTGGTATGAGGAGAGGTTTGGGCATCTCCGCCAGAATGGGGCTCAGCTGCACTGTGGTTTATTGGTTCCTTAATGGGCATGTCAAAACAGGAAAACGGACTGTGAATAACAGGAGTTCTCCAAGCTGAGTTTCCTTTCAATGTTCTTATTTGTGATTTTTTGGGTGGAGTAACTTCATTTCACCTAATTAAAGAAGACCTTTCTCAGGGGCTGGACCACATAGTTGAGATGAATCAGCTCTGAATTTCGTGCCAGAAAATCTGAGATACACATTCAGACCTTATTTAGAGAGGCCTATATATTGCCTACACACCCTTCCTCAAGTTACTTGACTTTTGATTCCTTGGTAACTATTTTATAAGTCCATACATTGTAAATAACTACTAGGCAAATGAATCAATCTTGTGTAGTTTTATTGATTCCCCTTTCCCATGGCCTCATTGAGAGGGCAGGTTTATTTCTATTTTCAATTCATTCAGCATCCCTGTATTCTATATAACAGCATGTTTCTTGACTTAAAAAAAAAATTAGGTGTAACATCTACTTACTTATTTCATTTAATGAGTCAAGCATAACAATTTTAATGTCTCATTCAATAATTTTCATGGATTGTAAGAGTATTTTCAGTCATTAAAATGTAAAAAAAAAAAAAAAGTACCTTAGAAAAATCAATGAAATGAATAGGAGAAGAGAAAGAAGAACTTAAATCTTTATCAGAGAGTTCCTGTGGACCTAAAAAGATATAGCAGATTAAGCTTAGTTTTGAAAATGAAACAAATGAAACATCATCCATCACTCTCGTGGACATATCTCATTGATGAACTGCCCAACATAATAGCTCTGAGCTATATAGTCACCCTCCCCACTATGAAGCCCAAAGGGAAGCAGCTATCAGCCTTTCCTAATTCCTGGTAGCTGGTATGTGTTAGCATAGCCCAGCCTTGGCTAATGCTTTGTCTTCTTTGGAACTTTGACTTTTGAACTAGTAACATAAAGATGGAAGAGCATTTTGGGTGTCATCCATAATGAAGACAACTGGCAACAGAGTTAGCATTGGCTGTGGCAATGGTACAGACGTTCTGTACCGGGCAGGAGGATGGGGCTGCGATGGCTGACATACCATTCCAACCGGTCAGTCCTCTCTGGGGGGCCTGTGCCTCCTGCTGTCTGGACTTCACCATGTTGGGTACCTCATGTTATATTCTTCTACATAGTTTAGAAATTTCATTCTTGAAAATGGTTAAGGAATCTGGAAAGAAGCTTGGCAGTTTTGGGTTTTGTGTTTTAATATTCCTTAAGCTTGATTAGAGCAGGCTGAGTCTAAAGCTAGTCTATGTACTGCTGAGACAAGACCTGAGGGCACTGATCCCAATGCCCCATGATGATGACATTTTCCAGTCTGACTGGTAGAAATAAGTTTTTTCCCCCATCTTCAATAGTAAACAAACTCTTAATGTATCTATTTATAGTTCTGTATGAAAATCACAATTTTATCTTTTTTTTTGGAAAAAGTCAGCTTTTAATATTTAGCTTCTTTATTTGGAGAATGAGCCTGATACCTTCCTCCTTTAGTTTCGGAAATTTTTTGAGTTCTAGTTAACTGAGTTGCAAAGAACCCTAGAGGGCTGGAAATATGTCTTTTCTACTTTTGTGTTTAGTATCAGGAAACAGTCTGCATCCGAGTGTTTTTTATTGTAAAATAGTAAAATACTAGAATAATAGGTGGTACTATTATCTGACATTATTGGTGGCACAGGAGCCAGCAACCTCTGACCTCATTTTGAAAGTGGCCAGAGGGTTCACCTTAGGTAACCTCCAAGGAGCTGAGGACACTGAGCTCACATGCGGGGCAGATGGGGATGTGGATACACTTGTTGACTTCTGATTCCAGGGAAGAAGTCACATGTGGAACACAAGGGTCAAAGGTAACCTTGGAGTTGCTTTCTGGGCACTTTCCCACCAAGGATTCAGAGATCAAAAGTCCTTTCTCCACACAAACATCAGCTGGCCCAGCACACATTGTGTTTTGTTTCTCCTGCCCTTTATGTTGGCTGCAGTGGGAGAATGGACAGAGAAGGGTAAAAAGCAGGCTTTCTGGAAAGCCCTACGGAGAAGACAGAGACTTGTCAAAGTACCTAAAAGGTGCCAAGGTTTAAAGCTGGATCTGTAGCCTACATTTTACATTCAAATTACTTATTTCTTTCCCAAAGATAGAAACTACAGATCAAAATAGAAAGCTAATAGTCAAAAATTAAATGGAGCACAAACCTGTCATGTCTTCAAGTGACTGTACCCACAGCCCACAGAAGAACCCATGAAAGTGGATCCCAAATATCCTGAGCACAGAAGGTGGGAGAGAAATAAATAATAATTGTCTTTTAAAAAATAATTAATTCTTGAGATGATGTTACTTAACAAAAGATAACTATGTTGTTTCAAGGGTTATTGTAACATTTATTACATTAAATGTTACTGTACAACTAGAAAATATGTCCTTCCTGGCAGTGTTTTGATAGCAATTTGTGAGCATGTCTGTCATGCTCAGGACAGTCTGAGATTAGTTCCAAAGAGTTGCAGAAATCATAAAATAACCAGGTTTTTTTTTAGAGAAAGGGATGTGAGCTCCTGTCCAGAGAACAGTTTTTAGTGCTGCTAACTTACTTGAAAAAGGGTTTTCAGGTAATTATAATAGCTGAAAAGTACTTATCAAATAATAGTTACTCAAAAGAGGATAATTCTCTTCACTGTATTTTTAATCAGTTAATTCTGACATCCAACCAATAAGACTAATGATTACTTTAACAGATTTACTACATACAGTGGGTAATTACTTTCCAAGCCATTAACTGACTTGAAACAGATTTTTAAAATGCATAGCACATATTGGTTGATCTTATCAGTTTTGAAACTTTTAGAGCTTGTGATGATATGTACCTCCCTCATCCGAGGAGAAGATGGAGATACTGCCTTTTCTGTCCGAAACACTTACATAAGGAGAAAAATGACTGCATTTACATGTTCCAAGAAATACCATGTGAAGGTTGGAGAATATTTATAACAATAGTAACAACATGCTTAGAATGTTCCGGCTGTACAAATCTTTGGAACAGATAAACTCATTGACTTCTTCCTGAGGGTTAATATGCAGATCAAAACACGATCCACTGGTAATGTGTTATTATTTAGCTACTGATATTAAAAAAGTTTCATGCACAGTTGTTAGGGCACAACTAACATTCTATCTTGCAGTCACGTTGGAAGATTTCAAGTCATCCTTTTTCTCTTTCCTGGCTGTGAAGTAATTTGTTGGAGGGTGTTGACTCAAGTAGATAAATAGTCACACTCAAGGTTTCTGGGATGGGGTTGGCTGTGGGGTAGGGGTGGGGGCGAAATATCAGTTATTTAAATTGCAAATATATTTGCCCTGGGGACTTAAGACAGTTATCTCACTCTTCTTTATACTCACCATTTGAAGCTGGCTACCCAGGGCACTTTGAAGTTGTACTTCACTTGCTGAGCAGGAAAGATCAATGCTTTGGTCCTTTGAAGTGGATGGCAGGGAAATGCAATTTGTCTTTTTATTTTAATATCCTGTGATATCATAGGGTTTACTAGAATGTTGACAGGCCATATTTCTGACCAACCCGAGGTTTTTCACAATGAAAAAGGAAGCAAATGGAGCAGTTTCTTTGTGGGCACTGGCCACAGAGGGCAGGGATTCTTGAAGAATGATCCCTGGATCAGCAGGGTCTGTATTTTCTGGGAACTTGTTATATAGACTATTAAGTCCAGGAAGATCAAGGTTATCCTGCTAGTCTGTGTTTTACAAGCTCCAGGTGATTCTGATGCAGTTATAGTGTTGTAGCTTGAGAAACAATTGTTACAGGGCAGGGAAAGGGACACCCCAAAGCCCCCAAGCCTGCCCCCTCTAAATAGACCTGCCATCTGCTGCACCAAGATAAACATCTAAGACGTTTGATGGAAAGGAACTTCAATTCAATTAGTGTGCAATACAAAAGAAACAAAGAATATAGTTTCCAAACCAAGCACACCAAATTACCTATCCCCTGTGGGTAAACGTCCACCCAAACAGGACTGGCCCAAAGCAAGGCCTAAAAGCCCACCACATGTCAAAAGCACCTTCTGGCAGTGACCCATAGAAAAGAGTCAGAAATGGCCAGAGAAGTCTGGGAGGAAAAAGAGTAAAATCAAAGCCAAGATAAAGGCTGCCATTGCCAACCTCCCACAGGTCTCTCACCCACATCTGTTTCAAACAAGAGTTGTTCCTTCACATGTCTCTCTGCTCCAAGGGCCTCTCTCAGGCCTCCTTCTAGCTCACCATCCTACTTTTTTCCTCTTCAGCCTCCTCTCCAGATTTTTCTCCTCCCTGCTCAGCTGACTCCACCCTTCTTTGGGTATGTAGGCAACCTGGAACCTCCCCTTTTCCTGGTACCACCCTGTTACACAAAGACTTGTGGGTTTAGTGCCTTTCAGTAACTCTGCCCCACTCTGTCTCTCGTGAATTCTCTCACCACCTTCCCCTTCCCTCACCTGCTTGTAAAAATAAATAAATAAAATCTTCTAAAAAATAAAAGAGAAGCAATAACATAGGACTTCCCATGCAGGAGATAAGATTCATCCTTGCCAGGCCTGCAGCTAATAAAAGAGGTAAGACATGACTGGTGTTCGTACCTTCTTCATGATTACCTTTGATTTAATTTTAAAGTCAGAATCTGTGGATGATTCAGTGGCTTCATAGTTGAAGCTAATTTAAATAAAGTGCTTGACGTGAGATTGGATGGGTAGAAAAACTCTAACAGAAATCTGGGAAAGATATGTTACAGAAAGTCCTCACAGAATCTCCAAATTTTACCTCTGGGAGAGACTGAAAGAGACTATTGCCACCATCTGCTTCTCAGAGAAACTAACTACTCTTTACATAACCAAATCCCTGAAGACTCAAAAGCCCAGAATTGAATTAGCAAACATTTAAGTGTTGCTGTAAGACCCATAATAAATATTTATTCACTTGTACTGAATGGTTTACTATGTAAAAAGTCAGTTGCTATTGCCTAAATGATTAAAAATAATGATCTCTTGAAAGAAACGAGGTAGCTCAAGTGTTTTAATAGTATATAACACCATATAAAATGTCAAAGGTAAAAGTAAAATACCACGGAAAAGCACACAGGCTAGCTGTTCTTTTTGCACAATGGGATAGTGGCTTAAGGAATGAGAAGACATTTGAGCTGGTTCTGACATATGGAAGGATATAGATCTAAGACTACTTATCCTTATACTTCTCTCTCTCGCTAGATGGATTGTTAAAACTAGATTATTTTTGAGCAATTTTAGGTACCCCCCAAAATGAGCACAAGTTAGAGATTTCCCATGTATGCTTGATCCTACACTTACAAAGCTTTCTCCATTATCAGCATCCCCTGTTACAGGGGTATATTTGTTACAACAAGTGGACTTATATTGATACACTGTGATCACCCTCAAGTGTCCTTATTTTTAATATGGTTCACTCTTGGAGTTAGAACAAATTTATAATGACAAATGTCTACTATGATAGGCCCAAAGCAAAGCCTATAATGTGGGAGGAGGAGTTTCTCATGGGTTCACCCTCCATGCTCACACATTCCTCAGCACCCAGAATTTCATCAACTACTGAAGGAGCTCCAGGGGCACTGAGACTTGGTGCTGGAGAAAGTGAGAGACATGTGAACCCAGAGTAGCAAGGGCAAGCAGTTGTGCACCCCAACTGCTCTATCTCCAAGGTGTTCCTGGTTGGGGGGCATCTGAGTCACTGTGGCCCTGGGGACCCCTCTTCACTGGCAAGTAGTGTCCTACTCTTGCCATCAGAACTCCTTCCGCATTTGGCACAGATCTGCTCTTTCTGATGGGATAAAGCCCCTGTTTAAACAAGTAACAACATTGTAAATGACCTAACTGGGTCTCTGCTGTTGCTCACAAAGCCAAATTCTGAGCCATGAGAATGTCTTTACATAGAGGAGTTTATTCAAAAAGGCCATGAAGGGAGTTGTACCCCCCCCAAAAGCTAGCTCCCCAATGGTGGGGTGCTGGGATTTTATAAGGGGGAAGTAATGAGAGGGCAGGGCAATGCTTCACAATGCTGGGTCCCAGGAGGTACGTGAAGTCTAGATTAGGTGTTTGATTTTCCCACCAAGGTGTTTCTCAGCAGATATTTCTGATGCCAAATTAACCTCATTACATAATCAACTTTCTATGTTCCTAGAATGCAGGTGGCACCAGTTAATGGTTAATCATGAGGACAAAGGTTAGTTAGTGTTAATTCCACTCATTCCCGTTTTTTAGACTACGGGAGTTTTTCTGGTTGCGAAGTGGAGGGGCTCTGGCTACTGCATAAGATCACGACTCAGCACAGCACAACACAACACAATAACAATACAATCCCCAGGGAAAGGAGAGCTTCCGCTTCCCCTCCCCATACTGGGGGAAGTTGGGTAGGGAGGTGAAGTTAGAAGAGACTAGGAGAAGGATGGAGAAAGAGGAAGAAACAGAGGAAGATGATTAAAAGAGAGGCAGAGAGAGATAGAGAAAGAAGTCTGGGGAGAGACATGGAGCAGAGAAACAGGAAAGAAGCCACACTTGCCTCTTGACCGTGGACTTGCAACCAGGCTTGGGGGAATTGGGAGCAGTCACTTGAAAGAGTCAGAGCAGTGGATGAGAGAGGCATGGAGCGGCTGGCCATGGCAGCCTTTATCTTGGCTTGGGTTTGGATTTTGCTCTTTTTCCTCCAGACTTGACTGGCCCCTCTACCCCCTCCCATGGGAGCCCTCCTGAAGGTGCCTTAGAATGTGGCCAGCTTTGGGCCTCAGTGGCGCTGCTTTGGACCTAGTCTGTTTTGCTGGGCATTTACCCATGAGAGGATGGGTAGCTTTGGGGGTTTAAATGAAAGCTTTTAACTATTTTCTTTCTCTTCTTTTCTCTCTACTGCACACTAATTGTATTAAAGTTCTTTCTTATTCACTAGAGAATGGTTTGTCCTTAAGCAGCAGGTGGCAGAATCTCTCTAGAGCAGGCCATGTTTGGGGGTCCTGAGTGCATCTCATCCTGCCCGCTAACAATAATTTAAGATAAAAGTGGTTGGCACATGGAGAGAAGTCACAGGAATAATGATACTGTTACAGTTCACAGAGAGGCACCCTGAACCCCCAAACTCACCTGCTCTAAATAGGTTCTGCCATCCGCCGCATCAAGACAAGACATAAGAGCTTTCATGGAAAGGAACTTTAATACAATCAGTGTGTAATACAGAAAAGGCAAAGAATATAGTGTCTAAATCAAACACCCAAAGTTACCCATCCCCTCATTGTAAAAGTCCACCCAACGGGATTGGCCCAAAGCAAGGCCTGAAAGCCTCCACAAGTCTAAAGCACCTTCTGGCCAGGACCCATAGAAAAGGGTCAGAAGTAGCCAGACAAGTCTGGAAAGAAAAGAGCACAATCAAAATCAAGATAAACGCTGCCATAGTGAATTCCCCCCCCCACGGGTCTCTTACCCACCTCTGTTTCACTGAGTCCAGGAAGAAGAAGAAACAAGGCCATTTCTTCACATGTCTCTGCTCCATGTGTCTCCCTCAGGTCTCCTAGCTGCATTCTGTTCCCTTCCTCTTCAGTCTCTTCTCCAGATTCCTCCCCTCCCTGCTCAGCTCCAGTCTCCCTTAAGGTGGGGCAGGGAACCTGGGTCCACCCTGTTACAACAGGTCTGAGGCTAGCAGGCAGAGCTAGGGGCAACTTAGCTTCACCTATGCCTGATGGGGAGAGAAGGCAGAACATTTAAGGAAACTGGAAAGGGCAGCTAGGTAAAGATGTGATCTTTGGTTGAGAAAAGCAGCTAGTCCTTGTGCATCCTGCAAGGAGGAAGATGGAAAAATGCTCTGACATCACTCTCCTTCCTCCTTGCAATCTTCTGCTCAGGTTCCACAAAGGTCAAACTCAAGAAAAGTCTCAAGGTCAGTGAGTGGCTGATGAGCCTAGAGAGGCAGAGGAACACCAGGGGGCCTTGGCTGGAAGGCAGCCCGGGGCCTTGCCACTGATCACTATGAACCTGAAGCCAAAAAATTGAAACTTGAGTCTATTATCAAAGAGAACTATAAATCTTGCTCGCAGTTATGGTTCAGAAAGAATCTGGTCCCAGTAAAAGTGGAAGAAGTTGAGAAGCTCAGAGTGGCAACCCTGCAGGCTGGCAAGGCAGGGGCCAGTGGCCTGAGGCCAAGAGGCTGGCAGTGCCCCCAGCTCCCCAGGGATCTTCAGCGCTTTTTCTCTGGGTTCTCGTTGGCTTTCTGCTGTGGTCTCGACCCTTCTGAGTTCACTTGCTCTTATGCAGCCACTGTCTTCTCCGGGAGGTGCCACCTGATAGCCCTGGCCTCCAGGCTCAGGTGTGCACACTTGCACCTGTGTACAGGCCTGAGCTTCAGGTGTTCACAATCAGGCACATGTGCCCAATCCCGCATTCCCAAGCGCCTTCTGAATCCGCATGGCCAAGGCTGCAGGTGGGAGCCACTGAGGTTAGCGGAGCAAAAGCCTGATGAAATCATTTACCCTACAAGAGGGAATGAAGATGTGAACTGGAATAATTCTGTTTATCTGAGATGTATTTTATACAAACAGGACCCACGAGAGTCAGAGCTGGGAACAGAATAGGCAGATAGACTGAAATGCACTGCTGAGGGAACAGCGGGGAGACAGGAGAGGTCTGCTGTGCCATGTGGGGTAGCTCCCTAGCTGGGGATCCAACTCGTGCTGCAGTTTCTTCAGACACCCCCATAGTGCTGTGCTCAACCCCTTGCAGCACCAGGGAGGCCCCAGAACCCGGAGTCTCGATGGATGGTGGGAGGAGAAAAGCGCTCTGAAGGCTGTAAGCAGACTAAGGAAGAAGGTTTGGTTTGGAATGGAATGAGATTCTGCGGTTGGAAGGGACAGCGACTCTTTTCACTGTCACTGATATTTGCACTCACATGCAGAGCTAGGCTGTCCATCTAGAGTACTGAAAGGAAACTTTTGCCTAGACATAATTCTCGCCCCACTCCATCTCTGTTTAAGAGATCAAAGTTCACCAATTTTGTTGGGAGCTGCTGAACTGACCCAACTTTATTTTACACATGAGGAAGCTGAGAGAATAAATGCTTTGTTCAAGGAGACCCCACTTGTTAATGATACAATTTGGCCAAGGCAAGAGCTCACATGGCCTTACTCCAAACTGAGACGCTGCTGGGCACATCCAAAGGAGAGTTAGAAATAAGGGTCTGGGGGGCGCTCCCTGATGGTGTAAAGTGTTAAAAGTGCAGCTTGGAAACTTGCCGCAGCTGCTTCTGCGCAAGTTTTATCCCTGGCCAGGTTGATGACCCACACAGTGCAGCAGACTCACCCCCTGTTCCCTCAGCAATGTACTTCAGTCAATCTTCCTGTTCTGCTCCCCACTCTATCTCTGGTAAATCCTCTCACCCCTCACCTCTTGTCTGTACCCCCAGTTCTGTGAGCATCCATCAATAAATCTTTAAAAAGAAAGAAAGAAGGGCTTAGAAAGGAGAATTAAGGAGTAGAAATAAAAATGAGTGGGTGATTTATAAATGTCACAGCTGCAGTTGAAGCTGTGATTATAGGCAAACCCTTGATTACCAGCAACTAATTCAAGTAATTGTTGTCCACAGGTATCGAAAATGTGACCCTGATTCTACTTTGTGAAAAAGAAATATTTCTTTATAGAAATTAAAAACAGTAACAATTTCTTTGAGACATCTTTGGAATATTACGGATCCTCGCTCTGGTTTCCATAGGGGAGGTCTGAGAACAGGACGGAGTCAAGTGGTGACATGAAATGTTCTGCATCTTACACACAGAAGGGCATATCTATTTTTTAATATTAAAAAGAGAAAGCTTATTATAAAAAAAGGGAGGGGAAGTCAAGGACACTTGGACATGAAGGTCTGAAAAGAGAAAGAGCTGCCCCTGAAAGGCACAGGTTTGTTAAAACAGAGGCCTGTGTGGTCACAAACAGGCAGCCGTGGGAGGAGCTGCCTCTGCCCTCCCTTGAGGACACATCTTATGCATTATGGGGTACAGGGGTGGGAGGAGAGCAGTGAGCCCACCCCCACACACAGCTCTCATGTTGTTTATTTTCTATTAAAGTAGACAGGGGCAGCCTCCCTGGTGGTGCTAGGGGTTAAAGCACAGCACTATGAAGCTCTCCACAGCCACTGCAGCACAAGTTCGGTCCCCCGCCAGGGAGCTGACCCACATGGCACAACTGATCTCTCCTGTTTTGCCTGCTGCTTTCAGTCAATCTGCGTGATCTGCTCCCCACTCTGTCCCTGGTGAATATTCTCACCACTCCTGCACCTCTGGCCTGTACCCCAGTTCTTGTATGCATAAATAAATAAATCTTAAAGGAAAAATAAAGAAGACAGGAGACCTTTACCAGGTGAATGCCCGTCAGATGGTGATAATAACTGTAGAACAATAAGCCAGTGAGGGAGATGGGATTGGCATTCTGAGAGGGAAGGATGCAAGTTTGTGGAAAAGGCTTGAGAAGGTCTCCACTGATAAGTTGACACTGAAGCAGAGGCCAGGGAGGTGAAGCAGTGGGCCAAGTGAGTGTCAGGGGGGTGAGCTTAACAGGTGGAAGGAATAGCCAATTCAGAGGTCTGGAGGAAGCAGGCTCGCCATATTCTAGGCACAGGAAGTAACCATGGGTGTAATGGAGAGATGGACGGGGGGTGTGGATAATGAGGGCAGAGAAGCCGCAGAGGCCCAGACCAGGCAGAACATTCTAGCCTTTATGGAGATTGGCATTCCTCTCTGAGTGGAATCACTAATGAAGTATTTTGCATAGAGGTGGGATTTTGTCTGCTCTGGAGCTTATCACTTGGAGGTTATGCTGGGAAAAGACCATAGGAGGCCCTCACAACCTAGAAAAGAAAGATTATGACAGAGACCAGGTGATGCTGTGGGGTTGATGAAAAGTGGCTGCAGTCACGTATTTTGAGAGTGTACTTAATTGGTGGTGGTTTAGAGGTGAGGGGTGTGATAATAAAGATTATTAGGATGATTCCAAGGATTATTTGGTTTGAGCAGAAGGAAAATGGCAGTACCATTTGCTGAGATACAGCAACTAACTAGAAGTTTATTCTTTACAGTTAACACAAATTTCAATTAACAACTAGAGCAATGACAGTTCTGGAGGATACACTGCTTATATATAGGATCTTATATATTTTTACTTTTTTTAAAGATTTATTTACAGAACTGGGGTACAGGCCAGAGGCTCAGGGGTGGCGAGAGGCTTCACCAGAGACAGAGTGGGGAACAGAACAGGCAGATCGACGAAGTACACTGCTGAGGGGAGCAGCGGGCGGGTCAGGAGAGGTCTGCCATGCCATGTGGTCTCCTCTGGGGCAGGCGGGAATCGAACTCATGCGGAAGTGGCTTTAGCTTCTCAGTGCAGTGCTTTAACCCGCTGCGCCACCAGGGAGGGCTCTTATATATTTTTAAATGGCTGTTTTAGTCAATAACATGGACTGAGGTGCTGGGCCCTCAGTTGGATACTAGGAGGCACTGGTATGTCCATGTTCCCTGTAGTGAAGTCGCTTAGGGTCTCAGTGATGCTTGATGGAGGAGGGAGGAACCTTCAGAAGGAGAGAGGAGGCAGGAAGGGTCTCGTCAGGAGGAGAAAAAAAAGGGCAGGAATCATTGAGCTCTATTTCTGAGACGGAGAGGATCACTGTCTACATGCACTTCTTGAGGGAGGTAAAGACTTTCCCGTTGGAAAATGAATGTAACAACACAATATTGAATTCATGTCATTACATAGCTGAGTGAGTGGGCAGGTTCATCTGTACCAGAGCTTCAGAATGTAGTAAATTTACATTAAAACTCTTGAAGAACAGCACATCATAACTTAAATTATGACATCCTTCCCTCTTAGATGATTTAGTTGATAGGCATGGTCAACAAAGTAGTTTCTACCATGTTGAGTTGGTGTCCTTATGATTCGCCTATCAAGTGTATTTGCAAATTCTCTGTTGATGGCAGATCTTTTACAATATGGTAAGACTGATTAGGCAATTACAGTTCTATGTCTTTTACTAAATACAAAACAACTCATTCTTTCTGTAACTCCAAGATGGCATTGTGTTCAGATTTCAGAACAAATTATGAAACTCTTCCAAATAAGCTCGGCAAAGCACATTGTCACTTAAATTTGATCAGGTGAATGGAACTGTTTTTTATACAATAATCTGAATATTTTGAATCAACAGAGCTTATACATGTGAAATAGAAATCAAACACCAAAAGGACTTTTCCTTTTGGTACATGGTCTGTGTTAATACCATGGAAAATGGTGAACTCTTCCTTGACTTACACCAGGGTTTCTCAATTTTATTCCCTTCTTACTCCCATGAGATAATTGATAATGCTTGTAAGTATTTTTGGTTGTCATAACTTGGGGGTAAGTTTCACTACTGGCATCCAGGAGGTGGAGACACCTGGGATACTGCTAAACATCTTAAAATGCACAGGACCACCCCCCCAACCCCACCACCCCGGTGGTTAACGCACAGCACTGTGAAGCTGTCTGCAGCCACTGCAACATGAGTTCGATCCCAGGCCAGGGAGGTGACCCACATGGTGCAACATACCTCCTCTGATCTGTCTGCTGCTCCCCACAGCAGTGTTTCAGTAGATCTGCTTCTCCTGCTCCCCACTCTGTCTCTGGTGAATCCACTCATCCCCTACACCTCTAGACTGTACCCTGGTTCTTGTATGCATAAATAAATAAAATCTTAAAAAAAAAAAAAAAAGCACAGGACAGTCCAAAATACAAGGAGTTACTTAGTCCCAAATGTCAAGAGTGCTCAGGCTGAGAATTCCTGACTACTGCCATAGTTCATGTATCATGCCCTATCATATGTCACAGTTGTGTTTCTTTAATTGAACTTATAATTCAACTGTTCAGTGTTGGGTGTCAAAGCAAGACTGGCACTATATTGTCGGGGCTGGGAGCAATACACTACTTTGAGGTAACATGGTTTATAGTTATTTCTTGAGATTGAAAGTCATTTACTTTTCATTAGATGGGGAGATTATTAGAAATTTACATAAGAATATCACCAGGGTTAATGTGTTTTTGAAGCCAACAATTACTTTTGTTTCATGTCTCAGAAATTTTGTCTATGCACTGTTGAGTTATTCCAGTTCCTTGCTATCTATTCAACCTGGTATCAATTATGGCCAACAATTCCAGATGCCACAACATTTTAACTGGCTGCCAGGTAGCAATGAGACACAGCCCTGGGTGTAAGCATGATATTCTCTACAATGTGTACCTGGCATTGTAGGATATCTGTCTCATTTTAGTCCGAAATAGGCGCTCCAAAACTTATGCATTCCAAAGGACTTACAAAAAACAAAACAACAAACCTTTGTGCCTTGTTGAAATGTTGTCAAATATTTTTATTGTGGTATAATTCCCGTACTATAAAATCTAGTCTTTCAAGAATATAGTCAGTGGCTTCAGTTGTGCAGCTCTCACTGCAATCTAAGTTTGGGACATTTTCATCACCCCATAAGGAAACCTCTGGCCTGTTTGGTGAGTTCACCTCACACACCAAAGCTCCCCCCTGCTAGACCATGCCACCACATGTGTACTTTTTGTCTTTGTTGACTGTTCTAGACACTTCAGATAAAGTAAAGGCATGTGGTATTTTGTTACTGGCTCCTTTCACTTACTGTTTTCCAGACCCATTCATATTGTGAGGGCTTCATTTCTTTTTTTGTCAAATACTCTATTGTAAGCATTTATTACATTTTGCTTATTCATCTATTGACCAGTTTGTGTTATTTCTACTTTGTTGACGATAAATAATGCTTTTAAGTTTTAGTGTGGTGTCCTTATAAGTAAAAGAAGCTCACACATTGATTATCACTCTCGCCTCCAGAACTGTGGGAGATCAATTTTGGTTGTTCCAGCCTCCCAGTCTGTGATACTGCATTCTGGCAACCTCCCAAGCAGACCAAATACAGATATGTGCTCAGGACTAGAATTATTGAGTCATGAGCTTACCACTGTGAGGGATTACCCAGCTGTTCATAGTCAAGTCTTTGTGGAGAAATGTTTTCTCTTGTTTTCATAAACACACAGGAGGGGCACAGTGGTGGATGTATGTTAAACTTTCTAGGAAATAGACAGGAGAAGGCTGTGTCTGGCTCCTGCTCTCACCACCCCCACAGTACAATGAACTCCACTGAGACAGCCCTGGATAAGAGTCAGGCACTGCGTTCCTATGTGTCTTGCTGAAGAAAGATAATAAAAACTTGGCAAAGGGCACCCTAAGAAGCCCAAAAGGAATGTGCCCTCTTTGTGGACACTTGCTAGGAGCACAAGAGGAAGCTCCCAGATGCTTTGATCAACTCACTTTTCTAAGAAGTTCGCACAGAGGGGGAAGTCCAGGTCTGCTGAGGAGAGTTTGAAGACACGGCAAAAGCAGACAAAGCTCTTTGTGAGAGAAGTGAGAACTCTTTTACTCATAAATAGACCAAGGGCTCCCATGTACCCAAGAGGCCTCCTTCTACCTTTTTCCTTGCTTTAAGCCAAGTACTGTCCTCCCCAAATCACTGAACACTGGTCTGGCCATTGGCGATGTGGCAAAGGAGCTGTAGCAGATGCAGGCTAAGTCTGCTTGGACCACCTTATACGGTGTTATGGAAAGGAGCCTTATGGAAAGGAGGCTTCTGTTGCCTCCAGAGCTAATGGAAGGCCTGACACAGCCCCAAATCAGGTGGAAAAAAGCAAGGGAAAGACAAAGAGGATAAATAGGCCGTTCTACTGTTGTTTTTCTCATCTGTAAAGCCTATCACCCTCCTATAGATGAAAATCAAAATATAAAGCAGTATAAGATTTTTTAAAACTGTACAGTCTTTTTTTTTTGGGGTATACACTACTGATTGACTTTTGATAGCCTTCTTCAGTGTATTTTCAGGGTCACTATCTGGCCTTTTACAGGATGGGTGGTGTTAACTGGCTTCGAAGTTTAAACCACGTTCTTGGTGCATAACACAAATTAGTTCTATGTGGGGATGGCAGTTTTTCATTTTCAGTGTCTCTGATGCAGTATATATGAAATAATTGTTAACTGAGTACCACTTTGTAATTGCAAAAAAAAAAATGTTGCAGCTCTTTTGATAGTCTGAATGCTTGCAGTGTATATATATAAAATTTAAATAGACAAACTGGTTCCTAAGTGGTAATATTCCACATTCCCACCAATATCTAGGAGGCTTCCAATTTTCTATACCTTTGCTCCAACCTGTCATTGTGTTTTGACTACTATTTAACTTACAGGGTGTGAAATGGCATCTCACTGGCTGTGTACTTTTTTTTTTTTTTTAAGATTTATTTATTTTCACATACAGAACTGGGCCAGACATGCAGGGGCGGTGAGAGGCTTCACCAGCTAGAGAGAGGGGAGCAGAACAGGCAGATCGTCAAAGTACACTGCTGAGGGGAGCAGCAGGCGGTCAGGAGTGGTCTGCCACGCCATGTGGTCACCTCCGGGGCAGGTGGGGATCGAACTCATGCGGAAGTGGCTTCAGCTTCTCAGTGCTGTGCTTTAACCTGCTGCGCCACCAGGGAGGGCCAGCTGTGTACTTTTTTTTAAAGCAAACTAATTTTTTTAGTTTTAAATTTACAGTAGAGCAGAAGGTACAAAGAATTTCCTTATACTTCTTGCTCCCTGCCTCTCCCCCATGCTCTCCTACCAACATGCTGAGTGAAGGCACACATTTGTTACTTGTGATGAAGCTACACTGACACATTAGCTGCCCACAGTATAAGTACATTGACTTATTCTTGATGTTGAGTTTTATCAATGTATTGTGACATGAATTCACACTGTAGTGTGTGTTTCATTGTGCTCTGCTTATTCATCCTGCTCCCTCCCCCATTATGGTTTTCATTTTCATTATCCTGGTCACTAATCTTTTCATGTACTTCTGGGTCACTTAAATAACTTGTCTGATTCCCTTCAGAATTCACTGCATAAACTATGTCTCTGTTTAACTGAGTCATGTCTTCTCTATGCAACAAATGAGTAGGAAGACAGAAGTGCTCTATGAAGTATTTATTTTTACCATATCATGCTGGCAGTCAGTCCTTAGAGAAATTAAATGAGTTAGGGTAAGTAGTAACCTGCAGAGAATTTAAGGAGTAACCTGATTGTCCATTACGGATTTAAAGACAGAAAACCAGCAAGGAAGCTTTAAGTAAATACAAGACTCTACAAATATGCTTTAACAGTTTAATAGCTAGTCATTTACAAACATTTCAATACAACAAAGCAAGATCAGGCACTAAAATACATTCCCTTTTAAAATAGTTTTCATTTACCAAGGAAGACACCATTCTGTGACAGAGGAAAATATATTCATGATCAGCAGGCAATAACCTTAGTCAACAGAAATTTGTGAGTCTGGAAAAGGTACTGTTTGATTACAGAAGTTGGGGCACAGAAGTATGATAAGATGCCAGTATAGTTCTGGGATGAGGTAAATACAAATTAAATGATCTCGAAAAGACACACACACAGGTTTCCTCAATAGATTTAGCTTAAGGAAATTGTTAATGACGAGAGGCTAGATTTCTAAGGAAATTTGGGCACAACTATTTGCTCCTTAAGGCACTGGAGGGGCCAGTGTTCAGAACTATGCTGGCATACAAATCATGGATGGAAAAGTAGCCCATTTGGCAAGGCATCTCCTAGGACAAAATGGTTCCTCAAATAGGCTCCCAGGGCTGTGGAACACCTCACTGGAAGGAAAAACTAACAAGGGTTTGGTGAGAAAGAAAGATGAAGAGATGGAAAGGATGAAGAGATGGGTTGATAGTACTGAATTAATAGTCACCTGTACAAAAGATTAGTATACAGATCACAGAGATTTAAGGTGTTTTCTACTTTGCAAGAGAAAAAAGAAAAGCGTAAGCTGCAGCACAAAGGATTTGGTTTCATTATGAGTCCATTTCAATGCACAAAATCAGCCCTGAGACTCAGTGATAAAGACTGGAACAGGAGCCAAGTGATGGTGTGTGGCCTCCAAAGCCACAGCTTGGCCCTGGCTGGCTGGCTGAAGGTGAGGGAAGGCTGGAGACGGCACCTTTGGTTTCCGCCAAGTTCTCGTGCTATTTTCTGTATGCAATACTGTCTGTTGTGTAATTCAAAGGCAATGGTGCATACCTACTGTGGGCCTGACTCCCTCTGGGGTTGTCAATTACTGAGTCTTCCTTTAAAGGAATGTCGCAGAGGTTCACATCCAGCTTGCACATGTGAGAGCATTCACAGGCTTCACAATGTCACAGAAATACAGGGAGATTCTTGAACAGCTTAGACAATTTTTATAAAATGAATTGATCCCCATGTTGAAGAAATAACATTGAAAATTTAATTTCCTCATCAGAGTGAAGAAACATAACATACATGCTTATAACTGTACTAATTTCATTCTCCCACTGGTAGGCTAGGTAAAAAAGTATAGTAATTATTGTGGGATTTGTTTAAAATTCTAGAAAAATTGATATTTTACTCAACTTAAGCGAACCCGAGGTCACTTAGCATAGATGATTTCTGCATTTCTCAAAAGTATACTTTTAGTATAGAAAGGAACTCAAACATACTGGTTCCTGGGAATAGATAATTTATTAAAATGAATAGTATGAGATTTTAACACTTAATTTTTCCTCTACTTGCAAGGATAGCTTGAGTTGAAAACTTATTTTGCATTACTAAATTCATTTCTAAATATTTGATTCAATGCTGTTAGCTTTATTATTTACATTTATATTTATATTGGGATTAAATGGTGAGTTATTGTGTCGAGAGTTTAGTTTACTTTTATCAATGTGATGGGGAAGGGACCAACCCTTGGAACTAAATGCATGGATCATTCAGCTGGTATACATACACATGGAAAAGCTAAAGCTCCAATGACTAGTTACCTGGGTTTGGTGCAAAAGACTAGAATTAGGTATATATGTTTTACATTGTATGTAAGTATGTCTTGTCAGTAAGCTTACCTAACATTCATTTAACAATGAAAGCTTTTCTGGATTCAAAGCTTTCTCATAGTTGGAATATCTCATTTTTCCCCTCAGTGGATCATTGGTACAGCACCCTAAATTTAAGAATAACATTTACCAGTAGAATAATATTTCAGGAACTATAAAATGATGGAGGAAGGAAACTAAAAAATCCTTTGTGGTAGCATGAAGATCTGGGGGCTGAAGTGGGTATTTGCTTTGGACAACCATTTGGAAGTATTGTCACAACTGTTTTGAAGAAATTATAAATGTCTATAAAATATGAGACTGTCTAACAGGAACAATATTGACATTTTTTTGAGAGACAGAAAAAAAAAAAACAAAACCTCACACTGTATGTTCTAAGGCTCAGAAATTAAATAAATTTGCACTAAAATATTTATTCAATTGATCAATTGATGCTAACTTACAGAAATAAATAAGATTAGCTTTTCTTTAATACAGGTTAGGGATATTACACTTTTTTTTTTTTTTACAAAATTGAAGCTTATCAAATTGTTATCTCTAAAACTTGAGCTCAGAAAGAAATACTAGAAAACAAAGAAATACTCAGATATGGTTCACCATTAAATTATAACCGTGGGCCTTCTAAATCTCAATGTGACATAAGATTTAGTCAAAGAACACAGGATTTGGAGTCAGAGGACATGGGCTCCCATTTTTCACTGACTACATGTCACAGATATGTTCCCCAAAATTTCTGGACCTCAGTTCTCTACTTTTAAAATAGGAATGGTATTAGTTATATCAACTCCACAGGATTGCTGGGCTAATTACACATGTAAATGCAGAGGAAAGCTCTTTCTAATACAAAGAGCTACAAAAATAATAGTTCTGTTTAACTTCATATAAAACAATCAATGCATACCACTCTTCAACTGAAGAATAAGCACCAAAAATGTGTGTGTGTTTGCTTCAGTTGTATTATGTCACCCTATAAACCTAGAATAAGAAAATGCACCTTGACTAAGCACCAAAGTCTCTCAGACAAATGTGATCCAGGGGACATTTCTTCATAGTTTTCTGGGTAGCTAAATAGGAGCTAGTTAGTCCTGAGGGTCATTTAATCTCTGAAGGCTCAAAAAACCAAAACCACAAAACTTCAAACAAGAACATTTATATTACTTCAAATAACTAGGATATAACAAGCTACTCTTTATCTAGTGATTTCAAAGTCCATTAAGTTCTTCACAGAAGAAGAAAATACTCAGTTATTATCACTTATTATATGCTTATGTGAATATGACATTCTCTGGTTCTAAAGATCAAATGTTAGTCTTTGAGGGAAGTATTACAGGAATAAAATAACAAACTATCATAAATATTGATAGTAGTGGTTAAAAGTATAGTTACACAAGAACAAGAAAGGAAAATAATCTAAGACATCCACATAATAATGCTAAAAAATCCCCCAAAACTCTGCCATATGTCCACGTTACAAGGATAAGAAATGAAAAAACAAACAAACAAAAACAATATTTACAGATATATCAATCTGAAAACAGAAAAATTAAAAGTAGAGAAAAGCAGTTTAGATAACTTTTTTAGTTTAGATAATTTTAAGGTAAATATATACTTATAAATGGTAGAGTTAATTGCTAAACCTGACACTTTTTAACATGTAACAGAAACATGAAAAGTGTTCAATGTTTCAATTTTTAGTAGCAGGGTAGAAAGGAAATAGTTGCCTAGTGCTAAATTATTGTTAAGAATTTTAATTACTTTAAAGTTACTATGCATGGGGTTATAGCCTAAATCTACTGAAATAATTAGGAGTTAATGTAATTTATATCTACTTATAATGTTACTGACAAGATACAGGTGAACCATGTGCTAAAGATATCCAAAACTAAGATCTATTGGGCTGAATATACAGGTGATATAAAACTAAATGAGTTTATTGTTTCTCTTATTCCAATTTAAGAGTGATCTTATTAAAAAATCTCTCTTAATTTCCTCATCTCATTATATATAGATTTTCTTTAGAACAAAAAATAAATATTTTATTAGGAATGTAAAATTAAAAGCCTTTATAGATCTGCAAATAACATACTGACAAGGATTCAGTAACTATCAGGATACTATACAACAACAACAAAAAAATTCACTAGATTAAGAACAGAGTTTAATGACATCTACTGGATTTTTAAACTAATAACTTTGCTTTACAAACAATTAAAATTTTTAAATACATTAAAGTCCGTGGACTGAATCCGTGTACTTCATTCAAGGTCTTCAGTTTCTTTGGTGAACAGGTCTGCCAGATCAGCCACGGTCAAGACAGAGGCCTCTGGGTGCTTCCCTGATGAGTTTGTGTGACTGCAGGATTTTCCAAGTGAGCAGAGTCAGAAAGAAACCCCAAAAAATACATTAATATATCTGTGTCAAATATTCGGTTAGTCTTGTAAGATATAATAAAATATAGGAACCTGAGATCTTATAATAATACTTTAACCTTTTATATATTTTAAATATTTAAATATGCAACATATTTTAAATATTTAAAAAATAACATATATTTAAACATATAACATATTTAAATATTTAAATGTATTTAAATATATAATATTTAAATATATAACATATTTTAAATATGTTATATATTTAACATATACCACAAAATATGCTATACTAGTACAATGACTTGGCAACATATGTGTTCTTAAGCTTTGTAACTAAGTTATAAGAAATTCCCAGAAGCAGGACATGGGATTATTATTACAGCTCATTAAAATCAGTGATGTCATCTAGATGACGACTATTCAGATTTTTCATAAAATGTTTTTTCTCGGTACAATCACTACAACAAAGACACAATGTTTTAGCCAACTGCCACTAGGATCTCTCACCTTACAACTTACACTCATGCCTGAAGCTAATTTAAGAGAAATTCAAAAGCTCTTCTAATTGCTTAAATACAATTACTAAATTCTGTTACATATGAAACAACATCACTAACAATATGTCTTCATATCTGTGGCAAAAGCTCTGATGGTAGGTAGCCTCTTTCCTTCCCATAAACTTGAAGGAAACTGCCATGTTAGGCCACTTTGTCACTATGCGAGCAGCTCCACAGAAAGAACCTCTGCCAAAGTCATAACCTCTCCTGTGTGTGTCTTCCAATCACACCTGTCTCACAAGGACGAAAGTAAGGCAGTGGCTTAGGTTTTCAAATTGACTATAAAGAAAATATATGAGAGAAATATTAGGAGGCTTCATGATTCCAAAGCTAAGTTTTAAAATTAAAGGTGTTTTGATATGCTGCATACCTGAACCTGCCTTGTAATGTTACAAACCAGTGTAAATTTTATTTTAAAAAATAAAAAAAAACTTTTAAAGTAAAACAAAACTTTTCTGGTCTATCTACTCATGTCCTCTCTTTGCAGTTGACACCACAGTGAACCCACTTTCCAGTCCAGACCTTGCCAGCAGCCTGTGGTGCACACAGGAGCAGCCTGTCTCCTTTACACGTGTCAGACTAAGTTTTCAGTCAGGTATGACAGATACTTAAAAATGCATCCAGCATGTCAAAGAAAGTAAGACAGCTTAAATATTTTTTGTATATTATAATCCCTATTAATAAATTAAGTCAAATATAGAATTTCTAGAGTGTTGGAAACACAGAATAGGTAATATACCATACCTTGATTTATGCAATATTTGCACTTTTGGTTGACTAAGTGGTCACATAAATAAAGAAACACATTCACAATCTTATGGAAACAGAAAAGTTTCCCCCACTGATCTGTAGCCAGCTGTTACCAACCTCCTCTCAGCAGTTTTCAGCATTGCTTGCATTCTTTCTTCTATTGTGGCTTTGATTAAGAATCTGTGTACAATAGTAGGTCTAGAAGGCACAAAACAATCATAAGTTAAGAAATCTTGAAACAAATGAGAACAAACAGACTTCACATGTATTATGTTGTTTTATCAGGCCGCTGGAATTGAAGGTGCAGAAACAATTAAGAGGTTGGGGGTGGGATGAGCAGTGACTAAAACTGTTAGCTTCAGTGAGCAAACACTCTGATAAGGGAAGACACACAACAAATATATCAACAAGTAAGAGTTTCCCATGCAGATGATGCCATGAGGAGGCTTTTATGAGTTCAAACATGACTGACAGGTACAAGGCCCCTAAGAAAGGGAAGTGGGAAGAGCCAACTGGAGAAACTGTAAAAAAATACAAAGACTAGGGAGAACATGCTTGAAACAGGCTTAATCATCCTAGTGGCAGACAGAGGCTAGCTCGGCAGAAGCATACTGCCAAGGAGCAGCAAAAATGAGACTGGACAGGAGAGCAGGGACATGTAAGGAACTGGGAGTATATTGTGGTTACAATGAGAAGCCATTGGTAGGTTTTTGCATAATTTGATTTGTACTTGATTATGTTTCAGGAATTTCTTTGGGCTGTCATGTGGAAGTGGACTATTAGCCAGCAAAGGTAGAAGCCCAGAAGCCAGTTAAGAAGTTCAGTAAGAGTCCAGGTAAGGTGGTGGAGAGTACTCTGGCTGCACCAGAAGAGGCAGTAAACACCCAGAAGATTTGGTGGATCTTTTGGAGACAGCTCACAAAACTTCAATGATCATTTGGATGTGGGCTATGAAAAGACAAACATGGAAGAGCCCTAGATTTCTGGTTCCTCAGAAACCATAGATGATGGAGGGCTGGGAGGAGGTGGAGGTACAGTAGGAATACAGTTGTTTTGCTGAGGCCAAACTGGAGGTACCTATTAGAGAGGCACCCAAAGGAAAGGTGTGAAGCCCCCGAATGAGACAAGAAGGAAATGCTTAACAATAAAAGACAAAACCAAAAATCCCAGTCATATAGGATATAACTTCATTTTAAATGAAACTGATAGCCCTTTAGAATTTGCATTTATTATAATTATGTGACTTTACCATTGTTTAAGAAGGGTTTGTTTGATAAACATGTCTCTTAATTAGAAGTCTTGACGTTCTCTGGAGAGCAGGCTATAATTCTGAGTATGGGGTAAACGATCTCACCTGCTGCCACTCCTCTCTCATACCTTACACTCCAGCAGTTCCAAAATGCTTACAGTGCCCAGACATAGGCTGTTTATCTCCTGTTTTTCTGCATGTAGAGCACTCGTTTGTAGCCCAACTTTGCAATCATTATTCCTTCAAGACTCAACTTGATGAAGCTCTTCCTGATATTCCCAGGGACAGCTGGTCATTCCCTTCTGATTTGACCACATGACTTCTATGATATTTTTGCACTCTCTATCGCAATACTTCAAACCAAATCTGTTTCCTATACTACCAAGTAACTTCCTTGGGGGAATAGATTCTATCTTATTCAATTTGAATTTTCAGACTAGCAAAATGTCTGGCATACAGTAGTTGCTCAACCAACTTTTTTTAAAAGTGAGTCTTCATATGGGTGTGATTTTTCTTTCTTTCTTTCTTTTTTTTTTTTTAAAGGAAACAGAGAAGATACCTAATATCCAGGCCTTATAAAAGATAACTGTTCAAGTTGATATTTGAATGAAAGTAGGACATATTAAATAATATTCACTACTAGGTTTACTTTGGGCCTTAAACTAAATATAACTATCTCATACAGTGAAACTAGGATGCTGTTTTTCCTTAATGGAAGAATTTTAAAAGGTGATATTTGTTTTTAGTCATGGCTTATTTTAAACATAGTCTGCTTTAGACCATCACAAATAAATCCTCTAGGTCACTATGTTGCCTTCAAATTTGGAGTTATCTTAAACAATCTATGGAATTAGGCTGATCAAGTATTCAGGACAATTTTTGAGGGAAAGACAAAAACTGGGAGAATTTAGGGTTTGCTGCTTGGAAGAGGGAGAGTTGGAAATCTCAAAATGTCTTTTATAATGCTTTAACATTTAATACAAAAAGAATAATTGAAAATGAATAGGCCATGATAAAGCTATTATAAACATATTGATGCTGATTTCTATTTTGAAAACTTGCGCAAACATGTCTAGTGTGAATTTGAGCCCTTACTTCGTCTGCCCGATTCGGTGCACCCTCCCGATGGCCTGGAGCTCATGGGCGGGGTTCAGTATGGGCTCCACCAGAAGAACATGAGTAGCTTCGATGATTGTTAATCCATTAGAGCCAGTGTGCAGGGGCAGCAGCAAAATATTTATCTGAGGATCGTGTTTAAATGCAGAGAGGTTTTCCTAAAAAGAAAGGCACATTTGAATTTTAACTGGATTAGTTAGAAATAGAAGTAGTGTATTATAGTGCACATTAAAGATGCCTAGTGGGTCCAGGTCATTGTGAAATGCAGTAACTAGGAAAATGAAATGTAAAAATACCAGTTGTAGAAAATGTAAACTTACTGATTTATGAAGAAAGTGTCACATAAGCTCACCTGTTGTGTTGTGGAATCACAACATGGTATGTGTGTGTGTGTGTGTACGCCACATGCAAATTAAAACTGTGCTTAGTGGAAAGTGTTAAATGTATTAGAGTGACTATGAGAGAAGATACATGAATGTGCTAAATTGTCATTGGTCTCTGCTATGTGCTTGTGTCAACACTTGTCATTGTGCTGAGTGTGATGTGAGGATGATTTGACAACAAGCAGTTTTGCCTGGCACAGGGTATCTATAGCTGCATGAAGCCCCCTCCATCATCACAGGTCACCTTTTCTTATACTTAACAAAGAATCACAGTCATAAAATATTTAAAATAAAAAAATATATCACCATAAGTGTAAGTGATAGACAAAGTAACTACATTTTCTCCACTTTGGTTCTGAATCTTAATTTTATAATCAATCAAGAACTCATACCCAGTTAATATGATACAAGACAACATACAAGTAGCCAGTTTACAGCAGTTTCAATATGCAATTGACTCCACTTTAAAAAATACACGTGAAATCATCTTGACATACCTGAAATGTTTTAACACGACTGATTTGTGCAAATTCCATGTTGTTATCAGTGAGAGCTTTTGAAATAATGTCTAACACATCTTGCCACTAGAACACATAAAGCAAAAAGAAAACAAGGACTTATAACATAGCTTTCACGTAGAGATTGTGAAAGCCTAAATCAAAATAAGTTTTGTTCCTCAGAGTTAATATAAAACCAAACCTTCAAAGGCAGCGCTATCAGTTATTTAGTTCTAATTTTAAAGTTTTTTTTTTTTCTAACATCAAATTCTGGTTAAAGATAGGATAATGGAATTAAGATAAATGGTACAGAAAATTAATCATGGGGGCACTGTAGTGGCTATTTATCTTTCAAAAATGGTAACTAGAATTTTTACTTAATACTTTATTCAGCAGATTTTCTTTCTCTTAAACCAATTTCATTTGTGAAACAAGACTTTGAAGGTTTCAGATTCCAATTTTTTTTTTTTTTTTAAAGATTTATTTATTTATTTGTGCATACAGAACTGGGGTACAGGCCAGAGGCTCAGGGGGCGGTGAGAGGCTTCACCAGAGACAGAGTGGGGAGCAGAACAGGCAGATCAACGAAGCACACCGCTGAGGGAAGCAGCGGGCGGGTCAGGAGAGGTCTGGCTCGCCATGTGGTCTCCTCCGGGGCAGGCGGCAGGCGGGAATCGAACTCATGCGGAAGTGGCTTCAGACTCCCAGTGCTGTGCTTCAACCCGCTGCGCCACCAGGGAGGGCCCAGATTCCAATTTTTAAAATAGTTAATATAAGGAATTCCCTAAATAAAATATAGTAGCATGCCTGTAGCTGTAGGAATTGCCTGTGAAACATCATGAGACTTTTCTAATGATAATTATTAGAATTATTAAAATAGAATTATTCTAATAATTCTAATTATTATAATTATTAAAATAGAATTATTCTAATAATTCTATTCATGGACATGAAAAACAAATCTAGCATGAACAACCTAGTAGTCATTTTACACAGCAATTGCATTATGGTGAACATTAAAAGTTAGTTCTCAGATATACACTGATTAGAGACAAAACATCAATCTTAGCTAATACTGAGAATGAAAATGTGGATTATACCGTTGAGAAAACAAGTGCTTTGGCCCCTGGATCTTTACGTTGGATTCGCATCAGAGTTCTGACCACAGCTTCCACTTTTGTAGAATGGCTGCCCTTTGAAAACAAAGAAGATGACACATCATCGTCAAATAAAATCTAGTTAACAGTGGAAAGGAAAACAGGTACATAACATACCAAAATTATATATGAATCAAGACAAATTCTCAGGTGCTTATGTGCTTACCTTTTCTTTTAACAATAAATATTTTATGGGTGGGTATAAATTTTATTTTTTTAAATTATTCATTCTTGTAATGAATGATTCTTTTAAGGTGGCTGTTCCCCCCACGCTCCCCAGAGGCCACCACCATAGTCCACTGTGCTTCCCTCCCTCCTTGTTCTCACTCTGTCCCCAAAGTCTCTCCTCTAGATGATGTTTCTTATTTTGTATTTGCTGGACATTTTCTTTATTCTCAAACTGTAGAAGCCATAGAATTTATACCTAAATAAATAAATAAATAAATGAGCACAGAAGAAAGCCATACAGTGATATATATGCCTGTGAAGGTAGGATTTTCTGGTTAAGTGGTTTGGTTTTGTAGTAACAAATTTTCTTACTTTAGATAATCAGAATTTATGTTCAAAAACACCTTTTGACCTAAGGAAAAGGAAATGTTAAGACTATAGTGCATCAAGACTCCATGTAAACAACACCAGGTATAAGCATCTCTCACATGGTATTGGAGTAACAGAGGTCTGTCTGATGGCCCCTTGGATGGAGGAAGGTGATACAAAGCTAGATAAATGTAGAGTGCTTTTTTACATTTTCTGTAAGCATTTTTATCACAAGAGGATGAAAAAGATAAAAAAAGAAAATGAGGAAATACAGCAAGTTTTCTATTGTCATTGAGAAAAGTTTTCTCCTGGAATGCTCTGGGGTGGTATAACAGATTACAGGTCCAGAGTTTACAAGGCTTCATTCAATTGCCAATTTTGCTTGTCACTTGTTACAGACTCTAACTTTTCAAAGTCCTTCCCCTTGTTTGTTAAAGAGATATCTGTATCTCTAAAGAAAACACATACAGAGTTCACAGTTTACTTGACAGGTAATAGAATCACAGTAGCATTATCTAAGGCAGTAAATATGAGTGCTACAGTGACACAGGCTATCCCCCATCATGGTAGATCTTTTGCTCTTTTGCTCAAATGCACCTCCACACCTAACACATTGCCCACCACTTTTATACGTAGTTACACAAAGAGTAAAAACAAATCAAGACAGAGAAATATACTAGTTTTAAGTTAGCAAACCAGAATGATGGGTAAAGTTTTAAAATGATCATAAAATCCTGAGTCTATCTTTGTTTCTTTGAATATATTGATTACATCATAATCAAGAACTTAAAAATACAGTCTAAAAATTACCTTAAATAAGAGCAAAAATACCTCAAACAAATAAGAAAACAGTAAACTGGTATGAAGGGGTCAGTAAGGAATTCACACAGAAACATCGATGTTCCTAAAAAGGTCTCATTTTCAAGTGAAATGCCAGGATAACTACGAACCACTCCCTTTACTAAGTAGCTTCTTACTAAAAGTTCAAAAGAAAATATGACAAGCCCTCCCTGGTGCTGCAATGGGTTAGTACACAGTTCTGCAAGCTGCCGCAGCCGCTTCAGTGCAAGTTCAATCCCTGGCCCCGGAGGTGATCCACATGGTGCGGCAGACCTCTCCCGACCCGCCCACTGCTCCCCTCAGTAGTGTACCTCGTTGATCTGCCTGTTCTGCTCCCCGCTCTATCTCTGGTGAATCCTCCCACCACACCTGCACCTGTGGCCTGTACTCCAGTTCTGTATGTATAAATAAATAAATATTAAAAAAAAATACTATAGTTTTTATACGCAACACTCCAAACTAGAACAAATTTTGTTAAGGTAAAGACCAGAGCATTCCCTTCTATCAAAATATGGCCAGTTCAGTGTTAGCTCCTGTCCAAATGCCAGAATTTGGAACCATTTGGTCGCAGTCCAGTTTTCACTATGAAAGAATATCTAGAAATGCCACGCTCTGTTGACTGAAGCCACATGGGGGACTGAAATGATTTTAATAATCTTTTATTCTAGATGGACAGCAAGTGGCTATGGAGAGTGAGAACAGTGGAGTAAGAAGCAGCTCATGTGTATCTGTAGCTCCTGGGTTGAGTGCGCCGTCCTGCTGGCACGATTTCTGAAAACAATGCCAATAAATGCTTACTCCATAAGACAGACCAATGTGTGACAGCAGCGTCTCTTAAGACAGAGGAGTTCATGCTTTAAACTATTTGAAGAATTTAAATGATCAAAAATTAAAATTCCAAGTTACAAGATACTGTGTTGAAAATTCATAATCTGTCAAAAAACTGCTATAGACAAATGATTGGTTACTGGCTAAAAAGGTAACACAAAAAGGAGTAGGACTGAACAGAAATTACATTACATAAGGGGTTAAAGTTCTGTCCTATTACTAAATCTATTACAATTCTGACAGTTTTAAAAAAATTACCAAAATATCGGGCCCTCCTTGGTGGTGCAGCGGGTTAAAGCACAGCTCTGAGAATCTAAAGCCGCTTCAGCATGAGTTCAATTCCTGCCTGCCCCAGAGCTGGCACATGGTGTGGCAGAACTCTGCTGGCCTGCCCGCTGCTCCCCTCAGCAGTGTACTTCGTCGATCTGCCTGTTCTGTTCCCCACTCTGTCTCTGGTGAAGCCTCTCACTGCTCCTGAGCCTCTGGCCTGTTCCCCAGTTCTGAATGCACAAATAAATAAATTAAAAAAAAAATTACCAAAATATCCCCAATACACGTTCATTGAACAACTAAGCTGACAGAAGAATACAGGATTAAATAATTAACAATTTTTATGCCCTATCCTGTTAAAACCACTAAAAATTTGGCATTCATCCTGTAAGACCATCTTGTGCATTTTAGAAGTTGGTAAGAAAAAGCACACACACCCACAAAATTTTTTTAAGATTTATTTTTATTTACTTATGTATATAATAACAGGGGTCTAGGCCAGAGATGTGTGTGTGGAGAGGGGGGTGAGGGGATTCATCAGTGGCAGAGTGGGGAGCAAAACAGGTGGATCTATTGAAATAGACTGAGGGGAGCAGCAGGAGAGACAGGAGAGGTCTGCTGCGTCATGTGGGTCAGCTCCTTGGCTGGGGACTGAATTCATGCTGTAGTAGCTGGTAAAAGCTTGAGAGCCCTGTGACTTAAACTGTGAGCCACGAGGGAGGCCACTCACACATAATTTTAAACAAGTTTTATACTGTATGCTTAACATTGTTATCTCGGCAGTCTTTTCACATGTGACCTATATATTGATATTCACTTCATGGCTGCTCAGTAATGGCTAAGCAATAATATCAAGTATTTGCTTGTTAATAAACATTTAGACTGATTTCATTTATTTTTTGCTATTATAAACAGTATTTCAGTGACTGTACTTTCATTTATATTTAGGTACAGGTACAAATATTTTTATTGGACAGGCACATGAAAATTTAATTGTCAAAGGTTAAAGGAATTTTAGATATTTGAATTTTGTTAGATTCCCTATCAAACTGCCCTCTAAAAATGCTACAACATTTGCCTGTTAACATTTAGACATGGCTACTTCTTTGCACACAATTTCATGAGAGTGGATACCAAATTCATGACTAAAAAAACTGTGAGATAATTTTTTGTTATATAAAAAATGATTGAATCTTAAGGCAACTCGTTATTTAATATTAATTATTATTGATGACAATAATTAAAACACCTTCTTAGTATCTATGTTGTAATAACTTTGTGTTGGTTGCAGGATTACTTTACGTTAAATATTATGGTACAATCTGAAAACACTTATCTTCCTCCCAGGCAGTGCTCTGAAAATAGTTGTTGGTATATAGTGTCATTCACAGAAGAGTCTGGTTATTTCTGAAGAGCTGTAGAGATCATGAAATGATCATGCTCTTTAAAGGAATGTGAAATCTTTTCCAGGACATAGTCCTTAGTAAACTGTATATACTCCAGCTTATTTAATGAAAAAAATTAATATTTACATTTAGGTTTCTTGATCTAAACTGCTGTGTAAAACAAATTAATAAACAACATAAAAATAAAAGGAAATAGATACCAATTTAAAAGTTTTGATGTATTTTTGTCATTCACTCAGAATGATCAACAGGCAAATCAAATCTTGAATTTCTAGCTTTCTCTCTGACAGCCAGATATTCAACAAGTATTAACCACAGACACAGGGAAAGATGGCTCTGTTGGGTACTGTGCGAAATTCTGGGAACCCATCTTAGAAGAAGGCAGCAATTTAGGGTACTGCAATCTCCTTAGGATGCTGAGCATTTATGTCTTCTTTTATCCATCAGTAGATAGATAACAGGAGAAGTTAATAAAGTCAATAAACTCTGTGCTTTATTTCTAGTTAATAAAGCTTTACTCTTTAGAAAAAACAGATTCCTAACACATTAGGCTCTTATTCATACTTTTTTCTCTCTTTTCGACTTGTGCTTTTGTACTTCCAAATGAAAAGCAAGAGATCTAAAAAAATACTGAAAAGATCATGGTTGGTCTAAAAACGGAGCCCGTGAAAGTGAACAAAGACATAGGATAGACTTCTTCTGCATTTCACTCAAGTCCCTTTAACATTTCAAGTAAGTTCATGTTAGGTTATTCAAATCATTCACTTATTCATTCAAGTAAGTTAACCAAAGTTAACAAGAACTACATCAGGCAGTTCATCTAAGTTAACAAGACCTGTATCAGGCAGTGGATATACAAAGATGAAAAATAACATTCTCTTATTCCCAAATACATACATGTCACTGCAAGCTGCAAAATAAAAAACAAAAATGGGATGATTTAAAGAGCCAGTATGGACTAGAAGCCAATTTAAGTGAATGTTTATTGTATCATTAATGAGGACTGTACACATCTATGATCTTTTGACTATTTCTATGCCAAATACATATAAACAAACTTGGACTCAGTTCTACTAGCTTCTGAAGACTAGTTAATGTGGTCACTATTACAGAAAAGAAATATTAATTTGATAAAACAGAAATACTAACTACAAGGGGTAGGTAAGGTTGAAAGGATGACAGAAAAAGCAAAAGAGTTAAGAATCAAGAAATGTGGATATTGACCTGTGCCTGTGTAAGGTATTAGTAAGTATGGATATTCTCTAGGGGACCTTGAGTTTATAACCTGCAAATAACTGGAAGTTTCCTTTTATTGTTCAGTATAGAAAAAGTAATTTCCTGTCTTGGTATTTCCTGACTTTCATTATTCTGGACTTTCCCTTTTGAACTAAGCTATCTCTCTGAATGTGTCTATGTTGTCCATAGTAGTTTCAGCTGAGTAATATCAGTTAACATTGTTTTATTCTGTCTGCACCTGTTCACCATTCTAAAAACCCATGTTGGTAGTGACAGGTATAATTTAGTGCAGTTTTCAGCTTTTATCATTGGTCTCATGAAATAGGAATTTTTTTTTTTAAAGATTTATTTATTTGTGCATACAGAACAACTGGGGTACAGGTCAGAGGCTCAGGGGAGGCGAGAGGCTTCACCAGAGACAGAGTGGGGAGCAGAACAGGCAGATTGACGAAATACACTGCTGAGGGGGGCAGCGGGAGAGTCAGGAGAGGTCTGCCACGCCATGTGGTCACCTCCGGGGCAGGCGGGGATGGAACTCATGCGGAAGTGGCTTTAGATTCTCAGTGCTGTGCTTTAACCCGCTGCGCCACCAAGGAGGGCCAATAGGAATATTTTTAAACTGTATGCCCAGGGCAGATGCTGGGTTCTTCAAGCATTCACATGTCATTGAATAAAGTTCAATGGGAACTCTACTTCAGTAGTGGAAAATAAATGTATTAGGCCACAAAAATATAATGCCAAAAATATATATTTAAGCAATAAAAATATGTTTGGATCCAAAGGCTCTTTACAACTCTTTTATCTGTGCATTGATCCATCCATCCACCCACCCACCCACCCATTCATCCATCACCCATCCATGAGTACCTATGAGTACCTCTTACATGTCAGGCATTGTTTAGATGCTGGGGATATAACAGTGAATAAAATAAAGTACCCACTTCATGAACAATGTCTTCTTACATTTTGATGACATTTACATTCCACATGGTAGAGGTTTATTTTATAAAGGCAATTTCATAAAGATAAATTATAGTCTATGTCTGAGAAATCCATTGCACATTCAATTTATTAGAAGGCACTGAACTAGCCACTCCCAACTGTAAGTGCTAATGGGGCCAATGAAAAGAACTACCTTTAATCAACTGTAAATACATTTACTCATGATATGCACTAACAAAAACACGCAACTGCATTCTAAGTTTATTTGTTAATGTTCATGTAGAAATGTTGCATAAAATTATTTAGAAAAGTAATTTTAATCACTTGAGGATGTTTATTAAATTATTTTATGCTTACTTTAATTTCAGTCAGAATTTTGCAATTTTTTCCCCACTCAGATGTTTGTTTTAATTATATTTAGAAAGTACAAGGTAGACTTCTCAAGTCACCTCTGAACCAATTCAACAAAATCATGAAAACAACTGAAAGAAAAATAACAGATTCTACACACAGTAGATTTAGACTTAGCCTGGTATTGCTGTGCTTCTTTAGGAATTTGAATGTAGAAGTACAGTTTGTTTTCCTTTACAAAGTCTGTATACTTCTATTAACAACAGATTTGCTTCTTAAAAATGCAGATTCCTGGACCAGATTCCAGAAATAATGAATCAAAATTCACATGAAGGAGGGTTTGAAGTTTTTATTTTAAAAAGAAGTTCAGTTATTAGACACTGAAAAGTTTGAAAAGATGAAGCCATATGCATCTGTGTTGGATGGGGGGGGGTGGTGGCAGGTGAGGTGGGGAGGGGTTTGCAGTTTTGCTGTAGCTATTTCATCTATATTTTTTCCTGGTGAGATTTCTTATGATATAAGAAATTTGTCCATTACAGAGTCAGGATTTCACTGGCAAAAATGCTGAGTGTGAAACCTAGCCAAACTTAAGACACAGAGAACAGGCCACGTGGGGCATGTGTTCTGCCAGGAGGCCTACTAAACCATCCAGAAGGCCTGGCAGTTGTCAGAACTTGCAAGGGGAATTTTGTGTACTTTGTGAAATGCTCAGTAGGTTCCAAGGGTCATTTAGGAATAATGTCCACTGTGTTGGTAGGGTAGATACAGTCTTTATCTTAACTACATCCACTAAAAGAAACAGTGGTGATTTCAATATTTATTTTATTTCTGTGGTCAATTAATAGGATTCCTTACACTGTACAATTTCCTATTTCCAAATAGGATACCAATACCTTGTACTATTTAGTACTATTTTTATAGTCTCCAAGCACACAAGATCAGTTAGATAATTAAGTATAATGTCTTATATATATTATACTGTTTGCTATGATGAAGAGTCTTGACATGAAAACTTAAGAATGAAATAAACCTTTCAGCAAACTACAAAACCTCTGATAAAATAAAAAATTACTTCTCAGGATTGTTTAGTAAAATGCAAGGAACTTGACAATCAACAATAAAAGGAAAAACTCCCTTGATTTAGGAAATCTTTGAGTAATATTTCTAAAATTACAGAATAATGCCTTAAATGTTGACATGGTGACATTTTTATCTTATATTTGACCACTCCCTCAACTCCAAGATGGATGATGCCCATTCAGGTGGACAGTTCCAGAGAGCCAAGGAGTATAGTGGGAACCTGAGAAAACAAGCAGATACTTCAAGAAGAAGGTGGCAGACAGTCTTGTGAAAATGTGACAGAGTCAGAAAAGGGGACAGGCAGCAGAAGGCAGAAGTGGCAGACAGAAATGGTGACAGAAAAGGGAGCGAGAAATAATAGCAAACATGGCAAGAAGCAATGTGAGAATGTGGAAGAGGGAAAAACGCTTGCATAGTAGGTGCAATAGTCAATTTTAATAAAAAGGATATGCAAGGATATATGTATCACTGACAAAAGGAACTTTATAGTAAATATTGTAATTATATAATTTTTTCAAAAGCTTCTCTTTGTTCTCGTGCTTGCCAATATCCATAAAAGGCAGGAAGAAGTCTGAGCATAATGAACAGTTTTTGTACACTGATTTCTCTGTCCCCAGAGGACAGCAAATGTTAACTGTCCTGAATTTCTCTTCTGGGTGTCTAGGAAAGCTGCCATAAAATGAACAGGTGTTTGGGTTTGATGGGCTCAGTGACTCAGTTCCACAGAGGCAGTGCTGTTTACTGGTAGCTAGAGCAATCACTTCCTAAACTCACTGCGTGAAGCCTGACACAGCAATTCTTCCTTACTTGTTTCTCATACTGGGATGTCTGCTTTCTTCTAAGGGTCAGCAGCCCTTCTTAACCATCAATGCCATCTGCGGCCCCTTAGGGCGCCCAAGGCCAGAGGGAGAGAGAAGAGGATGTAGAAAGGGCTACAAAAGATTACTTTAATGGGAAGAAAAGGAAGAAAAAGCTGTAGCAGTGGGAAGGGGTGGCAAGCAGGCTAAAGTTTAACCATCAAATGCCTCAGGGATGGTCATGTACCCTTAGTGAATCGTCTTCCTCTTCACTCAGCAACCCTCTGGCATTTGCTTTAAAAATACCCACTTTCACAGGGATTCACAGGGGAAGACTACATGAGCCCTACAGTTACTATCCTCTTATCAGTTAACCACCAGTGTCCTGTTATTCTCATATTCTCTGCAGTTCCTTCCTGCACTCACCCTTCCATTTCCTATTTCTTCCACCCTTCAACTAGTGCTTTAAGATTGTAATTTATTTTTTTTTATTGTAGAAATACTGTTCTCCACTTCTTTGCTTTAATCAGCACCTGGCTATCCACTGCATACTATTTTTCAGTTGCCCTCTTGAGTGACGAGGCTGTCTCTCATACTCACTGCATATGAACATTGGTATCTTTTTTTGTCCTGAGGCAGGTTTCTGATCATTATTTCTCACTTTTGTAAATATTTTTGTAAATATTCTTTCAAGTCTTATGAAGCCCAATTATTTCCTACCTCTACCCTGTGTTGTCATCTACTTACTGAACACTATCTTTCATCCATGGAAGAATTTTGGTACCCAACTCACAAACTTTACACTTCAACTCTAAATATTATATATGCTCTACCTGACACCCATTCAATAGTCAGGTCTTATGTTTCATCTTCTATGCTTGTTTTCTTCCAATTCACTTGGGTCACCCACTTCTATCATCACATCTGGAAAACTCCATACCTGTCTTCTCTGAAATGACTAGTAAAACCACACATTCTTTATAAGGGCACCTACCCTTATAGCTTTTTTACTCAACAGTCCAACCTACATCTGTTATTTGTTTTCAAAGTGATCTATCAACATTGCTTTTTTTTTTCAACATTGCTTTTTAAAGTAATTTTTACTACAGACTTCCATTCTCTCTCCTATACCTTCAATCTATTCATTGCTGAAGATTAAGCTTGCTCCTAACTTTTTCTCTTAAAAAAATAATATAAGTCCCCAACATAGTCTTTCTGTACTTCCTATTTCCTTCTGGCTACAGCTCTGAATTTTCTACCACACAGCTAACTTTACGAAATGCTTGGGCATTTACTCTTGCTCCTGTATTTTTCCCGAAGTCATCAGTGACTTCCTTGGCCAAATCAGTCCATGCTGTAACTGAGCCCTCGTCAGTACCAGCAGATACAGCTGACAACTGCACCCTTCATGGAGTAATGCTTCTGCAGCCTCCGCTTATAGCACATACTCTTCTGGATCACTCATGTCTATACTATCTGCTACTTTGTCTCCTTTTTCAACCTCTTCCCCTTTATTTCACCTTCAAATAACTATCGAGTTCTGCTGTACCTGATCTACCAGTAAATTCTGTTGCTTTCTTTAAGTAATCTCACTCACCCTTACCAATTCTAAGATCACTTAAACAGCAATGAATTTTAAATCTCCAGCTCCATCTGTCCATACTTTGCCAGAAAGTACTACATGAATGTTTTAGTTATTTCAAATAGAATGTGCCTAAATTAACTCCTCTTCCAAACACCTATCAGTAACTGTTCCAGTGTATGTCTGATTTTTCTTTCTTTTTAAAGATTTATTGATTTATGCATACAGAACCAGGGTAGAGGCCACAGGTGCAGGGGTGGTGAGAGGATAGGTCTGCCACATCATGTGGATCACCTCCAGGGCCGGAGATCGAACTCGCGCTGAAGCAGCTGGAGCTAGCTTGCAGTGCTACGTCCTAACCCACTGCGCCACCAGGGAGGGCCCTACACCTGAATTTTCATATCATAAACCAGGGGGTTATGTAAGGAATCTTTCTTCATCAAGCCCTCTTATATTCTATTTTCCTAATCACCTTAACTCAAAATACTTCTTGAATATATCCACTTCCTTCTATCTACATCACCACCAACCTAGCCAAAGCTGTCATCATTACTGTAGCTTGCTCTTGAACAGATCACTCCCAGTTTTTGTGACTCTATTCTTTTCTATTCCTGCTAACTTAATTTCCATACTATAGCAAGAGGGTTGTTCTACAAATTCAAAACTGATCAAAGTACTTCTCTGCTTTTAAATCTTAAGCTGACCCTTCAATCTGGTACCTCCTAAGTTTCCAGATTCATTCCATTCCATGTTCCTTTGTGCTTTCTAAATTGCAGCCACCAACTTCATGTGAGCTCCTTCTTGTCTCAGACCTGAGACAAGTACAGTTGTGTTTCTTTGTCCAACAGCCTCCTCCTCACAAGATACTTCCAGTCACTCCTGAGGGTGGCTATCCTTTAGCTAACCTACTTAGCTGTCATTCCCTTAGAAAATCCAGGTTTTCTTCTGTAGTGCTTTTGAAAAAATTACATATAAATTTATATAATATTTTATTTATATTAATTTTACTACATCTTATATTATAAAATTTTATTACATTTAATTTATTAATGTAATGCCTGTGCTTATTGCCTAACCCAAAGACTCTTTCCCCATCAAACTCAAAAACCCATGAGTGGACGCCACTGTGTCTTCTGTTTTAGTGTGTGCTGTACATGTAAGGCCCGGCATGCTGGCCGGTACACAGTATGTGTTCAATAGATGGGTATGGAATGACTGAACCAAAGTTCATTCCAATTTTGGAATTTACTTGATTTCAACACACTACAAAGTGGTGTGACTGATATTTTCAGTTTTTACTCAAATAACAGTGCAATAAACAGCAATTAGGTAGTATTTAACTCGATTATAGTTTTTTCAGGAGGCAGAATTGCCTTATTTCCAGCAGTTTTAACTTGTAGTTAAGCATACAAGCTATAATCCTTAAAGAGAAGTGGAGAGAACCACGGCCCCAGAAATAGAAGGAACTAATGGAAAAAATCCTACTTCCTCTTGCTTTAGAAATAGCCCCTTTATTCTCCCAACTCTTCTTTCTGACTTATTTGCTACTATTTTTACATAACAAACTTGTACTTTGTCTAAGTTGATAATGAACAAAAATAAGAATATTTAAGAAAAACAAAGAGAAAAATATCTAGGGAAGACTTTTCACTAAATAAATACTTCTCAGGTACAAAGTTCAATTACAGATTCTGTTTGGATTTAAAAAATATAGTCATTTAAAATTATAAATGAAGTCTAAGAAAAAACCAGGTAAATACAGCCAAATTTGGTCTATATACTAAAATATTCATCCACGCTATATGAAAACAGATTCCTTCTTCACTAACTTTAGTAAACAATCTATTTCCCTTCAGTTGTTTTGCCAATATCATTTTTTTCCTCTGGTATCTGGGCTGAATAAAAGAGTAGGGGGAGAAAAGTTTTTAAATAACTCTCTAGAAGATAATCTGGAGTTCTACAGTATTACTTTTGCCACAGGGGGTATGTCTTTTTTCATCAGTTTGAAAAAGCATTTTTGTGCTCCTCTGACAAAGAGCATTTGGTAAAGCTGAGGCTTTCTACAGGCGTACAGATAATAGTGTTGCTGCATATTCACTGTGCTAGTCTTGTTCTGATTTTGATGCTCTCATTTTAAGATATGAATTCCTATCATACTGCACTGACTAAGTTCTACCTGTTCTTAACCTACTTTACCTTAACAGGGATGTCCTCTTCTTGGCTGGCTTTCTCTGAGGTAAAGACATACGATATTTCTTTATGAGATGTGGTTTGGCGGCAGATGGCACACTTGATGGAGCTTCTGTGAGATCCCACGCTGTATTGTTCAATAATAATTGATATGCATTCATTACAGAAACAGTGCCCACACGTTAGTACTGCCCACTAAAAAAGAAAACAGAGAACAGGCCTCAGTCAAATGCATCAAAGATGATTTCAACCCTATAAACCTATTAAGAGAGAAAAGATATAATAATTTCACTTTGTCAATTTCACTTTTAAGTCATAAAAGCTAAACAGTAACTTATAATTACTGCTTTGTAGTCCAATCAGAGTAAGCTTTCATAGCCTTTGTTCTGTTTACTCTAATAGTATCATTCAGAGACTATTATTTTGTAAGAAATGGGTGTTCTCACTTTAGTATTTGGGAAAAAAGATATTACTTTAACATTCTAATGCCAGATACAACAGAGAAACTTAATGCAATATTGATAGAGATGATAAACTCAATATATACCAAATAACTTAGTAAGCATGTCTACATTTTCACACATTAAGGCATTAATTATACAGAAGATGAATGGGCTTGTAACAGATTTATTTTAAAATGGTTCTAGACACAGTCACATCTCCCCCAGATAAATACATAAAAAGGTATTTCTAAAAATCCTTTGTGCGATTTCATGAAAAGTACAACAGTCTTGAATCTTTGGTGTATACCATGGAAACTTCTCTGTCTTTTGTAATGGGCAGAAAAAGAACACTAGTTTTAGTCTAGGTGTTTGTGCTAGAGGCTGTATCATCTTATGTAAATTATTTAACCTTTATCATCCGGTTAAAAAACTATTACCCCAAAAACTGAAGAGCTGGAGGATAGACTGAGAAGTACCTTGGAAAAAAGCTCACACTAAAGGAAGAGAAAAATGAGCTTGGTCTTAAAACATTCTTAAGGAGGGAAAAAAGTCTCTTGGGATTTATTGGCTGATTCTGTTCATGCTGTTCTCTAGCAGCAACACCTCTATTCTCAAGGATCTGTGTCAGCCTCAGGACTTGAGGCTAGAATAAAATGAAGGTGCTGCTTCACTTGTGCTTAGTTTTCTAGGCAAAAAGCAGCAGTATTCTGGACTGGATGTGTGTACCTCCAGAACCATCAGGGATGAAGATGTTCACTAGTTGGGAGGACTTCTGTGGCTCATGAAAGCTCAGGATGGACAAGCTCAACACAAAGAGTACAATGCAATGGAGACGAAGCTTGAGAAATGTGGCAATAGAGCACAGAGTGACAAGTAGCCAACTCAAACAGAAGAACAAATGGCAGATTTTCTAAATTATATATGGAGGAGTTACTAGGGCTTAGAGGTACAGAGAGAGAATAAAGTATTTGTAAAGAATCTTTACAAATTATGAAGTATTTTATAAATGCCAGAAGCATTTAGGATATCTTCACCTGTTTTCCCAGTTGCCGAGCACAGATTGGACAAGGTTCTGGATTAACACCTCCTGATGTTTTGTCTTGAGACTATCCAAAAATGAATTAATAAATAGAATTACAATTTAAAAACAGTTACAATTTAAATAGTTACAATTTAAAAACAGTTACATGTTTAATGACTCATTTACAGACGCTAATGCTGGTGACTGCAATTTGAATAACCTAATTCATGTTATTTAGTATTACCACTCCTGTAATTTATAAACATTTATTTAAGGAGTGAACAAAACAATTTTTACTACAATTAAAATTATATTACATTATTTTTGATTACCAGAGAAGGCAAAATTATAAGCCCAGTATTTAAAACAAAATATGTATGCTGTGTGTCTACTTGGCATGAGATTACAGACACAAGATAAGATGGCATTTATACGCACAGCTCCTTATTAACAATAGTTTCTTTTCAGTACCCTTTTTAAGGCAAAGAAGGTAATTAGAAAACAGCAATGTTCCTGATTTGAGATGTATTTATGCTTAGAAATTATATTCAAGTATAACAGCTTTTCAAAATCTCTTTAAAACTATTTCAAAAACTGAATGAGCTTCAAAAAAAGTTACCTGGTAGAAAGATTTTAAGAAGTGAACTAGCCACATAAAGTTTTTAGGTCTGTGGTTTCACTAACCAAACAGTCACTCTGAAAAACTGTTTTTGATTATCTTTTGATTTTTTTAAAGTAGTGAGCAAAACAAAACATGGATTCAGCCACTCTAAGGGCTTGAGACAATTCCATTAACTAAAACCTAGCTATGCAGGCAAGTGAAAAAGTTGAACCAAATTGTTCTTTTGCTGTTTGTTTCAGAAAACATGTAACAAATCACCTGAGAATTTATGGTCTATAACTAACATTTACTGTTCAGAATTCTACAGGTCAAACAGAAAATCTGGGGTTAGGTTGACTTTGCTGGGGCTACAGGATTCAGGTAATCTGCACTTCTTCACATAGTGTTAGAATTGCAAAGAGGAACAAGTTGGGAAAGCTGCAATAAGCATGGACTTTCTAGGTTTCTGCCTGTGTCACAAGGCTACAAGCAAGCCATATGACTGAGCCCAGAATCAATGTGAGAGCACATTACTGCAGCATTTTGTAAACAATCTACCATAATGCATAATGTCTTTTCTAATTTATTTAATACAAAAATTAGTATTTTTTCCCTAAGAACCTTTAACCACAAATATTGTGCCACTACTCCACTACTGTAGTACAAAAGTAGTTACACGTCTAATCAAAAATTATGGTATCTTGTTCTGATAGGGTACTTTGTGCCAAATGCCACTTGTACTTAGATAACATGAAATTATATTCATCAATGTCCAATAGAATACTTAGCTCATTATTCATAAAATATATTGTGGATTACATGACATAATTCAGACATTACCATGTCTTCTGATTCAGTAGCTTTCTAAACACATTTTAGTTTTAAATAACAAAAAAATCTATGTCACATTACTGAATGCATACTTGCCTACAGGTAGGTTGTAGTACTTTCATTATTTAAGGTTAGAACTACAATTTGCTTACTTTATCTTATACTACCTCAGTACATATCTTTATATAATCTGTGTAACACATTTAAAGATACCATCATCTTTGGGAGAAGTCAGGAAAGTGGTTTACTGATAATACAGCTTAGGGAAAAAGTAGCATCTTTTAAAAACAATACCTTCTCCAAATTAGTTAAATAAAGAAGCTGCCCAAGTTTTTTCTGAAGTTGTGATGTAGCAACAGCTTTGTCATTTAGCAGTTTTATACGATTTTGTTCTACCTAAAAACCAAAACAAAACAATTTATTCTCTCAGGAAAATGGTAAAATTACATTAAACAGGCACAATTCTTCCTCAAGGATAAAAATGTTTCCTATTTTAGAAAAACTTATTTACACATGAAAAACTCAAATTCACAAAATCGATACTAGATAATATATTTCAAGAAGTAATATTTCTTGGGCCCTCCCTGGTGGCACAGTGGGTTAAAGCACAGCACTAAGAAGCTAAAGCCACTTCCACATGAATTCGATCTCTGCACCCAGTCCCAGAGGTGACCCACATGGAGAGGCAGACCTCTCCTGAGCCGCCACTGCTCCCCTTAGCAGTGGTGTACTTCCTCAGTTGGCCTGTTCTGCTCCCCACTCTGTCTCTGATGAGTCCTGTCACCACCCCTGCACCTCTGGCCTGCACCCAATTCTGTATGCACAAATAAATAAATCTTTTTTTTTTTTAAGAAATATTTCTTGTTCTATAATAGGTAAAATTCAATACGGAATTGTATAAATAAGAAGATTCTCTACACTTTTGAAGTGAGATAAATATCACACAAATTCTGTTTATGCACCATTTTTTTTTTTAAATTAATATACCCTTGGGATAAGGAAAATCAAAATGGTATGACTACTTTGCCCAGAATGCATGGAAGACTCTCTGTCTCACTCTCATGGTCTATCACTCCAATAAAATACAGTAGTCTGAAAAGGAGTATAAAATGAGAAATCTGTTTTCACAGACAAACTTACTGAGAATTTGTTTTTAGGAGATAGTATTTTCAGATTTTTAAAGATAATTGTCTCTTAGCTTTACAGAAGGAGAAAGCTTTATAAAATTAAACACAAGGAATGAAAATAAATTATAGAGGAAATATTTTACTGTGGAAAGGCTTGGTGGAGCTGTTTATTTTTAATCCTGATACAGACTTGTGGAGAGAAGATAACTCGTCAACATCTGCTCATCAGTAAGGGAAAACAAAGCAAAAGAAAATTTGCTTAAGGAAGATATTTCTAGCTCTGAAAAAGCTGAGGTAATAGAACATAGGTGTTAAAGAATTTCTTTAGATTCTGGTATAAAGAAAGTGGTCAAAAATAGATGTATATACAATGTGGAGAGAAATAAAGAATATACCAAAATCTCAAAGTGCTAAGCATGTATAAGATATGAAACTATTTTTGTTCAATTTTGACCAACAAAATCAAACAACTTAATGGGCCCAAGCTGGGTAGAGATTAAACAGATATGGAGAGATCACTACAGGGACTCTTTATCTACGTCTTGCAGGTCTCTGTGACATCTATTTGCTGTGCTCTCTTCTGTCATTTCCTTGCAATTACCTCATGAGGTTCAATGATATGAAGAACAGGTGGATTGGGCTTTGGCTCCTTAGGATGACGTACTCTTAGTCGTTCTGTAGCCATTGCAAGCTCATCAACAGCAGACACACGGTTCCTCAGAGCCATCCAATATTCATGAAGCAACTGGAGGAACGGAATAGACAAAGACATTAATAAAGCACATATTTAAAAGTGGTTAAAACCACCAAGATGTGTCTTGCTCAAAAGTCTTCCTGTTCTTAAAATTGATTATTTTTTTCATTAATGTTTACCATTCTTCATAACAATCATATTTTAGGAAAAGAGAAACACTTCAAGACTCTAGAGCAAACTTTAAAAAAGTGGAAAGAGAAAAGGGTTACAATTAAAGTTAATATAAAGAGGATAACTTTTTAATATTAGAACAAAGTTGTAAAATATAACACCTTATATTCCTTCTTCCATGCTTCAAAGAGATCCATTGAAGCACTTCCTTCATCAATGAATTCACCATCAAACCTATGGGATTTTGCAAATGATAGGATAGCTTTCATTGATCGCTCTGTCTCACTTATTGCCCATAGACCCCGGCTGGTGGTAGGAATTCGATCATCAACCAGCCCTTCTTCATCTTCTATCATCTCCTCAAATATTGCAGTCTGGCCTTTGACTCTGAAGACATACAAGACAAAAACAATAGTTACTGCTCTCAGTGAGTGACAAGAATTGTTAAATATTACTGGCAGAGTCGATAGGAAAACAAGGTCAATAGTGAAAGTTTTTCCAATAATTTTCAATATTATGACCATAAGATCATGCTTATACATCTCTGGGAAGACTACAAGCAATTCTGAAAATGCTTGACCAGTGTTTCCTGAAAGCAGTGTGGCATAATAAGAAACAGCTATACCTCTCGCTCTGAGAATTAAAACAATATAAAACACAAACTACTATCACCAACCATGAAAACAAAATAAACAAAAGATGATTTAAAAGTACAATATAAATCAATGTCTCTTTTTTTAAGGTAATGAGAACTTACTAGCTTTTTATCAGTTTCTGTGTTCTTAAAATAGGCAAAATTTTACTAATGCCATTGTTATATGCACTCACAAAAACAGCTTAGTTTCCAATACAAGAAGACTTAAAATTTGTGTTTCAGAAAGTGTACTAATAATGAAAACTAGCAATTTGTAAGGCACTTACCATGTACCAATCACTGTACTAAGCAATCATGTGGGTTTTATTATATATTTATAAAACACAATAATGTATGCATTATCTTCATTTAACAAATGAGGATATGAGGCTTAGAAATAATCTGCCCTGAATAGTTACTAGGAATTTGAGTTCCAGTCTGTTGGCTTCAAGAGTCTGTCACTCCCTAAACTGTCTCTCAATTACAAATTACTATGACATGAGTATCTGGTGTTAACTCCTGCATATATAAAGCTGAGCAATTCAAAGGACAAATACCAAAGTTTAATGAGTTGGTTTAATAAAAGAAAATATGTAAGAAAGTTATTTTAAGGAAAAATATAGTGTAATAAATTAAAAAAAACAAGTCATAAAATATTTCAATTTCCTGGTAAGAAGTAATTAGAAAACTTACGTGTGAGAAAAAAGCTTCGATTCATACTCTGTGAATAATTCATCAGCCTTACAAAAGACACAGCTGGAAGAGATTATTAGAGAAATAGTCACAAACACAGCTAGTAATCAGGTGATTTCTATATGAGGTTTAATATTTTTATACTTTATATTTTCCTTTATAATATGCCATTTTAGAAAAAAATGTAATTTAGTGATTCATTAGATTAACAACACATCCATTTTTGTTACTTCTGTCTGAAATAAAATGAAAAAAGTTTTATTATATGAACCATCCCTTCTTCTCTAAGAAGTAATTTAACTTAATGGAATGATGCCATGTTTTCTCTTATGACCTACCAGTTGAGTGGAAGTCTGGCTGGCCGGAGGTGGCAAATTGTTGCAGACTCAATAACATTCCGAGATGGAGGTCCCTCCAGGTTTTTTACAGCTGCTCTTACTAGCTTCTGGAATTTATTTAGCTCTTCCATTTGTGTTGTAAGTAAGAACTGAAGACCTCTGCAGTCCCGAAACCTGATTCCCATCACCAGCACCACACACAACACAAGAAAAGTGATTAGCAGGTTAATATCTTCAAATCAAAAAATGGTTACCAAATAAAGAAACTGTGGGACATTTTATCTAATCACAATTTGAATGAGTTTACCTTAGCAGTGTATTAAATATCTACAAGTAGACAAGGAATACTCAGTTGTTTAACCATAGTATTCCAGTATCTAATTGCTCCTAACCATAGAAATTGAAAAAGACTCTAGAAAAGCCATGTCTGTGTGTCAGAGGTCTTTGAAAGATCAGAACTGTCACATTCTCTCTTTTTAATGCTGAATGAGCAGGGAAGCTCTTCGTGACATCCGTGCTTTATGGGAAGAGGTGACTATACGATGGAAAATAGAGACAAAATGTTGAGGGAAAAATAAAGCCAACATGTATTCCTTGAAGACAACTCTGCGTGCATAGGCATATAAACACACATACTCACACATGCACACATGCATGAGTTTTTAAGCATTACTATATGCCAGGCACTATGCCAAATACTCCCTGTATTATCATAATAGATAATGTTGTCATATTAGTAATGAAGCTTAATGAGTTAGATATAATTAAAGTTACAAAGTTACTATGTATGGTAGAGTTAGGTGTTAAACCAAATGCATTTAGCTGTTCTTATAAACTGTGAATGAAATGGACTAAAAAAACTGGATGTACACATATGCATGTATCTATGGGTTTATTTAAAAAAAAAAAAAGAAATCCTACAAGAAATTAGGAAATGGAAAATACAGACAAAATGTGTTTGCTTTTGAATTACAAGTGTATCTTTTTTCTCCTAAAATGCTACAGACCCTCCTCTCCAAAGTGTTCAAAGGAGCCTGCTGTCCTTTCTGAAGGCTTCCACAGTATTTTACACTCTACTGTATCTTTCTGTTCATAGAGTTTGTTGAAGATATCATTAATATAGTAATTGTTCAATTTTTATACATATTCATAATTTTTAATTATTCATCTTATCATTAAGCTAACTTTTATAAGGTAATACAGCTTAAAAAAACATAATAGATACAATTGTATTACTCAATTGAAACAATTACCAACTGTTCAATTATTTTTAAAAAAATCTGAATAAAGACAATAAACAAAATTAGGTGAACTATCAGTATTATTCACAAAATGAAAATAAAGTTTTTACTTTTCAGTAATTTATTTTCAAAAATTAACTTTTGAACTGAAAGGATGAAGCAGCTTTGGAAAAACTTTTTCTACAAACTCAAGTCTCAGCCATGTGACTAGTGATTGAAAGATATCATGGAACAGCATTTAATAATAAGTCTTAGCAATGTTTTATTATGCAGGGTCTTTAAATGACAAGAAAAAACTAAACAAAACCGGTAGCTCATAAGCACCGTACTAAATGGTACAGGTACTATCTAAATAAGCACTTACAAAAATTAATTTACTAATGCTCACAATGCTGTGTGGATTTGAAGAAAGGCTCAGGATGCTACAAGGATGCTACATAGCTTTCCCAAAATCACAGCACTATAAGCAGTATAAACACAAAAATATGAACAAAAGGTAGTGGACTCAAGTAATCATTTGTGCTCTTAAAAATTAAGTTCCATATCCTTTTCCAAGAAGCATTAACATGCATGCATAAGTGCTCTGGCTTCTGGGACATCAATTTAAATAATAAATCTAAGTAAAGAAAACAGTAGCAGTGAGTAGCAGTGTAAAAATTTTCTGTGTATATATCTATATACACACACACTTTAAATGTGTATAAATATTTGTATTTTAAATGTGTCTTGTCACTTTCATTTATGTTGAGTGTTTGTGTAACAAAAATGAAGTATTTCATTTCTTACTGGCTCTGGGACCCCAAAACACTGAACAGGGCATATGTTCCAATATGAGGAAACAAAACTCCCCATATCAGAAAGTAGTTTCTGTGCAATTTTTTTTTTTTGAAAGATTTATTTATTTATTTGTACAGAACTGGGGTACAGGCCAGAGATGCGGAGGGTGAGAGGATTCACCAGAGACAGAGCGGGAAGCAGAACAGGCAGATCGACGAAGTACACTGCTGAGGGGAGCAGTGGGCGGGTCAGGAGAGGTCTGCCTCGCCATGTGGTTGCCTCTGGGGCAGGCGGGAATTGAACTCATGTGGAAGTGGCTTTAGTTTCTTAGTGCAGTGCTTTAACCCGCTGCGCCACCAGGGAGGGCCAGTTTCTGTGCAATTTTAAAAAATTCAAAATATTTAAACACATTCTTTTTTTTTTTTTTTTAAGGTTTTTTTTTTTTTTATTTATGCACCCAGAACTGGAGAACAGGCCAGGGGCGGTGAGAGGATTCACCAATGACAGAGCGGGGAGCAGAAAAGGTACATCTACTGAAATACACTGCTGATGGGAGCAGTGCACAAGACAGGAGAGATCTGCTGAGCCATGTGAGCCACCTCCCTGGCCTGGAACAGAACTTCGACTGAAGTGGCTGCAGCTAGCTTCTCATTGCTGAGCTTTAACCTACTGTGCCACCAGGGAGGGCCCTATTTAAAAAAATTCTTATCTACAATGTTGGCATTAAATATTAGTATATACTTTAAAACTGGGAAAAGGAGAGTCAAGGCTTAAGTGACAAATCTTGGCAGGGTGACTCTTGGGCTTAACAGGGGAAATACACCTCAAGTATCTCATAAACAATAAGCCTATCAGGTTCTTCATTTAAAAACTGATCATGATTGTAATAAAGTACATCCAACTTAGTAATGATGCACGAAGAATTTTGCCTATCTCTTTAAGATTTTAGTAAACTTGGAGAATCTTGAGGAGTAAATGAAAACACTTAAAAACATTTCAAAGATATTCTTATGCTGAATTTTTCACTAAAAATTAACATTTACTCCAACTTTGATCTTGGACTTGAAGGTGATCTGAGGAGCAATAGCTCCTCATTCCCTCTTAGCTAGAATCTAAAGTTCTGCCACACCACCTAGGTTTCCCACAGGTGAAAGATATTCCTATGTTTGTTAAACCATAGAGTGTATTTCTGAGAAGTAAACTTGTTCTTCAGGAAGAATTACTCACCATTTAATCAATCCACAGCAATAATCCAATAAACTTATAGATGAGATCCCAATGAAAAATGGATAATGAGGAAGAGAGAGAGAAACTCTCCAATATAAAACTGGGTCACTGTGGCACTATCATGCTTAGCTTGTAAGGAATGATTCACATATGAAGATGAATACCTTACTGCAAATATTCTCTAAAGTTAGCTTAAAGTATGTGCTTAAAGCTAGCTTTGGGTATGTCCAACAAAGATACAAAGAAAATACTTTTAGCAGATAAAAGGGGGAGTGGGAAGGAGGAAAGCATTGAAAAAACAAATATGTCTAAAAGACTAAAAAAGAGCGGCATATAGAAAAAAGATTTACCTTTTATATTTATACTTACTGATTTTGTTTGAAATGTAAAATCTACGTGTTTATACCACATTTTCTAATATGTAAACTACATCTGTCAATATCAAATAATGTGAATATGATTATATTATTTTGTACTATTTTCTTACTTTTCTGACATAGAAAGTTTGTCAGTTTGTTGTTTGTAGTTGCAGGTTATTTCATTTCTCACGCGCTGAACAAGCTCCTCTTCAACAGCAAATTCTATTGCTCTTTGGATCACATTCAGCCACCAAGGAGAACTGGAACGAATCTGTAAAGAAAGACAATTAGCTGATAAATTAATTTTTTTTTTCTGTACTTGCTGTGTTTCCATCACTGACCAGAAAGAGTTATGAAAACTCAAGGAAGCAATAAATGCCTCCCAAAGGAATTACAGCTACAAGGAGAAAAATATATTCTATATGTGGTGGGTGAGTATCTCATCTGAATACATAACTAAAGAGAACACCTGTTTCCTGTCCACTGTGGATGAATGAGAATTTATTGTGTGCATATATGTAATAAAGCTGTATTGAAAAATAAGACTTAAGTAAAAATTCAGTACTAACTGTATATGAAAGGTACCTAGCCTCTTTTCTCAACAAAATAGATTTCACTTTACTCTTTGATTAACTGAACCAAAGTCTAACCCATGGATAATCTATATCACTGAATAAAATTAGATTCCTGAATACAAACTACTAATGAATTAAGAAGAAAGAAATATGGAACAAATAGTTAAATGACAATGATACTAATGGTCTGCAAAGACACATTTTAAAAATAACAAATGGCATGTAATCCGTAAGACAAAAACTTAGTGGGTTTAAAGTTTTCACATCTTAAAAAGATTTTGGAACCACATACATGTAATCAAAAAAAAGTCATAAAAATTTTATTTTTACTTTATTCAAAAGATGATATATAACCAAAGCAAGAGGAAATGTATTCTAAGTTTAAACAAATGCAGAATAACCTTAGAACAGTTGGTTCATCTATATATATGTGTGTTTACTCAGGCAACAAAGACTACCAACACCAAATTACCTTTTATTGTGGCTCAGGAACTGCATTGGTGCTAAAAACTTCAAGATGAAAAGAAAGTTCAAATTTCTGTCCAAGCCAAAACAAAATCTAAAATGCTATCAGGAGAAAAACACAAGCACAGATGGCACTTCAGGACACACCTTTCTCTGGAGCTCACGAATGGTCTGCTGCACCGGCTGAAGCGCTTGTTGTGCTTCAGTCACTTCTGTATTACACTTGCTCATATAATGCTCTCGCAGCTGCTTGGCCTGTATTGAAACAGGACAAATGTAAACTTTTATTCTGGTCTAAGAAATAATTCTGTATGACAATTCAAGGATAATGGGGTCATTTATTTATTTAAAGCTACTTAGCCCAGTTTAAGAATAAAATTCTACAAGTACACTGTGAGGAGCCCAAGAGCCAAGCTAGACAGTCTAAGATATAGTGCAGTGAACACATTTTACCCGTAATTGACAGTATTGGAAACAAACCATGGGTTTGCTCTCCAAATTTTAATCTAACTAGCTTTTAACAAAAAAAAGAAAACCCAAACTAAATGGGTAAAAAGTTCTATTTTACTTTTTAATGAAGCAAAGCAAGGATACCTTTCCAAATCTATCTGATTTAGCTATTATAGTTTGTTCTTACTTTGCTTTAAAACTACTTAAGAATACAGAGTGACACAAGTGTCATGAATTGTGTTTGCCCAAAATCCAATGATGAAACCTTAAACCCTAATAAGACTGAACCAGATATCCAAGTGCTACCATTAAGTAATTGGATGAGACATGATATTGTCAATAATTTGCCATAGTTAGCCACATATCTATCTTTAGATTACCCATATCAGCTCTGTGGGCTTTTGTTATTTCATTTACAAAAGTAGGTGGTTGAAGTAGATGGCTTCCAGGATCTACTGAAATAGTGTGGCTTCACAGTCGATAAAAGTTAGGCCAAAGTGATAATGTGGCCTTGGAAATATTTCTATATAGTATGAACACTCATCCACATACTGTGTTTTCTTCTTTTGCCATCACAATCTTCTAATTAATTTCTATTAAAATTATTTGGTCACAACTATTTGGTCACTAGAGCTGTCTGCTCATAGATGGGCTGTGTCTCAGCAAATTTCTGTCATTAACAGGAATTAAATAGTGATATCACATGCAAGGATGCAATGCCTACAATGGAAGTAAAGTTTCACTAGGAAACATTTAACACTTAGACTGCCATTGAACATCAAGAACAGGATGCAGTCAAGCTGTCCATGGGTACACAATCTTTCTTGACTCATAAGGATTCACTTATGGGCTTAACACATTTCAAGCATCTACTTTTTTGACTCCAGCTTTGCTGTTCTTTCTGATTTTTAGAAAGTTAAAATTCCATAGGGAATTAGCATAATGAGCTATTAAAATTTTAAAGTGAAATAATTTATATCACTTTTTACAATGACAGTTTCATTGCAAAGGGAACTTTCTTAAGATGTAAGAAAACTGACAACTCTGGTGTGCTGAATTAATACATAGAAGGGCAGAAGAAGTAAAAAAGCTGTTATTTTTTATTAATCTACAACTTTTTCAGATTTGCATGGTATCAGTAAGGTCTCCATATTTATTTGTTGCTTATTTAAATTCTGTGATATTGGTTAGTCACATCTAGAACAAGCAATTAGCATATGACTACAAGCAAAATATCAGAAAAGCAAAATTATATGGACTATTGCTATTTTCTACTATCCAAAATTAGCACAATAAAGTGGGATGTCAAAGGGCAGGAAAACATGATTACCTTCATTTAAATGTTGTATGTTCTAGGAGTAGCAATTAAAATGATTAATGGGTCTGAAAAAAAATACTTTTAACAGAGAGAAAAACATTAATTACCTCTTCCTCAAGTCTGCCTTACCTCTTCCTCAAGTCTTCCATCTCTCAAGGTAGGAGGTATTCCTGGATGCTTAGCTACCAATAATTCCATCAAGTTATGGGTAGCATGAAGTCTCTATAAAGCAAAACAGGCAGACTTATGACAGTTAATGAAGGGGCTTTACAGGAGAACTTCTTATTAACACTAGCAAACAGACTACTAACTACAGATTGAGATCATATTAAGCACTGAATACCTCCCCTCTATAACAAAGTGAATACTAAAACTTTATCAGAGAATGCTGAAGTCAGTTTTATGGTAAAGATCTTAATTCAAAATGACATTAAATTTTCTTTAATCTTGAGGGCCCCCCTGGTGGCACAGGGGTTAAAGTCTCAGTGCTATGAAGACATGACTTTGATCCCCAGCAAGGGAGCTGACCCACATGCCACAGCAGACCTCTCCTATACCACCTGCTACTTCCCTCAGCAGTGTTTCAGTAGATCTGCCTGTTCTGTTCCCCACTCTGCCTCTGGTGAATCCTCTCACCTCTCCCCATGCCCCGTTCTGGCCTGTACCTGAGTTCTTGAATGCATAAATTTAAGTCTTTAAAAAAATATGATCTGATGATGTATTTCTGAAGAACATAAAATTATAAAATATGTAAATAGGTCCTATATAGTTAGCAGAATATGTAATTAAGCCATGTTTTCTAATATCCATGATCTGTCTACAGAGGGAACTATGAATATTTTAAATAAGTTCAGTAAAATAGCCAAGGTTGATTCTACAGACATTATGAAAAAAGTAAGGGAAATACATAAAAAAGTTGGTCTGTGATCTAGAGCTGTTGAGCTAAGGGCTAAAAGAAAAGTGAAGGGATTAGAGATAAAGAGCATGCAGGGAGGAGAAGAAACTGTATTTTTTATCTCTGCATTAAACATAATTCAGCCTTCTCACTGTAATAATACCTCCATAACTGATTACAGGATCCTCCGTACTCTCAGAGCACTAAGAAGATAAAAAGTTAAGATTAATTTTTATTAGTTAACTTGACTATTTTCCTGGGAAAATAGTAAGACCTAAAGGATAACTGAGAAATAGTCCTGTGAGGATCTGCCTTGATGCTAGTGAAAAGAGACCACAGAGGTTGCTCTGCTTGGCTACAGACTAAACCATGGTGTAGATCTTTGCAGAGATAATTTCTGAAGAGTTATCTCAAATGTCTTTGGTCTTTTCAACATGGCTTTCTTAGATAATATAATCAGTAATACTAGCATAGCATTTAATACCAACAACAAATATGTAATATTTGAGAAACCAAACTGTAGAAACTTGGCTTCTCTATCTGCATTTGTAGAAGAGGATTTGTGTTGCTTTCTATACAAAGTGGTGAAAGGTGAAATGGATGGGGAACTACTTGTTTCGCTCCACAGCCTTATACTTTTTGTGACGAGACAGCACAAGACATTTCGTGCCACACTTTGCAAGTAGGGTGGGTAATACTGTTGCTCAGAAGCAAGAAACATGGTGGTAGTTTATTCTTTACTCCTCAACTCAAGCTTACAGAATGTACCTCACCCTGCCTACTCTTCTACCTTTGTTTTCTTTATTCTGGAGCATGAGCCTCTGTACTTCCTTGCACAAGGCCAGCACATCTGACTAAGGTACAGGCCTGCCTTCTATAATCCTCATCATCATAGACTGTAGGTAGAACAGCTTTTACTTTTCTCTCTTCTTCCCCTAATAAACTGCTAATAACCTCTAATAACACTAAGTAACCCTAATAACTCCTCCTAGTAACCTACTGAGGCACAATGTGAACATGGAGGTCATGAGGTTTAGATTTGAGTGGTGTAGAAGCCTTACCTGGGACTCAAATATAATGGAAAAAAAAATATAATGAAAGGGAATTAAAAAGTGGACTTTTTTTTACTAACATAGTTTTATCTTCACAATCCACTGAAAAGAACCAAAGAGAAATGACTTACCAGTTAAATAAGTCTTATAATTCAAATATGCAATTTTCCATAGGCCTCCAAATTCTAATAAAAATCACTGGACAGGTTTTTATTATTTATTTCCATTGTTGAGTTTAATTCCCTTTCATTATATTTTGGAAATAAATGAGTAAATATATTCATGCTCACATGTGAAATGGTCCCACTCTTCACAGTACAATTACTTTGTTTTCCAAACAGGTTAGATTTATCTAGTCTGTTCATGTCCAATAATGGCCGGAGCACAGAGAATGTTAGTAGCTCTCAAAGTTTAGTATATCTACAAATCACCATGGGCTCTATTAAAAGAACTGAATCCCAAACTTCATCCCCAGAAATTATAAGGCAGGGGGCCTCCATGGTGCCATAGGGGTTAAGTCTCAGCACTATGAGCCTATTGCAAGCCACTACAGCAGGAGTTTTATCCCTGGCCAGGGAGTGAGCCACATGGTGTAGTAGACCTCTTCTATCACCCCTGATGCTCACCTCAGCAGTATATTTCAGTCAAACCACCTGTTCTGCTCCCTACTTAGTTTCTGGTGAATCCTCTGACTACCCTCATACCTATGGCTTACACTGTGGCTCCTGTATGCACAAATAAATAAATCTTTAGGAAAAATAAAGAAATTATAATTCAGCCCATTTGTTATACCTTCTCCTCTTAAATATTCAAAAAAAGTGTTCTGTAAAAAATCGATAAAATATATGCTTAGAACTGTTAAGATTTTACTTACTTGAAGTGAATCAGTTTTGAGTTTTTCTTTGTGTTCCTCAGATGAACGCAACACTTCTCGGTATAGTTCTGCTGCCAAAGCATACTCACCTGAAGAAATAAAATGCATTTAAAGTACAGTAAAATAATGTATTTAGCCCCCAGTAACATCTACAAATCGCTCATATAAACAAGTCCAATGCAAAACTGTTAACAATGATTCAAATAAACATTTTTTTAAAAAGGAATTTAAGTTGGTATAAATGATTGCCCCAATACATTAAAACTGATGACAGTTCTTTTTTTGGTTAATTCCACAGAACTGATTATTAATGAAATATATTTACATTGTTTAAAATTACTCTAAAAAAACAAACACTGGATTAACTCTGAATTTACACAATTGATACTCTTTCTTATTGAAGCCAAAGGGTGCCAAGTATACTAATTGTCATCTGAAATTAAAGGCAAAGTTGGGTAATTATAGCTATACATAAACAAATACTCAAAACATATGACCAGTTTACACATAATTTTCAGAAAAGCTATATACTCTTCTTGATGGGTATTGCTGTTCTTGATATTAAGCCAAAAAAGACAGCAACTAAATACTACACTCCAAAAACTTTGGTATTCTTTTCCATTTCTGGTCATATAAATCACAATCTGAAATTTACAATAGATTTATTGTTTATGATTAGCAGTTTACTAAAACGAAGAATTTAGTAACCAATTAAAGCACACAGTTTGGCAAACTATGGTCATAGGTCCTATATGACTACGTGCAATTTTGTATGGCTGATGAGTTAGCAGGTTTTACATTTTAAATAGTTGAAAAAATTAACTATATTTTGCGATGTGTATAAGTTATATAAAATTAAGTCTGTGAAAAAAGTCTTATTGGAATTTAGTTGTGCTCATTTGTTTACGTACTATAAGAGTTGAGTATCTGTAACAGATGTTATGGCTCATAAAACCTAAACTACTTATTATCTGCTTCTTTCAGAGAAGAAAGAATGAATTTCTAGTCGCTTGAAGAATGGAACCAACTATTTGCTTCTAAGGGAAAAGCTCAAAACTGCTAATTTAGAAATACAATTAAAAGTCTATCAGAGGTAAAACCATGAAATAAAAAAAAATAATGTATAGACGTACAGCTATTGAGACCACCTTTTTCTTAATCTACACTTGAGTTTGTTATTTTACTTCAAGCTATTTTTATCACTATTGTAGATTTAGGACTTTGTTCATAGACTAAAATGAGTAATATATACACACATATAGTATCTGTAAATTCTGTTCTTGGTTCTTTTTTTTGGTTAAAGCTGATTAGATATATAAATATGTATTCGTAAGATCTACCATTTTGACCATTTTTAAGTGTCTAGTTCAGTGGTAATAAGCTGTTGTACAAAATACCATTGCTTGATATCTATATCCAGCACTTAACGAAAACAAAGGTTTCTAAAACATTTTATAGTGCTTACAGTCAGCAATTTCTAGTCACTATAATAGTGACATTATAATGTTAATGAGCAATACTCATATATCTTTGTATAATGAGCTTCTTTAAAGATTCTTGAAAATCTTTTCAAAAGACATGGATTCTATTAGTATTTATACTATTATTCAGAGAACATTTACTTAACTAATTTCCCTTTGTAATTACCACACCTTTTAAAGGGAGAACAGTGACTAGACTGTAATATAAAAAAAATAATATAATTATTCATTTTAATACCTGTTCCTCTTTAGTCCATTAGAAAAAGGACATTTTCTGTGAAAACTAAAAATTATGCATGTTCACTAAGTTTAAGCTAAGTTTGGAAATAACCATTCTTTGCCACTTGATGGCACTAACATTTCCAAGTAAACGAATTATACTGACCTTGATGCTGCAAAGTTAATTTTCTTCAAAAAATATGTGTAGATTATACATTGTTCAAAATCAGAATAATACCATGTTTTAAATACTACTATCAGTAAGGAACTTAGAATATGTGATGTATATCATAGATACATTTGCATATTATGTAAACAAATACTTCTAGAAAGTGAAACTAATTTTATATTTTAGAAGTCTCTGATCTCTATAATGATTGAACTCAAATTATGTACATTATTACTTTAAAAAGTGAAAACAGGTCAACAGTAAAAAAAGTAGTAAATCTAATGTAACTGTATTACATTTACAATTAAATTCAGACTAGATATATATCCTCTACTAATGGATTTCCTAATAGCAATTTTTCTTAACATCAATAGTTTCTTTCCATTAATAGAAAAACAAACAACTATGGTAGGAATCTGAAAAGGGCAGTGATCCTTTTTATCATAAAAGGAGCCAACTACAAACTGTTCTTCGTATAGTGCTACAGTGTTTGAAAGAGATCAGATGCTTTTCCCAATCCCATATCAAGCAAAACACCACAGCAGGGAAAGGAGACAGTAAATCTGAAAAGGAGACAAGAAAAAGGCCGAGAGACAAAGTTCATTCATACTGTTTCAGCTTTTGACTACTAAGAAATATGGAATGAAATGGGGAATGCAATTTCAGATTCAAGATGGGAAATACAAAATTTTTACTGTGATTCTAAGATAATTTGGAAGTAATGTATTATTTTAGAAATTTTCAACAGTTTCAACTTACTATTAGAGATATCACAATGAGGTTTATAAATGTCTATTTGATTAAGCAGATAGTATAGCAGCAAAAATATTTTATTTGAAATTAAATTCAGTGTAAATTCTGACTTGTTAGTTATAATCTTGTCTGAAATCTAGTTATCTTACATAGAATGGGGATGTTAATCACTCAATCAATGGGCAATTATGAGGACAAAGAAGGTAGCTAAAGTGTGAGGCATAACATAAAATGCTTATAGAAAAATTATTTCTCAGATATGCTGCTAAATTTTAATGACCTAAAATATTTTAAATAGTGCATTCGTTATTTGTGAATTTTTAAGATCTAGCATACAGATTTCTTAACATACTTCTCAAGTGTAATGGAAACTTTGATCACAATTATTTTACTAAAAAAAATTGGACCTGTGAGAATTCAGAATACATAATTTCCCAATTTTTTGCTGAAGTTGAGATAGATCAGCACTGTAATCATGAGTCTTCTGGTCCATGACCATGCACAACTATGAATTCTTTCAGCAACATTTGTAGTTTTTTCTTTTTTTTTAATAGGCTTTAGACATCATTTTTCCAAATTAATGCCAAATATTGTATGTATTTTTGAAACTTTCATGAATGATGCTATGATTTGTAATTGCTAATTTCTACCATAGGAATAAAATAAATTTTATATTTACTCATATCCTGCAAAACTCACTTATTGGTTATAGTAACTTTCCCACATAATTATAAACTAAAATGAAGATTTTTTTTTTTCATATTGAATTTGATAACATCTTTCTCTTGTTTCACTGCACAGGTGAGAACTCAGATACAATGCTGAATAAAAGTGGTGAGGGGCATTCTTGACTTGTTTGTGATCTTATAGGAAAAGTACTCAGTTTTCAATCATTATGCATAATATTACCTGTGTTTTTATAGACATCTTTGATTAAAGAGAGTTTTCTTTGATACCTAAATAGCTCAATGTTTTTAACAGGAATGAATGTTCAAATTTTGCAAAATATTTTTCTTACATTTATTGAGATGATCAAACAATTTTTCTTTTTTAGTTGGTATACAGTGAATTACATATCATTTGATTTTTTTAACCTTAAACCAATTTTTATTCATGGGATATGTGGTACTTAATCAAAATGCATTAGCCTTTTCATGTATCTCTGGATATGCATTCTGTTTAATTTTTTAAGAAGAATTCCATGCCTGCTTTTCTGACATTGGTATTTCTGTTTTCTTTCTGATATTTTGATATCTAATATTTATTTGATATCTAATTTAACTTCACTGTAGCTAGAGAATGTAACGAAATCTTTATTCACATCCTAAGTGTCCTAAAAAATCTTCCATTAATGGAAATGTCTGGTCAAAGCCCTTTACAGACTTTGAAATTTTTAAAATATTCTGCAAAATTATTTTCCAAGGTTGAACTCATTAAAACATGATCAATAGTGTATGTCTTTCTTGGGGGATTTTGATTTCTACTATAAATAACCTTCCTTATTATGTATGTGAAGAATCAAAGACAACAAAGCAATCACCTTCTACCTTTAATGATGTGGATGCCTGCTAAACCATTGAGAGCACAAACTAGCTGCCTATGTGCTTCTTCACATTCAGTTCCACATTTCTTTTGCAATGATGCCAGCAGCTCTTCCATGGTCATGGTGCTAAAAGAAAAGACAGACTGTTCAGAACTAGAAAGAAAATTCTAAGTGTTATTCCAGAAAAAGTACTGCCACATAAGAACCAGAGTACTAGACCCACCCTGGTGGCCAGCAGGTTAAAGCACAGCACTAAGAAGCTAAAGCCACTTCAGCACAAGTTCAATCCCCACCCTGGAGGTGACCCACATGGCGCAGCAGACCTCTTCTGACCCGCCCGCTGCTCCCCTCAGCAGTGTACTTCATTGATCCTCCTGTTCTGCTCCCCAGTTCTGTACACATAAATAAGTATATTTTTAACAACAACAACAACAAAAAAAGATCCAGAGTTCAAACTCTAACAGTCTTTGTGGTATTTTAGCATCTTTCTCTTCACTTCCATTATACCTCTATCACTTTTAACTTAGTAAGTTTTACTTTTTACAATTCTAGCGAACATTCTTGTAATCACATCATACTGTCTCCCATTTCATTCAATGTAGAAAGGAGTTAGAAAAAATTTAGCATACCAAATGATATATGAGAGTCAGAATGTTAAGACAGAGGTAGAATCCCTATGTCATAATTTAATTAACCTATATGTGCCTCAATTTTTTTATCTGTAAAAAAGAAGTAAGTTTCCAAGGATGAGGTCAAGTGCATTTTTACAAAAGTAGCCTGTGTAACCTTACATATTTACACAGAAACTGTTTTCACATTCTAAGATCTATAATCTTGGTCATCTCCCTTGTCTATAAATTGCTTAACTCAAGGAAAAAATCAATTTCTTTGTAATTTTTATAACACTTTTTTAATAACAGGTACTAAAAAAATCCAGAAGCATAAAAAGTAATTTTTTTGTGGGATTAAGTTTGGGACTCTAGAGTATTATGGACATAAATACCTTAATGTTTTAGGAAAAAGAAATAAAAGATACAACTGTAAGGAAAATATTTAACAATCATCTAATTCATTTATTTCCCTGAAGTGGGTACCCAAAAAAAAAATAAGAACAAAGTCTTTCATATTTACAGAGCAGCTTCCCTTCTCTCCCACCAAGACCTTGTTGACCCTCTTTAACAAATGTGATTTATGCCAGAGAAAAGCAACTTACAGCTAAAAATAATCAACAACTCAATACTAGAATCTGAATGAAACTGTGGGTAGAGAAGCTAATAGTTTAAATATTTCTATTACTATCATATTATAAATTGCAGCATAAGGAAACTGATAATAAAACCTTTTCTGGAGTGGCAAGAACTCGCCCCGGACAGCCTGTGGGTGGCAGCAGGCCTGCCTGAGCCTCAGCAACGGATACAGGATGGAGGTGACGGTCCTTCTGTCCAGGCTGCTGAGCTTCAGGGCCCAGTCCGAAATCTTCCTGAGTTTGACCACTGCATCCTGGCAGCACACCTCGTGCTGACGGTGATAGAAATGTCTCTCCACTGGAGAAAAATGCAGCCAGTGGGTTTCTTCTGTCTGAGGGGGTATCTGAATCTGTACAAAGGACAAAAAATATTTTACCTGGAAGTAAAGTTTTTCAGTTCAACTTTTCTTTGTTCTTAATCAATGAAAACATATTCTACTGACCTGGTCAATTACATCCTTCTTTGCAGACCTCCACAGTATCTTGGCAATGAAACTGTAGAGATGCTGAGGATTCTTCTTGCAGTAAGGGCGATAGAGAAGTCGGATCCACCAGTGTTTCACACAGTAAGGTTCGATACCAAGAAAGACCACTAACCCAAAAAGGTCTGAAACAAACAAACAAAAAGCACATTAAAAATAAATTTCTATCTATAGCTTACTAGTATTATGAGCAACTACTTTCATTGATACTACACAGTACACAGGCTCTGGAATCTGAAAGCTAATTTGTTTTGTTCTAGATTGTGTGCTAGATGATAAATTGTTTTTAAAGTGTATGAAAGCTGTGTAAAGCTTGAGCTTAATTCAAAAGTCTTAAATTTTCATCAGAAGTAAAATCATCAAAACTATTCAACTGAGTGTGCCTGATCAGAGATATATAAGAAGCTTAATGCATAGAAACTGATATAAAACTGGTGGTTTAGGAAACAAAATTCTAATCAGGAAATAGGAGAATTCTCTTCTTTATGGTCCCCTCAACATTATACCCTAAGCAAGTTTTCCATTTATTTATGATAAAATTTTAAAACATGGAAGACTGCTAGCATCTATACAGAATAGTCTGAAATAGTGGTAATAATGCTACATTAAGATTATGACTGAATTTAGTTTCCTTTTATTTTTCTGTACTCTTTTTAAAACATATGCCACCATCCTACCTACATTTGTTTTGGAGATGAACAATACATAGTTAGGTTGAGTTAAATTACTGTGGTTTTTGAAAGTAACATCTGAAAGAAACATCACCTAAATGCAGATATACACAATACATTTATACTGTGCTCAAAAAATCAAATTCCTTCTTTGCTACCTCTTCTTTGGGGCTCCAAGGGGGCCTCCAATTCAACTCGCCCAAATCAAATTCATCAGTTTTTGTCCCAAAATGCTTCCCTCATAGTGCTGTTCTTTCATAATATTGTCACCATCCATGGAGCCAAGTAAATCAGAAATCTTGGCATCTCCAGATCTATCACTAAGCCTTGGTCATTTTGTTTACCCATGTTTTTCTCTGATCATGTCGGGATACCCTGGTCCAGAACCAAAGTACCAGCATCAGTTTCCTTATTGCAACCAACCTTTTGTAACTACCTTCTTTGTCCTACTTTAAAGCCATTCTCAAACACTAGAGATCCTTTGAAATATAAACATAAATGTAAGATTATCCTAATCATTTTGTTGTAATCTTTTCCTCATCTCCTCATGGTTTCTTAATTAAAAAAAAAAAAAAAAAGTCCTCCATGGTCTGGTCTATACCATTTTGCTCATTTTCTCAACACATCTTGCTTCCCTTTTATACTCCTGCCTTAGTTGATTCCTTTGTGGTTTTTTCCTGCCACATGACCCTTAAGCTTTGTTTCCTCTACACTAGAGAATTCTTCCAACCCTCTTTACCTAGTTCATGCTAATGTGCAGATCTTGGTTCAGTTGTCACTTCCTCCTGAATCCTTATTAAGTAATCTCATGGAACATACTGTTTTTGAAAACTATTATAGTTAGAATTGTATATTAAACTCATATATGAATGTTAATTTGATTGTGACCTTATATTTATCTAAAAGTTTAATAAATGTTATATATAAAGAGACAGTGAGGGACATATAGCTCAGCAAGGTTAGGGAACTTGTCTTTTTTGGCCCCCTATTGTATATTACAAAGAATAAATGGACCAACAAGTGAACCACAAAGTATTTAGGCTATTCAAAGTCAGTATTTACAAAGAAACTACAATAAATAAATGAACACATAAATGGAAAACAACAAAAGTTGTAGCAAAAGCAGCTACCATTCTTTAGTTAATGTTTGCCAGATATTATGACAAATGTTTTGCTTACTTTCTTATAATTAAGCTTTGAAATACCCCATTTTACAAGTCAGGAAAAGGATTTATGCTCAAGTACCTTGTTTACAGACATACAACTCAAGAAGTTAGGGTGTGAACCGAGGTTCACCTATGCCCTAAAGCCAATGTTGTGCAATCTTAACAAACAGTATATCACATACATATGGGATGTGTAGGGCAGGAGAGGGTAATGCTCTCAACTATTTGGCTTTCCATGAAAACTAGCATGATTACAGTCTGTCTGAAGGAACATACTAAAAGCCTAGCAACATATGGAATGAAAACATCCTTATTTCGTTTCTCCTTGCTCGAGATGTGGTCCCTTTGGGATTCACAGATGGCCAGGTAGTCATTAATGAATAAATCATAAAGATCTGATTTCTGTCCATCAGTATAGCACAGTGGTTCTTACTAATGTGGGCAGGATGAGACTCTGGACAATGCCTGGAGTTATCTGTGGGTACCACAATTGCAGGAGAGGAAGTAGCACCCAGTAGGAGGAAGCTAAACATTTGCTGGGAGCAAAAGACAGCTCCCAACAAAAAAGAATAACCTGGTTTGAAAGGTCAATGAGGCTAAACTGAAAAGCAGCAATTTAATACAAAAAGAAAACAAGTGCAACATGTAAATCCTGGCAACCTAACATTCCCACTCTAAGGACAATAAAATGAGCAGTTACAGTGCAAATGTTCATGGTGTTAAAAAGTCATGAGGGCTCTGGAAGCTAAGAGGAGACTTTTGGGGTTGATTATCTTGAATATAGAAATAGATTCATAGGTATATATATATATGTCAAAAATTTACAAATTTTACCTTTTAAACACTTGTAGTGTTTATATATGTCATTTATACCTAACTTTTAAAAGTTATTCAGGAAATGCTTTATGTAAAATAATACTTTCAGCTTTAAATATGCACAATTTAAACTTTCAGCTTTAAATATGCACAATTTGCTTTATAAAGGTCTTAAAAATACAGCCCTTGCACTATGGAGAAAGTTATATGAATGAGAGTAATGTAGAAGCATCAGCTATCATGTGCATGTGGGAGGGACACAATCTAAATATCCAAGAGGAACGGCAGAAAGAATGATGGCATAAGCATATTGTTTGAAATTATAAAGCCATTAATATTTCATAACTCTTATAATTAATAAAATTCCATTTCTACTACTCATTGATTCAGTGAAAATTATGGTACTTGTTTTGATAAACACAGTTAATTAAAAGGATACCTTCTCTGACTACTGGCTACTTCCCCCTCGACCTCCTCCCAGGTTCTACTTTCTACCTAACACTTTGAAAAATTCTGAGTTCAGTTCAGTCCTATATTTACATTATTTAGATAGACACCGTAATTGCTCAATGTAGATTTATTCACTATATATCTGCTTTCTGACACATAAACAAACAAACAAAAAAATTACCCAATTTTCATTTAAAAAGTAAGTGTATGAAATTATTAGGAGTAAACTATAAACACATGTACGATTGTACATGTACATTTAAATTGAAAATTTCAGTGAAGACTAAACCAAACAATACTTTTACTTCAAAGCCATTAAGCTTTTCAAGTGTCCACATTTGTGCAGAAGCTACATTACCCTCCAGTCCTCTCTGTACCGGAGTGCCACTGATGCACCAGCGATTGACCCCACTCAAACGTTGAGCCATTTCTGCAGCCTGATGAGAGAAGTGTGAAATAACAGTAAACAAAGAAAATTGAAAGGAAAAATTAAAGAAGTCAGGGATATGTTTAGTCATGAAAATAATCTACAAAAGGTTACACCTCAGGTCAGATGTACTTGCTCTTATTTAATAGTTACCACACTCAGTGCTGACTGTCATATTCAATGGGCTGTCATCTAGGACAGCAAACCCTATTATGTAGGAGCTTGTCAAGTGCCACATTGGAGAGGAAACATAGCTCAAGCCTATGTAGGGTGAAGAGTCACCGAATACATTTCCTAGACCACCCAATTTCCAAATGTGAAATACTGCTAATAGAAATGCAGTAACTCATAAATTCAGTTCAGGTTACAGACTAGCAAGAGAAAACAGAGTAACAGAATAAAGAGATTAAGATAAAGCCTGCATGAAAATTTCATGCCCTAAAGTAGCATTTGCTGTTGCCATTTGGCCTCTGGGTTAAAAATGCCAAAGTCAACTTGGGCCCCAAGCTATCAGAACCTATGTGAGGAGCTTTCTGCTTAGCAGAAATCCTTCAATATAATGTTTCAATACAGTGTGCTTTAACCTGTATCACACATAAACACATCTTAGCCAAATACATATGGACACTGCTTATGAGCAACAATTCAGAGGTTTAGATAAGAAAAGACAAGCAAATCTAGAATGTTTAACAGCAAAGTTCTGGTCAACAACCTACTAGATTTTCTAAGCATAGCTCCCCTCCATCCTTTCCACCTTTTCCTTTCCCAATCTTCAGAAGAAATTCTCACTTTCACTGTAGGACATTCCACCATCTGAGCTTCATCCAGGCAGATTCTCCACCACTCTACAGCGACCAGGGGACTGGGAATGGCCATGTAGCGCTTCTGGTTTCGTAAGCGACGTCCATCCTCACTATTGCTGTGTGGGATATCTACGTAATTTAGTTCTGAGCGAAGGACATCATAAGTAATGATAACTATGTCCTGTTCTGCTAAAAAATGAGGCTGTAAAAAGCCGTCTTTTTTCACTCCTTGATATACCTAGGAAAAAATCAGCATAGATGGAGTTATTACAGAAAGGGATTTAAGATAGTTGAAATATTCATTTGCTTACAACCCTTACTATGTCTGTAGTAACTGTCTAGAACCAAACATTCTATGGTTATCTTCCAACCTGCCTAGTTTTGCTTTTAGTAAGGAAGACTAATAACATAAGAAATGTGAAAGGAACTATCAAAGAAGTAAATGTGATAGTGATAGCCTCACAGTGTAAAGACCAATTCTATGGTAGATATTGAAAAATATTCTTTTTCACATGTAGAGAAAAAGAAAAAAGGACTTGTAGGTAGGTGGATAGATGAAATCAATGGCATGTACAAAGTACAACAGTATGATGAAGTGTAAAATGCAGAACTACTATTTACTGTCTTTTCTGTTTCAGACACTGTGCTTACACTATGTCCCCTCTCTTCAACAGCTCTGTTAGTAGTTACGGTTCCAATCTCATACATATGTAACATGAAGAAACTTGCTCACAATTGGTAGAGACAAGATTCAAACCAAAGTTTGCCCACCTGAGGGAACATAGCTCCTCAATGTCAAAGCTGATGTTTTACTTATTATTATATTCATCGTGTATATGACAATGTCTGAAATATACAAAATCTGCAAAAAGCTTGTGTGGAAAGAGGAACAAAGGATGGAGCAGTATGACTAATATAGTAAATAATGGCATTAAATGACTACTACGTGCCAGCACATTACCAAAGTTTTTAATTTTCTCAGTAAGTCAGGTTTTAGGGGGCACTGTTTTCAAAACTTAGCATCATCATGGGTACACAATAGGTGCTCAATAAGTATCTGCTGAGTAAGTAAATTCTTATGTTATAGATGAGGTAACTGAACCTTATGATGATTTTAGAATTCAGAAGGGGGCAGACCAGACAAGTGGTAATTACTGCATAATGCTGTTTTTGGACTGTATTCCTGAATATGTATATTTATAAAAAGACTTGATCATTTACATGATCAAGAGTTTTTTTTTCAAAATTCTTATTTTTCTATTCAAAGTATTTTAATTTCTGAACTTCTAATGCCAGAGGAAAAAAGAAATAAACTGCTTAATCTTCTATTTCTCAATTTCCACTTGAAGTTCTGATTAAATATATTTTTCTCACTAAGTTAAGCTTTGGGGGTAAACAAAGCAATAAAGATTTTAAAAATTATCATGAGAAGCATAAATTTACATTCTCCTATCCTTTTATAGAGCCCAAACTGCCTTACCAAGACGCGAAGAGATGATGACCTTACATGCCTGTTGATTTCATCCACCCACTGGTGACAGATGGAGCTCGGTGAGATGATCAAAGTTGCTCTTGTTGATACTGGCTCCATTGCAACAAGGCAGTGGGGGCAGTAAAAAGGTTTAATTGTCAGATTCTTCTCTTCATAATTTACACATTTTGCATGTTGCCACAGGTGGCATTTCAGGCACTGAACACGAGCCTTACGGTCAGTCTGGTCAAGTTCACCACATATGCACTCAAACCGGTAGTCAGAGGACTCACAGGGACTCATGTTACACTGTGGTGCATCAGCTCTAGCAGGGGTTAGAGATTCAGCCTGGTCCTCTGCTGCGTGGTCTTGCTTGACATCAAAGACAGCTACACTTTTGGATGTGGTTACTTCAGTGATTCCAGAGTTACTGGCAGCTGGATGGTGCTCTTGTAAATGGAGACTGATGTCAGGCTGGCCTTTTCCCTTTTTGGAGGAAGGACTAGGCTTTTTCCTCAACTTAATACGATTTTTCCTGGCTTTATAATAGTAGTAGTAAGGATCATCATCATCATCGGAGGTGTTTGAAGGTAAATATTCAGAATCAGTGTCCTTGGTCTCTAATCTTCTGGATTCTTTCTGAATTTTCCTTGGACTCCCCACTGCCTGTGAAAAGTATTATTTATAATAAGTTAATTTTTTGAACTTCAACCTCCCACTTTATTTATATGATCTACATAAAAATCCAGTGGCCAGTCTTTGCTACCCTTTTCCCTGAGGAGGATCACTCCTGATCAGTGGCTTTCAATCTGCTCTCATGAAGAACCCTCTCCATAGAAAAGGATGGCTCAACTACCATGTAAGATTTGGAAAGAGGAAAAATAAAAAAGATACTAAAATTCTGATATTATTAATAATATTCTACTAATATTCTAATATTAATTTTTTATAAATTATGTTCTAATTCAATAAAGTATTAACAGTTTATAGAATATAGCTACCAACTAGGACAATCATAAAATACCAAGTAAATATATATATAATAAAAATAGGGTTTACATGGATTCAAACTTTTCTCTTTAAATAGATAGGATTTTTGATTAGTAAAGGAGCAATAATTATTTTTATACTGGAAATATAAAAAATCTAAAAACCAAGATGGCAAAAGTGAAAACTAAATAACAAAATCTGAAACAAACAATTGGCGCTATCAGCTATAACCTGCCCTGTAAGGAGTACATGTTTAAGATTTGGAGAAGAAATGCTGCTGCAGAGGAGTTGCTAAGCTATCAAGACTCTGGGGATTCAGAGCTTCAAGTTGTCAGTTATGCCAAAATTGACCCAGTTATTCAACCTCTTTGTATGTGATATTTTAGTCCCTCCATCATAATATATCTTTTTTAAGATTTATTTGTGCATACAGAACTGGGGTGCAGGTCAGAGGTGGAGGGGAGGTGAAAGGCTTCAGCAGAGACAGAAAGGGGAGCAGAACAGGCAGATAGACGAAATGCACTGCTGAGCATTTCGCACTGTCCACTATCATATTTTAAAAAAAGGTTAATATTTTTTAGGTAGTGTAATTATTGGTAACTTTCATTTTCTTCTTTTTTTTTTTTTTGCTGAGCACAGCGGGGGGTGGGGGGGGTCAGAAGAGGTCCGCTGCACCAATCTGGGTGGCCTCCAGGGCCGGGGATCGAACTCACACTGAAGTGGTTGAGGCTCACTTGCAGTGCTGCATCCTAACACATTGTGCCAGCAGGCAGGTCCACTATCACATTTAAAAAAAAAAGGTTAATATTTTTTAGGTAGTGTAATTATTGGTAAATTTCATTTTCTTTCTTTCTTTTTTTTTTGCTGAGCTCAAATTCTTATTTCTTTTATTGCTTGTGTGAAATTATTTTTCATGTATTTGCACACTGCAGATGAGTGAATCCATCTGAAGTCTGTCTCTCACTTTTTGTGCTATTATATCATGAAAAAAAGGTTAAAGCTAAGCTACTTGCCACTGCAGTTACTGAATAAATTCTGTTTTTCTCCTCTGTATCTGAGTCTCCTCCTACAATTATTTACTAAATGTCAGTTCTATGCCAGGCATCATGTTAGATGCTGGGGATACAAATATGAGTATTTCACCCTTACACTCAAAGGGGAGTACTAGAAAAGAGAGAATAAAAAAGAAAAACAATATATGAATGTATGGAAAGAATGTGTAACAGAGAGGGGTTGTATTAGGGAGGTAGGAGCCAGCATCACTGCCTAAAGTGACAGTAGTGCTTAGATTGAATAGAAGCATTGAGAGACACATAGGATAAATGAAGCCAAATTACTATAAAAAAAATTACTTTTTCAGTGGTGGAAGGCTTACTAAAAATACAAAAATTCACTGCAATAGTCTATACTGGGTGAGGATAAAATGTTGCATACTCTACCACAGGAAATGAGTCCTTCATCTATTTTAACAAGAGCAAAAACAGTAATATCACACTGATTACTAACTTTAGTCTCTTCTTGTTTGAAAATTTGTAACTATTTTCATAAAAGCAAACTGAAATTACTGGCACCAAATAAGTTTTATAACAAATGTATACATTTCATAACATGATAACATGGGAAAAATTAGCATTTATGGAAATGATACAAAGTGTACATAAAGAACTTTGGAAATGTGAAGTATTGTTAAGTTTTATTAAAGTATGGAGCAAACATTGTAACTGCTGACAATAGAATGAAGACAGAGAAATTGTTTTCAACTCTATGTTATACTTTACCAACTAATTTCATAATTTTCTCAACAAATATGTATTGACTATTTACTATGTACTGAGCATTTTTATCTTGGTTTGATGATCCATAATAAAGAACTTCAGGAACAACTAAAGAATCACATATAGCTTCTTAATAAATACTATTACCTGTTTTTTTGTTTTATCATATAGATCTTCTTCCTTGTAATTCTTCCCCAAAGTAAAAGTCCCAGAAAAACCATGGCCTTTGATTTGCTTCACAAGACCTTCAAAAATTAAACATTTCAACATCCGTTTCAGAAGACTCCTGTTCCGCTGAACATCATATCTATATATAGAACTGACATACTTGTAGATGGAAAGAATGGAAACTCCTTTCTTCCCAGTCATTTCTTTCACAGCTGTCAGGATCATCACACGTGTAGCTAAATGCAAAAGAATAAGCTACCTCAGTCAAAATAATTAAAATTAGAAGAAAATAAGACACAAGTGAATCATAATGTGCACTGACAATGCAAGAAAAAAATAAGTCAAAGATTTATTGAAGATATACTATGCATAGTCATTATGAAGAATATGTAATAATTTATTAACACATTCAGAAATAAATTACTGTAACAAAAATAAGAATTTGGGCCCTCCCTGGTGGTGCAATGGGTTAAAGAACATAGTGTTATGAAGCTACTGCAGCCACTGCAGCACAAGTTCATTCCCTGGCCAGGGCTGACCCACATGGCATAGTGGACCTCTCCTGACTCGCCTGCTGCTCCCTTCAGCAGTGTATTTCAGTCTATCTGCCTGTTCTGCTCCTCACTCTGTCTCTCGTTTATCTTCTCTTCCTCCACATCTCTGGCCTGTACCCCAATTCTGTATGCATAAATAAATCTTTAAAAAAATAAAATTATATATGTTAATTTGTTAATCTTACAAAGCAAATGCTATTTAAAATTATGTTAAAAAGACTTGTACAATTATGCTACCACAGATAAGGGAAACACTTATTTCCCAGAACTTGAAGTAGCTATTCCTGAGAATACTCAAAACCTGTTTTAATTATAAACTAATGAATTTAAAAATACCTGATTAAGAGCTAGCCGGGCAAATTAAAAAATCTTTAACTTTGTTAACGTGGTATACTTGGAATTGAGTCCATTTATTCAAAGTATAAACAATCGTAAAAATAATTTTTCATAATAACTACAAGGAACTTGTTGCGAAGGATTACAAGAAACATAACAAGGTATCATAAGAAGTACTTACGAGGGCACTGAACTTTCTCCTTTGGTTCAAATTCCATATTCTGGGTTTCTGTGTTTTTGACTTTTCCCCCAGAACAGTGTGATGGAATGAAATAATTCACCACCTTCCCCTGACAAAAACAACATCCAGTAGTCACTCAAAATGTTTGTTCTCAGTATTTGGAGTTGCTAATTAAAATTAAGCCTTTTTTTATTCAGAAGATGCAAAAGAGTTGTAAAAAACTATGAACACATAGATGGCAAATAGGTGCATGAAAAGACACTCAGCATTATTATCAGGGAAATGCAAATCAAGCCACAGAGAGATAGCACCTCACACCTGTTAGAATGTCTAGTGTCAAAAAAGAGAAGATATGCATGTTGGCAAGGATGATGGTGCAAATTCTGACACACAGTAGGTACAAATACAAGTTGGTACAGCCACTAAAGAAAATAGTGCAAAGGTTCCTCAAAAAACTAAATAGAAATACTATATAATGTAGCAATTCCACTTCAGAGTATTTAACTGAATAAATGAAAATATTGAAAAGATATATTCACTGCCGCAGTATATGAGAACAACCAGTAGAGGAGAATAATTTAAGTGTCCACTGTTGGATGAATGGATAAAGAAATTATGATACATGCACTAGAATGGAAAAAGAAATCTTGCCATTTGCAACAACACAGATGGTCCTTTAGGGCATTATAATAACAGAGATAAGTCAGACAGAGAAAGACAAATACTATATGCTCTCACTTAAATGCAGATTCTACAAAACTAAACAAAAACCAAACTCATAGATACAGAGGACAGAATGGTGGTTGTGAGAGAGGAGTGGGATAGTAGATGAGTAAATTCGGTTGGGGGGTCAAATGTACAAGCTTCCAGTTATAATAATAAATGAGTCATGAGATCTAATGTAGAGCATAGTGACTATAATTAGTAATAATGTGTATTTGAAAGCTGTTGAGACAGAAGACTTTGAAAATTAACATTTCTAGAAGAAAAAATTTTAGCAGTGTGGTGAAGAATGTAAGATTCATGGTGATCATTTCACATTTACAGGTATTGAGGCACTATGCTGCATACCTAAAGGAAATATAAACTTATGTAACAATTATACATGAAAAATTAAAAGAAGGCTATATATGCTATTTGTATACAAAACTTTATAGTTTACAGCTGGCTTGAGCAGTAATCTGTGCATAGTATCTTAATTTGAATGTGAAGTGTGAAACTTTTTAAGGTTTGTTTCAATATAAAATTAACCTACACAATGTCTAGCAATGCTGAAAAAAGCTTAGAATAAAAATATAAACTAAATAGAAAGTTGCAAAAAGAAGTTACTGACAGTTAAAACTGTATATGTCAACTAATTTTCCTACAAAGGAAATATGCATTTTCTACTACTGAGTCAAATAAGAAAGGCAAATCTTGCAAACATGATCCTACTGACAGATGACATAATTAAGAAGGATGTTAGGATAGTGGGCCTTGCAGGTGACTACAGCTGTATCCTTTATTAATGGCTTCATTTCAGCATGATTTAATATGATAATTTCAGATTTCATTTTTGAAAAATATAAGCTATGAACCACATTTGTTTCAGTGGAGTTTTTTTTGTTTTGTTTTGGTGAAGTCTAAAATTTATATTTCTAAACAAAATTACGTATTTTGGAACAAGGACTTAGGAATTTGTTTCATGTAGGAATCCATTCTGCTACCTACCCTATAGTTTTAATTACTAGAGTATAAGATTTACATATCTGAAGTTAATACAAATAAAAAATATGTACCTTGGCCCTCCCTGGTGGCGCAGCGGGTTAAAGCACAGCACTAAGAAGCTTAAGCCACTTCAGCATGAGTTCGATCCCCGCCTGCCCACCCCAGAGGAGATCCACATGGCGAGGCAGACCTCTCCTGACCCGCCCGCTGCTCCCCTCAGCAGTGTACTTCGTTGATCTGCCTATTCTGCTCCCCACTCTATCTCTGGTGAATCTTCTCACCCTCCACATCTCTGGCCTGTACCCCAGTTCTATATGAATAAATAAATAAATCTTTAAAAAAAATATGTACCTTAAAAATATTTAGTGGTACTATGGAGACTTGTAGTGACAAACATTTAAGGAATAGTATTTTCCTAAGGAAGTTTCTCTGCCAACTAGAAGCTTGGTGACAGCAAATCCCCTTTCTAGTTGGCCAACAGCAGTTAAATAAAACCCTGCAGGGTCAAAAACATCCCATTCTGTACTCACTTGAAGTTAACTAACATAAATCATTAGCTGCAGAGTAAACTGAAAGTGTTGACTTGAGTGCCAAACAAATGTCTAACATATGATGCTTTTTTGAGAACATATGTCCCCAGCTTTTCCAAGCTCGACAGTTCTCCTCCTACCTCAGGAAGAGTGAGAGAATCTTGTTTGACATCTTGTCGAGTATGTGTCAGAATCAGAGCCAAAACCTCCACTGTCTTTCCAAGACCCATTTCATCTGCTAAGATTCCACCAAGCAACTGTGGCCCAGCATTTGGGTACTCACGGATAATGCTATAGGAAAATAAAATAATAAAAACACATAATAGAAATGCAAATGAAGATTATATTGTCCTAAAGAGAACTGGAAGGAATGTGTAAAAGTTAAGTTTGTTGAAACTACATTTTAGGGTAAAACAATTCAAATCTCAAGATCATAAACATGAAAAATGTGATAATGAAAATACTGCCTGAGCTGATGACTTAAGTCTGCAGAAAGAGGAGTGGTACTGAGAACTACCTGTCGCTTTTTCTCTTTGATAATTAAAGGGGGCATGTCTGCTTCATTTCTGGGTCCTTAATTAATCTGTGAATAAAAGGGGCAATCGCTACTAATTCGCTAATGATATTTAATGATCCCTAAAACTTTCTTATATTAAAACTGACAAATTTAATGAAAAAATATAAAAACTCACATATAAGGTGACATTCTTATTTAGAATTACAATATCTTTTAATGTCAATAATTATATACTTTAAATCTATTATACTGCATTAATTGGCTGAAATTTACAAAATGCTATTAATCCAAGTATATTCAATGCATAAAAATGTCCAGCATGACTTTTACTTGGTATTCCTTTAAGAGATACTATCATAGATATGCTGCCAGTCTCATTTGGCTTTCAGGTATTTATTTTCAATACCAATCACCTAAAGCTTTGTCTTACCAGCCTGTGTATGGATTGTAGTAGAGTTTCAAACCCTCAGATGTAACAATCTCTCGCCATAAGAAGTGCAGAGCATTTTCTAAAGAAAAACATAAGCAGATGAATCAATTTTTATTTTCCTTTTTGCCAAAGAATCACAAAAAATAATCCATCAGGATACCCAGGAACCACAGATACCCAAGGGCAAGATTAAGATCCTGCTTTTCCTTGTCTCTACTTCAAAATATTTACTAATATCTTTTGCTGTGGGCACCAATATTTTTCATCTAAGTGATGAAGTCAGAAAAGCAGAGGATTAACAGGAAAAGTAATACATAGAGACTACCCAGTAAAGGAAATCAGCTTAACTTTTATAAATTCTCCCAAAAGATGTCTAAATATAACTAAAAAGACATATGCCAGTGGGCTGTACATTTACCCTAGAAGATCTAACCTTTTACATGGGTGTGAGAGTAGGAGGAAAGGCTTACTTAATGGAGGGGGAAAAAAATCTGAAACTGTAACAGTAAAAACAAGTACAGAGCTTGTTTTGACCAGAATCTTCTTTTATCTATCCCTCCCTGTAATTTTTTAAGTTGATTGAACTGTCAAATATAAAGTCTGTCTGTAACCACAAATGAGACAGCACATAATTCTTTGTTGCCTTTTTTAGGGGTTATCTGGTGAATAATAAATTAAAAAATAAAAAGTTTCAATTTATGGGAACCATAGAGGGCAAAAGAACACATGGAGGTTTTAGCAACAAAATCTTATAGTCTATGGACAAAACTGATACATGTAGCATAGATGAATCTAATACAGTATGCTGAAAGAAGTCAATTTCCCCCATAACCCCAAGTGTACATATTTTGACATACTAGTTATTGTTTCAAAAATAGGCAAAACTAATTTATGATGACAGTGCTTGCCTCCTGAAGAAGTTGGCAGGAGAACTGATTGGGACATGAGGGAATTTTCTGGACAGATGGAAATATTTTATGTCGGCACTCTAATAGAAATATAAAAGAGAAAAATAAAAAATTAATTTTAACATTTTATTTAGCCCAATATAACCAAGATTTTATCACCAATATACAAGGACTATAAATTATTAATGAGATATTTTACTATTTTTATGGTACTTCAAATCTAATGTGTTTTTTAAAGTTGTAGCATGTAATAGTTTGGACAGCCACATTTCATATCTCATGAGGGATGTATGGTGCTATCTTGTGGTTACTTTTCCCGGTTATTTTTGGACAGGTCCAGTTCTATGTCTTAAGTAGTTTGCTGGATACATACATGCACAGATCTTGTAAAACATACTACAGTGTCTCAAGATCTGTGCAGTTTATACATGTGTTACCCCTTAAAACTACTTAAATTTCATTCAAGAAAACATAATATAATTCATGTGAAACTAACAAGTTGTAAGACAGAAAACAGAATGAATGAGATTAAAAGAAAATAATAGACAGTAAATAATTTTAGGGATATTTTCTGGTTTCAGATTTGAACAAAAGAGAACACAGTAGTAAAGAAAGACCTGGTGATGTTAAGGCATTATTGTTTTAAAATTTATTACTACATATGACTTTATGTCTCTTTAAACAAAACCCTCACCTTCTAATAAAACAATTGAAATATTAACAGAGGAAATGATATGATATGTGGGATAGCTGCAAAATAACTCAGACTAAGGGGGGGGGATGGGATGAAATAATTTTGGCTATGAATTGATATCTATTTTTGAAAACAAAAAGTTTAAGAAAAATGAAGTTTGTTGGATAAAAAAGTGTAAACTTCAACAAGTGGGAGAAACAAAATCACTAACTAAATCAAAACTATATAGAAAGAAAAAATCAGTACTTCTTTTTCTAGAATCACATAAAAATCTCATTTTGTGTCCATCTGTTTTAAAAAATGTTCATAAAGAAACAGCATAAATGAGTGAATATGCTACTTTCAAGAAAATACTAAATAAATGACAACTTATTTATTTTGTGTGGTAAAAGAGTTACAGATCAAGTCCAGTCCCTACTTTGCTAACATTCATCATTAAATTGTGATGTTTTAGCAAGATTCCTACCCAATCAATTTCTAGAAACAATTTTTAATTGGAATATTGTCCTAAAACGTTTCAATTTTTAAAGGTCTAATTAAGGCAGATTTTTTTTTTTTTGGTAAAAAACTCAGTTCAAACTTTCGTGTATGAGGGAATTCATAAATGAATTTTGTCAGATTTCAATTCTGAAGGATTTCTTAGAAAATAATTTTGGTTAGAGTAATACCATTCTATACCACTGATCTTTGCAATATAATTTGCTTAAAGATAAATGTACTGCCATAATGTTGCTAATATAATTCCTCTGTGATCACTTTTGTCTTCTTTAATCATTTTATACTTGCCACTAGCAGGAAGACGCTTGAATTGCTCTTGCTGAAGCATCCAACTGACCGCCTCTCTTTGGTACGGTCTCAGCACAGGAATCAGTGCAGGGTGCTGGACGTCCACATGGCTGGATTGTGTTTCTTGCTGATGTGTTTGTTTCACAAAGTGATAGAGATCATCAATGTCCTGTCCTTCTGGTTCACTCTCTGATTCTTCCTCATCCTCTTCCAACACATCTGTACATCAAACAGTAAATTAACTCAAAACAACCAGACTCACCTTTGACAACTACAAGCAATACTTATTCCAGGAACATGCTTAGAGCTCTACCAACTCTAGTACCTTGCTGTGTTTTGTGCTTGTAATGCCTTATTCCCTTCTTTTTTACTCATCAAAAAATACCCATCCAAGGTATCTACATTTTCCATGACATTTTCTTTTATTTTTACTAAGAAATAGTGTTCTGGTGCAAACTAATACTTGAGATACAATACACTGCAAACTGTCTAGTAGTGCAGCTGTTATGTATCATCTTCCCCTTTCCCACTTAACTGAAATGCTCTTTGAAGGCAGAGGATCTTTTGTTTTTGTAGCTCCTCAGAGCAGCTAGCAAGTGCTTTGTACATTGTAGATATTCAATAAACATTTCAGAAACTGAATATGAGTATCATCTGCAGTTTATAAAGGTTAATTTATTTCACTTCTACATCTTAACAAAAATCCACAGACAGACATAATCTTTTGACTAGTAAAACAAGGGTTCTAATTCTATTCCCTATGCTGAAAAAGGACAGGCATTTAAGAGGACATTATCTCATATATTTTAGGGTAAAAAAGCTTGTGCCACCAAATATATAATTTACTTTTTTAAATAAAGAAATGTTATGTGGCCCTCCCTGGTGGCACGGAGGTAAAGCACAGCACAAAGAAGCTTAAGCCACTTCTGCATGAGTTCGATCCTTGCCTGCCCCGGAGGTGACCACATGGCGAGACCTCTCCTGGCCTGCGTGCTGCTCCCCTCAGCAGTATACTTCGTTGGTCAGCCTGTTCTGCTCCCCACTCTGTCTCTGGTGAAGCCTCTAACTGCCCCTGCACCTCTGGCCTGTACTCCAGTTCTGGTTGAATAAAGAAATCTTTAAAAAAAAAATGTCATGTAAGATTTTCAAAATTTTACAGTTAATGCGATATTACATGCTTAATTATTTCAGACTGTTACTATAATATCTAGTATTGACAACAAATTTGAAGTTTTCCTTTGAAGATTTTGAACTGGATTAATTTTCAATGCAGAGTAATGGAATTTAAAAAAAAATATTTATTTATTTATGCATACAGAACTGGGGTATACAGGCCAGAGGTACAGGGGCAGGGAGAGGATTCACCAGAGATGGAGTGGGGAGCACAGCAGGCAGATGCCAAAGTACACTGTTGAGGGGAGCAGCAGGCAAGATTCTTATCACAATTACAAAATGTCAGATGTACTTGGAAGTATTCCTTTCAATTCTGAAACAAGCAATTTTCCTTCTTCTAAGTCTTTCCTTCAACTTTCTAAGTCTTTAACATACAAAATAATTTGCTTAATAATATGAAGCTTTGCAAAGAATGTACTGCAGAGACAAATCAAACTTAGAAACTTATTTCACAAATATTCCAGTATGAATATGTTCTATAATTTGCATTTGACACAGTGCTGACCCAGTATGTGCAGAATTTGGAGAATTTCAGCTGCTTTTCCAGAACTGTGTTAGTGGGCTTTATCAAGCCATCTACATTCTCCCTTGGGAACCAAAAGCAGACAACACTAAAACTATAGTACTGACCAAGAATGCAATGTCTTCCAGGAAACAGAACAAAGCTAACTGATCTTTAAGGGAAGCAGGCTCTTGATATTATTTATTAGGCTGCAAAGGAGAGACTGAATAAAGGCCAGCAAAAGTCTCTAGCCATGGCAAAATAAACACAGAAATAATACAAACAAAACAAAACAAAACAAACAAATAAACAAAAAACGCAGTAAATTCAGGTGCCTTTAGTCTCTGCATACTGACTCACAAACCTATCATGATTGCCTACTATAGTCAGGAACAGTGTTAAGCAAATAAAACACCAATTAAATTAATGGGGGTATCTCATGTAAGTATAATTCGTCAGACAGTGATTTCATGAAGGTTGTTTAATTTTTATTATGGTGTACTAGCTTTTTCTTTGAAAACTGTACAAAGAAGTTAGAGGGAAATCCCAACTCCTAAGTAATAACAATTATAAAGTTTATTTTTAAAATTACCTGGAATAATAAAATTGTATAATTTTTCCATCACTCTCTTCATAAGCTGATTGAACTTTTTCATTCTTGAATTTGCATCACTCAGAAAGTCTAGTTTTGCTAGGCCACCTTCCAAAAGATAAATTCCAACCTACAAAGAATAACCAACATAGGGATAGCTTTAATTGCTATATCGTTCCTCAAGGACATGAAAAAACATATTTTCCCATAGCTGTTTTTATTCAGAGTATTTGTCCCACAAACACCAAACACATGGCTACCAAAACCACCTATTTTTTTTTTACTTTCAGTAGTAGTAAATTACTCACAAATGAAGTGTTTATTGTATGCAACACACTGTTCAAATTGCTAGAAAAAAAACATTACTTTCCTAACTAGGAACAAATATGACCAGAACATCAATTCTACTTACCAAGTCAAGATTTCCAAACTTGAAGAGCATTAGAGTAACTAATGAAATTAGTTAAGAATGCAGGTTTTCCAAAAAGATTGAGACGCACATGCCAGGATTATTCTTTTTAAAGATTTACTTTTAGCTATTTATGTACACAAGAACTTTGGTGTAAACCAGAGGTGCAAAGGGATGGGTGTTGGTGAAGGGATTTACCAGAGAGGGTGGGGAACAGAACAGCAGGATCTACTAAAACACACTGCTGAGGGAAGCAGTAGGTGAGACAGGAGAGGTCTGCTGTGCCATGTGGGTCAGCCCTCTGCCTGGGGATCAAACTTATGCTGCAGTGGCTGCAGATAGCTTGACAGCACTGAGACTTTAATCCCTGCACCACCAGGGAGGCCCATGCCAAGATTCTTAAGTACAGTTAGATCTAGGAACTCTACCACTAGATCAATAACTAAAATATAAATGAAAATAAGCATTAATAAACATGAGGTATCTTAATTCTGGTGAATCAATGTATGAAACTTTGTAGTCAAAATATTTTGACTACATTGATATTTAGGAGTCAAACAAACAAGGAAAATAATTAGTTTACTTTTGACCCAAATAATCCCATTTGCAAAATGGAGAGATGTCAACTTGAGATAGCTGTAATTGTCCTGAACCTGTTCCGTACTTACTGAGATTCCCATATTCTTTCACCAGCATTATGCAAGAAAAAGTAATGAGGTTATACTGATTATTATTTGTAACCTCCCTGGGTACACTGAGAGACAATTTACTATAGATAAATGTTTCAATATTTATGAAAATTAGAATCAGAAAACAGAACAGATCAAGACTAGGCGTTTGGGGATATGGATAAAACATTGACATATACGCCATATATTTATTATTTTAAAGTCACGATTTTGGCACTCACGATCAGCAAAGAAGGGAGTACTTGATTGCATAGCTTCACTGTTTAAGGGAGAATTAATTAAAATCTAACATTTCTAAATTTTCTCATTTCCTTCTGTCAATTCTGAAACTATAAATGGGACTATTAATGTAATTGCTTTTTAATGTGGGAGAACTAACACAGTTTTTAATTGAGCAAAGGTGCATTTACCACTTAGAATTTCTTTTCCTTTCATGTTTTAGTGAGAAGGCATATTAACCTGTTCATATTTTACAAAATTCATTTGCTTAAATTGAATACCTGCTTCTCAAGTTGTATGACGTAAAAAGAGTGTTGTTGTTGTTGTTTTTTTTTTTACATTTCATATAGAAAGAAGCTAAAATCAGAACATCTAAGTGACTCACATAAAGTTACTTGGGTAATAAATAGAGCATGAAATGAATGATATTAATTTATTCATTTATTACAAATATGTTTGGTGTCAGGCATTTTATTGGCTATGAATGTCTATTCTAGTGAGGGAGAAAGATATAAGTTCTAAGTATACTAAGTTGTAAGTATACTACACATGACCAAAGCAAAAACAAACATTTGCATCAGATATTATGGAACACCATTCACAGGGGTTAAGAAAAGATTTGCCTAGATGAAGTAATATCTGAGCTGAATGTACAGAATGACCAGGAGTTAATTGGGAAGAAGGAAAATCCCAAACAGAAGGAATGGTGAAAACAACAGTAAAGATGCAGAAAGACAGCAAAGGATATAAAGGAAATGCATTAATTTGAAATTTCTGGGACAAAGTAAAAAGTAGGATAGAGCAGAAGTAGACAGATGACATGTAGTTCTGTAGGAAGTAAAAATGGTGTCGTGTCTGCACTATGTTATACAGTTCCAGAGACAAGGCAGATGAAGAAGATGAAAAGGCAAGCAGGGAAAAGATTAAAGAATCACTACAAGAAGCAGAAGAGATGGTAAGCACCAAACAAGTCTTTGAGAATAGAACTGAAAAGCAAGACAGCCATGAGAAAGGACAGCCTCGACTGGCTGGCTATCATGCACATATTTAAGCTATTATAAAGGCTACAAATTCCAAGTAAGTTATTCCCTATAATAAAATAAACTTACTGCTTCCTTTTCAGACCTTACTTCTAAATAACTTCAAAATGGACTGTAAATGTCAAAAACTTGAGAAGAAACTACAGAAAATGAGTACCTTGATAACGTGACTGCCTTCTTGCCTGTGGCAAAGTTTTATTCTTCTCTTCTTCTGCAGCCACCCCAAATCGTCTAACATTTCACCACTGAAGGATGATTCCACTTGTATACTTTTGTTACAAATACTGATTGGTTCTTTGAGTCCTTTTTCTTGTTTCTCTACATCTTCCCCTTCTGAAGGAACATAGATCAGGAACTTATTGCTTGACTCTGAACTCATCAGTGTGAAAGTCCTTTCAGAAATATTTTCAATTAAACTCTGTTCAGGCAGAAGCTGAAGAGTTAATTCTCCTAGAAATGCTTTCCAAGAGCTATCGAAGTGATGGGGAGAAATCACGATATTCAGCTTTACAGACAAAGGGGGTAAAATGCTACCAGTTTCCTCTTTACTAAGTGATTCTGAGATGCTCACCATCTCTGCACACCTCTTCTTATCAATGTGAGCCACTTCTTCCTGGAGGCTATCATCTAGAATGAGGTACTGAGAAGAGGAATCTGAACCTTGGCAGGGATGACCATGCTCAGTTGGGGTGAGAGGTTCATTTCTTCTGTCTTCATGCATATTCCAGCAAAGCTGCTGCTGCTTTTCTTCATCTACTTTCATTGGAGGAGCCCGCTTCCTTCGGCTGCTCATTTTCAGCCTCTCTTGGTTGATAAATGTGAACTCTAGAAAACAAATGTAACAACAGGCACTCTAAGAGGGGACTTTAGTACTCAGATGGGAAATTCAGCATCAACTAAATGTTCACACATATAACATGAAACCTTCAGATACACACAAAGCAATGGATTTTTTTTTTTTAATTAAGGCAAGGTTAAAAAGCACAATGACCATAAATAGTATCATATAAATTCTAATAGTCTTACTGGTCTTCAATGGGTATATTTAACAATCATTAATTTTTATATAAATTCTAAAAGTACATTTAGTGAATAGCATGACAATAAGGAAAATCTCTCAATGCTTACTTGAGTACAACGTATTCTACAGCCACCTACTCCTATTAACCTCTATCCCTAACCACCCTGTTCCAAATCTAGGAAAGAATGAGAAATGTAGTTTAGAGAAACAATTCAGGAACACACAGTCCTTTTTAAAAACAAACCAAACCATGGGGAAATCTCAGATGACCACAAACTTTATTGCATTCTTTTGTTATTTATTATGCATACGAGAAGTGGGGTGTAGGCTAGAGGAACCTGGGGTGAGAGAATTTACCAGGGACTGAGTGGGGAGCAGAACAGTTGGATCTACTGAAATACCCTGCTGAGGGGAGACAGGAGAGGTCTGTTGCACCATATGGGTCAGCTCCACGGCTGGGGATGGAACTCATGCCACAGTGGCCAGTGATAGCTTGATAGCACTGAGACTTACTCCTGCAGTAACAGCAGGCCACTATATTGCATTTTTTAATAATAAACAGAGGGAATAAAAATGAACAGTGAAACAACAATATAAATGTATTAGCAGAAAAGATGCAAGCATTAAGAGGGGTTTCATACAAAAATGGTGGTGGACTTGGTATTAGAAATCAAACTAGGCCTGGGGCTGCAAAAAAAGATAATAGTGAGCAACAAAGTGGAAACTGGCAGGCATTTAGCACCACAGGCCGACAGGGCAATGTTAAGCAGTCTAGCACACTTGGAACAGAATCTTAGTAGAAAGGGTAGAGAAGGGAAGAAAAAAAATAGAAGAAATGATGCATGAAAACTTTTCCAAATTTGATAAAAACTATAAACCCAAAGAAACAAGATGCTTAAAGAAACCAACCTCTAGTACACTCAAGGGTAACAAGAAAAGGTATATGATTAAATTGCTAGAAAGCAAAAATATCTCTTTAGTTAATTATTTCCTCAGATGTAGACACTTCTCCCAAACTAACATTTTAAACCCAGAAAAAAAGCTTTCAAAACAAGAAGGCAAGGGGGCGGGGGTAGAGGGGAAAGGACAAATAAAAGCCAGGAAAATTTTATCACCTGTAGATCTAAAGTAAGGTAGACCTTCTAGAGTATTGAATTTAGAAATTTTAAAGTCTTCAGGGAGAAAGAAAATAATACTACAGGAACTCTACCTACATAAGGAATGAAAAGCATACTGAATGAAAAAATATATGCAAATGCAAACAGACCTTTTCTCCTCTTTTAAAATTTCTCTGATAATTATAAAAAAAAAAAGGGGGGGTTAAACCTGTTTATTCTGGATTATTTTCAAGGCTACATGGGAAGAAAAATATTTTAATAGTGTCATAGAGTATACTACACACTTTGTTTATGAACTGGAAAAATGAGCTATCAAGATATGAATTCCTTAATATTGGTACAAATTTCATCAAATTCAAAATCTCAACAGGAATTTTTATTTTATAAAGAAAACAACAAAGATACTGGCTCCAGGACCTACAGTGATAGTAATCACTACAACGGGACAACGGTATCAAGATAAACATAAATCAGGGAAACAGAATTAAGCGTCCTTTAACAGATCCACACATGTATGGCCAATTGATTTTTGAAAAGAAATTCAAAGACAGTCAATGGGGAAAGAGTTTCCTTTTCAATAATTAGCTAGCCAGATGCAAAAAAAAGTAAATCGCATCCTTTTCCTCAAACTACCTTAAAAAAACTTGAAATGCATGATAATCTGAAATATAAAAACTAAATTTGTAAAAATTTTGGGAACAAACAAAAAACCAGGAGAGAAACTAAGTGATATTAGGCAAAAATAAATTTAACACAAAAAGCAGAAGCTACTAAAATAATAAATAAAGCTTTATCAACATTAAATACTTTAGTTTTTCAAAAGACACTATTGTGGAAATGGAAGGCAAGCCAAAGATAAGAGACAACACTCCTAAGACAAAGACCTGATGGTGGATTTGTATGTGGAATACATAAAGAACTCTCCATATCAATAGCTAAGAAAAGTAACTTTATTTCTAAAAACTGAACAAAATTTTGAACAGGTAATTCACCAAAGATGACATACAAGCAAAAAACAAAAACAGGAAAATGCCTACAACATTATCATTCATTTAAGTAATAAATTCACAAATCACAACAAGAAACTGTATATGAAATAGAGTAGTAAAAATTTAAGACTGAGGGTACATTTCTGATACATTAGACACCTGGAAAAATTCTGCACATTTTGTATATATATTGCCCTAGTAATCCCACTCGTTGATATTTTCTGACGAGAAGTGAAAACATGGGTTTTATTAATAAAAGTCAAACAATCAAAATGTTCATCACCTAGAGAATGGGTAAATGTAATGTACTAATTGATAAACTGACACATACAACAACATGGGTGAGTGTTTAATCATGATGCAAAGTGAAAGAAGAAATATCTGAAAGACTACATACTATATGTTTTCATTTAGATGAAATCCTAGAAAAGACAAAAACCTAGTGATAGAAGCAAAGGAGCAGAAGGGAAAGCTTTAGGGTGACAGAAATGTTCTACTAGTAATTATATGATTGCACACATTTGTCAAAATTCATCAAATTGTACATTTAAATGCGCTGAATTACATGTAATTTATACCTTAAAGCTTATTTTAAAAACAAAAACAAACCAGGGGCTATTAATAGCAAGTTTATTTTAATAAACTTGAAAACTGAGATAATATGTATAAACTGAGACAATATGTAAAATTGTCAAACAAAATATAAATAATAAAAATTGGCTCAAGAAATAGAAAATCTGAATAGACAGATGGCCATAAAAGAAACTAAAATAAAACTACTTACCTACCTAAGATCTACTCACCCTTCCCTGCTGATGGAACTTTTATTTAGGTACACGGTAGTCTTGACTCAAAAGGAGAATGTTGTTTCTTGTGTATAATTTCATAAAGTACATGTGGCTATTTAACTAATAAAATTATACTGTAAACTCAACTCTTTATTATCACTAATATCAAGTGCTCAAAAAGTATTTGTGAATAGTGACTACTATAATGGATATGGCAAATTTAAACATAGCTACAAGAAGTCTATCAAATTATGTCAGACTGATTTAATTATAAGGATGTCAATACATTAATCTATGCACAGTTTATGAATACTAGTGACAGTCTATAACCAATAAATATCTATTTTAAACTATGATTCAAATATCTTATCTCCTTTCTTATCATATATAAGAATAATATAAGAAGTTCTCCTCAGGGGTCAGGTTGGAACCCAGAATTGGGTCGCTCTGCTGGAACTCTGAGAAGATAGGTTATGCCATCTCATCAGGTAACTATCATCACAAGTATGTTGTATAATAACATATCAACCCAAAGTTCAATGCCTGTAACCATAATTTCTTTATTCTCACAGACCTACAGGTAAACTTAGGGTTGGTCTATCAAGGCTAGATTTCTGGAGGAAATTTGGTTTTGCTTAGGGACTAGCAAAATAATCCCAGAACTGTTCTTACCATGTATGAGAGTATGATGGATAAGAGTAAGAGTGCAAATAACACTACATTCCTTTATGAAAGTGGAGCTCCTCAAAGCAAAGAGCATGGGAGTAAGGTAGGACATAGGGAGGGAATTAGACCGATTACTCAATTTATAAGGTAATCCTAAACTAATTCGGTAATTTAGGGAATTATTAACTCTCAAAGCCAAACAAGGAACTGATGATATTCTCACATCTGAAAAGCTTTGTGACTTAAAGGTAGTGAACATGGACTTTCCTAGATAAATTCAAGCTTTGTCTTTTGCTACCTATGTGGCAATGGGGGCATTATCTAACCTCTCATGCTGGTTTTCCCATTTCTAAAATGAGACTGATAGCAGGACTGTAGTTAGGGAAATATAACAGCACAGCAACAAAATTTAGAACCCATTCAACAAGTGACAGCTGCTATTACCATCATTTTGAGCATATTTTATAAACATTTTACCATAATCAACCTTTAAGGTGGCACCATAGAACAGTGAATTTTAAACTACTGCATGTTAGAATCACATGGGTGAAGTTTTAAAACTTCTGTTGCCCAGGTATACCATTACAGTCAATTAAACCAGGATCTCTGACACAAGGCTCCATTAATTTCTTGGTTCTCTAGAAGATTTCAGTGTGCAGCCAAGTTTGAGAAACTTTGTGATGGATAACCAATTGTTAACTAAAATCCATTCTTCTCCTTCTAAAATACAGTGTGGGCAGGAAATGTACCCCACCTGACATGCTATCTATACAGGTCACATGACCAGCCAAATGGAATGTGAGTAGAATATGTACTGTTTGCTTACAATATTATGTAACAGAGATATTATTGAAACAGAACACAGAGTTTCAACTAAGTTATTCTGTTTTCTGGTAAAAGTCACCCAATAACCTTTAAATTATACATATATTGTAATTCACACCTTTCTTCAGAAGTTTGCTTCTAACCTGATTTTTCCAACATTACAGCCTCAAAATATTTATTGCTATTAACAGTAAATTGGAGGAAAATAAATACAGGATTTCTAATATGGCTTTCCCTTTGTACAGTTCTTTGCCACACGTGGTCCAAAAACAAATATCCCAAAATTAATTCTGTTTGACTCTATCTAGGATAGCTCCTTGAACAAAAAGAGATACCATTTGAATAAAGTTACCTGTAACTGTAATGTTAAGTGGCAGTTAATAAGTATTGTTAAAATTCTATGCAAATCTAATTATATTGTAAATCCTTCCTCTAGTTTTCATCACATCATGTAAATCCCACCTTTGAGGAACTTTTCCCCTCTTAAATATCAGAGTTGGGATAAAATGTGATTACTTGCAGTTTCCTATATGGATCACACTTTTACTGGCCCATATTTAAATATAAAATGCCTTTTGCTTGAAATACACTTTCACATTTTTCTGTTGATGATCTAATTTTCCCCCTAAAACGTCTATGAGCAGGAATGCTGAGTTACAGGCCTCTCTTTGATTCTGTCACAGCATTCTAAACTGTTTGACTAAGAACTGCTTGAGAGGTGGGAGGGAACAGCAAATCCTATTCAACAGCGTTCTCCGCAATACCAGATCAGGGTCAAGATGGAAATAATATACAAAGTAAGGTGAAACACAGATCCCTAGCTCCGTGAATAGTTGACCCTCTTTTTAAGGACCCAAAAGTACTTTGCTAACATTTCTTCTGTGCACCAGTCTCTCTTAGCCACAGTCTAGAAGACTATAAATAATGTGAAACTATTCTTCACTATTTCTGGTCTAGAATGAGACAGAAAATTGACTCAACTGTATCATCAGCAGAGAACAACAAAGGTAGATGTTAGAAAACTAAACATAAAATGCTAAGTTACAAATTTACATTTGCAAAATGTTACAAATAACAATTTGTAACTAAACAATACAAGCTAAAACAATACAAAGGGGTATTAAAATTAATTTCAGATTTTTTTTCCCTCCCAATTATCATCTCTTCATTAGAAGACATACATGCTCTGATTTACAGCTAATCCATGGTAGCCTCAGGCTTAGGCTATGAAAGGTAAGGACAGTATGTCTTTGCCACATTGATGTCCAACCCAAGCTTATGAAAGAGGGGCCCAACTGATCACTACAAAGCTCTCAATGACCAAGCATTACCATTACAATCTTCCTTTTCTGCAGTAATTCCAACAAAGCATGAAACAATTCATTCACTGAAACCTAAAATATATGAGTGATATAAACTTGGAAAGTGCCTTCACAAGCTTTTTCACCAGCCAATTGTTTCCTCAAAATCTTCGAGTCTGAACTCTTTAATCAAGGATTTGTCTTAATTCTGTCAATAAGATCTTGCAGGCGGGGCAGAAAGAAAAAGTAGAACAGAGAGAAATTCTAGTTATTTCGAAGTTATTTTCTTTCGTTCAGGTAAAGCCTTAAGTGAATTGAAATACTATTAGGAAATAATTCAACATCCAGGATTTCTAACTTGTGCCTATCGTCGACACTTAGAAAAAAACCTTCATGGTCATTATTTCATAAGGCGGTTTCTAGTAGTCACCACTCGCCATCGGGTAACGCATCTCCGTTAACAGACCTAGCAATGACCACGGAGTCAAAACATCGAGATGCAGGAAGGATGATTTTGAGAACGAGCGTAATTAACCTGACTCCAGAGGAACTACGAACTTCCAGACTAACTTTGCAGCTTCGGCCTCCCCTTTCACTACAGGACAGTCCCGCGCACGGCGAAGCGAGGTAGCTGCGTTCCAAAGCGCAGGGGCTTATCCGCGAGGACGCTGACACCCATTACTCACTTTTCTTCCTACGAGACTCCAGAGCGGTCCAGAGCAGGGCTGTCAGCACCCAGCCGCTCCCAGCAAGCGGGACAAATAAATCGCAGCGGTGAGGAGGCGCATAACTAGCGCCCCTCAGCCGCGCCAACAAAACGCCACAGGCCCCAGCCCACGGGGAGAAGCACAGCTTCCTTCCCCACGGCCTCTCTGCCTCTTGAGGGGGTGGGGGTGGGGGTAGGCCTGGATTGTTATTATGTGCT
>NW_004567102.1:77286367-77306690 GCF_000260355.1 Condylura cristata
GGGGTGCTGAGGCGACTCAAGGCCCGCTCATCCGGGGTGGGGAAGTGACGGAGAGACTCGCCGTGGACCCCTCTCCACCTCCCCGGGCTCCAGAACACACGAGCCCTCCCTCTTTAGGACCTCCGTCACCACCCAGAAACGTCTGTGGTACCAACCCCTGACCCTTGACCCACCATCACCCGAGAGCCCACCTAGAGGGTTTCTCCAAGCCTCCAGAGCCGCTCTGTCCCAAGGCCCGGGGTCCTTTAGTGGTGCCTCCGCAGATCCTGGGCAAGCATTCGCCACCCGCCGAACACCTCCCTGGGTGGCCACGCGCGCTTTACGCAGGTTTGAGTTGGGGTTCCCGCGGGGCCCTGAATCCACAGCCCTCAGCTGCGGGGTGCGCGCTGGAGCGTGAGGTCAAGGCGAACGCGCACGTCGGGACGCCCCGCCCTCTTTCTCCCGCAGTGGCTTCATGAGTCTCTTCTGCGCAAGTCCACACGGGTAAAGACAATGGAGGACTGCAGTTGGAATCTCGCGATAGCTTTGCCGCACAACCGTGGAGATTACGGGATTGGCTGGAACCTAAAGAGGAGGTGGGGCTCTACTCAGGTCTAGGTAGAGGCGGGGCTCTCGCTGAAGGGGCGGGGCTCTCCTTGAAGCGTGTGAGGAGTGAATTGTGACTTTATTGAAAAGTCTGACAAGAATTATGCAAACGCTTTTTTAGGGCTTTTGGAAAGCAGCCACTAATTAGGTACAGATGAAGTTGTCTCCCTCAAAAAAGTCTGTCAAAAGACTTTCCAGGGAAATGTAAGTAACTATGTTAGCGCGCGACCAAGGGACACCCAGTTGTTTTCCCGTTAACAAGTATTTTAAGATGAGAGAAAAACTTTTGAGTCATTGTGTTAAAGCTGACCTTCCAATATCCTAATCATTTTCCTTCTCTTCACTGAGAGGTAGCCTCTTTCTTATGCAGGTACGCTTATGCTTAACTACCTTTGAAATAACCAAAGACTTCGTAAGTCCAAAATCCAGTAAGTATCCTGCCCCCCTTCTGACACCCGCCCCCCCCACCCCCATTCTCCGCCCTTTCTATCCCCCCGCATCAGACCTGGTACGAAAGATTACAAACACATAGTAAGGATTCGGCATTGCGCTCTGGAGGGGCATTTTAAGCACGTCATCACCAAAAGTAAGTTCTTGCCTAAGAACATCTGTTGTAATTGCGTGAAAAGTTCAACATGACCCGTTCTTAGTACAGGACTTCATCAGACCTCTAAGACCTTCTGAAAGAAGCCGTTCATATAAACCAAGCCCGGTAAAACCCGATGTAGAAATACCTAGTGCAAGGCTTCCTTAGGCAAGGACCAAAAGTAGTGCTAATGGGAGCCATGGGTAAGCAGTCTTCATTGGCGAATTCATCAAGTGTCTTTGGTAGTGTATCACTTCTCACCTTTAGAGCAAAAAAAAGTGAGGCTTAGATTTTTGCCAAAATACACAATTGCACATCGTGTAAAGGATGGCAGAAATTGAATTTATTGCAAAGGTTTCAACTTGCATGCGGGAAACTTAAATCTATAGGAGCAGGGAGTCTCCCCGCCCCACACCCTCCAAACCCCTCAAGGGTTTCTTCCTGGTTAATGTTGATTTTATTTCGCTTTTTCCGCTGCTTGGTCTTCTCAATGTTCTTCATTAATTGGATGTAGGTAGCTCAGTCAGGGCAACATGAAGTTCACAGATGATGTGAGCACACTTGGTATTTAGGGAATGGCTAGTGTTTTCTTCTCATTCTGGAGAGAGCTATAAATTCTTCCAACTTATGTTGTTAAGGTTAGGTTTAATTTTCTTTAATGTAGCTGCATTAGCCAACTGCTGTTTGTTCCTGACTTAAGTGACTCCATTTTAGTTTTCGTTCTAGAGTTTGACTAAGTCCAGCTGATACCAGAGAGAAATATTTGAAGTGAAGTATTGCATTATTTTCTCTTAGCTCACCTCGATTGGGTTAATTAATCTCTATAGATATAATTTTTGTTATCTGTTAAACTACAGAGCCAGTTCAGTGAATAGAGATATAATTTTCACATTAGATATGGAATGCTATACAATATTATCAATAGCTACAATTAAACAATTTCTTTTGAATTTTCCAATAGTATGTTCCATACTATTGCAAGGAGCTCCTTATAGTTTTTTTTTGAAAAAATCTCTAATATTTTTCAATATAAAAATCGCCAGAACTAATTTCAGAAAACATGGTTCATTTCTATTCCTTAGCTTCTAGAAGCTTCCAGCTGTGAAAAACCTGTTTATTCCTGACAACACTGAATTTACGCCACTATTTAAGTCTAATAATCTAACAGCATTCCACAAGTGGGAGTCGAACGACTGAAATAAAATCAGTGAGTCACTAAGGTCTATCATAAAGTTCAGCTGCTGCTTCTTGAATATAGATGTGACAACAATCAGCTTACTTGCTTCCTGTGTGGTATCACTAGGCCAAAACTATAGATCCAGCTCCTTTCAGGGATTGTACCTTTATGTCAGCTGAATTCCTGACTCGGGAAATAAATGCTACACGATAGAAATAAGTATTAAGGTGGAGGACTGGCTGAGAGGAAGTTAATGAATTAATGCAAATTTAATTCCCATTTGGAGTGGAAACAGGATAACTAATGATTTATGTGAAAGACATATTTTATAAGGACCTTGTTGATTTTTCCGTTTGACTCTAAGAATAATAATATTTATTGGAATAATAACATTCCAAAAAAAAAAACAGATAAATTTATCATTTGTCCCAATTGAGTTCTACCAGAACATGAGAACTTAAAATTCCTCTTGATTCCACTCTCTAGGCTATTGCTTAATATTACTAAGGTAAGATGTTTATCAAATTAAAAAAAAAAAATAAGGTGATTAGGTTGGCGTGGGAAAAAAGAAGGCATATATATAGGCTTGTGTATATCAGCAATAAGCATCATTGAAGTCTAGCAGTGTTTTCTTTTCAATAGGGAACTCATTAATAAAATAGCTCGAGAAGTTTCTTCCATATTCCACTTCCCTCTTATGTGATCTCTGGAGGTAAAGTTGATGGCTATCCAATATGAATGAGGTTTGCTGAGGATAACTCATTATTATATTTCCTCTACTATCAACCAGTATTTGGACTGCTTTTCCTCCTCCTGGCATATTGACTGTATTAAGATCTATGTCACAATTCTTGAATGAATGACAATTCTAAAGCTACTATTAAAATGTGTGTAGTATTCACAGGGATGGGAGGAGGAAATATGGTCTTGGAAAATTGATGCTGACAGGAGTTGTCAGCAGTGATAAAGGAGGTGGTGCCAGGTCAAAAAATAGTCTGATATTATAGGGATTGGGCATGCTTTCCAGTAGCATGAGGGGGGCAGGTTAGGAGGCAGGAATAAGAGGTGACAGGAATATACAGTCTCATACCATTTTCAAAAGTCAATCGAAAATAGATCAAAGATTTAAATGTGAGACTGTAAAAACAGGGAGTGTAGACATAGACAATTTCTTGACATTAGGTATGAGCAACAATTTTAATGCCACCAAAAGCAGAGGCAACAAAAACAAAAATAGACAAGTGATATTGTATCAACCTAAACAATTTTTTTTTGCACAGCAAATACAAGAATGAATAAAGTCCCCTTGTGAAATGAGGGAGGGGGTACCTGCAAATCATACATATGACTGGGAGTTCATATCTAAAATATATATAAAGAACTCAAGCAACACTGTAGCAAAAACAGCCTGAATGGGAAGTCATTAATAGACACTTTCAAAAGAACACAAACAAGAGGCCAACATCACTCATCTTCAGGGAAATGCAAATCAAACCCACAATGAAATATTTTTTTTAGAATATCTTTTAGAATGACTTGTATAAAAAAGACAAAGAACACATGCTGGTGGCCACGTGGAGAAAATGAGCACTTTTAGTTGTTTGTGTGAATTAGTAGAGTCACTGTGGAAAACAGAAGGGAGGTTCCTCAAAAACTTAATAATAGAACTGCCATTTGGTGCCCCAACCCCATTTCTCAGTATATATCCAAAAGAAGGGAAATCAAAAGAAAATGAATAATGAAGTATTATTCAACCTTAAAACAGAAGACAGTCCTTCCATTTGCAACAATATGAATGAACCTTGAGACATTGCGCTAAGTAAATTAAGTCACACATTGAAGGGCAAATACATCATGGTATCACATGTGGAATCTAAGTTTGAGGTTTTTAAAGTAGAACATAGAGGGGTGTTTGTCAGGGATTAGGGAGTGATGAGATAATGGCAGATAGTCAAGTGAGCAAAAAGTTCAGTTGTGCAGAATGAATACTTTCTGGGGATCAAATTACAACATGGTGCCTATAGTTAATAATATTGTGCTGTGTACTTGAAATTTACTAAGCGAGTTCTAAGAACTAAGTGTTCTCACTACAAAAGTAATTATGAAATGATGGATTTGTTAGTTTCATTGTAGTAATCATCTCAAAATGTATATAGCTATTAAACCATGTTGTGCACCTTATGTGTGTGCATTTTCAGTTGTCAGTATTTCAATGAAACAGAAAAAAGTTATAATTGAGGGATTTTAAGAGTTTGCACTTCCCTCATCAAAAAATGATTCATTGTAATCAAATAGTATTATGTATTTCATTGCATTGTAAGCCTTTGAAAGGAATTATCTATGTGGAAGAAATTCTTAGCCAAGCAATGTGAAAATAGCCAGAATGCTTGCCAACCCCAAATGTTTTTGAGCAAGTGGGGGCTTTTCTACATTTTGTTTGATAAAGCTGTGGGAGATAATATTGTCCCTACTCTGCAGAAACCTATGAAGAAGCACTGTTGCTTTAATGCCTGTTTTCTCCTGTGCAAAATATTTGCTCAGTTTCTTTCCAGTTCAATATTATATGTTAAAATCAACCTGAAAGGCATAAATTTGTATCATTAAGGAGGATAATTCATAGTGGATTTGTTGGCAGGAGTGAAATATTTAATCAAGTATTTAAAATATATCTAAGTCATCAGTGGTTATTACTCTGATTACAAGAGACATCTCCTTATATAAAATAGAATATTTATGAGTATGCCTCCAGTCATTTTGAATACAGACATGCATTTAAACTCTGTTCAGATTTATTGAAGTTACTGTGCCCTAAAATACCAGATTTAATTAATATGTGTTTTCATCATTCTCTTCCTTTTTAATGGTGAATGTTTAAAGGAGTAGTAATGGAATATTTCTGTAAATGACTGCTGGCAAGACAATTGTCAAAAACTTCAAAATATTGAAATGAATGATAGAAAAGAAACCTATGTTTGTAGATGTAAATAAAAGTTGCTTTTAGATTCTTTGCACCATATGCTTTATCTTCTAGTTAGAGATAATTATAACTACGAGAAAGCAACAAAAATGTTTCATTGCTGTTTTCTCTATCTTTTGGGTCCCTCTGGAGTTTCAGAGGGTTTTTAAACCTACTATATTAAAGGTATCTGTAGCAAGTATCAAAATATCACTGCAAAGAGTTTCCTAATTAAGTCTTAATTTCTACTTATACTTTAATATCCTTCTGTTTCTTAGAGAGAGATGAGTGTCTTGCTACTGTGGAATCATGTCTCCCAGAAACATGATCATCACCCATTTTTAAAAAAGATTTATTTATTTATGCATACAAGAACTGGCATATAGGTCAGAGGTGCAGGGACCGTGAGAGGACTCCTCCAAGACAGAGTGGTGAGCAGAACAGGCAGATCTATTGAAATACACTGATGAGGGGAGTAGCAGATGAGACAGGAGAGGTCTGCTGTTCCACGTGGGTCACCTTCCTGGCTAGGGATTGAACTGATGCTGCAGTGGCTGCAGATAGCTTCATGGTGCTGTGCTTTAACCCACTGTGCCACCAGGGAGAGTCCATCACCCACATTTTGAAAGAAAATTTGGGGGCTTAGTTGAGACCAAAATATTATGGGAGATTTTGCTATGAGAGCAGTCTTTGAATGTGATTTTGTTTTGGTAACTTTTTTTTGTTGTTTTGGTAACTTTTTGTTTTTAAATTGAGGCTTAATTTGTATAAAACACTGTGCACTTTTAGAGGGTGAATTTTAAAATAACATTCAGAGGTCAAAATACATAAGGGTCATTTTTGTTCATAGTTGAATTCTTTGTACCTTGTTGTTAATATGAAGTCTACAAGGCTGATGTACCCTAGGCAGACACCAAGTGGGAAGGCCAACAAAGTGACTAATTTAAGGGATCCAGGAAATTTGCTTTTTATTCCTCCAAATCTCTAAGATATTCTCTAGTGTTGCTATTGTGCCAGAAAGTATATCATTAGATTTATTTACCAAAATAAATATTTACCAAAATAAATATGTAGGAGTCCTTTTTAAGATTACATATGATGAAATCTGTTGTGTGTCAAATACTTTACAAATGTGATTCCTAATTCATTAGGAATAAAAAGTTGAGGAGGTAGAGACCCTGTCAATTTTCTTACATTTAGTAAGGAAAGCTAGAACTCTGTTATAAAAAGTGCAATTAACTTTTGTGCATGCTGTGATGGAAGTACAAAATATCGAGAGGGTGCAACTTAGTTAAAGAGACATTCTGTTTACGGTGATGTTTAGAAATGACTTAATAGTTTAATTCTAAGTAAAAACTTTAATCAATAAGCAACTATAAATGCCCCCCCCCCCCCGCCAGAGACATTCTATGGGGCAAAGAGGGGAATAGGATCAAAACTAGGGTGGGAGGAGCACATAACACATGGGTGAGTTGGTGGTGGGAAGCTCAAAGGGATTACAACAGAGGATGAAGAAATGTGCAGAATGAAGAATGATGTAAAAACATGTATGTATGTATGTATATGTATAATATATGTATGTATATATGTGTGTGTATGTATATGATAGATATAGATATATCAGAATATTTGAGTATTGAAGGATTAGTGGGTATGTTTAAGGTAGTTAGGGAGACGAAGTATCCTGGGTATAGAGTTTCTTTTTTATTTATTGAAGTACCACTGGTTTACAGCCTTGTTAGTTTTGGAAATATAGGAGCTCCATTCTCGGGTGTAGTCACTATTGTGCACCTACCACTCAAGCATCCAAAGTCCTCTATCATAGTCCATTATGCTCTCTTCCCACCTATTTTTACCCTCCCTCTCTGGATATCTCAGGTCTATGGTTAACTTCAAAGGGGTGGCTTAAAAATGTGTCATTGGGGCTCTCCTTGGTGGTGCAATGGGTAAAAGCACTGCATTGTGAAGCTCTAAGAAGCCACTGAAGCACAAGTTCAATCTCCTGCCAAGGAGCTGACCCACGTGGCGTGGCAGACCTCTCCTGACCCACCCGCTGCTCCCCTCAGCAGTGTACTCTGTCAGTCTGCCTGTTCTGCTCCCCACTCTGTTTCTGGTGACTCTTCTCACCCACCACACCTCTGGCTTGTACCCCAGTTCTGTAAGCATAAATAAATAAATCTTAAAAAAAATGTGTCATTGTCTTCCCTTTGTTTGGTTTCTCTATATTCCATATATAAATGACACCATCTGGTACTTTTATTTCCTGGCTTATTTTGCTTAGCGTAATCCATTTCATTCCATTCATATTCCTGCAAATGGTATGCAGTTGTTTTGTTTGTTTGTTTTTTGATTACTGAGTAGTATTCCAACATGCATAACTTCTTGATGCACTCATCTTTTTGAGGGCAGTCAGGTTGTTTCCAAAACTAGTAAATAGTGCTGCAATATACACAGAAATGCAAGTTTACTTTTGAATTAGAGCTTTTGTATTCTTTGCAGAGATACTTAGAAGAGGAACTTTTGAGTTGTATGATAGATTTATTATTTTTAATTTTGAGAGACTTTCGTACTGCTTTCTGTAGAGACTGGACCAGTCTACGTTCCCACCAACATTGCAAGAGTGCCCATTTTTCTATTCATACTCAACAAGCGCTGGTCTTTTGGTATGGGCCATGGTAAAGAGTCTCTTACATGGAAAGCCTTGATATATGAAGTGGATTGGATTACTTGAAGAAACTGCAGACTGTTGAAAAAACATGAAGAGCATAAGTTAAATGTCAAGAGAAGGGCAGCAAGTGAAAATACCTCTCTAAAATACCTCTCTAAAATAATGGCCACTTATATTTACAATTTTGTTTTTGAAATACTAAAAAATTTAGACTGAAAACAATAGCATAAAAAATCTCTTTCAAATTTTGTGAGAACCAAAGCTTCTTGAATCTGCCTAAGCAGACATACTTTACTTCTTCCTGAAAAGATGAAATGTTCAGCCAGGGAATAATCATTTACTTTTTTTTTAAGATTTATTTATTCATACAGAACTGGGGTACAGGCTAGAGATGCGGAGGGTGAGAGGATTCACCAGGGACAGTGGGGTGCAGAGCATGCAGATCTATGAAATACACTGCTGAGGGGAGCAGCGGGCGGGTCAGGAGAGGTCTGCCTTGACATGTGGATCATCTCCGGGGGAGGCGGGGATAGAACTCATGTGGAAGTGGCTCAAGCTTCTTAATGCAGTGCTTTAACCCGCTGCGCCACCAGGGAGGGCCCAATAATTATTTACTTTTACTTACAATAACTGGAATAGACTCTGAAGCAACTAAAGGACTGGGATAGCTCTCTTGGGCAGTTAGAAAAGGAGGCTCTGTTTTATAAATTCTCTCTATGGTTGTCTCTTACATTTAATCAGCAAAAATTAAACAATTCTTATTTTGTAACAGACATATAGTGAATGGAAGACTAAATATAAAAGAACTAGATCAGGGTATAAGAATATGTACTTTGTCTTTAAAGTTATTCTGATATAAAAATATATAGTTTGCTAAAAAGATATTACAGATTTTACTAATCACCTATAATATGCAAAGTTACACATCTACAAATGTATCTTCAATATAATAGATCTCTTTACATGCATGATAGGCCAAATTTAATTTGGGACATGGACTTAGACTCAAAGCCTAAGCAATCACCTTATTTTATTTGGCCTCTTTCCTGAACTGGTTTAGTTATGCCCACTAATGGAGAAATGAGCATAATGAACAGGTCAAGAGAAATGACAATTTGTTAAACATATTCTCACCCCAAATCACAGTCCTAGCTGGGATTAGGATGAGGGTAGAGGTCTTTGAAGTAGATTCACACTTAGACGTTTTAAAATAAACTAGATTAAGTCTGAAAAATATGGAGTTAGTGTTCTAGTATCTAAAATGGCTAAAGAATTATATAATCTGGATACAATGGTGAAAGAATGATTCCATAGAAGGAAAAGGAACTTTAAATTGGAGAGATTTTGATGACCCAACTATTTCATCTTTAAAATTCAATGATCGGGCCCTCCGTGGTGGTGCAGCGGGTTAAGACGCAGCACTGCAAGTGAGCCACAGCCACTTCAGTGGAGTTGGATTCCTGACCCTGGAGGTATTCCACATGGCGTGGCAGACCTCTACTACTGACCCACTACTCCCCTCAGCAGTGTACTTTGTAATCTGCTTGTACTTTGTTCTGCTCCCCACTCTGTCTCTGGTGAATCCAAATAAATAAATCTTAAAAAAAAATTCAATTATCTCTCCAATAAACTTGCCAGATAGATGTTTATTGTGTTAATACAGCAGGTATATGGTTGTCATGCCTGTATTGTAGTTTGTGTGTGTTTATATAAATCTACAGATACATGTGAATTAATTTATTATTAGCTATGTGCTCAAAATAGGAAATAGAAAACCTATTAAGGTACATAAAATTATCTTCTTAAACAAACAGATCAGTGGTATAAGCAAAGCACCAATGAATATCACTGTTCATCCAGAAACTTCAGGAAGATTACACATAGAGCAATCATTCCTATGAGCATATATTCTCAAATGCTTTCTATGAGTCAATCAGATTTAATTGTGACCAGTACAAAACAGAAGTTTATTTTGATTGTGATTCAAGGTGAGATAATAGTTAAGTGGTTGCTGAAAAACGTGGTCATCACTAATACCAAGATTAGAGAGAGTTATCTCCTGAGTGTCTCAGAACATTATGTAGAAGAGCAATAACATTGTCAATATTTAAATTGTGAGTTTCCAGAGGGCATATTAAAAAATGAAATTTGGGCCCTCCCTGGTGGCGCAGCGGGTTAAAGCACTGCACTGAGAAACTAAAACCACTTCCACATGAGTTCGATCCCCGCCTGCCCCGGAGGTGACCACATGGCGTGGCAGACCTCTCCTGGCCCGCCCGCTGCTCCCCTCAGCAGTGTACTTCGTCGATCTGCCTGTTCTGCTTCCCGCTCTGTCTCTGGTGAATCTTCTCACCCTCCGCATCTCTGGCCTGTACCCCAGTTCTGTATGAATAAATAAATAAATCTTAAAAAAAAAAAAAAATGAAATTTGGGGTCCTCTCTGGTGGTGCAGTGGGTTAAAGCACATTACTATGAAGCTATCGCAGCCACTGCAGCACTAGTTCAATCCCTGGCCAAGGGGTTAAACACATATTGTGGCGGGGTGCCTCTCCTGACCCATCCACTGCTTACTTCTACAGTGTATTTCAGTACATCTGCCTGAGTTCTGCTCCCACTCTGTCTCTGATGAATCCTCTTCCCCCTCTACTTCTGCCTGTACCTCAGTTCTGTATGTATTAATAAATAAATCTAAAAAATTGAAATTTGGAGATAGTAATAATTATTTTGATTACAGAAATAAGTGTATTATCTAAGACAAACATCATATTATTATTTTAGGACAGACTCATTGGATTTCTCTCATTGGTTCTAATTTTGTGTTTGAATATAAGGCCTGTATGAGATTAATTAAATCACAAGTAAATTGACGGTTTTTGTGGTAGTCCCTCTCTGGAAGTGGAATGATGTAGGCCATGAATATAATGAGTAATCAAATTTTGAAAAGGGTGAAAATAAATTGGCTTTTAATTAGTTAAATCCCCACTTATTTACTGTTTATAGTTCTTCATGGTCAAAGATAATAACTGAAAATGTTGCTTAATAGTCATTGATCAATGCAAAAGAGTTTAGAGTATGTGCATATACAGGGATGTAGAGGCTTTTAAAAGATATTTGTTGAATGAATGAATTATTGAATATGTTGTTTTTAGTTTTCAATGAACTGACTTCTGGGCTTTCTGAAATTCTGACTTATTGTGTCTGAGACAATATTTAAGCACTTTTTATTGAAACAGAAATTGGGCAATATTATTAAAATGCTTCAAACATGGCTTATATGATAACAAAAAATTTAAAAGTTCGATATAAGATGGATATATGGGTGCATGGTAACCCTTTTATTTTAAGCTTCAAAGTGAAATCAATAATTACAATAAGGACCTGACCCAAAATTAAGATCTGAAAATACTTAGTAACCAGTCATTAAGAACAGTGTATATTCAGAGCCTATTTTCTTTAGTAGGCTGTTTCTATGTTGAAATCTGTAATTGGCAAAAACAAAGCAGAACAAAATTACATGCACAGGGGAAAATAGTCAGCCAACTGCAATTCTTTTGTACCTTAGAGAATCTTATTTCTTTTTATTATGTACCCTGGAACAGGCTTTCAGGACTTGAGAAAATTTCTCATTGGGAAATACTAAAAAACAAACAAAGGAACAAGAAACAAACAAAAACAGATCATGATGATTTAAGTATAAATTTTCGAGGAAGCAATAGGCAGTACTACATATTTATATATGTATATAATCAACAAGATTAGTTTTGAAGAAAAGGAATATACACATATATACTTATATATATGCATATCTATCTATTTATCTATCTATCTAATCTTTTTGTCTATCTATCTATCATGTTCCTTGCTCCTATAATGCCTATTTACGCTCAAACATACTGTCTTCCATTGGGATGGCAATTTTCCTCATAGTTTTTACTAATTCATTTCCGTTTTCCCCTTTAAATGTAAGCTCAAATTTCAAATGTAAGCTTCCTTTATCAAGTAGACTTTGACTGAGGGTGACCTGCTGCTAGATGTCATCTGAGTTATGTTTAATGAAGCATTTTCATTCATGGTGATGTTGCTTCACATTGGTCTTATTCCTTTCTTATATTCTAAATTTGTAATCTTTACCAAGTTTTGAATAGAAAAAATCTCAAAAATAATGGAAAGAAAGTGATGTATCACTTTGGTGATTTTTTTTTTTAAGTATTATCACTTGATTAGCATTAAAATGTTTTGCTCTTTAGGGTCTTTTAAAGCAGTGGTTCCTGACTAGGGATCCTGGGGATACCAGAGGTTTCTCAAAGATCACTTCATGATACACTAGAAAATTTAATATTTTAAAAGAATCTCATGAGAATATAAAAGAACAGAGATAAAAAGATAGATTGTGCACCCTCCCTGGTGGCACAGCGGGTTAAAGCTCAGCATTAAGAAGCTAAAGCCACTTCTAGGATTTCATTAAAGACTCTAACTTGGTCCTCCCCGATGGTGCAAGGGGTTAAGTCTCAGAACAATGAACCTATTGGCAGCCACTGAAACAAGAGTTCCATCTCTGACCAGGGAGCTGACCTACATTGCACAGCAGACCTCTCCTGTCTCACCTGCTCCTCCCCTCAGCGAATCACCTGTTTTGCTTTCCACTCCTATCTCTGGTGAATCCTCTCACCTCCTTCCTTCCTCTGGCCTACATCCCAGTTCTTGAATACATAAATAAAGTAAATCTTTAAAAACATTCCTAAACTTTATCTACAGCTTAGATATTACTTGCATGTTAATATATCATAGCATATATGGTATACCTAAACCGATTATTGCTTTTTATAGATAGAATAATCAGAATAACAGTATTTCTTTGAACTGCTTTCTCCAATAATTTATTGTCTTCTATATGATAGTCTTAGTGTTTATTCACAATCTAATAAATCTTGAAATATCTCTAAGCTGTTGTTAAGTAAATTGAAAATTTAGTATTTGAAAACAGATCCGTCTGAGTTCAGAATTCTGTTCTGTGTTGTCTTTTTATGGAAAATGAATGGGGATGCAAAGTGTCTTAAGATTTGGACAAGAGTAAAATGCCTGTTAGCTATAAATTCTGTGGGATGTTTTTCCTAGCTAGTTAATTAAACATTGCCTATCTATCAAGAAACAATTTAAATTCTGTTTCTGCACTCTTAATAGCAGTTCTTTCTCTTTCATGGATGTAGAGCTCTTTAGTTTGTGAGAGATTATTTTAACCTAATACTCATTCTACTTAGTGATTCATCCTTTCAGGGTCCTGTATATAAAAACCTGTTTCTCACTGATGTTTTCAAACTATGTTCTCTTGTAAGTGAAACTGAAAGAAGAAGAAGAAGAAAAACAAAACAAAACAATACCGTGTATCTAATTTCACTCTCTCCTGGGTCAAGTTTTTACCTCTGTAATTATGTCTTCCAATAAGTTATTCATGACAATCTATTACAAGAATCTATGACACCTATTCTGCTAACTTTGCTTCTCTTTTTCTCCCTAAGTCATTATTTCTAAGAGATGAGGCTCTGTGTTTTTTAAAATGTTCTGCTAATTTCAAGCTCAATTATTCTTGGTGTTTTGCAATGTGGGCTTTGTTCTTTTATTTTTTGGTCTTGCAGTTTATGTTCTCTTGCCATTTTAGTTAGTCTACCTTTAAAAAATTTTAATCATTATTCTAAGGGTTTTAATTTATCTTTATTTATCACAGGTAACAGCACTTCACATGTGATGTAAGAGCTTCACAAGTCTGTGTGCAGCAATATACATTCATTCTCTCCCTTCCATCCTTGTACTGTTGTCATGTATTTTGCTTCTACATTTGTTTCAAACTTACATAACATATTATTCCTATTTTATTTTATAAATTATATTTTAAAGATTTTAAAGTATGAGTAAAACTAATTGATGGTGGGAAGCCCATTACAACTGAGATGAAAAAATGCACAAAATGAAGAATGATGTAAAAAAAAATTAAAAATCTGTAAAGTTCTACAAAAAAAGTAAAACTGTTTTTGTACATCTTAATCAAAAATATAACCAGCATACTTTATTTCTTTGTGTGCATTCAAATTTCCATCTGGTAGCATTTCTTTTGCCTCAACAATTTTCCTAAACATTCCTTGTGTGCAGGTCTGCTGTGACAAATTCTCTCAGCCTTTGTTTGCATGGAGCAGTTTTTGTTTTGCCTTCTTTTTGAAAGCTATTTTTCTTAGGTGTAAATTTTGTGTTGACAAAATTTAGTAATTTGTGTGTGTGTGTGCATGTGTGAGTATAAAGGTTTTACTCATTGGATTCTTTTTTTCAAGCAGAAGACGGCATACGAGATGTCGAGGACTGACTGGAGTTCAGACGTGTGCTCATTGGATTTTTTTTTTTTTTTTTTTTTTAGCGCTGTGCTGCACCACCAGGGAGGGCCAGATTTGTATTTTTTTGACGACAGCTACACTATCATTTTTTCATTTTCTCCTCTCTCTGTAATGCTGAGTGGTCTTTAAGATTTTCTCTTATCTTTGATTTCAACATGGTTAGATATGTTATTGTGTTTAACCTCCTTGGAGTGATTATTGGCTTTTCTTAATTACTTTTGATTCTTGTCCAATCTCTCTTGAAATGTGTCTTCTGGGCCATTCTCTTCTATGTTTAGTTACATAACTGTAGGACTTTTGATACTATTTCAGTGCATTTGGATGCTATGTTATTTCTTCTATCCACTTTTTTTTTTGTACTTTGGCTACTTTCAATTTCACTGTTTCCACTTTGTTTAGTCCTGTGTGTTGATAATCATGTGTTTTTCATCTTTATTTTCCCACATGATTTGATATTTTCCATCTTGCTGGTGTATTTTCCCATCTTTTAATTCACATTTTCACTCTCTGAATAGATTTCACAAACTGCAGTCTCCAGTTCTACAGTGGGAATATAGAATACTATCTTTGCTCTCAAATCAAGTTGGGGAGGAGAAATGGACTTGAGCCAGTATAAATGCATAAAATTTACCTACCACTTTAAAGTTGCCTGTTTCATTTGATTGCTGTCAATCTGTAATTATTTTCAGGAAATTTGACAAAGTTGATTTTGACAATTTTTGCTTTTTTTTGTGGTTCTGTGGAAGAAAAATGGAATTTCCTATTCTACCATTTCTGCTGACATAATTTTTACAAATAATTTTGTATTTTAAATGTTTTTATAAAACATTTAAATAACATTTAAACATTGATGATGACATGTGAGATTTATATGTAATTCATAAATATTTATTGCAACACACAATTTACCTATTGTCTATTTCTCCTTTCATGTTACAATGGCAGAGTTGAATTGTAATGGCAAAGACAGTGTGTTCCAAGCCTAAAATATTTGCCTTTTTACCTCTTTTTGGTAAAGTTTAATACCAAATCTTGTTTTATATTCTTCCAGCCTTCAATCTTCCAAATTTCATCCAAAATTACTTAGATTTGTCTAAATTTTCTTAATTTGGCAAGGTAATTCTCAGTTGGACTCCAACTTTCTGTTTAAATCTTACCTCTCATCTCTTCTCCAGTTTCATCCTGATTATTTTATACTCCCTATTCCCTTTAGAGACATCTTCTTTGATGATATTGATGCATTGGCATAAGCTATTATCCTTAGAGTGCTTTTCAAACTTTTCTCACCTGTGAAATCTGAACTATCTCTGGAATGGACTCCATAGTTTCCTTCTAGGAGACATGTCCATCTGGAAGTGAAGTTGATTTTATTTGGAAAAGTGTCATTTACAGAGATATTTAAGGTAAGGATCTTGAGGTACGAACAGCCTTATTAGAGCGGCCCTAAGCCCAATGACAGGTTTCCTTAAAAGAGGAGGAGAGGCCCTCCCTGGGAGCTCAGTGGGTTAAAGCACAGCACTAAGAAGCTAAAGTCACTTCCACATGAGTTCTATTCCCGCCTGCCCTGGAGGAGGAGATCCACATGGTGAGGCAGACCTCTCCTGACCCCCCCGCTGCTCCCCTCAGCAGTGTACTTCATCTATCTGCCTGTTCTGCTCCTGGCTCTGTCTCTGGTGAATCCTCTCACCCTCCGCATCTCTGGCCTATACCCCAGTTCTATATGAATAAATAAAAAAAAAAATCTAAAAAAAAAAAAAAAAGAGGAGAAGAAAGGACAGACAGACACACACACACACACACACACACAATAATATAACGCAGAGGCAGAGATAGGAATGGTGCAGCCACCAGAAAATAGGAGTGAGGCGGTACGACGCATACAATGAATTCTCTCTCTGAACCTCCTAAAGGAACTAAGCCTGCCAGCACCTTTATTTCAGCCTTCTGTTCTCCAGAACTATGAGAAACTAATTTTCTGTTGTTTTCAGCCACCTGGTTTGAAATAATTTGTTATATGAGAATCCTCTAAAAGAGCCAGATCATATGTCACTTTATGAGCAGCTACCTGATTCCCCTAAGCCTAGGCAAATGATTTGCCCATTCTCTTTTTGTATTATAGCATTTACCACATTACACTTCAAATTACATGTTTAAATATTTATTTTCTCTAAAAGCTAAGGTCTTGTCCAGTATGACAACTTAAACTTGGCAGTTTAAGGACTGTTCCTTCATCCTTCACATTTAGCATGTTATTTGGCGTACGTACTCACTGTTTATTGAATGAATGAATCATAGTAGAATATTAAATGACATATCAATGTTTGCTTTCAATAAGGTTATTAACATCAAGTTCTGATATTTAAGAGCTTAATCATATGCTACTTTGATCTCCAGCTTGCTTATCTGTAGGAGTAGGTCCAAGGCCATTCCTAGCTCTAAAATTTTAAGATATATATTTTTCTTTTGGGTGACTTCTTTCATGTCATTCTTGTTTCTGTGATGGAATCTGGAAAGTAACATCTTTTAGATACTTCAAGGGAAACTACCATACTGTTACATTTAAAAGGACCTTAAAAATTAACTCTCCTTTTTTTTTCTTTAAGATTTATTTACTTATGCATACAGAGTTGGGGTACAGTCAAGAGGTTCAGGGGCAGTGAGAGGATTCACCAGAGACAGAGTGGGCAGCGGAACAGGCCAACTGATTAAATAACTGCTGAGGGGAGCAGCAGACTGGCTAGGAGAGGTCTGCTGCACCTGTGGGTCACCTCCAGGGTGAGGATCGAACTCATGCTGAAGTGGCTTTAACTTCTCAGTGTTGTGCTTTAACACATTGCATCACCAGGGAGGGCCCGAACTCTCCTTCTTTAATCTGTGAAGCAAAATTGGAAATATTCTGATAAAGATGTGTGGAAGAATTTCTGTTGATATTTCACAGTATTTAATTTATATAGTTTTAAAGTTGAATTTTATGTATTAGTTATGAACCTTGTTATAAAATTATTTTTTTCTAGAAAATATTTTATAGCCATAGCTGTAAATTACATGATGTGTATATGTTGATATTTTTAAAATAGTTGTATATAAATGTATGAAATTTATTATATGAAAGTTAAGCTTAGATATAATATGCATAACTAATTTATTGTTGTAACTTATTATTTGTAATCAGTTCTGAAATTATCTGTCTTTTCTATATCACTCAAATTGTATATTTTGCTGGCCAATTGTCTGTTTTCATTATTTATGTTGTGGCAAAATGCAAATGCATCATCATTTGGTGACATATGCACTTGTGTATCTGCATGTTAGGAAAGCAAGTTAAAGTCAACAAAACATGTTATTTGTGAATTATTTGCTTCAATGATAATTATTTGCTTCTATATAAAGGGTCTTTATATAGACCCTTTTTCAAAGTGCTATTAAAACCTTGACTCATCAATATACTTACAATATAATTATCCCAAGTGAAAGATAAGAAAATAGATGTGTCAGTATAATTACAAAATCAAGGCTAAAAGTGAAACCACTATCAGAATTGGAGTCAGAGGCTGAGAATCCAGCTTCATAAGGAAAGTGTATGTTGCTTTAAAAGTGAGCTGGGAGTTCTTATAACAGCCCCTGAATTGCTCTCCCTGATGGCACAATGGGTTAAAGCACTGCATTATGAAGATTTCCAAAACCACTGTAGCACGAGCTGGATCCCCGGCCAGGGAGGTGACCCACATGGTGCAGACCTCTCCTGACCCACCTGTTGCTCCCCTCAGCAGTATAGTTTGTCACTCTGCCTGTTCTGCTCCTCACTCTGTCTCTCATGAATCCTCTCACCCACCACACCTCTGACCTGTACCCAAGTTGTGTAAACATGAAAAAATAAATCTTAAAAAAAATTTAAAAAGCCCCTGAATTTGGGAGGACTAAAGATCCATTTCACTTGTGTAGGGTGGGAGGAAACCTAGAAATTCCTTCCACTCCCAACTTTGGTCATTTCTTCCATGCTTTTCTCAGAATTCTCTCTTTCATTATTTCTCAATATAACACAATTTTTTTTTAAACTCTAATATGTGAAAGGGTCTGTACTATGGCTACAGAAATGCAGTTTGCCCTGATTTTTTCAACTTAAGGATCTTGCAGTCTTTCTTCTTCATCATGTAATTTTTCTTAGTGTACTTTTTCTTAGTATATATATATAATTATATAAACATATATATATATATTTAATTTTAAAAGGAAAGGCTTATTAGGAATAAAAAAAGGGGAAAAAAAGAGCCTCCTGCATAGATACAGGTGGGCAGAAGAACTGTTGCTGCTGCTGATTTTTAAAGGGATAGACTTTTTTAAAGTGATGCCTGCATAGACACAGATGGGCAGTATTAGGATGAAACCTGCCTTTTTTGGTGTAAATTTAAGTGACACAGTTGTTAAACAGAAAAGACAGCAATCAATGCAGACTAATGTTTTCCAAAGGTCCTAAGCAGGTAGTGACACTGGAGGTGGCCCTTTCAGAATGAATGAGATTTGTATGACAGGGAGAAGACAAGCTTGAGATAAAAGAAGCAAGAATAAGATTAACATTCACAAGCACAATGGGGAGAAGCATTGATAAGGTAATTTTTACAATGAGGTAATAGACATATTGGAGAGGTTTGCATTAGATCTAATATACAAGAAATACAGTTATATTGTTTGGACACTCTTCACTAATGGAAAGAGCCTTAAGGTTCTGTGAAGTAAAAAATCTCTTATGAAATGGGGAGAAGAGCTAAAAGACACTTCTCCAAAGAGGAAATGTAAATGGCCAACATGTATATGAAAAAATACTCAACATCACTTATAATCAGGAGATGCAAATTAAAAAAAAAATGAGATACCACCTCAAGCCATTGAAAATGACCCATATTAAAAACAAAACAAAACAAAAACTGGAAATAACAAATCCTGGCAAGGATGTGAAGTAAAAGGAACACTCTTACAATGCTGGTGGGAATGTAGACTGGTCCATGAACTGTAGAAAGCTGTGTGGAAGACTCAAAATACTAAAAATAGATTTACCAATCTGTACTCCTATGATCTCCCCGAAGGGCACAAAAACATTATTTGGAAAGGAAATGTGCTCTCCTATGTTTATTGCAGCATTATTTCAATAGCTAAGATATGGAAACAATCTGAATGTCCAAATACAACAGGTGACTGAATCAAGATGTGGTGTAGATAGATACTCAGTGAAATATGACTAAGCAATCAAAAGGACAAACTCACACCATGTGCAACCACATGAATGGAACGGGAAAGGATTGTGCTAAAAACAAATTTCTTTATGAAATCCAATCTCTGGATTTACAAAATCTTGGGAATAAATTATTAATCCTTCTTAGATTTATTTGTGAGCTAAATTCATCACAAAGCTCTTTAAACAGCTACTAAATAACTCATACCAGTGAAACTGATAACTTCTTTTTTGAAATTGCAATGAACTATTGTTCATTTAATCTCACTCTTCTAAAATGCTTATTTACTACTTATTCTATTAATTCTGTACTGGCATTTATATGTTGTTATTTCTTTGTGGGAATCTATTAATTCTGGACTGGCATTTATATGTTATTTCTTTGTGGGAATATCAGTTGATAACCAATTATTAACAAATTTTCTGTACCCACCACAAAATCTCCAAAAGATAATTAAAAAAAATTTTGAATATGGCAGAATCTGGAGTAGGAATCATGGTTTATAAAGTTTTCACATCCCGTTAGTGTCCCTGCTATATTGGCTTATGTTGTTTCCTGCTTTAGGAGAGCAATTTTTCAGCTAAAGCTTAAAATGCATCAGTAACATGAGAAGAGTTTGTCTTATTCACAGTAATTGTCAGGGAAGAGTGAGGGACAGTTCTTACAAACTTTTTAAAATAAGGTCATGTTATCAGAGCACCCAACGCCACAATAGTGAAGGCAAAGATAAATAGATGGGACTA
>NW_004567102.1:77307564-77687567 GCF_000260355.1 Condylura cristata
ATGGTGGTGGCACAGGGGTGATTTGGTGATGGGAAACCCATGGGGATTACAATTGAGATGAAAAAAAAAATGTGAAAAATGATGTAAAAATAAACTTTTTAATAAAAAAAAAAAATAAGGTCATGTTATAATGTAACCTATTCCTAACCAAAATTTAAAATATGAATAATCTATGACATTTGAGGTCTGCTAGAAATGGACTAGCAGAAATAAAAATTTGTCAAATAACATATTTATCAAGATGATATTGTCCTCTAAAGATTATTTATACTTGTTTACTACTTTAAAAGAGGTTATATGTACCCAATTTGGCAACACTCACTAACCTGGAGGGAGAGGAAGCCTGGATATATCTTCTAATCCCCAGATCACAAGCCTATTTCTTAGTATTGACACCATTGGTCTTTGAAAGATTGACCATACACTTGATAATTCAAACCAGGACATATTTTAGAGTCTTGCATTACTGCCAGATGAGACTTACCATGATCTCAATTGATCATGCTGATAATTAGAGGACCTGGTTTCAAAGTGTAATATATGAAAGATGTTCAATTAGAATCTGCAAACATTTCATGAATACGGTGTTGCCTTTTTTCATCATTCATGGGCTGGTGGCCATTTATTAAAGATGCCTGGAATCAGAGGAAATCACAGCTAACTAAAGTAAAATTATCAGGGTGTCTTATTAAGTAGGGTCAGCCGAGGCTTTAGTAATGGAAAAACCAACAGATACCAGCTCAGCTCAGGTTTTATTTTTTTCCCCTTATATTATGCACAGATGCCTTTGGACCTTTTGAAAGTCTCTCAAACATTTAAAAATAGAACTAAATATTGACTTATAAAAGGTGTGAAAAGGGGTGCTATGAATAGCAGATATTAACAACTATAACATGATTACTGGTTCTTTCCTGGGCCAACTTGTAAAATTGTCCAGTCAACCTCAAGTTCATGTCTCCTCTCATTAATTGTCTCCCAAATTCTTATATTCTTACTGCTATGAATAACATAGACATTGGCCCAAACTCCATCCTGATCTTTTCAAAGTTTTCTAATATAATATACAGTTTAAACTCTGACTCATAATCAATTAGTTCCCTTCATGCTCATCTTCTTAAGAGGAACCTAGAATAGTAGTGAAAAACATGTATTAAAGAGTCAAACAGCTTTGAATTTAATCCTAGCTGTGACACTTATTAGTTGTGTGATTTAGGAAAATTAATCTCCCTATTCCTTAGTTTCCTCATATATAAATTGGGGACAATAATAATGGAATTAGCTTTATTAATAATAATGGTAACAGCATGTGAAGAGTAAGTGGATACACACACACACATAAGCATATATAATTTAAGCTACTTATTTAATGCTTAGAATGCTTAAAATAGGGTCAGTGTCCTTTCATCCACTTGGCTAAATCTCCAGTCTAGTTAAACTTTTGCAACTACTTGCTGTATGCCTGCTTCACTTAGTTGGGTATTATTGGAGAAAAGTACTCAACTAGTCAGAATGGCAATCAACCAACAGATAAGTTGCCCAGTTGGCCTACTATGAGTGCTGTCTTCCATTAAAAATTTGCTCAGAACTTCAGCGATCACTTAATGGTCACCTATGTATTGCAGGATAGTTTGCCTTAGCTTCTCCATTAGCCACCTTTAATTATATGCACAAATTTGTCTTGCTGTTTGGATCAATCACCCACCAGAATAGCCAGAGAAGCAGGTTCAAATCTTTCACATAGAGGCACAAATATGGATGCCAATTTTCCAGAGATGAATGGGGAAAACAGGTAGGGGTGTGGGACTCATCATTCAGGGCTCTACTTTAAAATGCATGGGGAAGGACAGATACTTGACTGTAGAGTGAGTGACAAGATCTGGGATCTATCTGCTTCTTATTCTGTTAATTAATTCTACTGTTAGAAGTAAATGGTGTCTCCAATTTCTGAATGTGGATCTGAAAATTGTGTAGTGTAACTGAAAATTGCATGTGGATTTTCTTATGACCAATTTTGGATTAAGTTTGAATCTTTTCTCTTAGTTGTTTTTCTCTATATGTTCTCTCAGTTGACATCTTAAAATCTGCTTGTTTCCTGTTCTTGTTGTCTTATAGGTCTGTCCCTTAACATTCTCATCATTTTAATGAGTTTTATTATGGGATCAAAAATAAACTAATGTGTTTAGTTTGTCTTCTTTCACAAGTCTAAATAGCATTTCTCCTTTAAATTTTTCTGTTATTAATATCTAGAAATGAAGTTGATTTGGTATATTTATTTTAGACATAATACCTTTTCATAACTCTTTATTCAAAAATTAGTCTATATGTTTTCTTGAATTATTCCATATTTCACTAACTGTGGAGACCATTCCAATCTGGCTGTTTTCAACACTTGACCAAAATTACTCTATTATTAGGACCACCATCTTAATGTTGCTAAATTTAGGGGACAGATTCCTGTTCTGATCTTAATGTATGTGTTTCAGCAATGTTATAAATAATTTACCTATTTTTCCTTCTTGAGGTAATGTTTTTCAGTTTGCTTAACATCTTATGCTTCTTCTTTTTCTTATAGAAGGGATATTTTAGATAAGGCAGATAAATATAGCAGCTGTGATGTAGTAAACTTTGATTCTTTGAATCCATCATTTACAGAACACATTTGGCAACTGTTATAATTATTTACATCTTAACATAATATTTTAATTACCTATTACAGAGATTTTAGGGAAGAATATAGATCCGTGAAATTATACTCCTATTAGAGCGAATGACTTAATATTTAATATATTTTCTTCCAGTTTTTTTAGTTATATGTGTATGCTTTGCATGATATGTAAAAGTAGAATCTAAGTAGTATTTTCAGCTTTATATTTTACTAAATAATCATCAAACAAAATACTAAACAATATACTAACAATATATTAAATAATCATCAAAGTATATCCATTACAAGATGTAACCAAAAATCAGTGATCAAAAAAAGACTCATTTTTTTTATATCCAACTGACTATTTCCTTCAGAAAGCAAATAATTTTGCAGCTGCTCAAATGTTTTTGAAACCACTCTTCAGATTTTTTCAGAGTCAAAGAAATTATATATCACATCAGACCTTATTTTTGAACCAAAACGTATCCATCTAGTCAAAAATATTTATTGAGTTATAGGACTATTGTAGGTTCTGGAGATTCAATTGAAAGCAAGACATAATTCTTTACATTCAAGGGTCTTGATTAATTTTCTGATTTAAGAACTTTGATGACAATTCTCCATATCCAAAATGTTAATTCTGCACTCACAGGATGATTATTTGCTATGATTAATGATATAAAAACAATATACTGTAACTTATTAAATATATATTTGTAACTATTCTTAACATATTTTATTCAATGGCAACATAGTAGAATAAGTAACTATTTTGAAAGTGACCATAGCCGTTGTTCATGGAATCAGATCAATAACAATTGAAAAAAATCAGTAATTCTATTTTGCAGTGTCATCTCATACAAATGTGCCAAAGCAGCATTTTTTGAACTCAAAACTTTTGTGGATGAGTTGACTTTGAAATGAATTTTGAAGAAATGCAAATACAAAAAAAAAGAAAAGTGAAAGGTGGGGTGGGTTTTTGTGTATGTGTAGTGAGAGTTATAAGCTAAGGTGTGAGAAAATAAAAATTTGACTGGAAGAATAGTATTGTATTTTATCAGTGGTTTTCTGTTAAGGGTCAGAGCAGAATGACCTAAGAAGCTTTCAAAAATGTGCTTTCCTGTTTTTAGTGACCCTTTGGGCATATTTGGGTCAGAGTTCTCTTTTTTTGGGTCTGCTCCTCACCTTTGTCTTTATCCATCTTCTAGGGAGTTGAAGGGTGAATAGTACTAATTACCCTATTTTATTTTCACAGTCTCCTTCTGCAGGCATTGGACATTGGGTGCCAGGTTAAGGAATTTAGACATCTTTGTACTAGCAAAGTACAAAGTTATATTGCAGGTTATATTGTAGGTTTTGAGCTGTGCAACTGAAGGAAGATTTAAAGAGATTTTGGTGGTATATGGGATGGAAAAACTCATGTTGTAGATATTTTGCTACATTGAAGCAGAAACACTCTACAGCTGTTTAAACAGAAATAATTTATTTTGTAGTTTAAGTGAAACTGTAGTAAGTTAAATCTTTTTCCTATGAAGACTTTTATTGTATCTGAAAATCTGTATACTTTTTCTTGCTTAATTGTTCAAAAGTTGACTTAGTCTCTGCAAGTAGGTTACTGCTGTTATTAGAACTGTTATAAAAGATTGCTATTTTAAGCAAATAGAGCAATCACCTGTAATGCTTATGCCCTCAACAGATGAAAGGCCCAAAGGAAAGGAATTCAAATTCATTTTCTTTATTACTTAAGCAGTTTTTGAGAAGAGAGTATAAGTTCAAAGCTAAAAAAAAAAAAAAAACATAAAACAAAAACAAAAAACAAAAAACAAAAAACAACAAAAACCTGGAAACAACATCTCATATAGTTGATTTCTATTATACTCAATTTTGGGAAAAAAATCAGAATGATAAGGTACTGCCTCTAATTTGTTCTCCAAGCTTAGGGAAAGAACAGATTTTTGGTGCTTCAATTATTTCCATCTGTAGGACTAGGACAATATGCCCCTTTTAAGCATCTCAGATGGTTATGAGAATCTTTTTAAGTCATGATTTTCAATTAAGCAGTGTGTTTCATATAACTACAACAATGGATAGAAGTTATCTTCCATTTACCTTTATAAAATTTTTGTATTACTCTCTTCTTTTTACCTTTATAAAATTTCTGAGATTTTGCTATTAATACATGAAATACAATAATAAAAATATTTTTTACATGTGGAACAAATTTCAGTACTTCAAGTGTAATAATGTTTGTATTACAAATACTTTTAAAAGTAGTTTAATACAATTACTTAATCACACCTGAGAAGTAGCTGCAAAATAATTACTCTCCCTACACATATATGAAGAGCAAATTAGAAACATCAATAAACCACTTGACTTTGATCTTCTTAAAGAAACAAGATGGTGTTTTTAGTATTCAGGAACAATACACTCATCCACTTATTCATCAAATATTTTAGCATGATGAGTGACATTGTTTTAGATAATAGAAATTCAGTAGGAAGTAACTCAGACAATAATTGTGACCATATTTGTGTTCAGAACAAATCATGTCTACTTTATTCTTTTCCTTTGTATCTTTCATACTTGAAAAATAAATGTTTGAGAAATTGTGGCAGAATAGTATGTGGCTGAATATATTTTTTTCTGGTTCATCTGCTTGATTTCACGGAACCATTGTTGATTTTTAGGTGCTTATGGAAGATGATGCTTTTGGTCTTACCTGCATACATCACCATAGGCTAATTACACAGGCCAGTAAAGCAAATTAACATGTATAAATAATACATATTATATAGCTATACTTGGCTTATCTTAAGTTCTTTTAAAATATGTTGCTCAGTTATATAATCAACTATATTTTATAAAAATATTGTGAATTTATGAAGGAAGAGGTTTTCTTTTACAACTTTTATTACCTTTAGTCCAGAGCTTCACATCTAGTGAAGATACAACAATTTTCCTCTTGATTTTAAGCAATGTAGATAGCCAAATTGGATAAATAATCTGACAATTTTCATTGGGACTTAAATTATCTTGCTTAAACCAGGAGTTAGACCTATGAATATAAGAAATGTCATACTAGATTGAATCAATTGTCCATAGAGCATGGTATATTATGGAAAAGCATGGCATTCACTTTCCATGACATTGATTTACCTTGAACATTCATTATATTCCCTTAGTAATACATTACATATCAGTTTTCCACAAATCAATTTTCTACAAAGACCTTCTTTGATCCCATTTCTATTTTCAGTCAGTACTACCTCTACAGTAATGAGTTTATTACCTCTTGTGTATACTTCACTTCCATATTTCAATGACTGTGTAATCTTTACTTTTCAAAATACCCACTAGAGTATACTATGATTTGAAATATGCGCTTATTCACTTCTTTTTCTTTTCTTAAAATCTTGTTCATGATCACCTCTTAGGTGTCTTATGGGAAGAGTATGAATATTCAGCTTAATTTATGTGGAAACTACATTCCTTATCTACCATCTAGACCAATTCCTACATGGCATTCTTTATGATTGGAAAGTAATGAAAATCAAGCATAGGTTCGTAAGGAGAGTGTTTACCATTTTGCTTGTGGATAATATTTGTTTCATCATGTTATAGGTATAATGAGCACCTCATGTTCCTTAATGTTTTCCCCAAAGTATTTAATTGTTTATTTATCAAAAGAAATTATTTCTTAGACCAAATACTTGTGTTTCATATTTCAGGAACACAAGTCAGTGACAAACTGGCATGGACCTCAAGCCAAAGAACTCCTTTTTGTTGACAGATAACTTTGTATTCTGAATAATTCCAGCCTTCTTCATTTCCTTCCATGGAAAAATCATCCATATAATTATATTTTTGTGAAAATCTGCATATGCCTTCTTTCTTGGTTCAACCAAACTTATAGAAAGCTGCAACCGCCAGTGATGCAATGAATGATCCAACAATATGAAATTGCAGATTCTTGGCCAGAAGGCCTTGTATCTGAGTTTTATACAAAGTACTAGCTATTTTGGCAGTTATTCTCAAGGAGATGTCCTTACACATTGAAGAAGAAATGGAAAGTGCTTCCATTTCCCTTACTGGTACATCAGTACATTAAATCATTGTCGATATAATGTTGGATATTAATTTGATGTCTGCTACATTTTATATGAAGTAGCTTCACTAAACAAAATTCTCACATTACTTTTTGCCTCTGTACAAATAATTCACTGAATGTTGGTTCCTATCCTACCAGCACAGAATAACTATGCTGACAGTACCCGTGGACATGCACAACATTCTTTGAGCTCTTGTAGATTAGTGTATGGACCTATATTGTTAATTTGTGTTAGCAATACATCAATTAAATTAATTCATTTAATGAATGAATTAAAGTCATTAATTTTATGTAACTAATTCCCTTACTAATTCTCCTCAGGCCTTCTAAGTCTACCTTAGAAGTCTACACAGTATTACAACCTGCTTGCTTGGTGAGGTTTTACTATCCAGAAAGAGGACTCACATTTGAACAGTCTTGTCTTCCCCTTTATTTTTTTAAACAACTTTATTTAGGTATAATTGACATCATAATCTAAAGATTTTTAAAATCTTTTTTATTTTTTAATTTATTTTTTACATCATTCTTCATTTTGTGCCTCTTTCCATTTCAGTTGTAATCCCTGTGGACTTCTCACCACCAATTCACCTGTGTACCATCACCATATTCCCAGGCACCTTTCTCACCCCATTTTTGATTCCATTCCATACTTTACCCCCATAAAGTGTCTCTGGTATATAGTTGTTCATTGTTTTTCATTTTTTCTTTATTACAGTTGCTTTTCTTTCTTTCTTTTTTTTTTCTTTTCCCCTGGTCCCTTAATCTGTTATTAGAGAAAACCATATGGTAGTTTTCTTTTTCTTTCTGGCTTATTTCACTAAGTGTGATCCCTTCCAGCCCCATCCATGTTGCTTCAAAAGGCATGCACTTACTTTTTGATTGCTGAATAATATTCCACTGTGTATATGCACCACATCTTCCCGGTCTTCTCCTTTATCAGTGCTTTCTTCTAGGCATTTCCCCCAACCCCCATGTGCCTCCTAAGTCTTAAATTACTATGAATAAATTTAATTGACAACTTTTAGTTTTGGGGGGAGAGTTTTGATTACAGTTTAAATTTCCTTGCTGTGATTTGTCTCTTCATTTTTTCTATTTCTTTCCTATTTAGTCTTGGATGGTTGTATAATTCAAATAATTTTTCCATATCTTTTAAGTTATTGACTTTATCAACATGTAAATATTCACAGTAATCTCTTATTAGTCTCTGAATTTCTGCAATGTCTGTCTTAACTTTTCCTTTTATTTGAATTTTCTCTTTTTTCCCCTTACTGAGCCTATTTGTATGTTTATCTATTTTATTAAAAAAAACCCCAGCTTTTAGCTTCATTAATCTTTTGAATTATCATTTTGGTTTCTATTTCATTTATTTCTCCTGAAATATGTATTAGTTCCCTTATTTTGCTGAATTTTGGTTTATTTGCCCTTCTTTTTCTAGCTTTTTGATGTGAGAGGTAATGTTACATATTTGAACTCTCCCTTGTTTCTTGCTGAGGCTTGTATTGCTATAAACTTCCCTCCTGGTACTGCTTTTACTATATCCCATAAGTTCTGGAAAGTTGTGATCTCATTCTTATTTGTCTCAGGATAAATTTTGATTTATTCTTTGATGTCGTTATTAACCCAATAACCTTTATCCAGTAGTGTGTCATTCAGTTTCCATGTATTAGGTATAGGTATTTTCTCTGCTTTCTTTTGGGGTTGATTTCTAGCTTGATACCTCTCTATTCAGAGAATCTGCTTGGTATAATTTTGGACTTCATGGATTATTTGATGTTTGTTTTGTGACCTGATATGCTGTCATTTCTGGGGAATGTTCCATGCATACTTGAGAAAAATGTGTATTCAGCTTTTTAAGGAAGTGGCTGGTACTTTTGAAACTAAACTTTTTCTTAACACCTTTAAGATGTAACTTGTGCATACACATTAATTTTTGTTATGTTTCCCAAGTTGCTCCCCTTTAGTCATCCTCAGTGTGTAACTTTAGTCATCCTCAGTGTGTAACTTTTACTTGGACTTCACTGAGAACAAATAACTCTGAAAATTTAGTTTTTCCTTCAGTAGAAAGTTTTTTTCTAACTTATGTCAGTGCTATACAAAAATATTCAGCTTTCAGGGGCACGTAAGGGGTATATGTGCACTTCAGAAACATTACTTTCTCTAATCCTGTAAATTATGTATAATGCCGAATTTGTACTTGCACGGTAGCTATTAATTATTCCAGGAGAGTAATTCTCAGCTATATCTCACTAGAAAAAAAAATGTTCTAAAATGACTTATGAATGACTATTGGAGCACTAAGGTAGTATGAAACATGGTATAATTTGTGGTGTTCTTAGCGCAGGTGTGTTCCTAAGGATACAAAGAGAACCATTTAACCTATATGTGAGACAGAAACTGACCATGTCCTATTTTCCCTAAGTAAACATCTGACTACATCCAGAATTGTGTTCTAGTTTGGTGCATTATTTATGAAAAAAAGAAAAAAAGATTCACTCCTTAATTGTGTAAGAAAAATCTTAACACTTAGGATGGGGGCAGCGGGAAACTAGAATCAGAATGAGAAAGCATTTACGGACTGGAGACCTTTTTCCTACATTATATGGAACACACTAGAGAATTTAATACTGACCTCATGTGATGTGGCTTGTCCCTTCCAGTCTGACATGGCACCATTCCATAAAAGGATGACATGAACAAGGCAGTTGATCTTTTTTTCTTTGTAGATGAGACAAATAGTAAGCTTTAAGCAAGAGTAGAAAGGTACACTATCACTTGTCTTTCCCCTCTGAAGAATCTGGGATACATTCTGCTCAGCCAACATGTTCCCTGAGGAAAGTGATTTAACTCCCACTTTTCACACAATAAGAAGCAACACTAGATTGTTGGGAGGGTGATGGCAGCCGGGGAAAAATTTGGATAAGTGTTTTTCACTCCAGTATTTTCATGTGACCTAACTCTTATTCTCAATTTAGTTACATCTTGACCTGGAAAATTCAGCCAAGGTTTGCTGCTCTTCACTGGGCTCACCTTAATTCATGGTGTACATAGTCCTGTTCCCCTACTCCTACCTCATGCAATAGTTCCCCCTTTCTCTGTAACCACTAATGGACCCCTTCTGTAGGTGTTTTCCCTCCATAGGGGCTTTGCCTCCAGGGACAGAAAATATGTTTGGGTCCTGAAAATACACACAAGGAATATCCATCTTAAGGAGCCTTAGAGGCTCTCCACTCTTTTTACTAGATCTGACTATTCACATATCTGGCAGCTTCTTGAAGAACCCCCCAGTAGCAAAGGAATAAATATTCCCCACTTTCCCCCCAGCTGTATTCTCTCTCCCCATCCCCCTTAAATGACTGATTTTTATGCATGAGATAATGGACAAGCCTTGGGTGACCTGTTTTCCCCCCCTCCCCCCTCGTTTTTCCTTGCGGTAAAATAGTGCTGAAGAAAGAGGGCACTAGTGTACAGCCCAGATTGCTTCCTTGCACCGTCTGGATTAGAGCTGAGGCGTCTGCGAACCGAACGTGGCCGTGGTGTTCTGGTCCGGGGACCATTGCGCTGTCTGCCCGGACTCAGGTGTGTCTCAAGTCTCAATTCCTCAACAGGATCCAGGTGAGCAGATATCTCTGGGCGGCAAGACCCACCTACAGTGGCAGACACAGTCCCGATCTATGGGATTTTCCCTTCTTGTTCCAGGGGCATCATCGCTTATTTATTTTTTCTAGTCCTGCATTCCCGGGAAACGTTGGGACATGAATGGCTGAGTGGTCTTCCTTCGCTTGCCTGCCTTTTCTCCGGTGCTGTTGTTCTCCCTCCCCTTAGCTCCTTTCTTGTCCGACTCTCACCTTGAGAAAGGGAGCCTGAGAGGGAGCCAACTTCAGCCCGGCAGGCGACTGAGATTTGGCGCCTCTGCCCCCGAAGCGGCTGGGTTTGAATATACACCTGCAGGAGCACTAGCTGCAAAGCAAAGAGAATGAGGGTGGAGGGGTTGTGGAGAGGCGAGGGGAGAGGTAGGGTTGTGTGTCTGTGTGTCTGTGTGTAAAGAATGCAGGAAGCGGAGTTAAAAGAGCGAAATTGGGGGAAGGGGCCAGTGAAATCAATTTTGTGGTCAAAATGTCTCCTCCAAGCCCGCGGATCTCTGCAGCTGGACCGAGTACTGTCCAGGGTTCTGAAGGCGGCGGGGCTAAACTGCCGCCGCCAGACCAGACGGGAAGCTCCCCAAGGTTCCCTTTCTAGCAACTATGCAAAGCCAAAGGTCCCGATTTAGGAGAGTGCAGGGGCCTCGCCACTCCCTACTTCATCTTTTATCGCGGGAAACAAGTTACCTTATCTGCACCCTTTCTTTCTGAATATCTCCAATCAATCTGATTTGGGGGGCGGCTAAGGGGGGGGGCGCGTAACAAACTCTGACATGTGGAGACGTTAGCAGGCGTTGCCTTAGTAACTAACATGGATTTCCTCAAGCTGGCGAATTTATATTTACTATTTGTATTTTCTGTTAGGGTCTTATCAAGCCCTCCTTGTTAAAGTAAAAGGTTTAGGTTCTTTTTGGAGTATCACTTCCACCTTCCTAATGAAAGAATGTCCAAATTCCTTTTGGGAAAAAGTTGATCTTTTCAAATCCGAAAAGTTCTCTCAGGTTGAAAGACTGAGTTCCTCCTCTCACTTCTCCCTTCCACCTCAAGACAGTAAGCACAATGGGTTTGGAGGGATTGGGCAGAGACCTGTAATAGGGGGCTAATTGGCGGGACTTCACCTTTCTCAACCGATAGGTCTCTGGGGACAAGGCTCGCCACCTTCCGTCTTAACCAGAAATGCCTCCTATCCCTCCTGCCAATCGAATGGTGGGCTGAATGACAGGGACCGGGCAACTATTAATATCACTGACCTTAGAGTTTTGACAGAGGTCCTCTTAAGGGAGCCTTGATTTTTTTTTTCTTTTTTGTTTGCAGCGTCCTACTCACCGCTTCTACTGCGACGCCCATTGACCAGTTTACCTTGGTGCTCAGGTGAAGAAAGAGGCCTCGAATCCCCCTAGAAACCCTGCAGGGTGTGGACGTGGTCGTGGAGGACCAAGAGGAGGAGGGGGAGCAGAAAGTCTCAGTGGTGTGGAGGGCGAAGGCGTTGGACTGGCGGCGTTGCTTAGCGGGACTGAGCCGAGAGAGGCACAAGTGAAGTGTCTTCGCGGTGTGCGCCGAAGCCGGCATCAGGACCAGGCAGCGAACACCGCTGATGGCTGTGGAGCGCGCCCTCAGCACCATGGCCCGGCTCCTCTTGGTTTTCTTCCCAGCTATTTTTTGGGAGATGGCCCTTCTCCCCAGAAGTCCGGGCAGGAAAGTGTTGCTGACGGGAGCCTCATCTCAGCGCTCGGTGGCCAGAATGGACGGAGATGTCATCATTGGGGCCCTCTTCTCAGTTCACCACCAGCCTCCGGCCGAAAAGGTGCCGGAGAGGAAATGTGGGGAGATCAGGGAGCAGTATGGCATCCAGAGAGTGGAGGCCATGTTCCATACCTTGGACAAGATCAACGCGGACCCGGTCCTCCTGCCCAACATCACCCTGGGCAGCGAGATCCGGGACTCCTGCTGGCACTCCTCCGTGGCTCTGGAGCAGAGCATTGAGTTCATCAGGGACTCTCTGATTTCCATTCGAGATGAGAAGGATGGGCTCAACCGGTGCCTGCCTGACGGCCAGCCCCTCCCCCCAGGCAGGACTAAGAAGCCCATTGCAGGTGTGATCGGCCCGGGTTCCAGCTCCGTAGCTATTCAAGTACAAAACCTGCTTCAGCTCTTTGACATCCCCCAGATCGCTTATTCAGCCACAAGCATCGACCTGAGTGACAAAACTTTGTACAAATACTTCCTGAGGGTTGTCCCTTCTGACACGTTGCAGGCAAGGGCGATGCTTGACATAGTCAAGCGTTACAATTGGACCTATGTTTCTGCAGTCCACACGGAAGGTAGGCATTGCATTTGGGTAAGAAAGTACTGGAGTAGCCAGGACAATGCATGCTGTACACGCGGGGCCATAGTATCATCCTATTTATTTCTAGCACTGTGGGGGAAGTCTTTACCCTTCTCAGTACACACCCACCCTGGGATTGCCTTTTATCCTTATTATTATCCTTATTCACTAATAATTATAGTGTAGGAAAACTGTGTCCCATGGAGTTTCTGGGATAGTAGGAGCCAAACAAACAAACAAAAACCCCAAACCAAGCTCTGCCCAGAGTGTCCAATGGCAGTTTATATATATATGTTTGCTGTCATATTCTGAGTTTGTTTTGGTACACCCAAGGTGCTGCAAGACCCTTATGTGACTGGCTATGTTTTTCTTCTTTAATAGACTAATTTAATGTGAGTGATTAAGAAAACAAACAAACTAACTAAACTAAAGCACCACCCCTCAATTGGATTTGGAAGTTTTATCTTGTCTTGAGCAGCTGGCCTTTCAAGATGCTTCTTTGTCCTAGCGTGCCTTTTCTTCCACATCCTAAAGTTACCTGTGAGTGTTGAATTAATGCAGTCATCTTTCTCAGTCTAATCTAACTTCTGGAGTGCCTAGATACAAAGGAAAATACATTATTTATTCTCTTCCTGCCACATCTATAGAAATTGTCCAGATGCCCTCACACCCTGCCAAAAATTATCTTGTTTTATGCAAAATGCACTGTGCCCCACCCACCTTGGATTTGAGTTTGGCTTTGCAATCTTCTAACACAATGATTTTTCATCATTAGATTTAAAATTAGATCAATAATAAATTGTGAATAAAAATAGTAGACATCAGGTTTAACACAACTTTTAAAAATGGAATAGAATTACTTGAGGTTATAACTTGGATTTTTACAGAGTGTTTCCAGACATAAATTATCAAAACATTCTTATATAAAATTTTCTTTTCACTCTCTTCAGATACAGATTTTGGATCAAATGAGACTTGATCCATGCACTTGTAATTCCCTCATTAGCTTGATGAAGAAACTGAGACCCATGTTATAAATTGGTATCTAGGACAATGCACGTATACATGCTGGCATAGGAAACAGAACCTTGAGAGTGTTGTTGCATTTGTTTCTTAATATCAGTTTGCTTAAAGAAAGGCCGTAGTCATGATGTGACAGTATTTGCGCAATATTCGGTAACTGGTGTGAGAGCTGATACTAGAAGTTAGCATGCATTCTTACTGAAGTGGCTATATGGTTATTTTTAGTGTAAACTGATGTGTTATTTTTTAAAGAGATCAGGGACTACAGGAAAAACAGATTACGTAGATTATGCATTACAATTTCAGACTTTGCTTTTGGGAAAAAAACTTTCTGCTGTGATATTCTAACTTGTAATAACTGACTCCTGTCTTGGTGTTTAATAGTGATCTGCATATTTCTTTTTCAACAACATTTTATATTACTTTAAGACACAAATTTAAGTTCAGATGTTAATCTCTTAAATTTTAATGTTAATTTTTTAATTTTAGTATTTAATATAGTTTCCTCTAGTGTTTAGCTTATTGTCACAAAAATATTTCATCTTCAGGATTAGAGAGAACTCTCTAAAAGGGATGGTAAAGGTATATATAAATATATAAATATATAAATATATAAATTTAAAGTGATTTATTTAAATATTTAATAATTTAAGTAACTCTCCATGCATTTAGCTAAGATATGAGAAATTAATATCCAAGATGTTTGGTATTAGAAATATCATTTCCTCTTTGAAGAGGAGTAATGTCTTACCATTTTACACAGTAGTTTTAGTTGCCATATTTTATTATAATTTCATTGCATTTTGGGGGTGGAGAGTGGAGAAAAGACTCTTTCCCCTCTTTAATCTGTTTCCCAGTTACTTTACTTTGCTAGAAACAATTGCTAATAGTGAATTGCTTTCTGATTGATGGAATTAGCATTTTGAAAAATTCATTGGGCCTGGGTATGCTAATTTTGTTGAGACAGGGCTTATATTAAAATTTTGCCCTTGTATTAGTTTAGATTACTTTGTTTCCTATCCACCTCCTGACCAGTGTTGTGTGGCAGAGATAATATCTCTATACTTTCATAATAATTATTTCCAGACCAGATTGTGTTCATGGAACAATATCATAGTTAACTTTACTATCTATTTTAGTACCAAGAAATTACACCACTCACCTTTCTTCTCAAAGAAAATGCTGCTTCTCTTATTAGGCATAATATTTGTGGAGACAATTTGCTTTTATTTTCCATCTGCAAAGAAATATAACAGTATCCTTGGTAGAGACTCCAACTAAAAATGTATTTTTCCTAAGGTTCTGCTCTCCTACTTCTCGGGGACTCATGGTGTACTGGCCTGTAGGCACTTTCTTGCATCATTGAGTAATTTTCCTGCCTTCAGACTGATGAGGTCACTTACTGGTGACAGTTTCCTGTCAAAAAGCAGCTAAGACTACATATCATTGTTGTGTTTGCCATCTGGGTACTGTTCAGGAGGAAAGCCAGTTTGTCTGGATATTAGCAATTTGGTGCTTAAAGCTGCGGGACTGCTAGTGACCTCTTCCATCCTTTCAAATCAGCCATCTTTAGTTTGTTTATGTCACCTTTTCTTTTACTAAAAGTTAGTCTAGTATAGGTAGCATCAAAACTGCTAGGTGACTGGACTCGTGAACTTTCATTTCTACGGTGAACATTGACTTTAGAATCAAAATAAGCATTATATCCTCAACATCCCAATTGTTTCCAAATTCCCTTATTTCATTTTATGTGAGTTAAGCTTGGTATTTTCTTCTCCATTTTTTTTTAACTGGTTAGAATTCAGTTGTTCAGTCTTTATATGCTTTTTAAATCTTATCTCACATCATTTGTGCCACACTGGCTCCCTGAGAGTGACAACAGTCAGCTTACCTGACAGAAGAGATTTGGTGCAAATGAAGTGACCTGCACAAGGTGCTCAGGAAATGTTTTAGGATTGGTTCCTGAGAGGTATATTGACACAGGCTCTGTTAAGGGGTGGGTGGCTATACAAGCAACAGAGATGCATTCATAAATAGAACAGCTCACCTGGAATGTGTGTCTTTAAATATGTGTAGCATAGAATACAAAGATAGCCCACTTCTGGGAAGAGTACCTTGGCTGGGGGTACTGTATTTCATCCTTCTGATAAATTGTAGGTTCCCCATCAAAAACCAAATTATCACTTCAAAAGTTTATAGAGAATAATACTTACAAAAAATTCCAGTGCTTAAACTAAAAGCATGGACAAATACAGTAAAGAATTTTCATTGTGTTAGTAAACGTCAGAAAGTTTTTTTTTTTTTTTGAGAGGCTACATTTTCCTTCATTTTAAGGCTTTCTTCCTTAGTATTTTCTTGTGGCATCAAATGAGTATGCTAATGTGAGTTTATGATAAGGGGTTAAGTGAAGTTGCTTTTCTTTGGAAAATATTCGCTATAAGGAACTCTTATATACAGGTATATTTTCATTGTGGTGCATCTTTTTTGGGTACTTGCTTATAGTTTATATAAAATTCTCACCTTTGAGCTTCTTTTCAAAGTCAAATCTTTTTCTTTGTAAAGATTTCTTTTTCCTTTGATATAAAATTACTTATATAATCTAAGGGCATCAGAGGAAAATACTCCTGTCATAAGTACATCAGCTGGCTATTACTTTAATGCAATTACATTTAAGAATTTTATCTCTCTCTTTTTTTTAAGATTTATTTATTTGTGCATACAGAAATGGGGTACAGGCCAGATGTGCAGGGGCAGTGAGAGGGTTCACCTGAGACAGAGTGGGGAACAGAACAGGCAGATCCATGAGTACACTGCTGAGGGGAGCAGCAGGCAGGTCAGGAAAGGTCTGCCGTGCCATGTGGCCACCTCTGAAGCTGGGGATAGAACTTATGCTGAAGTGGCTTTAGCTTCTCAGTGCCATACTTTCACTTGCTGTGCTACCAGGGAGGGCCCAAGAATTTTATTTCTAATATGTTATAATTTGTCTCTTTTATCTTGTGTCCAATCTACTTCACTGTAAGTTACTGTAATGATTTTTTTTTTTAACAAAATAAGGAATGGGCCCTCCCTGGTGGCACAACGGGTTAGGACATAGCACTGCAAGTGAGCCACAGTCGTGTGTTCTATCCCCAGCCCCGGAGGTGTTCCACATGGTGTGCAGACCTCGCCTGACCCGCCCACTGCTCTCCTCAGCAGTGTACTTTGTCCATCTGCCAGTTCTGCTCCCCACTCTGTCTCTGTTGAATTCTCTCACCGCTCCTGCACCTTTGGCCTGTACCTCAGTTCTGTATGCATAAATAATAAATAAATCTTTAAAAAAAACATGAAATAAGGAATGGGAGTAACTTGAAATGATATTTAGGCCAATCCATTAAAGGTGCTTGATCACTATGATGAAATCTTTTTCTAGTGATTCCCTTATGCCTTATGTTTTAAGTTTCCTAATTGTGATTAAGGTTTCTAATGGGAATGAACAGATAGAGAACTTAAATTCAGAAGCCAAATTTCACCTACTAGTCAGTTTTCCTATGCAATGATTCAACTACCTGAAGTTTCCATCCTTTCTCTACTGAGAGTCATTCAAAACCATTCAAATTCCTCTTTCATGTGATATTTGCCATCAATGAATTCTCTCTCATATACTATTCTTCATTTCTTTCACTCATCTCCTCTAGTTCTTAATTCTCTCATCTTCATATACAAATCAAGTAGACCTTAGATAAAAAAAAATGTGCTTCTACTAAATCAGATTTTCTTCCTCTTATGTTGTTAATACTGTTATTAGTTATGTCATTATTATTTCCAACAGAATTTTTTTTTCTTTTAAATATAAAGTTACTAGCTTAGATCTGCCTTATTAGTGTAGGATTTTGATTATTTAATTTATTTTAGTAGCTCATTTTTCTGTTCAGAATGTAATTACATATATTAAAACTGACAAAGCTAGGGGTGAGTGTCAAATTCTACAGTCTATCACCAACAAACTGCTGGTCAGTATTCTTGTATTCTTGTTAATATTTTTTTCCCTATGATATACTGTATCAGTTATAGTATCAGATAAGTAGATAAAATATAAAATGAAATGGAAAGCCATCACAACAGTTATTGAACTCTAATTGAAGGCATTTTTTTTTAAACAAGAAGCTGCCAAGAAAATGCATATTAAAAAAAGATATTTAAAGATTTGGTCTCAGTTGCTAAGTCCCTTATAGTCTAAGGGATTAGAAGCACAAGTTTATATGCACTTAGGGAACTCTGAAAGAAAACACTGGTGAGTATAATTTTCTGGATAAAAGCTAGAGACATGAGAATTTTGATTAGTTTTTTAAATATGACATTGTAAGAGTTAGAAGCAGTAGTAAGAATTTCTCCATGGGGGGTAAAGTAAGCAGATTTACTTGAGTGTAATGGAGAGTGTGGGGCATGACAAATATTAATGGTAGAAACTTAAATATGGATTCTTACATTCTGTGATTCTGTAACTTGTTATTCATATGAAGGAAAACTAGTAGGGAATTTTGAAGTATGTGCCAAAGAGCTTTGATCTCAAGAATATGTAGAGATTGTGACTCAAAGATAATTAAAACAAAAAAAGCCAGAGGTGCAGGGATGGTGAGAGTTTCACCAGAAACAGAGTGGGGAGCAGGACAGACAGATTGATGAAGTACACTGCTGAGGGGAGCAGCAGGTGGGTCAGGAAAGGTCTGTCACACCATATGGATCACCTCCTGGGCCTGGGATTGAACTCATGCTGAAGCAGCTGTGGCTAGCTTGCAATGCTGCATCCTAATGTGTTGCACCAACAGGGAGGGCAAACAAATTCTTTTCAAAAATATTTATTTTATTTATCCATAAAAGACCTGGGTTATAGGCAAGCGGTGTGGGGGGCTCATTGAAAGGATTAACCAGAAACAAGAGCGGGGAACCAAATAGGCTGATTCACTGAAATACATTGCTGAGGGGAGCAGTAGGAGAGACAGGAGAGGTCTGCTGTGTTAGGTGGGTCAGCTCTCTGGCAGAGGAACGAATTTGTGCTGAAGTGGCTGGAAATAGCTTTGTAGTGCTGAGACTTAACCTCTTGAGCTACTGGTCCTACAAATGGATAGGAAAGCTCCATTGGAAGAGAAGAGGAAAAACTATATATATATATATATATATATATATATATATATATATATACACACACACACATATATATGTATATATATACACACACACATGTATGTATGTGTACATATATGTGTGTGTATGCTAACTATACATGCTAATTATAGCACATATATGCTATAGAAAATATATAATATATAGCATATATGTGCTAATTATAATATGCTAATATACGCTAATCATCATAATATTCCAGGCATTAGGCTGTTAAAATAACTGGTACAAATAAAATCTACTCCAAATGGAAGCTAATGATGTATGGATGTAAAAAAGCTGAAATTACCTTAGATTTTGCAATCATGGAGGACCGGGGCAATGTGATATGATTAACAGGCCTGTGCTGAGTAATTTTCTCTTTAAGTCGTGATAGTAGGTATAGTAGATTTACTATGTTCAGTTTGATGTGAACTTTGGCAGAGCCCATTAGAAGAAAAAAAAAAAGGCTAGAGGTAGTTTTGAGGTAAACTATGTGAGATTTAAAAAAAAGTAAGCACAATACAAGTAAAACTTTGTTTTCTCGGAACCTCAATTCTTCAGATACTTTACCTGGATTCTGGAGAACTGGCCCTTTTAAACTCTAGTCTTTCATACTTAAAACATTTTACAAGATAGACTTTGAAAGCTTTATTAACACCTGTAGGTAATTTTGCAGATAGAATACTGACTTTTAGTAGACCTTTTTCTTGAATATATGCAGTAAAAAAATACACAGTTGTTATATGTACTAGGATATAGTGGTAATCTTTAAGCCTGTTGAAAAATATAAAGCCACTTATTCTTAACACAAATGGCTTCAGCTTGTCATACTCATTCGAATTTTTATTTTTTATCATTTTTTTTCTTATTTTGGTCAGATTTATTGAGCCCATTTCTAAGTTATTTTATCAATATTCCTATATTTAGTAGACTTATTATATATTATATTTATTTTTCAAGTAGACTGGCTACTATGTACAAAAGATAAGGTGATACATAAGAGTGAATGGAGACACCTTGATTATTTTGGGAAAGCTTGAATTCTTGACTGTCCTGCCATATCATTAATTGTTTTGTGATTTCAGTTGGCTTAGAACAAATTTTATAGAAGCCAACATATACAGGCTAGATGGTGGTGGCTAACTATCTTATTGTTTCGGACATGTGGGTTGGCAGTTGCCATCCCTTTTCAGACACTAAAGTATTCCTCCTAGTGATCTATGAACTAATACATACAATGACTACTGTATGGATTTCTGAAAACTCTCTGAGAGACTGGAGTGGTGTCATTCTAAAGAGATTTATCAGAAGCCAAAATTTCAGCCCTGTAGTAAGACCACAGAAGACAGGGAAATCAAAATCAAAGGAAAAATGATTTAGTGAGCATCTACTCTCACCAAAGTTGACAAAACAACTTACAATGGATGCTATTCTCATATTAGATTAGACGCAGCATTTCAGTCTGAGAAAGTACTCAGTTTGCATAACAGACATAGTTGAAAGCCAGAGTCCAGCTCAGACATAAAGGTGTGTCAAAATTATATGGCTGTCTAATTCAACAAGTACATTTACATAAAGACATTTATGTAGTTTATGTTTTAGTTAACTTTTATATTAATTGTTCTTTATGGATGTCTCCTGTGAGGTTTATAACATCCAACCCTCTGTTAGTCCTGACTTTGCAGCTGTCATTTAACTATCATTGACACCTCAGTCTCACTGCTGATCGTTTTCCTTTCAAAGTCATCTCTTCCATATTTTTTAGAGATTCCTGTATAAATGTGTGTGCCCCAGCTATCAATCTTTATAATTCTGTGACCTCAGCTCTGTGTCCTTCACCTTCACTTTCAACCCACCCACACTGACCATATTCTGCCTTGACACTGCAACAGGTGTTCTTTTTTCTGAATTCTTAAACACTAGGAAGCTTCTGAACAACAGATATCTCTTCTCTTCAACTTTTGTCATTCCCAATTCACCTGTCCCCCTCTTTTCCCAGAGAAGTCTGGATTGATCCATTTTCTTATTTGATCTGATGTCTCCCTTGGATCTGAACAACTCTACTTCCATATTAGTGTTTATAATGATCTTGTAGTAAAGCTCCTTTCTCAAGGAAAATGAATTCCCAACTTAGAGTGTTCTCAACTCCTTTTCAGTAAAAAATTAAGAACAGAAATGCCCTTTTTAAAAAAATAAAATTTTTTTATGAAAGAAATCCTGATTTATAGCATTGTATATCTTAGGGAACTCACACATCTTCAAATGTGTGCCTTCACATTGTGCCCACCCCGAAAACACCAATAATCCTCCATCTCAGTGCATTGAACAACCTACCCCTCCTTCATCCACCCAGTTGCAGTTCCAGAGTCAATTCTGCAGGGTTTTGCTTTACTTTTGTCTGTTCCTTTGTACCTTAAAAAAAAACAATACCTCCCTCCCTGGTGGCGCAGCGGGTTAAAGCGCTGCACTAAGAAGCTTAAGCCACTTCCGCATGAGTTCGATCCCCTGCTACCCTGGAGGTGACCACATGGCACGGCAGACCTCTCCTGACCTGCCCCGCTGCTCCCCTCAGCAGTGTACTTCGTGGATCTGCCTGTTCTGCTCCCCACTCTGGTGAATCCTCTCACCCTCCGCATCTCTGGCCTGTACCCCAGTTCTGTACGAATAAATAAATAAATCTTAAAAAAAAAACCCAATACAATAAGATCTGGTTTCCCTCTCCTCCTCAATAGGATGTCTCTGATTAATAGTTGTTAGTTGATGTTCATTTTTACTTTTATTACTATTACTTTTTTTCCCCCTGATCTCTTACACTCCTGTATGAGTGAAACTGGTATTTTTCTTTTTCTTTCTGGCTTATTTCACAATGAGAAAGAATTCACCCCTGTGAGCACTGTGGTCAAGAGCAAGAGAAAGCTCCATGGCACCACCTCTTTAACCAGTAACTAGGGGTGGTGTGTATTGGGTAAGGATGAAAAAATCAGAAAAAGAGGACCACTATTGGATTCCAGGAATCAGGGATCAGGTTGACCCAAAGGTAGCCGTGCTTAGCAGCCCTTAAGGTAAAATGCATACAATAATTCCTTCAGTTTATTGTGCAGATGAGATGAGGTGGTACTGGGTATGCAACTAAATAAATGTTAAATATCATGATTGTTGGCAGACTCCTTAACCTGAAATGGAAACGTGTCCTTTGTCTAGGTAAGTCTGTGCAAGTCTATGCAAGAATGTTCTGGGGTAATGGTGTGACACTAAAGAGGAAAGTATATCCCTAAGACATGGATGACTTGTTAACTTTAAGGAGCATCTTTACCTTCTCATGCTCTCTGCATAACAATTGCAGGCACAGTGGGCAGTCCTAAGCAAATGCCCTTGGGTGGACAGCTTGTTCTATAGCAAATGCTGGATACTCTGTGGCACTCTAACACATTTTATAATTTGTACTTTATAAAGGGTAAAAAAAAGTAGAGTAAAAAAAAGATCAATAAACAAATAGCTGACAGTATGTTCAAGAGGAGAAACTGTGTATAGTAGAATTTAACAGGTGATGTGAGGATATTGAAACAGTGATAACTGTAATAAAAATATTCCCTTTTTCTGGATAAATAAGTACACTGTGCTTTTTTCACTTTTTGGTCAACATAAATTCTGTTGGTGAAGAAGTGTTCAGACATTAAATGAATATTTAGTGAGCAACTTCTCTAACCCAGACTCTGCTGTAGTTGCAATTTCTAGATATAGATGAATTATCATCTTTCTATCAGGATGTTACATACAGTGATTACCATTCAGTTTGATAAATGCAACCATATGGGAAGGTTATGAAACAGGGTAGTAACAGAGACATGTGACCAGCTCTCTCTGGACCAGGGAAAGACGTGAGGGCAAACTCAGAAGTTCCCCCAAAAAGGTGACATTTTCTCTATCTTGATTAACATACAATGTCACGTACATTCCATAAAAGTTGACTTGATATATTTATAAATTCTAAAATAAGTCTTTCCACAATATTAGCTAACACTTCCATCCTGTCACGTAATTACCATTTTTTCCTCATGTGACCATTTAAGAATTACCTTCTTAGCACTACAGAAACATATGGTACATATTATTAACTATAATCCCCAAATTTGTTAATCTTATGACCATGACCTAATTTACAACTGTAAGTACCCTTTGACCAATATCTCCCATTTCCTCTGCCCCCTAACCATGACAACCATGACTTTCTTTGAGTTTGTATTTTCTAGATTTCACAGAATAAGTATCATGCAGTGATTAAATATTTGTCTTTCTCTGTCTCATTTCATTTAGCGTAATGTCTTCAAGGTTAATCCACATTTCACAAGTAACTGGATTTTCTTCTTTCTGTGACTGAATAACATCCACTGTGTGTATATGTATGGGTGTGTGTGTTCATGTGTGTATGTGTGTATATATATATGTGTGTGTATATTTTCCATATCTTTTCTATTTTTCTATTGATTATTCATCCTCAGATTATTTCCATATTTTGCTATTGTTTATAATGCAACGATGGACATGGAATGCAGACATCTCTATGATACTGTGATTTTTAACTCCTTTGGAAATATACCCAGAAATGGGTTTGCTAGATACCACATGGTAGCTGTGGTCTTTTTGATAAATTGCAAACTTTTTTTCACAATGGCTGTACCATTTTTCATTTCCATCAATAGTACCCAAAAGTTCCCTTTTCTGCATATCCTTGTAAACACTAGTTTTCTCTTGTCTTTTTGATCATTGCCTTTCTATGCTGGTGTGAGATGATATGTCATTGTGACTGATGTGTATTACTGTGATATCTATAATTTTGAGCATGCTTTCATACACCATTTGCATGTTTTCTATGCCAATTTATTAATCAGGTTGTTTGTTTCCTTGTTATTGAGTTGTATGAGTTCCTTACACATTTTGAAAATTAACCCCTTATCAAATAAATATATGGGAATGAAAATATTTTCTCCCATTCAGATTGCCTTTTCATCTTGTTTATTAAATCATTTATTTTGCTTTGCGGCTTTCATTGTGACATTCTCTCATCTATTTTGCTTTTGTTTTTGGTGTCAAAAGCTTTTCCACTCTGTTTTCTTCTAGTAATGTTATGGTTTCAAGACTTGAATGTAAATTAGTCCCTTTTGAGTTCACTTTTATGGGTGGTGTAAGATGTTGGTCTGATTTCATTCTTCTAATGTGTTTATCTAGTTTTCCTGAAACAATTTATTAAAGAGATTTTCCTTTCCCCCACTGAGTATCCTTGACCCCCTCATCAAACATTAGTTGAGTATTTATGCAGAGCTTTTTTCCTGAGCTTTTGATTGTGTTCTATTGTGTGCCAGTACCACACAATTTTGCTTACAATAGCTTTATAATATAATTTGAAATTAAGACATATAGTACTTTCATCTTCTTCATATTTGGGATTGTTTTAGGGTCTGCTGTGGTTCTATACAAATATTAGAATTGCCTTTTCTACTTCTGGGAAATATGTCCTTAGAATACAATTGAGATCATTTTGGGTCTATAGATGATGTTAATATAAACATTTTAATAATATTAATTATTGCAGCCCATGAACAGGGACAGCTTTCTATTTGTGTCTTTTATCAAAGTTTTGTAGTTTCCATTGTACAGATCTTTTACATCCTTGGCTATATTTATTCCTAAGAGTTTTATTGTTTTGATGCTATTATAAATAAGATTGCTTTCTTTAATTCTTTTTGTAAATGCTTTGTTGTTAGTGTATAGAAACCACAGTGGTTTTCAGTATGCTGCTTTTGTGCTCTGCAGCTTTCCATAATTCATTAACTAGTCCTAGCAGCAGTTTCGTGGTGGAATCATAGGGTCTTCTATATGTAAGGTCTATATGCAAACAATTGTATTTTTTCCTTTCATATTTGGATATATTTTATTTAATTTCCTTACCCGATTTTTTTTTTCTGGGTAAGGTTTCTAGGAATATGTTGAATAGGAGTGCCAAAGGAAGTGAGACTTGAAGTGTACTCCATAAAGAAATAAGAGGATGATACTGAGATGTAAATATGAGTTAAAGTACAGAAAACAAAGTTATATTCAGATCATTAAAGATATCATGAATTCTGGAAAAAGAATAGGGAGGAAATGTCTAGGCTGGTGAAGGGGCATGCTTGTTAAGTTAAGGAATTTAGCCAGTAGTTAGTGAGCCAGTTAGGGATTTTAATCAGGGAGGAAACATGATCAAATTTAGGTTTTGGAAAGGGCACCTGAAAGCGTTGGAGAGGATCAATTCAGAAAAGAAGTCAGCTGGAATATTGAAAGACTGCAAAAGTCTCCAACCTATCACAGCCTGCCTAGATACTGGTTTGGAGATTTAAAAAATATGTACCTGTTTCTCTCTTATGTCCTGATGACATGTCTGGCGTGGAGGCTTTTATTCCCAGAGTTGTTTCATTCATTATATATTCAGTTCTTACCAAATGCAACCTACTTTACTAGACCCTCCAGACTGGCAATTCTTTGTGCTCGTGGATACAGAACCACAATGCACAAAAGATAGTGTGTTATCTTTGGGATTGGAAAGTGAGAGATATTAGAGGAAAATTAATTCTTAAAAAGGCTGCCGGGCTATAGGTTGTCAATCCATTCTCCACTGTCACACCTTGACTTAAGAATTATTGGTCATTTTCTTTCATCAGGGAGAAAATGCTCCCATACTGTGGATTCTTAAGTCAAAATAATAGGATTTGAAATAATTGTTTTTGGTAACTCTTTCCAGTATTTAAAAATCCTTCCTCTCTAATTACCTACAGAACAGGGAGTGGTTTCTTGTTTTGAAGTTGAAACTAAATTACACATAGACAAGTGGACATATTTTAGCTATACAAATGGATGAATTTTTACATAAGCATACATACAGCCATGTCACCATCTCCCCTATCCAGACACAGACCAAAGCCAGAACTTTAAAAAGTTCTTTTATGTCTATGCTGTCATTTGTGTAAGATATTTGAAGATACTGCCAATGTGTGCTTTCTTTTCCCCCACTTCTCAGGTATAATCAAAACAGGAGAAACCCCCCAAATCAATGTAGCACATTGACTTTGACAAGTTTATTTCTAGTCAGTCACAGGCCTTAATTTTCTCATATAAAAAATTGTGTGTGTGTGTGTGTGTGTGTGTGTGTGGTGGGGGGCTACTTAGAGATCCTTTCAACCACAACTTTCCTTCATTCTAAGTGGGTGAAAAAGAGAGTCAAAGGAATCTAAATTTCTATACAAAGGCTTTTAGTTCTAAGCACTATGACCAAGTAGAATTTTAAAATTAAGTTGGAGAAGGTAAATTCTACTTTGGGTGGGCTGAAAGTAAAACTATTGGCTTTAGTCTTCTATAAAAGGAAAAAAGAAAATAGTTTTACTGTAGGTTGATGATGTCAGGCTGCTTATTACACTTCAGAAAAGTTAGTCTTCAATACATGCTTGCCCAAATTCATCCTTGATCACATTTTGTGAGTTGTTCATTGAAACTTTCAAAAGGTCTGTTGTCATTATTTTGTAACTACTTGAATTTCAACCATGGATACATAAGATGAGCATTGAAGTAGGAAACTTTTGTTTGGATTCGTTGTTGTTTTATTTTTTCATTAAAAATGGAAATGTACTTAAAATATAAAAATGTAGGCCCTCCCTGGTGGCGCAGCGGGTTAAAGCACAGCACTGAGAATCTGAAGCCACTTCCGCATGAGTTCGATTCCCGCCTGCCGCCTGCCCCGGAGGAGACCACATGGCGAGCCAGACCTCTCCTGACCCGCCCGCTGCTCCCCTCAGCAGTGTACTTCGTCGATCTGCCTGTTCTGCTCCCCACTCTGTCTCTGGTGAAGCCTCTCACCGTCCCTGAGCCTCTGGCCTGTACCCCAGTTCTGTATGAATAAATAAATAAATCTTAAAAAAAAATATATAAAAATGTAAAAAACATATTGGAAGCTAAGATATAAGTCGGCAGGCTACTGATGGTTGGGGGAATAGTATATAAAAAGATAATTTAATTAAGAGATGATGAGAGCTTTATTTAAAGTCATCCACTAAGGATGGAAAGGAGAGAATGGGCCTGATGGTCTTTTAATATGGAGAGTAGGGTATGGTGGCTGATTGGCTATGAGGACAAAGGAGAAAGAGAAGTTTTGAATGACTCCCAGGTTTCCAATTTATAGAAGTAAACAGAGCATAAAAGATAAAGCATGGACTGGTAAAATATGTTTTAGACCGGTTGAATATCAGGTGTCTATAGAAAAATGAACTTCAGAGATCCTATTGGCCAGAGATCTATAGAAGAGATAGAGCTGATATTTGTCAGAAAATAGTAGTGGTTGAAAGCATGAGCATGCATGAGATTGACAAAGGAGTGGAGGTAAGGTGAAAAGAGAATAGGTCAAGGGCAGAACATTCAAAATGTGAAAATAAGAAAGAGGATTTAGAAAAAGTATGGGGAATGAACAGCTCATAAATGAAGGAGAAAGTGGAGGAATGAGGGAAAACCAGACTTCATGGAAGTCAAGGAGGAAAAAGTTTCAAAAATGGACAGCAACAAACATTGCAGAGTTGACAGGACAATGAAGATGACAGAAAGACTGCTCTGTACCAGTAGCCTTCTCTTCTTGTGAGCTTCTGCTTGTTCAAGAACCTCTTAATTTCTAAACCCACTGCAAGAGCAGAGACCAGAAAGAAGTGGAGGATGCAAAGATACCACATTGCTCCTAACGATTTGTAAGGGAAAGTGAGAGAGGACAGTAGCTAGACAGAATTGTATTGCTGAATGAAAACATTTCTAGAAGAGAAAAGCTTAGTGATTAAAGATTTATTTAAATGCATACAGAACTGGGGTACAAGCCAGAGGTGCAGGAGCAGTGAGAGGATTCACCAGAGACAGAGTGGGGAGCAGAACAGGCAGATAGACAAAGTACATTGCTGAAGGGAGCAGTGGGCATGTCAAGAGAGGTCTGCCACACCATGTGGTCACCTCTGGGGCGGGGATGGAACTCATGCTGAAGTGGCTTTAGCTTTTTAGTGCGGTGCTTTAATAGGCTGCACCACCAGGGAGGGTCCAAACTTATTGATTTTAATAGATGATGGAAAAGGTGACCAAAAGGAAAGTGTGCAATTTGAAAGGAAATTATTATCTCCATATTTTAATTGCAGTGCTATTTACTATAGTTAAATTATGGAAACAATCCAAATGACCCAGAAGAAATAAGTGATCAAGATGTGGCACATATGCACAATGGAATACTACTTAGCAATCAAAAACAATCAAAATAGGTAAACTCATTTTATTTGTGACACTGCAGATGGAGCTGGAAGGGACAGTGCTAAATGAAATAACAGAGGAGAAAGAAAAATACCAAATGGTGTTAATAATATGTGGGATATAAAATAGCGAAATTAAGAGTCAGATAAAGACAAGCTTGAACTTTAACCTTTGAAACTGAATAGAGAACTGAAACACCAGATATGGGGGAAGTTGAGGAGAGGTAAGAACAAAGAGGGAAGGAGGCACATGGACTATATTGTAAACTGTGGATGACTCAGTGGTGGGGCAATATGGTGGCAATAACTGATGAGGGCATCCAAATATTGCCTCAGTTAAAACCAGCAAACAAATAAATAAGAAAAAGAACTTTGAAGAAAGAAGCAAAAAGAAATCATGGCCAGACTAGGCTTAAATATCAGAAGGTTTTCCTCTGGATGATGCAGCTATGTTTGGGGAAAAGGATAAAAGAAGGTTCAAAAATAACATTGACTTTCAGTGAGAGGGAAGAATAGGTAAAGGAAGCAGTCAAATACAAACAGCAAATTTGGAATGGGTCCTAGTTGGAGTGGGAATCATGTTACTAGTCGTCTGAGCTCACACAGTTCCATCGGCTCACACGGTTCCACATTCTCTCTAGTAGGGAATGCCCCCCGCGTGGCAGTGAGGGCTCCCAGCTTGCGCGGCACTTATTGATTTGTCTGCCTGCTGGCCCAATATCCAAAACACTAGAACCTTTCTTTAGTTAATAGAATACCATGTGCTTATCAGAGATGACAGCCTAGAATTTTCTACCTCCTGTCACAAGGCAGATGAGGGAATTGATATTTAAGAATATCACCTAAGAGTTCATTATCAGCCACTGCATAAAATTAGGTTTCCGGAACACTACACATCTGACTTTGTTTACTCTTCCCAAAGAATTGCCTTTTCTAAATTGCATTTTTAATATTGCCCCTTTTCATTTCTTTTCAGAATAAGAGGTATAAATAATACTTCACAAGTTTCACAGTTTTTTGGCTGAAGATTTTGCTTATTATTCTGTTCAATGCCCCTTGCATTATGTCCATTGTTAACAATTTTTTTCTTTTAAAGATTTATTTATTTATGCATACAGGCTGGAGGTATAGGGGTAGTGAAATTATTCATCAGAGAAAGACTGGGGAGCAGAACAGACAGATCAACAAAGTACAGTGCTGAGGGGAGAAGCAGGCAAAACAGAGGAGGTTTGCCATGCCATGTGGGTCACATCCTTGGGTAGGAATTGAACTTGTGCTGAAGCAGCTGTGGCTAGCTTCATATTGGTGTTCCAGGGAGGGCCCCATTGTTAGCAATTCTTTTTAGCTTTTACTATCATGAGATCCTGAGCTTGCTAGAAGAACTGAAATTTTAAATCTTACTTGGTAAGGAGAGAGTATTGTGTTTTCTGTTTTTCTCTTTGCCTACAAGGAAGCTCAAAGCTAAATGTAATATTCAATTGCAGGGGTTTTGTTTACATGCATATGTACTAGCTTTCATTTTACTTTAACACTACTTTATACTGTTAATTTGATGTAAGGAAATAATTAATGCTTCAAATCCATTTTAGGAGAAGGCAGAAAGTTATTAACATAAATGGAAATAGAAGTTCCCTTCTGAAGTTGTGTTTAACAAGCAGATTGTAGAAAAAAGCTGACAGGCATTAACTTTTTGGGAGGTTATTGAACACTTGTGGTTGTATACACTAAAGATGGAAAAAGGTTCCTATGTGTCCAGAAGAACCCTGAGTATTGATCATGGACCAGGGACAATCATACATTTTTAGACTAGTGACAAAGATCCCCCCTGACTCATATGCCCTGCCTTTTGCTCACCTTTCCTTCTTTGATGCATTCTGGGATTTGTCATTCTGCTGGGATATTTTCCCAGGTTTTGGCAAGGTGTAATGTGGGTGAAACATCTGTTTTCCTTGGTCAACTTTGAGTGGGGCTACTGTACCTCTGTGAATTTCTACTAGCCTTCTTTCCAGTTTCTACTTTATCCTTAGGGGGGAAAGTAAACCAGCTTTTAAGTGACTGGAGAGCGAATTTGCTTATTACCCACCCCACCCCCCAACTTTTCTGGTGTCCTTACCATCCTTGCTTGTAATCTGGTAGCTGGTTTTGCTGAATCTATGTGCAGCTAGGTAACTGTGATGATGTTATCTACTTTCTCCTTTGAGCGAAGGTCAACATGACTTAACTTGGGAATTGACTTGATGTGTGAGCATCCAAGAGAGACATTATGCCTCTTACCCTGTTGGTGAGATAGCTATTAAATTAAAGGGTGAGGTGGTGGAGCTCTCTGTTCTGATGTGAAGGATAAATTACCTTTTGTTTTTGGCTATAAATGCCAGGTTTGAAATCACAAAAGGCAAATTGCATTCTCCTTCTATGTTGATAGGTAATAGTCTTGGTTGTTACTTGAAAAGTAAAATTTTACTTAAAATAATTTCTGAAAAATGAAAAAAGTTTTGGGTGAGTGATGAATTTTTGAGCTGCTTATACTCTCTTTTTCAATAGATTATTTTTAGGCTCTGCTAGGCACAGAGAAGTGCACTAGAACAGTGCTTCTCACCTTTACCATGCATACAAATCAACTGGGAACTCAATGAATTGCACATTCTGATTCAGCAGGCCTGGGATGTACCTGAGGCTCAGCGCTGCTTCTCAGGCTACAGTAATGTGGGTAGACCCCTGAAGAGCCTTCTGATACTGCACTTCTTATGCTGATGAATTGCATATACTTCCTTCAAACTCATTTGTATATGAATTGAAGCAAAATTCTATGCTCCTGAAATAGGCAAGAAATGGCCATTGAAATGAGGATATTTAGAAAAGTATACTAGATATATTAATCTATTCACTTCTTATATTCAGTGATTTTGTAAAATATGAACTGATGAACCTGAATAGCCACTAAATGTAGCATTAGTGTTAAATTTCTGATTACATATATGATTTCTCTTACTAGCATAATTTTCCTTAATACTGTACCTTCTCTGATGGAAAATAAATTGGAGGGTGTGATCGTTGTTTTGCTTTGTCCACTGATGGGTCCCTAGCAAGTTCTGTATCTTGCACATAGAGAATGCTCAAATGACACTTGTTTAACTGAAGTAGGTAAGGAGAGATTTTGTTCTGAACCCTTTCTGCCTAGGTGAGGGATGTGATGACTTGAGACCTTATGGGGTCGTCCATAGATTTTTTTTTTTTTGGCTAGCACTATAAGTGAAAATGAAACAAGCTAGTAATTATTCAATTTCTAAGAACCATAACTGTGTAACTATTGTTTTTTTTTTAAGATTTATTTATTCATGCATACAGAACTGGGGTACAGGCCAGAGGCTCAGGGGTGGTGAGAGGCTTCACCAGAGACAGAGTGGGGAACAGAACAGGCAGATAGACAAAGTACACTGCTGAGGGGAGCAGCAGGTGGGTCAGGAGAGGTCTGCCACACCATGTGGTCATCTCCGGGGCAGGCGGGAATTGAACTCATGCGGAAGCGGTTAAAGCAATGCTGTGCTTTAACCTGCTGCGCCACCAGGGAGGGCCCCACTATTGGTTTTTTTACTAAACTTTTTCATAAATAAGTTTTCTTCTTCTTCTTTTTTTTTTTTTGGCCTCTTATGAAAGTGGAATAAAGCTAAGAAAATATTCAGTTAATTATATTTATTGGGTAGATAATATCCTTTGCCTTTTTACTATTCTAATAATTGAAGAATGAAAAATTGCTGTAATTCCTGTCAATTAAATTTCTCAAGTTGTTATATTTTTCTCATCTTTTTCCTTCTTATGTGAAGTGCTGGAATCTAGTGTTCTCTCTTCCTCTTAGATATTGGTACCTGTGTTTGGTGGGAGGTGTGCAGCTGGCAGAACTTGGGCTTGATTTCACCTCCTTTGTCCCCTTCCCCCAAGACTCTGGACAAATCAGTGGATCATTTTAAGTCTGTCTTCTCATCGGTCAAGGTTTCTAGCATCCTGCCTTCCAGGTCTGCTGTGAGGACCATGTGAGTTGTTGTAGAAAACCTGGCTGTGTGATAGTCTACCATAATTTATGTTAATATTTCCTCATTTTAATTATGAATAACTGGTTCCATGGCCCTGCTTATTAGGGGACATTTCTATTTACCATTTATTCAGAATAATAGTTTTTATATTGAGGAAACACTTATCTAAGTCCCTGATTTGAAAAGAAGAGTTAGAGATCAGGTGAGTTACTTAAGATTGCACACAGCTAGTTACTATGAAAGGAAAGATTTTCGCTGTAGTCAGCTTTTGCTCTCTATTTCTCCAGAAGTTTCTCCAGACCACGAATCTTCATTTTGTCATATGCTTGGCTTACTTCCTTTTTTCCATCCTTTGTCTTTCTGTAACTTGAAGCATAAATCTCAATTTTGTATCGAGTCAACTAGTGAATTCATTTATTCAGCAAACTCTATTTCCATTAATCATCCAGTAGTATTCTGGACCCCAGTATGAAAAGTAAATCCAGTAGGTAGGACCGTGTGTTTACAATGCCTTGAATCTCTCTTCTAAATGTTTTTATTTTCTGAGTCATATAAAAATTGATATTATTGGCTGAGACTGAACAGGTCTTTTTGGGAATATGAGGATTGAGAAAAAAAATATATGTGACATAGTTTTCTGGAAAAGAGGGAAGGGAAGTGAAATTACTAGGCAGCACTATGGGTCCATGAGAGAGTGATAGTATTATGGTCATACTAAAATTGAAAATATCTAATAAAAAAGGTGAATCCATATTGCAGTTGTCAATCTAGTTTGGGAACATAGACAAATATCCAAGAGAAATTATATAGCTATATCTATAGTAAAAAAAGAGAGAGAGAAATATCTATCACATATGGTATTATTATGTAGTAAAATAACATTTTATGTTTTCAGCTTTTATGCATATCCTATCATTGCTACCATTTTTTTTTAAAGATTTATTTATTTATTTGTGCATACAGAACTGGGGTACAGGCCAGAGGCTCAGGGGCTGTGAGAGGCTTCACCAGAGACAGAGTGGGGAGCAGAACAGGCAGATTGACAAAGTACACTGCTGAGGGAAGCAGCGGGCGGGTCAGGGAGGTCTGGCTCGCCATGTGGTCTCCTCCGGGGCAGGCGGCAGGCGGGAATCGAACTCATGCGGAAGTGGCTTCAGATTCTCAGTGCTGTGCTTTAACCCGCTGCGCCACCAGGGAGGGCCTGCTACCATTTTTTTAAGAGCCCAGAAGGAGATATAGAAAAATAATTATTGCTGCATTGCTGCATTGACATGAAAAGAGGATGTAGATGTTTAAGGGAGAGGAGATTGCTTTTTGGTGGGGAGTATAGGTAAGTATCTTGGTAATAAGTGACTATAGCACTTAGTGTTAGATACTAACTTATAAGTGAAGAGCTAGTTGGAAAAGGAATTTCTCATGATGAAAATCATGTGCTCTGGGCACAATTCTAACATATGCAATGGTTGGTGGCTGGTTTAATTTGTTTGGAGTAGATGTTATCTATGAGGGAGTTATGGAATAATTAATTGCAAAGGTAGACCCAGCTGTTAAAATGCTGAGAATATCAGAATTTGTCTTTCATCTACAGTGATACTCAAAATAATGTAGACCCTCTTTTACAAATTTATACCAAAGGCTAATAAATAGGAGACTTATTTTTAACTTGTACTGCCCACTCATTTTCCTGATCCTTTCTTTCCTCCTTGTAGCATTTGTGCTAGAAAGTGACACCTGTGTGGGGAAGCCACATTCTTTGTCTGGAAAAATGTCATTAATCATATAGTCCACTTACATTTCTATAGCAATATAAATATTTGATCCACAGAAGGATACAGGCAAATGTATGGTAGAGTTTTCCAGCTAGATTTGCAGCCTTGGTGGACATGTGGCCCGCCTCTCAGTGAAGCAAAAGGCATATTACAAGCTGGTTTCTCAGCTGTGAAATGCCACTACTTAGGTCACATGTCTCAGTTAAAAAAATTTGCCAAGAGCAACGCCTTCTCCCTGGCAGAGAGGCGTGCCACCTGTCACCCAAAGCTGCCATCCCCTCTGGCATTGTGCACGGGTAACTTTGATTCACTTCTGCATATGGAGAGGTTGTGTTCTCTGCCTTTTGCAGCATCTTTGTCTGTGGTATTTATCAAGGGTAGAATTCATTCTGGTGTTCATTGAGTTGGGAATTATTACCCATACTCATCAGGGCCAGGTCTTAATCTGGGAGAATACTAAAATCCTTGGAGGTAGTGTTTGAGTTAAAATATTGTCTCCCATGTAAAAGATGACATATGACAAGCATATTTCCAATCAACACAAGGCCAGGAAACCACCCTTGGTGACATGACAAGATCACACCTTATGTCCTCCTTAATAGCATGTAAGGATTCCTGGAAATCAGTCTTAGAAAGAACACATTTTAGATTCACAACAAACCGTGCCCCACAAACTCTTAAGGCATACAAAACAGGAGACATAAATTATATCTTCACAAGCAGGTAAAACCCTCTTTATACCATGGACTTTCTTTTAGATTTCCTTCATATCTCTATAAGGTCTGACAGGATGTGGCATACCAGTAGATGCTTAGCAGATGTTGAATGAATAACCAAGTGGATTTTATTAAAAGGTAACCAAATAGTCATTTATATAGGCTTGTAAGGATATTGGAATCCTTTGGCATTCTATTTCCTTAAGAAGGATAGATGTATTCAACAGCCAATATCCCCCAATCTATATCAAGAGGTACAGGTTCAGTTTGTCACATGATACCACCTTGGCATTGTTGTACTGAAGAGTATACAATGTGGTTTGCATTTTTGAGTGGTTCAAGAAAAACTATATTAAAATGCTCAATTAAAAAAAATTCAAATATCATCCTCATCTTTACCATCTGTTCTTGTTCTGGGTTGGATTGTGTTCCCCCTCAAAGTTTGGATCTTATTGCCCAGTAGTGCAGATGCACCCTTAATTGGAAATTGGATCTTACAGTGATAACCGAGTTAAAATGAGGTCTTGGGATGGGCCTGGTCTACTATTACTGATGTCCTTATAAGAAGGGAAATTTGAACATAGAGACATGGAAACTGGGAAAACATCTTGTGATGGTAAGGCAAAGACTGAATAATGCATGTAAAGGCAAAAAAAAAAAAAAAAAGCCAAATACTAGCTACTGGGAGCAGGAGAGGGGTCCAGGATAGACTTGACCCTGGTATTTAGAAGGAAGCAACTGTTTTCATGTCTTGATCTTGGACCCCTGGCCTCCAGAACTGTAGGATAATATATTTCAATAATTTAAGTCACATACTTTGTACTTTGTTATAGTTACTCTAGGAAACCAGTTACTCTTCCTCTCAGGTTATTACATTGTGAAACCTGGTCCAGGCTTAGGTATTTCTCAAATGAGCTGAGAAATCTAGTCTTTATGGTGCAATTGATGCACCTTCATTTATGGTTGCTTTACTCCCATCCGACCCGACCCACCATCTTGTTCATAAGTGGGAATGTAACTTAAATGTATGTTATAATTTCATTATTATTGAAAAATGCCAATGATGACAGTACTGCTAATCAAACATTTATTGTGTACTAGATTCCATGCCAAATGTTTTACTTACATTACTTTATCTTATCCTCCTGATAACCTTATGGATAAATACTGTTATTATTCTGGAAAGGTGAAACATTTTCTGAGTCATATGGGGTAAAAAAATGGCAGATAAACAGTTAAAACTTAGTCCAACTCATTCCAAAGCCCAAGTGTCTAGACACGATATAATCTACCATCACCGTAGTCTGTCTGTAAGGAGTCACTCTGACACTGAACAGGCCTATGACTTGGGCCAGGTAGTGTAGCACTTAAAAATCTTTGTAAATGCATAGGGAAAATATAAATACTATGTGCAAGAATGTTCAAAAAATTGTGTTATTGAACTATATTTTACCCAATTTAGCCTCGTCAACCAGGAGGGCCAAATAACCCAGCCCATTACTGCTTCAGAGAAGGATAAAGTAAAGGTTTAGTGGCCTTGCTTTCAGTTCTAGTCATGTTCTGAGATGTGTATCTCTCTAGAAAAGTCTTTTCCATTCTAAAGCTTGCTCCTGTTTGTTTGTGAAGGGCAGACAGAAGGAGTTTTTCTCAGAGCTTGATGATGGCTGCATATTGATTGATTTTAAAGCATATCTGACACTTGTAAAACCTTAAAATTTGTAACTCCTATAACTGACTATAGAGGCTTTGTCAGTGCCCCCCCCCCCAAGAAAACCCTGTAATTAAAGAAATCTGAACAAAACAAATGAACAAAGCAAATATATCTTTATCTTTAAAAACAAGGTATGTTTTTCAGTGGGCAAAGGTGAAAAAAGGTTTTATTCTCCCTCTGGAAATTTTTAGGGCTTTAGTGATGTAGAGTTTATTGCATTTTTAAAAAAATTGACAGTAGTCTGAGCTGACTCATTCTCAAAAGTAGAATGGACACAGTGTCAGTTGTTTTTCAGGGGAGTGTTCATTCATGTGGAAGTCAGCCTTGCTTGTCAAGTCCCTAATAGTATCATGATATGTTTGTGAGACTCTTGGTAAGTTGTAGGAAGAATTCAGATATTTGGTAGGGCTGGACAGATTGAATATCAAGCCTTAAGATGCTATGGGTTCATGAAGTGTAAGGCTTGTGCATAACGCAGTGTGACTACACTTTCCTGGTGGAGTATGCCCATGACTGACTTAATAAAGGAACAGTCAACATTTTTCATTAGGGCTTCCCCACAGATAGTTAAAGTTTGAGAGGACTCCACTTAAGAAGTGTGGGTACAAAAGAGGGAGATAAGGGGTATGAGAGAGACTTCTGGAGTCTGAGAGACCTGATTTCCTATTTCTGTCATAGTTGAGCTGTGTGCCTTTAGGTAAGCCAATCTCTCTGAGTCTCACTCTTCAGATCTATAAATTGGAAGTTATAGCTGTCTTCTCAAGGGATGAAACAGGGTAATGGCTAGCATAGCATAAGAACTCAGTAACACACACACACATACACATATACAGGCTAATAAGGTGGTGGTGAGACATGATCTATTTTACTTTGATTGGGAATGAATTTCCCTCCATCTATAAATAAAGTACTTTAGCAAATTTATCGGTAGAAAGAAAGGAGACTCAATATACAGAATAATTTTATGGGATGCTTATAGAGCCTTTTAATATATATATATGGAGAGAGAGAGAGAGAGAGAGAGAGAGAGAGAAAGGGGTACATATACACATATGTATGACCTTCCTTAACTGCTTTCATCTGGGGAATTTTGAGAGTTTAATAAGCTCCAGCTAGCAGTTAACACTCCAATTAGGTAGTATAACACTTCAAGTTTTATTAAGTTATTGCTGCAGGGTTATCAGATACACATTTAGGTCAGCATAGCAGAGCAACCAGGAGGAGTGAGTTGGTCTAGTTGGAGAACATCAGTTTATTTCTATTTCATATTATTTATTTGGTTCTAGCTATGAGCAGAAGTACAGGATGTCTTTTCTGAAAGTTCTAGGTGATCATCATCTTTATAATCATCACTATTATTTCCCAAGACCCTTATATAGTCTTGGTTTATATAAAGTAATGTCTTCTTTTCTCAAGCTGAACTCTGAAATGGATGTAATGCAGAAGGAACTAGTGAAATAGTGGTCTCACAAGGCGTGATGAGTTTCAGTCACGCCAATGATATTGAGGCTTAAAGAAGATAGAGTTCTTGTAACTTCCTTGAGTTCAGCATTAATTTATCCTTTTGTGATTCTTACATTGTAGGTTACATATGACAGATACAAGGGGTAGAATTAGAGACTGTTAGGGTTCAGATCATTCATTGCAATGATCTAAATTTGTAGATGACAAAGATAAAACCCAGAGAGGTTAACAGTTGTTTTTCATGAACATAGCTCTGCTTTGTGGTTCAGCAGACACCCAAACCTGTTTTTTGTCCATGGTTCTTTTACCCCCACCATTGATTTCCAAATGTGTGTAATTAGAACCCTGTGGGGATGTTGCTAAACATGGTTGGGATGGTGTTCTGAGGTGTGAATTCTTACCCCCTCCACCTCCAATCCTGCCCCTTCTTAATTCTGTTGCACAGTCAGATTAGGGTGCCACTGTATACACCTATTAATACATGCATTTACCTTCCATCTAGCTGCTAAGATGAGAAGGTCCCACATAATGTACAGAGAGAGAGCCATTTATAGCAGTTTCAAAAATATCTTCTAATTTTGCTTAGCTACACAGTATCAGTCTTTGAACTAAATCTCAATAAACTAAAGGTTTGCGTCTGACATTTAATTAAATTCAACAGTTATCCAGTATGAGGGATATAAAAATGAGTAAGATATGTTTCTTAATATAGACTCTTTAAATCCTGCTGAAATAGAAAGAATATAAGCTGAAGAATCCTGGTATTCCTTTGAATTTATGTAATCATGACTTGTCTGGCTGCTGGCATTCTTGTCTTGTACCTTGTAAGATTCATAGGGAAGCTTACTTTGTTCTGATTTACTGTTAAATGGAAGCTAACTTTGTTCTGATTTACTGTTAAATGGAAGTATCAACTTTTTTTCACCAGAGACAGAGTGGGGAGCAGAACAGGCAGATCAACGAAGTACACTGCTGAGGAGAGCAGCGGGCGGGTCAGGAGAGGTCTGCCTCGCCATGTGGTCACCTCCGGGGCAGGCGGGAATCGAACTCATGGGGAAGTGGCTTTAGCTTCTCAGTGCAGTGCTTTAACCCGCTGCGCCACCAGGGAGGGCCGGAAGTATCAACTTTTTACTTACTGAAACTAACGTGGAATTATCTACCAATTTTTAAGTACTCAAAGTACTCGCCTATTAAGTACACAGAAAGTTACTTTCTGTGGGTGATTGGAGGAGGAAATGGGAAAGAAACACCATATTTCATCCCACCCATATTTTCAGATTGAGCAGTAATATCATAGATCTAACTATATAATAGATACATTAATTATATAACAGATACAATTTTTTTTTCTCCTGTGGAGGTAAACACAGCAAGTGATGCTTTTTTCTAACCAGTTCTCACTTTCAGTGCCTTATATTTTTCCTAAGTTAACTATCAGCTGTATGAGCTCCACAGAATGTTGGCCTGACATATTTTATGTCAGGAGAAATAGAAACTCATCTCTCACATTTATGGAGAAGAGAACGGGAAGGAAAGACTTTAGAGATAGTTGCTAGATTCAAAGAAACATTGAAAAATTCATTTTTTCTTAATTTGGACATTTTCCTGGGGTATAATACACATTTTTATATTTGTGTTTTAATTATCTACCATAAATGTCTCATAGGAAGAGTAGGACAAAAACTTTCAAAACAGTGAAGATCTATATGGTTTTTCCTCCAGAGGTTTACTGGGTCGAGGTTGCTGAAGGAAAGGAATGTTGGGGTCAGTGTTAGACTCACCAAATGTCTTCTCCATTTTCTGCTATGGCAGTGGAGATGTGTGGGTGGGTGTGGAAGGCAAGTGACAGGCAGGGCTGACTATAGTGGGTGGGTGAGTGGGGCATGCTGAGAGCTGGCTAAATGAAAGATAGGATGGAGAAGAACAGATTTGTCTTGGGTCTAGTCCCAGCCAATACAGATAGGAACCTGCCTGTTTATGCAGTTTTTCTGGAGACCAATATAGTGCCTGGCACATATCAATTATTTTTAGAAAATATTTTAAGTGACTGTATATATCAATAATTGTTCGCAAAATTGTGCCAACTATTTTGAAGTGGTTGATATTTAATAAACAGGAAAAGTGATATTTTGAATGGTTTCTTGGTGATAACATAGTCCCTGGCACATAATTGACTTATAAGTAAGTTTGTAATCAAGTATTTAGCTTGGATGTAGATAAGCATTATAGATTGTCATACTTTAAATATGTTAGAAATTATTATGAATGCTGAAATTTCTTTTCATTTTTAGGAAAGCATCCTTCTGTTTTACTTTGAAATTTTTTAAAATTGCTTGTTTCAGATAAAAAGAAGTCATTTCTTTCAAATTATAGTTGTTTAAACTCGTGATTCCCAGTTCCTTACTTATCAACTTGCTTATTCCTTCTTTTTGTGAAAATCAATTTTGGATTGAAATCGTGAATACAATTCTAGTGAGTCTGTCACAGAACTGTGTTTGTTTGTGTTTGTGGGGCAGAATTCTGAGGGCTGGGTAGGTGTGCTTGCTTTCTGACAGCATGTAGGCAGCATGTAGAGCAATAAATAATTTCCCTGAGCAGCTGTAAAGGTGAATAGTCTTTGGTTTTGCATTTGTAAATAAAAGGAAATAAAAATGATTGCACAAAAATGGGAATATAGCTATCATGAAATGAGTTGGGGAAATGGAAACAGGATTGTCAGAGTAAAAGAAATGCTTGTTTATGCTATTTAGTGAATTTTAATGATTTTTATTTATACACACAAGCTCATTAAATAAAAAGGCAAAAACAATTGAATTTAGTCAATCACGGGATTGATTTGAAGGGAAGCAGCTAGAGACTAATCACTGAGAAAAATTTCCAACTGCTTTTGTAAGTTATTAACAGACTTCTTGTTTATTTGAATTTATCCTCACTCAAAACCATGCAAAGAATGATTGCAAACAATAGACTGTTGTACTTTGTCCAGCCCCTTGCCCCCAAATTAGCTTGTGTGTGTCTAATCCCTGTTAGATTAGAACTCAGATTTCTCCCTTTTGTGACATAATGGAAAAGCAGATAATTTGCAATATGATAACTTTTATAAAATTAGCTACTCTTTTGTTTCTTTTTCTAAAACCTGCCTGCACTATAGCAGGGAACCAAACCCTCAATGTCACAGGGTACTGCCAGGTGAGAATAAAAGGGAGGAGCTGACCTTGAGGAACCTGAGTGAGCAGGAAAACTGGGCCCAGACCACTTCCAGCAACTGCATCCGTGGAAGAATGTGGGTCTGCTTATTTCAAGTAAAGCTAAAAATTCGGAATTCTGGGTAAAATGTCCATATCTTTAAATGTCAGCAATGAATTAATTTTTAGAACATCATGGAGACCAAACAGCTGTGCCCTGGTTGCCAGTGGTGCCCTCTGTTAAGACAAGCAAGTTTAGAGAGACAAGCTCGTCCTTGAAGGTCAGAACCTGGTTCTAACTGCTTCTTGTTTAAGAACTAGATGTGGGGGCTTGGGTCAGGCTCCCTCATAAAGTCAGGGCTTTGGGCCAAATAATATGTATTTTAGTTTCTTATCAACTGTCATGAATGTATGAATGTTTATAGAGCATAACTGATCTTCATATTCAGAACCATTCTCTTTTTTTTTTTCACTGTGACTTACATGATTTCCCCCAGTGTTTAAACTCTATTATTGGCCTCTGTGAGAGTTGTTTATGAACATTTGTTGAAACTGACCAGAAAAAATACTGACAACTTGTCTTGGAATCTAAGCAAATTGTTAGCAGAGTTGCAGAACTTGGCTACCTCTTGCTGTAGTAAACATATTAATAAGCTCTCACCAGAAGAACTGTGAACAGATGCAGTTCTTGAAAACACAGTGTCCTTGTCACATTGGCTTGTCTGTCTCTCCTAGTGTAGCAAGACTTGCTTGTGGGATACTAGTAAATATTCTTTTTGTCGTAACCAGATCATAGTTCATGGATTCAATATCAACACCAAGATCTTTAATACCAGAGCCAAGCCTTAAGTGAAGAGACACAATGGCATTTTTTTTTCTTTCATTTTGTGACATAGTTTTTAAAAATTCTATTATACAATTCCTTGGAACTGGAAATAAGAATAGTACATTGCTACTGTGCCACTTTTCAATGTGGAACTTCAGGTGCTTCAATATAATAAATGTGTCTGCACAACATCTTAATTGGTGAATTGGAAATCATTCCCAGTGTGGTGAACAACTTAGGCATCACATTTATGCACCTTTGTTCTTGTGGGTAACTAGTTGGGTGACCTTGAAAATTGCACACCTTCCTGAATTTCCATTTCCTCATCTATAAAAATGCTGTTTAAAAAAGCCCATCTCGTAAAGTTGTGAGGATCCCAAGAAAACAATTATATGTGAAAGTGTTTTGCAAAACATAAAGCGCTATATGTCAGCGAGAGAAAATGCTAATCACTTACCTCATTCAAACATGAGAAATGGGAATACAAATTGAATATAGCAGCTTGTTGGATATTGCACACTGTTGCTGTAATTCTTTAGGAATTGAAATTGGCCTCCTCATCCTCTCCTACCATTCCATCTTCCTTCTCATATCTCAACAGTTTAATTAATTTGTTTTGCTTTCTTTTACGGGCCCATGCTGATTATCTTTGAGAGACTCAGGCCAATCTGGTAGGATAGGTCAAGGCTGCCAACTCTGGCTCTAAGGCTCTGGGTTTTTCTTAAAACTTCCACTGTCAGATCCTCTGTCAGCAATTTTCAACGTGCTGAAATGAAGGGGAGGCTAATATCTGGGGGGCCCAGTCCATCTTTCAGAATGAGGTATAAGCAGAGCAGGCAATCAACACATGCTAGTTTTCCTTCCACGTTGTGAAAGGACTGTTCAAAATTCAGGTTGAGGAGGAAAGTCTTTGAAATAAGTAATCATATCTTAGCTTATGATTGGTGCTATTACCTAATTAAGTCCTATCCATTGACAGTTTTTAGAAATGTTGATTGTATTCTAGACTATTTTCTTTGTATTAATAGATTTCCAAACTTATTAAAGAACATTTTTTTTCCCTCATTTTTGGGATTTCCTTGGATATTTTATTTTATTAATTTATTTTTTAAAGGTGAATTCATTTATGCATACGAGAACTGGGGTACAGGCCAGAGTGTGGAGTTTGAGAGGATTCAGCAGAGATAGTGAAGCAAAACAGGTGGATCAACTAGAATACACTGCTGAGTGGAGCAGCAAGAGAGACAGGAGAGGTCTTCTGTGCCATGTGGGTCAGCTACCTGGCCAGGGATCAAACTTGTATTGCAGATAGCTTCATAGTGCTGTGCTTTAATGTTTTGCACCACCAGGGAGACCTCTCCTTGGACATTTTAATGGGGATTTTGGAAGAGAATTTTCTTTAATTTTATTTTCTGATCTATTTAATCTGTGTATTCAGGTTCTCCTTAAAATATTACTCAGTTTTGTTTGCTTGGTACTTTACTATTTTACTTATTCTTAGTTCACATATACAATGAAACCTGGTGATTTTTTGAGCTACATTTAGTCTTCTATTTCCTTTAGGAGTCCTTTACAGACTAGAGGATTCATTATACTATATATCAAAATTGTGAGTCCTTACTGAACATCATATGTTGCACACTAAAGGTAAGAACAGTCTCACAAACCACACTGGAATTACTACTAATCCTGTATCAACAGGATAGGAGTTAATGATGATTGAATACATTGCATACTTAAGTATAGTCAACCTATGATCTTTGCCAATTAAGAGATGCAACTTCACAGAAAAGCAAAGCATTCCAGAAACATTTATGCACTATTTTGAATTCATATGCATTACTACTTTTTCCTTGGTTCACATTTGCAGAATTACAATTTTGTCTAAATTCATGTACAGATTAGCTCAGATCCTCTGAGAACATAACGATTGCCTACAATAATGCACTGATTCATAATCAAAAAGACAAAGAACCCTATAAAATTCATTATGGATGATTCTCAAAATGGATAATAAACAAATAATTAAGAATTTTTCAGTCTTCCCCAGGAAACTACCAGAATTCCTGGAGTGATATGTATGTGAACACTCATGTTTATTTGTCTTTGTCTTCATTGAAGGTGTGATTAATATGAGAATTGCCTATAATCAGTATTAATATTAGACAAATTAATTAATTAATTAATTAAAGAAAATTGTAGCTTTATTTTTTCTAAAGTGTCAAATTGAATGATATGCTGTTACATGGTTATTACCTTAATTCATTAAGTCGGTTTTTATGAGTGCCTTAATCAAAATTAAAACTGATTAATAGAGGCATTAAACATTGTAAGATTTAATACTAAAATTCATCTGTGCTTTCTCCATTTTTGAAAAATACCCAAACAGTTGAGAACATTTGTGCCCAAGTCCATTCGAATTATTGTTTACTAAACTATGACACTTTTCCTTGATGCTCAGTGTATGCGTAATGTCTCTTCTATTTCCTCAATCTACTACTTTACATATTCTCACAAAAAATAAAAGAATAGTCAAATTTGTCTTTTTAATTTTTTTTCTTTATAGTGATGAATATTCAATAATCCTGATATTTACAGAAATTTTTCTTGGTATTAAGTCTTACACTTAGTAAACTATCAATTCCCAAGCAGTAGATGACAATCTGCATACTATTTTAATACTATTTTAATTAAAGATGATTGCCAGAATTGTAGTTTTAAAGCTTTGATGTTCTGATCGTTTTTTAAGTTTTTATTATTGTGGTAATATTAATGACTATATTATATACATTTTCAGAGTACAGCTTTTTTCAATTTTTTCAATTGTGTAAGGCTATGCCAAATCACCAGAGTTTTAATAACTCTCTACCACATCCAAATTATCCCTCTACCTGCTCATTCAACTTGCCTGTACCCCTGAGGTAATCACTATTACTTTTTCTTTTCTTGCTCTTGTTAGCTTTATATTTCGCTTGTGAGTGAAATCATCTGGTATTTTGTCATTCTTTTTCTGACACACTACACTTAATATTATCATCCTAGTTCTAATCATGTTGCTTCAAATGGCAAAATTTCATTTTTTAAAATAACTGAGTAGTATGCCATCATATCTATCTACCACATCTTTTTTTTTTAAAGATTGATTTATTTATGCATATAAAACTGTGATGCAAACCAGAGGTGCAGGGGCAGTTAGAGGATTCACCAGGGACAGAATGGGGAAGCAGAACAGGCAGGCTGACAAAGTACACTGCTGAAGGGAGTAGCAGGTGAGCATGGAGAGGTCTAACCATCATGTGGGTCACCTCCCTGGCCGGGGACCAAACTTGTGCTGAAGTGGCTGTGGCTAGCTTTATAGTACTATGCTTCAATCCATTGTGCTACCAAGGAGGACCTCTATCACATCTTCTTTATCCAATCAGATGATAGGCTTTTATGTTGTTCCCTTGTCTTAGTTTTGTTAAAATGCTTTAATGGGGCCCTCCCTGGTGGCGCAGCGGGTTAAAGCACTGCACTAAGAAACTAAAGAGCCGCTTCCGCATGAGTTCGATTCCCGCCTGCCCCGGAGGTGACCACATGGCGTGGCAGACCTCTCCTGACCCGCCCGCTGCTCCCCTCAGCAGTGTGCTTAGTCGATCTGCCTGTTCTGCTTCCCGCTCTGTCTCTGGTGAATCCTCTCACCCTCCGCATCTCTGGCCTGTACCCCAGTTCTGTACAAATAAATAAATAAATCTTTAAAAAAAATGCTTTAATGGAAATAGGAACGACTATATCTTTTCAAATTCATGTTTTTATAGTCTACATGGTTAACTAGAAGTGGAATTGCTGAATAATGTTAACTATACTTTAAATATTTTGAAGAACCTTCATTTTTTAAATAGACTCTGAACCAATTTACATTTCCACTAACAATGTATGAGGATTCCTTTTTCTTCATACCCTCACCATTACTTTGTTGTTTCTTGTCTTTTTGATATAGGCATTCTGAAAGCTGTAAGATGATATTTTGTTAACACTTTGATTTTAATTTCCCTAATAATAAATTATGATGAAAATTTTTTGTGTGTGCCTATTGGCCGTTTGTATGGCTTCTTGAGAGAAATATCTATTCAAATAATCTGCTAGTTTTTTGAGGATTGTTTGTTTTGTTGTATTCTTCTTTGATTTTGACTATCAATCCTTGTAAATATCTTCTCACATTTGGTAGATTGTTGTTTGATGTGTACCACTTTTAGTTGTTTGATGTGTATCACTTACTTAATTTTGATTTTTGTTCCCTCTCGGGTGGAGTGGAACTCCTCTCTAAGGCTGATGTCAAGGAGCATACCATGTATTTTCTTCAAATCATTTTATGGTTTCAGGCAATATGTTCAAGGCCTTAAATCTTTTGAATTAATTTTTGTGTGTGAATTAAAATAGTAGTCTGGTTTCCAACTATATTGCTACACTATAATAATCAAAACAGTATGGTTTCAGAATGAAAACAAACACACAGACTAATGGAATGGAATTGGAAGCCTAGAAACAAACCCACATACATATAGATAGTTAATTTTTTGATGAATGAAAGAACATACAGATGAAAGGAAAAACTTCTCACCAAGTGGTGTTGAGTAAAAGCTGGACAGCCACATGAAAAGCTTGAAACTACACATGCTTTGATTTGATAAAAATATAATAAATCACTTTAAACTATGTTATTTAGGAAAAGCATTTTTCAGTTCTGAGCTTTTCCTTAATCTCTAAATATCTGTTTAATGTAGGAGAGTGAATTATTAATATGAACCATGTTCCAAAAAAATCAGGATTGCCTGTATTACCATTTTTTCTATTAATTTTCAGAGTTGGGGGGAATATAATAATGGTTCTGAATTGATATATGTTTATATTGTGAATGATCTACCCTCAGATCTAGCTGTAGTCTTTGTCCCTAAGCAGAGTAACCAGGCAGCCTTGCAGAGAAGAAAATAGCAGTTTGGGTGCCAGGCTGCCTTTGTTCCAAATCCTGACTCTTCTATTTATTGGACAAGTTTACTCCCAGTATTATTGTTGCTGAATTAGTAATACTACCTTATATACCTTATATAAGCTATATAACAAAAAGGTGAACTTATTATGTTGTGTGCTGACTTGGGTTCCTTAGTCCTGTGTGCAGAGGAACAGCAGGGCCAAATACTGATAACCCATGTGCAATGAGATTTTCAAAATCAAGATTGGAGTACAGATAGGAGAGACAAAAAAAGTTTTCAGCAAATATAAGTCACAGATGGATATTCCATAAAGTGAAATCTTATAGGAATCATAAAAGAAGAGAAGTGATAATGATTGTTCTTTTTATCAGAAGCCCTGTTTTTTGAAAGAGGTACTGGTCTTGTTCTGTGTGGTTTAAAACTTAAGAACAGTACATACAGAGAAGATTGCAGAATGGCAGATCACTCTAACGCATAGAGGTGAAAACAAATTATCATTCTTAAAATGAAGAAACTGTATTATTAGATAGTGAGATTCCTGTTACAGGTACAATACTTGGCTAGAAAAATATTGTGAAAAATAAATAAAATCACATACTAAAGAAAAAATTATGTGTGATAATAGGAAGGGAGTGATAAGAGTAACTATGCTTAATTCTATTACTCTTATAAATATTGGACACTCGAGCAATTTCAGATCTTTGAGTTTTCTCTGTTAATGATGGTTGTATAATTTTCAGTTTTCTGAAAATATCATGGAAATATTGACACTTTTATTGAATGTTTTATTTCTTTGAGCTAGAGTTTGGATGAATTTTTGTATTGTCTTTCACTTTTGAAAACATACAGTCAAATCCTTGCTTTTAATCCATGCTTTGAACACAGGGAGAATTTCAAAAAACTTCCAGAAACCTAGCTAATTCTTCAAGCCAGCTTATCTAATTGTGGAAACTGGAATGGTGAATGAATGAATTTCTTGCTAGACCACCCTGACTCTAGAATTAGTAAATTTCACTGGAAGAAAAATTTGATTTGTTAATTGATCTCTAATTAGTAAAATTTACTCATCAGCAATTACAATGAATTACTTGCACAGAGTAACATGTGAATTATAAATAGGATTATTTATTGTTCAAATATTAGTTAATATGCTATATACCTTAAATCTTTTTTGGATATAGGCTGTGCATAAATTAAATTTGTGTTTTGTTTTAGACATATTTCAGCTATTATTATTGTTAAGAGGTTTTAGACATATATTTTGTTTCTATCTTGGTAATATCTTGTGCCACTTAGCAAGTCAATTACCAAACATGTAAATGTTCTTTGGAATGTGAAAAATTTATTTGAATGGGATAAGACTGTTAAATAACAAAATTTAAAGTTCTAAATGGTGTAAATGATTCATAAATCTGGCAGTAACCCATCTAGCAAGTAGAAGTGCTACATAAAATTTATTCAAAATGGAGAATTTTTTTAATAGTCAGAAAGAGGACAGACAAGGTTATTAGCAAAAGAAAATAAGAATTACTTTAGGCAAAACTACCTCCACTTTCCATCAGGCAAATGTGTCTTAGCATGCAGACTTTCCAAAGAGACTAAAACTACACCTAAGCTAGATATTAAGTATTACTGGGACTTGGCATGAACTACTCCATTTTGGGTCTGTTATTTCTTTTTTTAAGTGAGACAACTTAATAAAAGAGCATTATGATTATTATAACAGAAACAAGTTAACCAAGTAATCAAACATGATCAATGGCACTTAAAATCATCTCAAATGATTAAGATAGTTTCAAAATATGTTAAAATTAACATGTCTATTATAATATATTTCATACAAAAATATCATAGGAGAAGGATTAAATTTTCCTTGTTTAAAATATCAGGTTAGGTTATTTTTAAATACAACAAACCATAGTTTCTCAAAATGAATGATTTGGAAAGGTAATCCCATACGTGATTCTTCAAATAAATAGCTGTTAGACAAACTTAATTTCCCAAACTTTACATGACTTGGTAAAATGTAAATAAAACACGACCTTTCAAATGATAATAATAGGGATTATAATCTGATTTTTATCTCCTATATTGATTGGTTTTATTTTTGCAAATCTAATTGTATTATTCTGGGGTCTGAAGAGGTGAAATAGTAAAGTCCTTTGCATTTTAAAAGGTGACTTACAGCTTCCCTGCAAAACAATTCTGGATTATTGGAAATAATTGGCAGTATTCATGGAATATGTAATTTAAATAACATGACTCTCCAAATATATTTTTTTAGACTTTGTGATGTAATAAATGATGTTATTTTTTTCAATTCTGTTTTTTTTCCTCCTCCTCTGAGGTTAAAATTAAAAATCTATAATAATCACAAAATAGTGGAGGAGACCTGGGAATGTGACAAGTCATAAGGAATGCTTATTTGGAGTTAAAATTTATTCCACAAACAACCTAAAAACATTCCAGATAATGATATAATCATTAAATTATCTGTTTTAGAAAACAGAATTGCTGATGACCCCTGGCCTTGCCCACTCAATTGGGAGTATCTAAAAAGGACTATTTATATCATGAATCAGAGAATGTGAAAATATGAAGTACAGTCAAATAATTGGCTTGAATATCTCAAGCTTCTAATTCTTCTTTGTGATAATAATTTCTTACATGGTCAAATTATGACTTTTACTGCAGCAGGGCTTTATTAAGAAAATAAAATGTTACTTAATTAAGGCAACCATTCTTGAACCTCAATTGATAGTGAAATATTTTTTAAAAATGCTCTTTAAAAATGTAGGTCACACTTTTTTGGAAAATTTTATTTAAGTTTTCATTTTTAAAGTTTTTTGTATTCTATTAATTATAGTCATTTTAAGTTCTCTGCTAGATAATTCTAAAAGGTGTGACATTTCTGAATCTGGTTCTGTTGTCTCTAGTGTTTTTTGTTTTAGCATATCTTACAATTGTTAAGTTAGATATGAGGTTGAGTAATAATAATTTATTAAATAGGCTTTTAGTATGAGATCTTGTGTTATAACAGCTGGCTAGAAGTTACTCTGTGTTCAATATTTGCTATGTCTGTGGATTGCCAGAGGCTTCAGTTTCCTTTGCTTTTTATCTCCCAGGTACCCCTTTGGCTACCCTGAGAATTTCCCCTCCCATAAAAGTCCACAACTCAAGAGTTCTTGCAGCCCTAATCTGCTCTTAATGTCGGAATCCTGCTGGAGTTGTGGTCCTCAAGGGTATGTCCGTGGCTGGCTCCCTGCTTAGGATCTTTGGGCCACTAAAAGGAAATGGTTCAGCACAGCAAGTGGAAACTATTTCACTGATCAAGAAATGAAGGATGAGCTCATACACAAAAGATACCTTTTCTCTGAGCAAGGGGGTACAGGTCTTTGATGAGGGAAGGGTTGTATATTGGGGCCTCAGAAGGGGTTCTAGTGATCTTGTGAAGCTTACCTCTTTTTGCACTAGTTACCATGACACAGGTCTCTTTCTGTACATGTCACCCGATCACTATCTGGGGGATGACTGGCTTGGTCCCTGGCTACAGGCATTTGCCTTTTGGGCTGTGAGCAGCACAGCTCTCAGGGGCATGGGTGCTGGAGTACATGGGCCTTTTCCTTGCTGGGTGACAGTGGTGGTGATAGGTGCAGGAGGGGACGCTTTCTATTATTTCCTGATAAATCTTAGCTTTTTCATAGTCTTTTATACTTGGACTATGATCTTACAATCCTTTCTGCCCTCTTAAGTGCAGAGCAGGAAAATGCTCAAGATAAAGAGCTGATAAAATGCTTTATCCTGGAGATTATGGAAGTGCTCTGGGATATTTTATAAAGGTTACTTCTCTCTTCCATCCCCTAACAAAAGGGGGATCTCTTGGTACTTTACCATGAAAAATTGAGATTCAGGACCCTACCTGGTGGTGCAGGGGTTAAAACACAGCACTATGAAGCTATCTGCAGCCACTGCAGCAGGAGTTGGATCTCCAGGGAGGTGACCCTCATGGCATAGCAGACCTGTCCTGTCACCTCACTGCTCCCTTCAGCAGTGTATTTCAGTTAATCCTCCTGTCCTGATCCCTACTCTTTCTCTGGTGAAACCTCTCCTTTACACCTCTGTCTCAATATCTGGGCCTGTCTATCTCTCTTCAGTTTTCCAGGTGCTGCCATATCTTTCACTTCAGTTCTCTGAAGAGTTCAAGAAAAGAGACTGAGTTTTAATTTGCTAGGATTAGTTTTAGTAGGATGAAAATCACTACTTTCAAGCTCAAAAAATATAAAATTTGTTTCAGGTTCGCCGTGTGAATTTCTCTGTTTCTTGACCTATGTGGATTTCTTTTGAGGCTTCTAAAGTCCAAACAGTTCTTGAACTATTGAATTTATGAATTTTCTATGTCAGCTGTGTTTACATAGCATGTATGACAGAACCCACCCAGTACCCTTGTGTAGTTTATAATCTCACAGAAATCCCTCAAAATATTTCTTCACCTAGCTGCAGTGCTTTTCACTGATGAGTTTATTCCTTAATAATCCGTAGGTAAATTTTTTTAAAAGATTTATTTATGCATACAGAACTGGGGTACAGCCCAGAGGTACAGGGGTGGTGAGAGGATTCACTAAAGGCAGAGTGGGGAGCAGAACAGGCAGACTAACAGTGACCCATGTGGGTCACTTCTGGGGTGGGGATTGAACTCAATGCTGAAGTGGCTTTAGCTTCTTCGTGCTGTGCTTTAACCTGCTGCACCACCAGGGAGGGCCCAGGTTAATTTTTAATGTTATGAAAAGTATCCAAGAAAACTGTCATAAAGCTTAAAGTCTAAATAAGGGAGAAAATATGCTAGGAAGAGAATAGAAACATTGTGAGCCCTTAATAAACATGATTTCACTTATTGCTTTCAGTAATATTGTGATGTGTGTATTATATAAGATTTATGGAGGGAAAAATGAGATTACACCTAATGTGTAAATAGAAGTAAATAGAATTTTTATATTATCTGGCAGCATCCAAGCCTTTGCTTTGATTTCCTTCATCTCCCATGTGACTTTGGTGTCCAGTCTATTATGACAACCACTAGAAAAGGAGTGTTTCTGAAGGGACTTGAGATTTATTGAGCAATAAGTTTTAATATTATACTAGATCACCCAAGAGAATCTACATTACAGTATTTTAAGGCTGTCCTGGGGGCGATGGTGGCGGACTGGGGGTAACTTCCTGGAAGATGTGGTGTGGTAACATACATCTGAAGGGTGTGATCATATATCTCTGAATCATACACAGAGTTGTAAACAAAAGTTAATTTCATGAAAAAATAATTAAATGAAATACTTTAAATGAAAATACTTTTTATATGTAAAATTAGGAGGTAGCAAAACGAGACAAATTTGGCTCTGACATCCATATAACAAGTGCTGATAAGCCTATTTGCTAATTCTTAACAACAAAATCTTGACCTTACTAGTTATTCATGAACCTCTTGGTTCAAATTTTCTCTAACTAATTATCAGGATGGATTTATTAGTCTGAGACTTTATAGTATAAATCTTTGTTAAACATACTCAGCACTGGGAAAACTGGGAAGCTACATGCAAAAAAATGAAACTAGATCACTACCTCAGACCATGCACAGAAACTGACTCGAAGTGGATTAAAGACTTAGACATAAGAATAGAAACCATAAAATACCTGGAAGCAAAGATGGGAAAAACATTATACTTATACACTTCAGTAACATCTTTGAAGATACAGCACCAACAATAGTGAAGGAAAGGATAAATAGATGGGACTACATTAAGTTAAAGAACTAACTTCTGTACAGCAAAAGAGACATTACAGAAATCAAACACACATCCCACTGATTAGGGAAAAATTTTCTCACACAAAACTAGCGATAAAGGATTGATCACAAAGATATACAAAGAACTGATACAACTCAACAAAAATAAACAACCCCATCAAAAAATGGACAGAAGTGCTAAAAAAGACACTTCTCCAAAGAGGAAATGCAGGTGGCCAACAAGCATATGAAAAAATGTTCAACATCACTTGTAATCAGGGAGATGCTAATTAAAGCTACAAATAGATACCACCTCACATCAGTGAGAATGGTATACATCTTAAAACAACTAGAAACAACAAATGTTGTTGAGGTGAGGATGTGGAGAAAAAGGAACTCTCCTGCACTACTGGTGGAAATGCAAAACAAGTACAACCACTATGGAAAACTATTTAGAAGTTTCTCAAACTGCTAAAGATGGAGCTTCCATATGACCTAGCATTCCCACCCCTAGGTGTCTATACAAAAGACACAAAACATTGATTCAGAAGGACCCCCATGTTTATTGCTGCTTTATTTGCAATTGGAAAGACATGGAGACAACCCAAATGCGTGAAAATAGATGACTGTATTAAAACAGATGTGGTATATATACACAGTGGAATATTACTCAGCAATAAGAAAGATAAACACATGCCTTTTGCAGCAACATGGATGGAGCTGGAAGGGATCATGCTTAGTGAAATCAGCCAGAAACAAAAGGAAAAATACCAGAAGGTTTCACTCATAGCAGGAGCATAAAGGACCAGGGTACAAAATTATAATAATAATGAACAACTATATGCCAGAGACATTTTATAGAGGTGGAATGGTGAATCAGACCAAAAATGGTGGGCAGGGGAATTGCATTGGATTATGTTGATGGCACACGGATGATTTGGTGATGGGAAGCCCACGAGGATGACAACTGAGAAGGAAAAATGCACAAAATGATGTAAAAATTAACTAGTACATTATATATATTTAAAAAAATGCTCAGCACTGTATCATGTAATGAGAACTATAAACACCTAACTAAAGTATAATTGTATACAGCAATAATAAGTACTGAAAGGTGAGATTTGATGGAAAGTTCTAATTAACCAAGTAACTATTGGACTTATAGGACTGGGTAATCAGCTGCTTTTGATCTATCAGAATCTCTTCCAAATTTGCGAGTCATTCTCTTTGTTCATGTTGTTCTTATCTTACCCTAATCTGCTACTTTGCATTAAGGTTATTATTAAATTGACAGGAAATTCTTGGGCTCTGTCCATTTGATTATCATTCAGAGGTCACTTTAAGCACAGTCTTTTCCTATTATCTTTAAAAGGGTTATTTTTTCTAAAATACTTTGTTACATAATTTCTGTCTTAGTTCCTTTCTTTAGGATAGCGCTGTGTCACTGCTGTGGGCCACTGTCCCTGGCACTCATGTTCTCTGTGGCAAAAAGAAAAGGATTTTAGCCAGGTTATTTTCTTACAAAATAAGCTCCAAATAGAAATCTGTGCTACCAATGGTCTTGTATCATGAAGAACTATCAATGCCATCTAACTCCTTGCTTAATATTGTTGTGTCTTTGTTCACATTGGCAGTTCTGGAATTTTACTCTTCATACTTATTCCAAAATCAAATGGGTTAAGAAAACCAGTGTATTTTGGAAGAGGTTGCATGGTTTTTCTAAGAGGAAGTATTACTAAAATCTGTCCCTTTTTAGTTGTCTCATGTTGGCTCCTTTGAAAGCAGACTTGGTGGAGATGAGCCTAATGTCTATTAAGAATACTCTTGATAGTAATTCCTGTGGGAATAGTAATGAAGGGTAGTGGGAGTGGGTGGAGATATGTGGTGTCTTATGACAAAGCCTTGGTCCACCAGACAGCAAACTCTCAGCTGGGATAATGCCCATCCAAGGAGACAGTCAGTGTTCAGTGGGGGCAAGGGTCTAGGTCTTTACACTTCATCATTAGATGCAGGCTGCCCCTGAGGTTGGCATGACCTTGAGTAGAGAACTTCAACAGAGGCAGTTCCAGAAGAATGTGGGCATCTGAGTGTGGTCTCAGCAAGGAGGGGAGTTTTGTCATCACTGAAGAGGGCATTTGACAGTCCCATGTTAAATTCATGACACTGGGATTTCATGAGGAAGAAGAATGATGTAGATGAGTCCAAGAATGATGTAGACGAGTCCAATCTTTCTTGAACTTTTGAAAGCCATTCCTCATTTTAATGAACACAGAACTTAACACTCATATGTGTCTGAGGGTGAGGTTGTCTGTCTTCAGTTTGGTAATCCACACTCTGCATATTTCATTGCATGAGTATATCGAGTCCTACTACTCATTAGGAGACGTGTCTTTTCTTTTGCTTTCCTTATCTCCCAATTCTTACTCACTCCCTCCCAGTCCTGCCTATGAAGGAGTTTTAGCTGTAACTTTTCCTGACTTATCTCCAAAATATCAAGTAAAATTTGCACAGTGATATTGATGATATTCCCCCCACCTGTGCATTATTCTCTCATATCCTGAAGAGTGCTGGGACTGTATTGGGTACTCACAAAAAATTCAAGTGAGTGATTGATGGGAAAAAGAAAAACTACCTAATGGTCAGTATCTGTTTTTAACTTTTAGAATTTTTTTTAAGCAAGGACACATATGAAAAGCAGAGTAAATTAATAACACCAAAGCTGGTTTTTGCTTTTTATCCTGAAAATATTGTCACACTTATTCTCAGTTCAAGTGCCATATCTAAATATCGAATACATGTTGTATTTGTTTTTTTTTTTTTTTAAAGATTTATTTATTTATTCATACAGAACTGGGGTACAGGCCAGAGATGCGGAGGGTGAGAGGATTCACCAGGGACAGAGTAGGGAACAGAACAGGCAGATCAACGAAGTACGCTGCTGAGGGGAGCAGCGGGCGGGTCAGGAGAGGTCTGCCACGCCATGTGGTCACCTCCGGGGCAGGCGAGAATCGAACTCATGCGGAAGCGGCTTCAGCTTCTCAGTGCTGTGCTTCAACCCGCTGCGCCACCAGGGAGGGCCACATGTTGTATTTGAATCCATGTTGAAATATAGATTATCAATTTGTGCCAGATAGGGGGAGGGAAAGATTGTGTGGGTAAGGAAAATTAATTTTAAACCAAAGACAATGATTATTATGGGATCAAAGGAGGGATTGATAGTGCAGACACTATAAAGTTCTGAAGTCCTTTGATGTGTTATCAGTGAGCATTCATGAAGTGAGTATGGTGTGTTAGGTACCTGGGATCCCAACATGAATAAGAAATATGAAATACAGCCAGCCAGTTTGCTGGCCGGTGGTGATGCAGAAAGGTCTCTTCAGCCACCCGAATATGTATGTCCAGATGCTTGATCTCTTGGGGTTCCTCTAATTCCTTACATCTTCTATGCTGCCTCTTGAGATTATTATTACTATAGGTTAATTAAATACCTATAAGGGAAATGCAGTAATGTACTATCTAATAAGTATATTTACCTATATCAGGGTGGGATATTATTAACAGGAGGGAAAGGGGAAAATTATGGGTCTGTAAGGAAGAAGATTGACTAAGTGATTAGTATATCTAATTCTGTGTTCACTTACCAATGGCTGGCTATATAGGGGTATCCTATAAGCACTGAACCTTAAAAAGTCAAAACATTTTCATTGTGGGTTGAAACATAAAGGTTTAGAAGAGAGCATTTTAAAGATTTTTTTCTTGTGAGATTTGCACTTTTGGGTAAGGCATGATGTAGTAAAATATGATACTGGGATAGAGTCAAAAGTTTCCACCATTTATTAACTAGGTAAATGGGCAAGATTCTTTGCTTTTTATTTGTATTTTGAGTCTAATGCTTGGCTAATTTACATAACATATGTGATTATACTTTGAAAACTATAGCAAAATAAAAATATATTAAAGTATTATAGCATTATAAATGACAAACTATTATAAAATTATAAACTAAGTCATCAAGTGTGCACTAAAAAGAAATATGAGTAGCATAGATTGTTACATGCAAATATGGTAATAATGGAGAAAAGACAGCTGAACGTCCTTATAAGTATTATAAAAGTAGTATTTCCTTATAGCCAGAAGAATATTAAGCTGTAGAAAGGCATTGGTAAAGATAGTTACATAGAGCAAAACTAATCTTTACCTAGAATAATAAAATTCTAAATTTTCATTTTGAGGGAAAAAACTAGCAAACCAAACTAAATAAGCAAAAATAACCAGGAACAGAAGAATCAAGAGTAAGGAGTAAGGAGCAGACATATACTTTCATCTTGGAAAACTGATCATTACTATGTCTGTGAATCCAATCTATAAAAATCACCATGATTAAAGATGTATGGTGTTTCACCATTACAGAAATATTAGATTTGGGAATAGCTATCCCCTGATGTTTGAAAGAGATGCTGAGAAGAAAAGATGAAAATTCTGCTTTACCCAGACACCCTCATCCCCAGAGAGTGGAGGCACCAAGGATGGGTGGGGGAGCAATGTTGAAGCCAGATCACCTCTCCACCTTTCTTTTCCTCTCTTGGGTGGGTTTGGAGTGGCAAAGGCAACCCTTCCAAAAGCAATCTTCCAAAAGTGCCCCCTTTTTGATTTCTAACCTGGTAGTCCTCTCTAGCTACCAACTTTCAACTCCAGCTTCAAGGAGTTTAAGAAGAGTCATAAGACTTTCAAATAAGTGTGTGGCTATTGTGCCCACTCTCTTCTTGGTTTACTAATGTTGCCTTTGCCTGAGAGTTGCAGGATTACTAGGCATCCTTGAATCCAGGGCCTCTGAACCTAGATTAATTCCACTTAGAGACCTGAACATATTTTAACAAACCAATCATTCAATCATGGAGCCTTGTGTGACCCTTTCTTCTGCACCCAGGATAGTGCTTGCCTTTGACATGAATATAGTCAGTGCTTTCTGGCACGTGTACTTATTAGTAAATTACTGTTTGCTTTTAGAGGTTGGGCTCAAAGTAATATTGCCCAGCAAACACCGTTCATAAATTGCTTGGCTGCTTTTGCTTTGGGCTGCAATTACTTGAACTCTCTTTTATATGTAACAACAATGTTTTATTGACTAGTTGAGGGTATTAAGTCTAATACAAATATTCCACGAGCAATGACTATTTACTTTCACATAACAATTTAATGACCTTAAACCATGGTTCTGTGACAAGTATAGAGGTCCAAACCTGTCCAAATTACACATAATCAAGGACTGTGGTAGCTCAGGGGAATACAGTTATTCTGCCAAAGAAGAGAATTTAATTCAAAGAAACTATAATTTGCTTTTCCCATGTCTACTCTATATCATTTTACCTTTTATTATTTAAATAAGGCAACTTAAATAAGGAACTCTATTTTTCTAGAGTTCATTTATTATGAATCAATGTAATTTTTTTTCCCTCAAATTGAATTCCATATATCCCAGTGCTTTGATGGCTTCCTGATGGTGTTCTGTACAGAATTAACCCTTTGCAAGTAGCAAGGACATATTTGATACACCCCAGAAAAAGCAACATATTAGTACTTTGATTAACAAACACTACAGTACATTTCATTTTGAGAAAGCCTGAGGCCACATTGTAAAATAAAGGAGACACAACTCTTTCTCCTCATATATTTAATTAATATTCATCAATAATTACTATGTGCCAGGCACAATGCTGGGTTCTGGAAATATAGCAGTGAACAGAAGTTCTGTGTCCTCTGAGAGCTGCTATCCTGCTGTTAGCACTTGACCTAGGGGCTGCAGATGGTGAAGGGATGCACACTCTAGAGGGACCTGACATCATGCATATGACAAAAGAAGCATGGAAGAGCTTAGTGTGAAAGATCTTTAATGGGAATAATGTGCATATGGAAGGAATGCAAGGGAGGATATTCCTAATAATAATTTTCCAGTAAGGTCCCCTGAATTACTCATCCCCCCCCCCCATACACATATCCTCAGTCAAATAGGGTCAGTCCAAAGGAGGGCAACTTAGGCGCAAAAGTTTGCCATAAATCTAAGGTATCTTCTGGCAGGGAACCACAGCAAAGGTGCTAAAAGGTCCAGGAAAATCTGGGGCAGGAAGGGAGACATACAAATACAAATCAAGATAATGGTTGCTATTTTCATTCCTGTATATCTACATGTCTCTCCTCATTGTGTCTCCTCCAAGTTTCTTTCCCAGCAGTGCCTATGTGCAAGGCGAGACCACAGAAGCAAAAGCCCAAGAGTCCGCCTGCCTTCCATCTTGTATAGCTTCACTTGGCCACTCAGCTTTAATGTATTCTAAGTTATAGTAGATTAAACTCTAGAGCAGAGTGATGATGTTGTGGGTTGCACCTTAAAGAAAGTGGTCAAGATAGGCCAAACTGAGAAGATAGTACCTGCACAAAGAATTGAAATAGAGTGTATTGATGTCCTGTGGCTGTGGTAACAAAATACTAGTGGCTTAAAACTGTCACAGGGGTCTGTCACACAATTCTGGTGGTTAGGAGTTCCAGAGTCCAGTGTTGGTAGGGCCAAGGTGGATTCCTCCCCGGCCTCTTCCTAGCTGTGTGTGGTTCTGGACACTCTGGTGACCATTAGTTTATGGCTGCATATCCCAAATCTCTGCCCACCTCTTCACTCTTCAGCTGGCTTCCTCTCTGCATGTCTTCTCCTCTATAAGGACCAGTTGTATTGGAATATGACCCACTTATTGACCTTAATTCCAAATAGGGTCACTCTCATAGGTTTGTGGAGTTAGGATTTCAACTTAACAACCCATAACAATGAGATGATCACTATGTAGATATTTGCATTTTGCGTTTAGGGACCAGAAAAGACCTTGGGAGGTAGGCTAAGGGTGTATTCTGAGAAGACTGGAAGGCCATTTTCCTGGTAAAGCAAGTGAGTGAGAGAAAGATTAGAAGGAGATGAGGTCAGAGAAGAACCAGTCTCCATGTGGACACTTTTGGGCAATTAGTGGGTCAAATAGGGGACTTGGGGATATATTTTCATCTTAACATTTTAATCAGGAAGTTCTATTGAGCATAAATTATCAAGACAAAGGAGGGATGCAGGGCAAGTGATTAGAAATACACTGCAGTATTACAGGTGACATGGGGGTAGCTTATACTAGGGTGGTAACAGTGAAAATGGTGGGAAATTGTTGAATTCTAGGTATATTTGAAAATGACCTAAATGATTTCCTGACAGTTTGTATGTGGGTGTGAGAAAGAAGATCCATGAAGGACTCCAAAAATTTGAGCACCAGCAACTGGAAGAATAGAGAGTTCCATTAAATGAGATGGGGAATCCTTTGAGTGGAACAAGTTTGGAGGCAGGATTAGAGGTTCAATAGGTCATGCAATATTTAAGATGCCTTTTTGATACTGCTGTGTAGATTTTGGCTGGAGTTCATGGGAGAGATTCAATAAAGGAGCTTTCTGTTACCAAAAAGCATCTGTGGAAATTAGGAAATATCTTCTATATCAGAAATATCTTCTATATCAGCAGGTGGGCTAATGCTTGGTCCAGAGCATTAGCCCACCTGCTGATATAGAAGATATTTCTGATATAGAAGATATTTCCTAATTAGGACCAAGCATTAGCCCACCTGCCTGGCAGCTATTATGAGGTGTTACCTGTGTACACCTTGGTGGTTTCTAACAGACTCTTCATCCTTTCCTTCTCCATACAAAGCCAGAATCTGAGTTTTTCAGTCCTCTTCATCTGTCTGACCTTTAACAAGGTGTGGGCAAAGTAGGTAGTAAAGGCAGGGAAAGAAAGAGACTCATATCAGGATTCTCATAGGGAACCAGAGGTCTTCCTTGCTTCACCATTTGCCTTGCCTGGTGATGAAAGAACATGGATAAGAAAGCAGAACCTTCTTGTGGCTCAAGGTCTGGTCCAAGAATGAATATATTTTCTATATTTTTCCCAGCAATGACATGCACACTTTCATTTGCACACCTAATTTGTTATAAAAATTAACTGTTGGCCCTCCCTGGTGGCGCAGCGGGTTAAAGCGCAGCACTGAGAAGCTAAAAGCCACTTCCACATGCGTTCGATCCCCGCCTGCCCCGGAGGTGACCACATGGCGAGGCAGACCTCTCCTGACCCGCCCGCTGCTCCCCTCAGCAGTGTACTTCGTCAATCTGCCTGTTCTGCTCCCCGCTCTGTCTCTGGTGAAGCCTCTCACCGCCCCTCAGCCTCTAGCCTGTACCCCAGTTCTGTATGTATGAATAAATAAATAAATCTTTAAAAAAAAATTAACTGTTAATATTACTAAAGTTTGGTAATTGATTGAAACAAGCGCATTTCAAGGCTCTTTGAGAGCTCTTACCTCATCATTCTATCAAGAGTGTGGCAGCTGCCAGCAGTGGGCATGCCTGCAAAACCTTTCAAATCCTCATGTAGATTGTTGGACTTATTGCAGATACAAGAAAGAAACTGTGTTGAGTGCATTGTTGGTGTTGTTCTTAGACAGTCATGCTTGTCAGTTGCTGCTTTTTTGAGCATTGTAATTTAAAATGACCATTTGCTTTATTTTCAGTGGCATGCATTAAGGGTCTTGTGATTGAAACCAAGTATGGGTCCTAATTTAAAGGCAGTTTTCCAATTACCAGAAATACAAGTTACCTGTACTATTCTTGCTGTAAATGCACAGACAACTATCTACAAAGCATCTATTTCTTTTACATTTTCCTTGAGTATGGGCACTTCCTGGAGGAATAGGAGATGGTGGAGAGCAGTAGGATAATTCTGTGTTTCAGCCTGTCTGCTCTGGGCAGGAGGCTGCTTTGATCCACTTTTCTTCCCACACTGCTCCTTCTTGCTTTTCCTGTATGGATTCTCAGTCACTGGTGCCCCAGTTCAGCACAGAGGAGACAGAAATTTTCAGCAATGTAAGAGCAACTTTAAGGAGCAGAATGGTGTGGTGGAATAAGCACTGTCTGGATTGAACACTTGAGATATCCATAGATTATCTGTTGCATTTCAGATGAAGGAAAAATGATAGCATTTATCTACTGCTTGCAAACATTAGAACTTATTTTTTTATTTAGATCATGGAGGGCCAAATCTTCCTTCACCTAATTTTTTACTGTCAATTCAGAAGAATTCTCTCATCTTAAATTGTTTTTCCTGAATTATCTAGCCTTTTTTTTTTCTTTTCTTTTCTATATCCACAAGTGTTCATCAAATGCTTTCATGGTCTAGGCATTGGTCTGGGCACAGAACTCATTTTCAACTTGACTTTGGCAGGAGAACTTGAACTAAGAGGTCAGGGCCAGGCAGAAAGAATCAGTGTTTTCTGTGCTGTTGAAGGACACTAGAGAGTAGCTGATGAGACAACCAGGAACAAGAGCAGATTCTAAACTGTGGAGGGGGAAAGATGCTGAGAGCTTGATAAAGGTGTCCCTGTTAAAATGAGGCACCATGCTTTCCTTTCATTCCTTTGATGAAACAGATGCTAGTTTAGTTGACATATTCAATGAAATATAAGCAAATGAACATTATTAGGAAAAAGATGCCTTTTTTTTGGGTCTGTGTTATGAAGCACTGTCAGCAACATTTTTACACAGGCAGAGAGAATGTTTCCCAGTGTTTAGTGCATCCTTACATTGAAAGCCTCTTCATTATTATGCAGGTTGAGATCCAGGGTGATGCGAGATGAAAGACAGGATTTTTGTTGCTTAATTCTTTTCCTGTGCTGTGTCTGAACTGGCTTCTTAAGTGTTGCTTCTAATGGCAGTCTGAAAGACCTCCAGATGAATAACTCACTTGAGATAACAGCTGTGGAAATCCATTGTTTAAAAAAAAGAGAAGGAAGATCTGACTGCTCAGCACATGTGCTAACTAAGCCCGGAGTCTGGATGTGTGTCGGCTCAGCCAGTGTCTGCTGGGAGTCATTGAGAGCCCCAAAATGCAGGAACAGAGTTATTAAAGAAAATGAAGGAAATATACTCATCAGCATTCCACTGCCATGCATTGTGGATGCAGAGAGAAACAGAGATTCTTGCTATCACTAGATTTAATACACTTAGAGCAACCAATTTATTATTATTTATAGGATGCTTAACATGCTTTAAAAACTAAGAATCTTACCACAAACTTTAGCCAACCAGTGTTTACTCTCAATGGGGTACTCTCCTAACCCCAATTTTCTGTTTCATTGTGGAGAACCTTTTCTATGAGTCTAAGAACACAGTGTGGGACCGATCCCCATAGATGTGTCCTAGAAGTACTTGTTGCAAAGTCCATTTGCTGGAAACCAGGATAAGCAGCACTCTGTTTCAGCACTCTATTCAGAGGCTCTGTTTCAGCACTCTGCAATTCAGAGGCATTTCAGAGGCATTTCCTGTATCACCCCGCTCGATGTCTTGGATATGATGAAATTTGTGCATCTTTGAGGTGACGGTCGCAATGGGAAGGGTGTCTATGAGTAAAATGGGAGAGGAGATCTGGGGACAGAGCAGCTCCTCTGAAAAAATAACCCCAAATGAGCCTTAGTGAACCATGTAGCTAGAAAACAATTTTCGTATTTATTTGTACAGAAGTTGTTTAAGCTTTATAAGAAACATTGTTGAAATGTCCATATATTGTTCCAGCTGTCAAACAGATAATATTTTTTTAACTCTATGAGAGAAAATGAGGCACAGACAGGGGGTGTTCCAGCCTCACCCTCCTCTTGTGTGGCACTTGGGGGTGCAGAACAAGAACTCGAGTGCAAAGACATTCAAGGATCCTTTTCTTCCAAAGCAATTAATAAGAGCCACATCTTTTCACTGTGAGGTTATATAACACAGATAGCTCATGGACCATCAAAAATGGAAACCAGATTGATATCATCATTTCAAATCAAGAGCTGTAGAGGAGCTATCATCTGGAATTTTAATTTGTACTACCTACTGATGTACATCATATCTCCTTAAAGCTACAGGCAAGTTAAGAAACGGGAGGGAAGTTAACAGATACAAGAATTCTACTTTGTTCTTTGTTCTCATTCTCTTGGGTGAAAATGGGTTGAGAGCCTTCCAAAGTGCTTTATGACTTGTCCTGGTGACAACCATAGTTTCTTTCCCCCTATATATTTTTTTGAAATTAATTTATATATCTGTTTACATTATTGTTCATTTTAAAACAATGTTTACTTCCCCTGCCCCCCACTTTGCCTGCCCATCACCACCATAGTCAAAACACAACAAAAATAGACAGCTGTAAACCAGACATATCTCACAAAGAGGGATAGAGAGGGTTCCGAAATAGGGAAGGAGGAGTGTGGGGGACAGCCATAGTTTTAAAGTGACAATGCAGGGCCTCCCTGATGGTGCAGGGGTTAAACTATCAAGCTATCTGCAGCTACTGCAGCATGAGCATGAGTTCAATCCCTGGCCAGGGAGGGGACCCGCATGGCATAGCAGACCTCTCCTCTCTCGCCCACTGCTCTCCATGGCAGTGTGTTTCAGTAGATCCACCTGTTCTGCTCCCCAGTCTGTCTCTGGTGAGTCATCTCATCACTGCACCTCTGGCCTACATTCCAGTTCTTTATGCATTTAAAAAAAAAAAAAAACTTAAAAAATAAATGCACTGACAATGTACTGACAGGCTATCACCAGTAAAGCAAATATGCGATTTTAGTGGCCCCCCAACAATCAGTGTCTTCAAGAAACAATTAGAACTGAGTTTAGTTTCTATAGAGAGGTGATTTTACTTTGTTACCATGTACAACCTGCTGGTGGCAGGTTGGTGTAGTAATAATGTACGCATCAATTTGTACATTTTGCTGTTAGAAATGTATACTCTCTTATAGGTGGTATGGTAATACATTGACATATTAGCAATTACTTTTTCTCCTTTCCTCGTCTGATAGCCAAGCTTCAGCTACCACTGCCTCAAGAAAGAGCTAGTATAATGCAGAGAAATCTCACCTTACCTTTATGTTCCCACAGCTTAGGGCCTGGGGGATGATACATACCTCAGGGAGAATCAGTTCTTCACTCCTGAAACTAGCAGTGGGCCTTTAACATGTGAGGAAGGGGAGGAAGTTAAAGGTATGAAAAGAGATACTGAGGAAGGATCCTAAATCATAGTTCTCTGGATGGATACTACAGTTCTCAGATAGATTTGAGAAGATCTTTATCTGAGAAGAGACAACATCTAGGCTTTGGGGAGACAGGGTGGAACAGAAGAGGGAGGAACAGGTAGGTAGAGCTACAAGCTGCAAGACCATCTTTTTGTGGTCGCAGTTGCAGCTTGAAAGCAATGCAGTTCAGCACCATGTGGTAGCCAGGCATGCAGGGCTGAGACTATTTCATAGTTCTCGGTACCCTCACGAGAGGCCTTAATGAGAATGAGGACTGTTGTCTGCATGCCCAAAGGTAGCGTGAGACTCTCTCACATGTTCCCAGCAAATTACCTCAATCCTCAGAGGAGCAGAACAACTAATTATTTCCCAAGTGTCCCAGAAGGATGTGGGAATGACTGAGAGCAGCACCAGCTAGCCTAGCTGTTGGCATTGAAGGCTGCTCAGCAGCCACTGTGAGAACAGATGACCCAGGGCCAGCTAGATCAATGTCCATTTTGGCAAAGCATCATTTATAATGGTGTAGTTGCTAAAGGACTTTGAGATCAAGGGCATCACAACTGTGACTTGCTCACAAGTGTTTGGGGGCAGGGATAGGAGAATAATAAAGCACTTGTGATGAAATATTAACATTTGGGGAGTCAAGAAGAAGGGAGCAGTCATTTTTATATAGTCCATATATTTGAAGTTATTTTAAAATGCAACATTTAAAAATGAGAGAGAGAGAGACAGAGCTCAGGAAATGTTAGTAGCGAGATCTGGCTTATATTAAAGATCTACAGTATATAATTTACTTAAAAACAGAGGCCCTGCAATACTGAATTAGTTATAACTGGGGTCCTACTTCTTTTCATCTGAAAAAAGGAAGAAAAGACTTATTACAGCTGGAGGAAAGAGTGGCAGGAGTTGAGGAAGAGTGCTCCTTTCTTTTCTGTTGAAGCTCATATATAATGAATAGAATATGGCCTGAGGCAGCCATTGTCTGCACAAAGATAAGGTTTAGGAAAGTTAAAATTTTGGGAGTTAGTTAACTAACAGGATGTCTTATTTTTCCTAGAAGTACATATTTAAAGTTAAAATAATGTCTTTATTTATTACTGAATTCATTGATGAAATATATGCTTTTTAGATATTCCTAAGTACTGTGTGCTTGGTGTTGTGGGGAACAGAGTGTACAGGGATGGGTTGTAGCTATGAAGAATGATGATTTCCGGCTGACTACAAGCCTGTAAGATTGACAGATAAGGTATAACCATGAACTATAAATTAAAAGAATTTTTTTTTTAAAGATTTATTTATTTGTGCATTTAGAACCCGGGTACAGGCCAGAGGCTCAGGGGCAGCGAGAGGCTTCACCAGAGACAAGAGTGGGGAGCAGAACAGGCAGATCAACCAAGTACACTGCTGAGGGGAGCAGTGGACTGGCCAGGAGAGGTCTGCCGCGCCATATGGTCACCTCTGGGACAGGCGGGATCGAACTCATGGGATTGAACTCATGCGGAAGTGGCTTAAGCTTTTTAGTGCTGCGCTTTAACTTATTGCGCCACCAGGGAGGGCCTAAAATAAAAGAATTTTTACATCAAATATGCAAGTGAAATAATACAGCAGCAAAATAAAAAAATAACTTATTGGAGAACTGGGAAGGCTTTGTGGAAGAGGTCGCGTTTCAGGTGGATGAGATGTTATGAGTATCCCTTATGAAAAGGTGGCTATGAGCTAAAACACAAGTACAAGTAAAGGAGCGGGCAGTTAGTGGGTGGGTCTTACATGCATCACTACTCTGGGATTGGAAATAGGTTTGATGGATTAGTGGCTACATAGTAGATGGGAATACCTTCCAGAGGTCCTGAATTCTTTAATGGAAAACAGTGGTTTTATCTTTTTAAAATTTCAGTTTTCCTACCTGGAGGTTGTTTTGACATCTGTTATGAAGTAAGGATTTAAAGTAATACTGGATTTCTCTCCCCCACCCCTTGCTAGTCTGTTGTCCTAAACATCATTTATTAAATAACTATTCTGGGCTCCTTCTTTGTCTACTCCCTTACAAGTGAAATAAACCACCAAGTTCTATCAAACATAACTTGATATTTCTCAAATATTTCCATTTTCTTTATTCTCCTCATCAACCCTTCCAGGCACAATCATCTCTTAACCTGAATTACTTCAACAGCCTTTTAGCTAGTTGCTGGCCTCCCCTCCATCTCCCTCTGACCCATTTTTAGAAAGCAAATCTGAGCAGTCATTTGTCTGTTTAAAACTCTTCAGGAACTTCCCATGCCCTTAGATAAAAATAAAAAGCTCTAAAAATCACACAGTCTTGCATGATCTGGCTTCTGCAGATCTGTTACTTGCCATGTTCTCTCTATTTTCTGTGTTTTGGCTACAGGAGCTTCTTTCTGTCTATCATGCCCTCCTCTATGACAGAGAGGCCCTTCACCAGGTGCTGCTTCAGACCTCCACTTGTTAGTCACTTTCTTACAGTATCTCTCCCAGATTCCTGAATAGATGCACTAGATTAGTTCACCCTTGAGTTTCTGTCCCAGCCTCCCACACTTTCCCTTTTTCATTTCTGTAGTAATTTATTTCATGTATTGTCTTCTGCACTAGATTATATGCTCCTCAAAGGCAGGACCTCGTCTGTCCTCTCTTCCCAGCACCCAGCTTGGCGTATGATAAACAAAGACCATATAGATATATTTACTGACTGATCAACTCTATCCCTTTTCTAATCAATTTGTGATGTTTCCTTTGTCATATGTTAACACCTTTATTTTAAGGTCTGTTTCTGGACCATCTGCTCTATTCTCAGTCTCCTCCCGCCACACATCTGTCAGTCTTTCTCTAATTCATCTTCATCATCATCATTCTTCTATTTTTATTTCAACTACTGCAATTTTTGAATATGTTTTGATGTCTTTGTAAAATATATTTTACTACTTTCTTTGTCTTATTTTTCCAGATTAGCTCAAAAATCCTTAGGATGTTTACTAGGATTATGTTAAACAGTTATTTTAGGAAGAACAGAGACCTTTATAGTACTGACAAGTTTATAATATTTTTTCCTTATAAAACAAAATCTTACACTTCAAGAACAAAATAGTTGGTACCAGAAGGGAGCAGTGAAGAGGGTGGGTAAATTGAAGAAAAGGATTGCATTTTATGGTGATAGAAGAAAGCTATAAATCTCGTGACAAACAGAATATAGTATATATGGATGTTGATATAGGTCTGTACCCCTGAAACCTATATAATAGTATAAATCAATGTAACTTGTATACAACATTTTTTCATAATTTATTATCACTATGGGCTAAATATTCTAACTTATTCCAAACAGAATAACAACGCGGTACTTTGATCATTCTCTCTCTGATTCTTTTCTTGACAAAAAGAAAAACACAAAGCAATAACTTTGTCAAATTTTGTTAAATTAACTCACCAGTTCCATGCTGAACAGTTAGATAAATTTTAAAACTACAATTGTTATTTCTCAAATATTTCCATTTTTAAAACTACATCACAAGAGGAATTCTGTTGATTTCTCAAAACAACTAAAAGCATGGATCAATAAAGGAAAATGTTAATAAACACTTAAACTATTGAAATCAGCATATCATAGAAAAGAACACAGATTTATACATTTCAACAGTGAATTAAGTATCAAGGTCTTTTTCTTGATAAAATTTAGAAAATACTGCTTTAATCTATTTCTTTTGACCTAGATATCTAAATAGAACACTCAAAAGATATAAAAGTAATTTTTTTAAGTTTATAACCAGTGTTTAACAAAGGATCTAGCTACTTTAAATACCTGGTAGGTACCAAAGAGCCTTACATTTGATCTAAAAGCAGCTGGGACAGAGATATCAGAATCAGAATTACTTAAAAAGAACAGTGTATACCATTTTTTAATTCCTTCTATGAATGCTACTTTGCCTATTTCCTTTGGAAAGTTAGTTTTTTTTTTTAAATCATTTTGTGTCATTTCTTTATTTGGTAATAATAGAAACCATTTGGCATCTCTATTGGAATTATCTTCCCAGTTTCTCACTTGTCTTTTCATTTTATTTGCAGTATGTTTAAACACAAGCTACTGTTTTCATTGTTCATAATGCCACATCAATCAGTCTTTTCTATTGTGAGGTCTTTTATTACTTTAATGTTTAGCAAATTACCTTTTATCCAGATACTGAATAAATATGCATTTGTATTTGCTTCCAAGTTTCATGTCTGTAAAAAAAAAGAATCAGCATTCCTTAGAGACTTAAAGAAACACCTATTAAGTGAAGAAGCTAAGCATTTTAAAAAGGTGTACATCAATTCTTTCCAAAATATGGGTGCATGCAGTTTGCTTAACTGTTCCCGATTTGAGTTGTTTCTAGTTTTGGATATTATTAATAAAGTTGTAAGAACATGTATACATGGTTTTGAGTGAAAAAACAAAAACAAAAACAAAAATATTCTGTTTCTCTAGGATAAACCCCAAGAAGTGCTATTCCAGGGTGTAGGGTGAGTGACTGTTAGGCTTTATGCTACACTCAATGGCTATCAATGGCGGCATTGATTATGCTAATGTAGGAGACACTTGGGAGCATGGGCTTGGGGTACACAAGCCTGATGGTGGTTGCTTGAAGAAAGGGTGGGTCTGCGTAAGTGGGCACACCTGAGCATACAGGCGTAGGCTATAAGAGAGGCAGAGAATGGCACCAGCAGAATGGCTGTGGAGAACTGCTATCAGAGGAAGTGATCGAGAAATGCTGTGAGAGAGCCCCCAAAAAGTAAAGATTCCCCAAGGGCTGGAGGCCTGCCAGCTTCCTGGCCCCTTGGCCTTCCTGCCTTGCCAGCCTGGAGGCTTGCCCACAACAGCTGGGTGTAGAACGAGCATTAAATCCTGAAAAATCTACTGAGGACTTCAGGACTCTCCTTTACCCACCTGCCAAAGAGCCCGCCCTGTGCTTCACTGGGTCCTGCGGTAGATACATGTTTAACTTTTCTTAGACACTTTCCCCCTATTGCCAGGTTCACCTCATCACTATACTATATTTCATTTTAAAACCATTCAGGTAGGCATACAGTAATAACCCATTGAAGTTTTGAGTTGTGTTTTCCTAAAGACTAACAATGTTAAACATGTTTTCAGGTTCTGATTTTCCATGTGTGGATTATGTTCAGTATAGCATGTCTTCATGTAGCTTGCTCATTTTCTAATTGGATTGTACTTTTTTTTTTTTTTTTTTGGTGTATTTTGAGAGTTATGTATTCTAGGTCTGAATTCTTTGTTGAATATGTGGTCATATAAATAATTTTTAAATTAAAAAAATACACTTGACATTATAAGAACATGCCCAGAGCCCTTGTTATATTACTTGGGTTTTATTTATGAAATTAAAACACAAATATTTGAGCTACTAAAATTGTAATCCCAAGCAAAATCATGTCTATGGAATCCAGTGTTTAAGGTAGATCTCAGGTACTGTTATCAAAGGTACTTGTGATGCTTGTGCTTGGGTATGCAGAGCGAGTTGAAGCTGCCTTGCCTTTAAGTTTAGGACCTGCAACTTGCTTCTGACCAGCAGATACAGTAGGGGTGAGGGGACATTACTCTGTGATTCTGTTAGATTATGTAAGACTCTGTCCCTAGCAGCTTTATTCTAGAAACTCCCTTTGCTTATTTGGAGTAAGAGGTCAGCTTAAGAAAGCCCATCTGGTAAGGAACCGAGGGCTCACTCCAGGTGAATCCCATTTTTCTTGATGGACACTTATGCTGTTTGCGTATCTTCATTTTAAATAATGTTACAGTCAGCATAGTTTGCACATACTTTTTTGAGTTAGTGTTTTCATTTTCTTTGGATAAATATCTAGCATTGGGAACTGCTGGTTCTAATTATTATTTCTGTAATATAAATTTCACTGTCTACCAGCAAGTTTGAGCATATTTCATGTGTCTTGATTTTCATATTCTTTGCCAGTCCCCCTCCCCCTATTCTTTTTTATCTGTTTAGTTTTGTAGTAGATCTTTGTGTATTACAGAGAGTAAATTTCAGTTCTTTATGCTGTGACTTTTTTTCTGTAGGACTTTTTCTTGGTAACATTAACATTTTAAAGAAATACTTAAATATTTTACTTGTTATGAGTAACTGCTGAGCTTCCACTTGTGCTCAAGGAGGTATTTTTCCCTTACTCCCCAAATACTTATAATTTGGGGCCAATATTCTAATTGAAATTTCTTTTTGTACCTGGAGTAATTAACAGTGAAATTTACTTTTGTCAATGTGTTAGCCAGTTGTAATAGCAAAATAGAAATTGCTGAATTATCCCAAGAATAGCCAGGAAAGTTGAGTATACTGTTTATCACATAAGACAATGAAGAAAATTAAAAAGTCTGCTTTTGAAATGGATACCAGTTCTGATGGATTTATAGCTGTTTTAAATAGTCTGTAGATAACAGATTATTCCAGTGTCACTTAAAATTTTATTACTCAATAACTGGCCCTTGGACCAGTAGCATCAACATCACCTAGGAATTTATTATTATTTGATCAAAAGTTTCAATTATAACCTTCACCTAATGAATTGAAACTTGCATAGTCATCAGACCTCAGGTGGTATATACAGTGTTTGAGAAGTGCTGGTTTCAATCATTGCAGGTGGTAGGACATGTAACAAGTTCCCTCTGTTTTCACTCATTGCAGCAGAGTTACATGCAGTGTTCACCTGCATGGTTTTATTTGGTCCTGAGTCCCTGGCATGCTTGTTTTCTCTTGCCACACTGACAGTTGTTGCTTATGATCATTTTGCCTTAATTAATCTTACTTATTTACTTCACTGGTCTTTTTAAAAGGCCAGTGATTCTGCTGCTGTGTTCTCTCATTCCTAGCTTTTAGAAATGCTCTTAGTTATATTATTATTATTATTATTATTGTTCATAATGCTATCTAATTTCTAAATAGTGCTTTCTTTTTTTTAATTATGAGAATGTCATTCACCCAACTTAATTTTCAATGTTATGCAACGTAAAATCCCTTACAGAAAACATAGTACCCAATAATTTATTTACAGTTCAAAAACTTCCTTTCACAAATTCACATTTAAATACAGTTCAATATGCCCACCATTGCCATTTCATCTCTTCTAAATTTTTTTTAAAATTTTTTAAAGATTTATTTATTTATGCATACAGAACTGGGGTACAGGCCAGAGATACGGAGGGTGAGGGGATTCACCAGGGACAGAGTGGGGAGCAGAACAGGCAGATCGACGAAGTACACTGTTGAGGGGAGCAGCGGGGCGGGTCAGGAGAGATCTGCCACGCCATGTGGATCTCCTCTGGGGCAGGAGGGGATCGATCCGATACGGAAGTGGCTTAAGCTTCTTAGTGCTGTGCTTTAACCTGCAGCGCCAAAGCGGAGGGCCCACATCTCTTCTAAATTTTTTTTTTTTTTTAAAGATTTATTTATTTGTTCATACAGAACTGGGGTACAGGCCAGAGGCTCAGGGGCCGTGAGAGGCTTCACCAGAGACAGAGTGGGGAGCAGAACAGGCAGATCAACGAAGTACACTGCTGAGGGAAGCAGCGGGCGGGCCAGGAGAGGTCTGGCTCGCCATGCGGTCTCCTCCGGGGCAGGCAGCAGGCGGGAATCGAACTCATGTGGAAGTGGCTTCAGCTTCTCAGTGCTGCGCTTTAACCCGCTGCGCCACCAGGGAGGGCCCTCTTCTAAATTTTAACGCTAAAAATTACATTAAATATACTCACAATTGGAATCAATTTTAAGACCAAACTCTGGATTTTCTGCCTAGACCAAGTGTAATTTTCTGCATTGCTCCTATCACTGTTGTTTTATGCCTTGCTTTGAGTATAGCTTTTGCTGTGATCCTTTGGTTTTGATCTAAGTTTTCTTTCATTTCCCTTGGTTTTCTTTTATATCAATGTGTGATCTAGAGTTATGATCTTTAATTTCCAAGTGAACATTTTTATCTAGCATATCTGTATTATGATTAGACTATATTCCTTTAAAAAACGCTTACGATTTTATTTGTGGGTAAATATATATTTGACTTATAATTTGTTGGAAAGCCACAAAAGTTGTGTGTTCTTTATTTCTGCTGTATCATTTATTACTCAATTTCATTGCACCTTTACTTTTAAATAGTTCAGGTCTGCATTGAAAAGTGGTCCTTATAATACCTGGTTATAGTCATAATCATAGAGCATAGATTGTTGATAACACCTCACCTCTATTTCCCCCCTGTTATTACCTATCCTGAGATCACTGTCTTGTTATTCAATTGAATTTTTTTTTACATGGTGCACTAGTTGGGAATGTCTTTGAATTCTTCCATAGTCATTGAAACGTGTTCCAGATGTAAATGTCTTTTTTTTCTTTTCTCCCTTCTGCTTCCAGGCCCAAATATTTGTGTCAAGTGTTGTGTCTATCTGTGTCTGACCCTTTGCCCAGAATTTCCATATCTGAGTGCTGGCTACTGTTGTCCTTTCTTCCTTCTCCCCAACAATAATGCCTTTCCTAGGTCGTTGTCAGTTATATAAATTTCATGAGCTTGAGCCTTTAGTCACAACTGTGCTCCTATTAAAATTGCTGTGGTTTCTTAAAACTCATCTAATTTTTGAAACCAGGAAATTCCCTGGCCTCATTCTGAAGCCAGCTCAGATTGTAGAGGATAATTCCCTACTTGCTTTTACTCTAGACTTTCTATATGCGATTTTACGAGTCTGACTTTTCAACAGTTTGCTGGATCATAGCCACTTCTGGGTAAGCCTCCAAATTGCTTTGCAAGATCTTGCCTCTCTTCCTCTGCTAGATTTCACTGAGACTGGTCTAGGGAAGGCTAAGAAGTTTCCTCTTCAGATATCCTCTTGATGTGCAGTTAGATCTAGGTTTGCTTTTTATTTCATATGTTTCTAACTTGATTTTCAAGATCCCATTTTTTTCTTTGAAAATTATCTAGCCTGTACTCTAAGGTCTCTATGTTCTATCAAAGGGAAGCCCTTTTCTCCAGCTTCTTCAGCAACATTGTTTGCTACGCCCTTGGTGCTGTTCTGCCACTAACGCTGCAGTGCAATCAGCGAATGAAACCCTGCTTGGCTCCTTCATCAGTATGAGTGTTAATGAATGTGTCCAGGCCCAGGTATTCTAAACTGCCTTTTAGTCTCTGAGTTTGGAATCATTTCATTTGTGGTTTATTTTTCTGCATCCATAAGGAGCTGATTCCAAAATTTTGTTCATAGCCTCCTTTTTTCTTCTGTGTATGAAGCCAGAGAAAACCTCTGAAATGTATAACCAGACTTGGGTCATTTTCAAGCAAATCAGAGTCTCCTTGAAACCACAGGGTTGCAAATGATTCTTAAAACTTGAGAAAGGCCTACCTGAAGTCTGCAGATTACTTTCTCTATAATGTTCTTCTTAATTCTTGTGTTTTAAGATAACATTCAGTAATGCAAACTGGGGCAGCTCTTTAGTGCTGTTTACCTATGCCTGGTAGAGACCTAGTTTAGTAGAACTTTATGTCTATAGGTTAGCTGCTTCTTGTACTTTAGACTCAGCCAGTAGGTCTTACTGAGACGTACAATAAATTAAGTTTGATCTACCCACGAGAGACTAAAAGGCCTGTGTACTAATGCTCTGCCTTCTTCAAAGTTAGCTTTTACTGGAAACTAAGACACTCACCTACATTTAATGTAATCTTTCTTATGGACCTGCTTGAGCCATGGTTGAGCATTGTAAGTCAGGTCAGTGTAGCCACAGAGAACCACACAGACCACGACAACTAAGCCCTACATTCCCACAACAATTAAAATCCATCCACAAAAGCCACAGAAAACCACTGAGGTCAAAACCCAGGTGACTTTAGGTTCCCCTGGCATCAGAAGATCCAAGCTGCCTCCCCTGTTTTTCTGTGCTCTGCCCACATTCTGGTATAGGATTTCTTGCTCAGTATTTCTAATCTGTGGCCCACTAAGTTTGAGACTGGGAGGGCCAGTCAATGACATTCTTCTTCATCTCTTGAGTTTGCCAAAAATCCTGAAAAGCACACATGGGAATTGGACTAAATGACTGCCTTTTTTTTTTTTAATTGATAATTAAATTAGAGTGTGTTCTCTGACCAATACCCACAATGTGTCTCTTTTAATTGTTCTTCCAAGTTGTAAATTCAATTTATCTAGTACTCATAACTGCAGACTTTCTAAAGACAGCACTTCCCTAGTAAAGTTACTCAGGGATGAGAAGGAAAGACTTGTGTCCTGAAGACTGCATTCTGAGAAGGAGACAGGTGAAGAGCTGTGCTCTTTATCTCGGCTCTTCTTCCCATTGTGAAGGTCAGAGAGGCCACGCCACCTTGGAAAAGACTAGCTGGAGGAAGAGAGAGTACCTGCCTGAGAGGAGGCACTCCCTTCTCCACCATGGACCTGTGAAGAGTTGGGGAAGGCAGCTGTCCTTCTCGCTCTATGACCATGAATGTATACTCTCCATAAAGATCAGTTTTTGCTGTGATTGGGATTTGTGATGGGAGACAGTAGTGTCACATGGAAGCTGAGCTTGAAAAGACAAATAGGAATCTTCTTGTGGATGTGTATCAGGAAAGGCATTTGACAGATGAGCTGCATGAATAAAGAAGAGGATGTTTGGAGAGCATCATAGGTTCCATGTGCCTACAACATGGGTCAGGTGGCTAGAGGTGAGGGGGAAATTGATGCTGGGACTAAGTTTTAAAGTACATTTTCTTGACTACTAATGAACTTTGGAGTTAATCCTGTAGAGTCTCAAGTTTTTAACTAGAAAAGTGATTTTTACCTTTACATATTGAAGGGTAATTCATTCAGTTGTTAGAATGATAGAGGGGTGGTTATGAAAGGTACAGATGGTGCTCAGGAGATAAATGGGCTATAGTTAAAAACAGTGAGCAAGTTAAATCTGCAGTTTCAGGAGAATTAAAACATTTTCAGATTAATTTCCAGGGTCAGTACTTTAATAAGATGTGATTGAAGTAAATTTGAAAACCTATAGCAAAATCAGACTAGAGTGATGCAGGCCTGGCAGCATCTTTGAACTGGGGAGATTCCTTGCTGCCTCCTTTGTCCTGTATACCCATTAGAGTCAGTTGCCCAGGCTACAGATTTTTGTAAATAATTCTATTATCCATGTGTCATTCTTCTACTCCCCAGCCCTTTCCACCATTTATATGCCCTCACTCCTCAGTAATATTTTCCTGCACCTATCATTTGGCAATCTGAATGTTCCCCATACATTCTTTCCTGTATGCAGGACTTATTCACATCATGCAATCTTTTCTTCACTCTTTGGGCCTGAGACTCATGGACAGAACCACATGGCCATGGAGTATTGTCTTTTTCTTTTTAAAGATTTATTTACTTATGCATACTGGAGTATAGGCCGGAGGTGCAGGGATTCACCAGAGACAGATTGGGGAGCAGAACAGGCAGATTGACCAGGTACAATGCTGAGGTGAGCAGCAGGTGAGACAGAACAAGTCTGCTGTGCCATGTGGGTCACCTCCAGGGCAGGGGATTGAACTCACACAGAAGTGGCTGATGCCAGCTTGCAGTGCTGTGTCCTAACCCATTGGGCCTCTGGGGAGGGTGCTGGAGTATTGCCTTTAATCTTGGGTGTTCTTGGAGTGAGGACACAGTTGGCCTCCATCTTGCAGATTGAATGTATCCCTCTTGTCACAATTGAGATGCTGTGCTGCATGGCTGAGGGGCTTCAGCTTGGAAATGGGAAGCCGGAAGCCTGATGCAGCCATGAAACAGAACTTTTTTTTTTTTAAGATTTATTTATTTGTGCATACAGAACTGGGGTAAGACCAGAGGTTCAGGGGCAGTGAGAGGCTTCACCAGAGACAGAGTGGGGAACAGAACAGGCAGATTGACGAAGTACACTGCTGAGGGGAGCAGCGGGCGGGTCAGGAGAGGTCTGCCGCGCCATGTGGTCACCTCCGGGGCAGGTGGGAATCGAACTCATGCAGAAGCGGCTTTAGATTCTCAGTGTTGTGCTTTACCCCGCTGCGCCACCAGGGAGGGCCCCTGAAACAGAACTTTTAAGTCAAAAGTGATTCCCACTGGCAACACTGTCTGGTGAAAGCTGGACTTTTTACCAGTTTCACTAACTTCGTTGAGTTTCTCTCCCAGGGGTAGAAACAATTTGAAACCTTTGAAATTTATAAAGTCTAAATATTTCTAGGGACTCCCTAGCAGTGCAGGGGTTAGTCTCAGTGCTGTCAAGCTATTGGCAGCTATTGTGGCTTGAGTTTGATCCCCGGCCATGGAGCTGACCCACATGGGGCACCAGACTTCTGGTGCCCTCTGTTTCCCTCAGGAGGTATTTCAGTGGATCTGCCTGTTCTGTTCCTCTCTCTATTTCTCATGAATCTCTCCCCTCCCCACCCCACACCTCTGGCCTATAACCTATACAGTCTTGTGTGCATAAATAAATCAAAATGTTTAAGAAAAAATAAAACATTTCTGATAACAACATCCTTCTCTCCCCACCCCAGCACTTGAATCATATTTTCTTGTGATTGGGGGAAGAATGTATGATAAGAAATAGTAGTATCTTGCACCATATTGTTCATACTCACGGAAAGGAGTCTCTTGACTAGTTCAGTGAAAAATTCATAAATCCATGTTATGTATTCATTTTCTCTAAAATCTAAGATGTTTCCTCATCAGACATCCTCTTGATGATCAGTTAGATGTAGGTTTGCTTTTATTTCATATGTTTCTAGCCTGGATTTCAAGACCCCATTTTTTATTTTGAAAACTATCTAGCCTGCACTATATTCCATCAAAGGGAAGCCCTTTTTCTTGCACTTAGCCCTCACTGAGGACTCTTGTCTTAGTCATCGTCCCCCATTTAGAATAACTTAGTCTCCATATTACCAAAAATAATCCAGCTTCCTCTAACTCCTTTTCCCAAACAAATGAAAAAATCTATTAAAGTGCTTATAGGGGGCTGCTGGTGAATGGGTTTCATCCTTTTTAGGAGCTACATAGAAAAATTGCGAGGTTTTTGCAATTTTTGTTAGACTTAGGATAATATTCTTTCATTTTGATGTTGATTTTTCTATTTGAATGATAGGGGAATGTTTATTAAAATTGTTAAGAAATTGCACTGTTCATATATCACTGCAAGTTTCCTAAAATATCAAATAAAAATGAGTTTGGGAATAAGTCAATTTTTGGAAGACATTATTTAGGAAACAATATAAATGTTTTTGCTCATAGTGCTTATAAAAACAAACCAAAAAAAATGCAGTTTTCCAAAATTAATTTATCACATGCTTTTCTTGGATACAGATGTATACATACAAATAAAACTAGGGGCAAGGAAGTACTGTCACAGAAAATCTCAGTTATAAACCTTGTAAAGTTAGCACAGAAGATGAAGATGTTTTGTCTCTAGTCAGGAGAAATTCTAAATTCTCAAGGCAGTGTGACTGCTGGCAGTAGTCAATTTGATTGTCCATTTTCAGGGAACCTGCTCCCTCCAGGTGACAAGCAGCCAGCAGCCATGGTCAAGGAGGTGGACCTTTACTATATTAAGATAGACACCATGCAAGTCTCTTGCATTTTATCAATATTATATGCCAGAAGGTCCTGAAGTCAGTCACAATGCTATCTTTGCATGACTGCTATTGGACATATTACTATATTTTTACACTACATTAATCAGTTCATAAGTTGGATAATACAAGGAAGTTTGCATTGCAAGCAAGAGGCATAGGCTGCTCAGTGCAATCATAATTAATCACTTCATTGTTAATGGCATGGTGTCACTTGTTTGACAAAAAGTTATTCTAAATGGCTTGTACTCAAGCTTACAAATCCTTGGAGATTAATTTTAAATGGTAACCATTTGTATTGAAATAGGAAAAGAATCTCATTGAGATATGTCATTGAGAATCTACTACAGAACCATGACTGAGCCCTAACAGCTCAGAATTATGCTAAGAATAATGTACTAGTTTAAAAAGTGGGCCCAAGGCAGTGGTTATGTTAAAGAGAAAAAAGACTGACCTCTTAAATGAGCTGCCACTTTCCTGCAAAGATCCAAGAGTAAAGTTTGATTGATAATCCAAATTCAATTAAACTGCTACTCAGTTCTGATGTTCAGTACTAGAAGATTGTCCCACTAAATGATCTGACCAATTAAGGAGGTCAGAAATACACATGAGGTCAGAACTATGATGAAATTGTATTTTCACTGGAGTAAAAAAAAATTTCAAACCAGTTTTCACAGAGTAAAACTATTCTCTAACCCTGTATTTTTAATACTGGGTCTTGTTATTAAATGCATAAGCTGGTTTTAGTTTGCTGACTTCGCCCAGAAGTTACCATAATGGCACTCATTCCAAATCTTGTGTGAACCTGTGTTCTTGTCCAGCATCTAATGGCAGGGTATATCCCATTGACCCATGACTGATTAGTGAGTCAAGAAGGTGGGGACAATGAGTACATTAAAGCAGGGAAACCACTCTATCTGTGCTCACTTTCATGGCATTCTCAGCTATTTAGTGAAACACAACATTATAATGAAACACTAATCTCAGGCATGGAAGCATCTTAAAAGTTAATTTTCCTCTGTTCCCTTTGCCTACCTTCAGGGTACTGCTCGGTCTTTTTCTTTCATAAACTCTTCATTAGTGCTTCATCCTCATTCTTGGAAGTTATCTCTCCTTCCTCTGATATATCTTGATATTTTATCAGCGCTGCTTCTGTTACAAGGTCCTGTCAATATATAGTGTATTCTCAGAATCATCTTGCCCTGTAGCACTTGCACAGTGTCTTGCCTAGGGTTGGGCTTGATGCATGTGTTGGATAAACAATGAGATATAATTCTTCATTGGGATCCATGATGACTCTACAGTGGTTTAGGCAAAGCAGTTCATGGTGACATATTTTAGTCTAAGTTTGGAGGGCTCTTGGAGCTTGCCTTACAAGATCCTTATCCTCTCTGCCAAGGACACCACTAACCTCTCTATGAATACCTGCAGCAATGGTGAATTTACCTCTCCCAAGGCAGTTCCTTCCATTACAGACAGCTCCTACTGTGAATCTCCCTTGACAGTACTCTGACCCTGAGATAGATTTATTTTCCACTCAGCTAAGGCTACTTTAACTTAATTAGGCTAAAAAAGTTCTCTTGTTTTAATCAATCTAATGCCTAGAGCAGTCTGCATCCTGACTTTGCTGGAATTTTCTGCAGCCACTTCCCTTTAAATTGTTATTTCTATTATGGATTCAGAGGGCTGAAGACAGATCTAGTGAGTAGTTAGCTTACCTAACTTAATTTGCACAGGATAAAATTGAGCCTGGAGAGAGAAGGGGACTTGGTGAAGGTCAGGGGCTTCAACAGCCATAGCAGAATCCTCTGCCATATGCGGAGTGACCTGTCTGCTTGAGCTCCTGGTGGCTTTTTCTCCCCACGCTCTTCACACAGGCTGTATGCTGTATGTCATAACAGCAGCTTGCACTTTCAAAATACAATATAAATGGCTTGAATTTAATCATAAGGACAGAAAACTGTCTTCCTCCTCTCAAACTCTTACTTGTTCACTTGTGGGCTTATCACCCATGCCCAGGCAGACAATTGTCTGCTTCTGTCAACTGATGGAGGAGTGATGTTGGTGGGTGTTCATTCTCCTAAAGAGGAGAGAATCGGAAATTCATCATAGGAACATGCTTGAGTAACAAATTTGATGATATAATTTTAGCTATGAGACAGTTTTGGTTTTCAGAAAGGGATAATTTGTTACAACGTTAAGTAGCATTTAATGTTATCCACTGAAATGCATTTGGGTTTAGCACAGGAAACAGATGATATTTGGTCTGAAAACACTCTGTGAATTTACTTTTTTTCACAGATTGTTGCTTACTTTTTAAAAATTTCATGTTTTCCTGTGCCAGGGAGTGAGTTACACTAGGTTACATAACCGACAATAGTAAATTGGGGAATAAATACTTTGAGTCAAAGGTGGCTCTGTTTATGGGGAATGGATTTTAAAAAGTTGAAATTGTACATGTTTTACCTTTTTCCTGGAAGTAAAATATAAGGTATCTATGGGATAATGTGTTTAATTTTAGGCAAACTTTTGACTGATGGAGGGTTTCCAAAATAAATTTTCATTTTATTCTTTTCCTGTTCTTTCTGACATGCCATTTCAGAAAACTCCTTTATAGCTGTGTATTAAGTATTGTTTTATTTTAAATTCATGTTATAGAAAAATGAGTTAATCTTTAATAATTTCAAAATTTATGGTAAAGAGTTTTAGTTAATATTGTGCAATAGAACAAGTATTTGAAGTAGTAGGACTGGAGTGCACTAGTTTAGAGTCCAATACATCAGATAACAAGTAAGTATGGGGAGGAAAGGAATTATAATTATAATGGTTGTAAGTCTGGCATGTATCTATGAAAGTGTGTGATGGGTCATATTTTTCTGTGTTATGTTAGGACCAGCTAAGCTCAGTTACTCCATTAAAAAAAGCCATAGCCACTTTCATATTGCAAAAGATGGGTTCCAGATGGCTTTTCTGGAATCTTCTTCATTCATATCTTCCACAGAATAATGTCCCAATTTTATTGCTCTCCTTTGGATATTTGAGCATATCCAAAATATTTATCCTTTGCTTCCACTGTTCTCTTTCTGGTGTGCCCAAGAAATTTGTTTAAATTCAAGCACTAGTAAGGACCAGACGTAGTTTATATGTCTGTCTCCTCAAATGACAACTTGCCTGATTTTCCCAATTTGAAATAAATTTGTCTACAGCTTATTACTTATACACCTATTTAGCATTTATATCGGCTTCATTTTATGGTTAGCTCTATATCCTATTGATCTACTGAACTTAAATTTTGTGCCTTTTTCATTTGCCTTATAACTCCTCTACTTAATATCCCTTCACTCCTGTCCTGGTACAATACCTTTCACACTGCACAAACTCCATGATTATTTATGGACGTGGTCACTCTTTGTATGAGGTCTATCATATCAGCCCAGTTTTTAAAATTGGACCCTAAATAACAGGGGAAAAATAAAATATCTCTGATAATGATTATTTAAGATATATTTCAATATATTCTAAATTTTAGAATGTATGGGTCAAATCACTTCAATGCTATATGTAACCAAATGCGTGAGAATTGCTTATCCATCTGAAAAGTAAACTAGTATTACCCCCTAGCTGGAATTGACACAAAAATTCTGGGATTAATGATGGCCATAAACATCCTAGATAGTTAGATATAGATCTTGCCTTTCTCCATACTATCCCTAAACTAGGAATAAAATAAACTCCTGAGCAAATTTCTTTCTGATTTATATATATATATATCTTGAATTGGTTATTGTTTACACATACTTTTACAATCATAGGTGAGCATTATTTCATAATAGTTACACATGTTTAGTTATTAGATTATGTTCAATACTTAAAACATTTGCTTAACGTACTGTATTTTCTCACTATTGCCTAAAGCTAATATCACATTATTTCTTCCCCACACTTTTCATTGAGATATAACTTGCACACAGAAAAGTGCATTAAATACATACTGAAAATTTAATAACTATAATTTAAATTACCTGAGTAAACATTATCCCAGCCAAGAAAAAACATATTTTATATAGATCAGGAATAGAGGTCTCCTTGGTGGCTCAAGAGGTTAAGTCTCAGCATTATGAAGCTATGGGCAGCCACTGCAGCATGAGTTCAATCCCTGGCCCAGCTGGCTGACCCACATAGTGCAGCAGACTTCTCCTGTCTCACCTGCTGCCCCACTCAGCAGTGTATGTCAGTAGATCTGCATGATCTGCTCCCCACTCTATCTGGTGAATCCTCTCATCCCTGCCCCCACACCTCTGGCCTGTACCCCAGTTCTTGTATGCATAGATAAATACATCTTAAAAAAAAAAAATAAAGATCGGGAATAGCTATGAAAGCAGAGGGAGGGAACCATCCAAGCCAGTTGTAAGCTCACGTCTTTCCTCTAGTGTTTACACTCTCCTAACACAGCAATCCTGTCTTCACTTTATGATTTTGCCTGTTACACATGCATCTCTATGTAACCAGGCTGGTTTTATGTTTTTGAACTTCATATAAATGGAATCATAAGGCATGCATTTGGTTGTACCCTGTTTTTGCTTAACCTTGTATGAATGAGGTTCACTCAAGTTGCTCCATGTGACTTAAATACTGTGTGCTGTCCGTTCAATGGATATAACACAGTTTACTTATGTACCTTCCTGATAATAATAATTTGGGATATTTCCAGTTTGGAGTCATTATAAGCAATTTTTTGGGGGACAGGGGTTTGTGCATTTCTTTAAGGTTTATACCTAACATTGGCATTACTGGATCATAATATACATGAGCTTCCACTATATTTTATAATAGCACCTAACTGTTTTCTGAAGGGAGTCTATGAGTTTGTAATTCCCATCAGCAGTGAATGACAATTCCTGATGTTCCAAATCATGTCTAACACTGGTATCAGATGCTTACATTTTTCCAATGTTAAGAATACTTGATGTTAAATCATTGTTTAATTAACACTTATTTTATTACCAGTCACTTGAATATCTTTTTAAAAGATAATCTTATTGGTGATTGGGATTTTCACTTTTCAGTGTCATTTCAAGTTCTTTGCTTATTTTTTTATTGGGTTGTTTATCCTCTTCTTCCCTCCCCCCATTTATTTGCATTTTTCATTGTTTGCCTATCTATTGAGAATGTATATTATCAGTTTACAAATATCTTCTCTGTTGTCTCTGCCTTTTTTCAGAAAATCTTTTAGAAGTTCTTAATTGACATTAGGAACACTTGTCAACATTATATTTTCTTTTATGGAGTGTTGTGTTACTATATACCACTCCCCTGAGCTTGTGAAGTTATTCACCTATAGTCTCTTCTAAAAATTTTAGGGGGATGGTAAAGGAGTGGCAAGGAAATAGAAGATTAAAATTTCCCTTTTACACTTAGGTTTAAAATTCACCGACATGTGAATGTTTTATATATGGATACACATTATCATAGGTCCATTGACTGATTATCTGTCCTATCTACACTGATTTAGAGTATAAACTTGTATAAGTCAAATGTTTTGGTACATGGAGTTGTTTCTGAATTTCAGGCTAATTATTCCATTGGTCTGAAGTTCTATCTTTGTAATAAATGTTCATGAACAGCTTTGTAAAAATTTTGATAACTGGGCAAATTCTTCTTATTTTTCAAGTATTTCTTGGCTTTTCAGTCTTTTTAATGCTAATGTAACAGTAACAGTGCCTATTAATGCCATATACACTGACAATATCTGTTGACAACCTGACATATAATTTGTTGACTGTATGAATTAATTTCAGTTGAAATACTGTATTAGTGAGTTTTCTAATCGGTGAATCTTTCAAAAAAGTGTAGTGGTCTTTTCCTGATAAATTTGCCTCCTTTCTCCCCATCCCATTTTTCTGAAATATTATTCAGAAATAAAAATTATATATATTTAGATCATACAATATGATGAAAAGGCATAAAAGTGTTGATTCAATATATGTGAACACTATGAAATAATTATTTTTGAGGTTCTCTTTAATATTCAGTAATGATTTATAATTCCTCTTGTAGTAGTGATATCTTTTAAACATTGTTCTAAGGCAATTGATTTTTTGATTGTTGCTTTAAGTTGTCTTTGTTCTTGCTCATATTCCATCTGAGTCCTCTGAGCCCTTGCTCATTACTTCCCTAGCACTGTATCTTTACTCTGTCTTCCTCCACTGAGCTAGTAGTTCCTTTATTATTTGAAGACACTGTGCTCATTTAAAAAAAATCCTTCAGTAGCCACTATCTATTCTCCTCCCTTCCTTTTTATGACTGGCAGCTTAGATATCATAGCGTGCACTTCTGTCTCATGCTCTTCTCTTTCAGTTTCTGCCCAACTGGTTGTGATGTGAATTGTTTCCGTTGCCACACTGCATTTGCTCTGTCGGGGGCTTCTTGAACATTAGAACCAGGGTCATTTTTTGGCATTCCTTTATGTTGAACTTTTTGGATAATAAATCATTGTTGATAATGATAATACTATTAGTAAACAGCATAGTAATTAATAATAAAGTAATAATACCAGTGTAGCTTTGAGTGTTTTGTGTAATAGCAGTCTCTAGCAAGTTATTTTGCAAACCACATATTATTACAGATGAGATGGCCTACTCCATTGTTCAAGGTCATGATGAGTAAGTTCTGCAGTCCATCTGCATAATGTGTTGGTATGAACTCTGTCCAGTCATTGTCGCTCCCTTAGGTTCCAGACTCTTAACTCTCCTTTAGTTTTCCTTTGGACCACCTAGATTCTACTGTCTTTGTTTTTCCCTTCTCATTTGCCGCTTCCCTGACCCATAACCTCAGTCTGGTTCCTCAGAATAGTTCTTCATATATTCTCTTCTCTTTTCCTGTTCTTCCTTATGTGATTTCATCCCCTACTATGGTGTCAACTGTTAGTCACCACACTGACTTTATATCCAGGACCTAGCATGGTATCTGGTTCACAGCCAGTTGAATCATGAGTGATGAATTAATATATAATCTTATGGCAGCCAAATTTCTATCCTTTGCCCAGCCCTCAATTGACTGACAGATCTGAAACTATCATATATATATATTTTAAAGATTTATTTATTTATTCATACAGAGCTGGGGTACAGACCAGAGATGCGGAGGGTGAGAGGCTTCACCAGAGACAGAGCGGGGAGCAGAACAGGCAGAGCAAAGAAGTACACTGCTGAAGGGAGCAGCGGGAAGGTCAGGAGAGGTCTGCCGCGCCATGTGGATCGCCTCCGGGGCAGGTGGGGATTGAACTCATGCAGAAGTGGCTTAAGTTTCTGAGTGCTGTGCTTTAACCTGCTGAGCCACCAGGAGGCCCTGAAACTATCATATATTTTACAGGGTGGTTTCTGGATATCTCAACTCAATATTTACAAAACTGAGCTCATCATCTTTTTCTCCTAAGCTTGCTCTACTGGTTAAAACTTCTGGCTTTTATCCTGGTTAAAACAATACCCTGCACCTACTTGCTCATTCCATAAACCTCACATATAAAATATTCCTTTATCATGCCATTCTCACTTAAATCAGCAATCAAAATGTACCAGTGTAGATTTCTTGCATTCTGAAAAATATGCATGCCTCAGCTTCTGTAGCGTATTGGTTTCAGGAACCCTGTAGATACCAAAATCGGGGACCCTCAAGTTCCTCGTATAAAATGTAGTATTTTCATATAACCTATGCATTCCTCCCTTATGTACTTCACATCATCTCTAGATTACTTTAATACTTAAAAATTATATGGTGGCCCTCCCTGGTGGCGCAGCGGGTTAAAGCACAGCACTGAGAATCTAAAGCCGCTTCCACTTGAGTTCAACTCCCGCCTGCCCCGGAGGTGACCGCACGGCGCGGCAGACCTCTCCTGACCCGCCCGCTGCTCCCCTCAGCAGTGTACTTCGTCGATCTACCTGTTCTGTTCCCCTCTCTGTCTCTGGTGAAGCCTCTCACCGCCCCTGAGCCTCTGGCCTGTACCCTAGTTCTGCATGCACAAATAAATAAGTCTTTAAAAAAAAAAAGCCTTTAATAAAATAAAATTATATGGTTATCATACTATGTTGTTAAGGGGATAATGGCAGAAAGAATCAGTATGTATTCAGCACAGAGGCAACCATCACAGACCAAACTACACACCATGTCTTTTTCTGTCATCTTTTGAATCTGTGGCTATGGAACGTAGGGTCAGTGGTGAGGGTGGGGTTCCCTGAATTCAGATTCTGGAAACCAGATGCCCAGATGCTTTGTTACTTGGCTGATATTTTTAAAGTTTCATTTCCAATGTTATAAAAATGTGACTGAGAATACTGAGTTGTGTACTTCACTAGATTGTATTGGTGAACAACCAAATACTCAGTTTTCTGCCACTTCATCCTTTCCAAATGGAACCACATTTCATGCTCACTGTCAGGGTCTCTGTGTGAAGTTTCTATGATAACCTTTTGGGAGTCTGTTGTTTTGGAGTGCTGATTTCTGGCTAGCAGAAACAAAATAAAGGTTGGAAAGTTAGAACAGAAAATTTGATATTAAGTGTGGTGAAATTAACAATTACTATCTTTTCATAATAATGAAGGTGTATCTAGAGCAAATGGAAATTTTACCAAGTAGGCAATAAACATAGTATATTTATACATTATGACTTATGAAATTCTTTTCTGCCAGAATTTTATACTGTGATGGACACTATAATAGAGGAAGGCTGCTGGTGTTGCCATTTTAGCCATTTCAGGGATTGGCCAGACTAATGAGGTCATATGCATTTCCGATGCAGATAAGAGAGTAAGAACATTACTGAGGACATTCTGGCCCATGGGGACGTCATCAGACTGCCTGCAGTATCAGCCAAGTCTTCTATTGAGACTGCATCACACCTGACATCTTCCAATGCCCAGTTTTTGCTTCTTGCTCTTTTGATTCCATCCATAGTTGTTGCTCTCAAGAGCATCGTTCAGTAAACTTCCTGCATGCTGACTTCTGTCTCAGAGCCCCCTTCTAGGGAACCTCTCTGCAATAATCCTATGTAAAAGCTTCATGCAGCTTTGACAGAAGAACATAGATTGAATGCTGTGAGACTCCCACTAGCACAGGGAACTCAGGCAGTTTGCCAAGTAAGCACGATTTCTTCATTCTGACAACATTTGTACATCTTGCACCCTGAGCAACACAGAGATGAATAAGGTTCTTTGTCCTCCAGTGAGGGAGACACACAGACACATATTTACAATTCAGTGTAACATGTGTAAGTACTGTCACAGGGGCTTGCACAAAGTGTACATGGAGAACAGGTGAGAGAGCCATTACAACTTCTGGTGCTTTGAAGATCTCACAGTAGGAGATACTTGATCTGAAAATTAAAAGGGTAAAGATGTGAAAGAGAATTTTAGAATGGAGGTGAAAAAGCACAGAGGCCAAAAAGGAATGGGAATGCTCAGGAATTGTTTAGCAGCTGTATAAAAAAAATCTAGCTGGAAGAGGGGTTGATGGGATGAAAGGAAGAAAGGAAGGAAGTATGATGTCCCTGAAAGGACCAGTATTTCTATGGTAACATTGAGGAACAGCAGTTAGTAAAAAACTGAGCGATGATGAAAGCGATAGAAGGAAACAGAGTAGAGTGTTGCATAAAATGTGGGGAAGAAGAAGAAATTGAAGAGGCAATAATACCATCTACATATTCTGGAGATGTTCTTTCTCCTGTCTTCTCTCATGTTCCAGATGTTTAATGGGAAAAGAACTGCAATCTATCTAAACCTTAAGTCCACAGCAAAATGGACAAATAAGTGGTGGTATATTTGTAAATAGAATTAATGGAAAGCAAAAGAATAAATCTTAACAAATGATGTTGAGAGAAAATCAGATAAACAGAAAAGACAGATTAAGTTAAACCTGTGGTACTTAGAAATACTTAGGTGGCAAACATGTAAATGTAAGCAAGAACAATGAGTACTCTTGATCAGGATAGTGGCTGCTTGACAAGAAGAGGGAAATGGGGTGATAATGAAGGGAACTTGTGGCTCCTACTATGATCTGGGTGGTACTTTTATGGGGATTTCCCTTGAGGGAAGTTTCTGGGCTGTGCACTTTTGATAAGAGTTTTTCTATGATGTGGTTTATATTTCACAATAGGTAGGGTTAAAATGTAGGCAAATGGAGGGATCAATTTCATAATAGCAGCAGCTTCTGGTAGTTCATTTCAGGTGGGTGGTGTGGAGGTTTCTTTTGGCTGGGTGGTGGAGCTTAAAGAACACAATCTAGAATTGCATACTCTATCTTTCCTGATTTGGTAGGAAGAGGAAAGATCTAGAGTGTTGTAGGAAATAACTTTAAATAAGTTTCAATTGGTCATATACCTAAGCTAAAAGTCCAAAACATGTGGACTGAAGTAAGTACATATGAATGAAACATTATAGCCAGTGGTTAAAACTCTTGGTGAGAAGCAAATAACCTTTTAGTTGTTTTTTAATCAGGCTTTGGAAAACTTTATTCATAGTTGTTATTTAATATGAATCAAATGAATTATTCTTAGCAACTTGGAATTATTAAAAGTACTACTTGAAAAAAAGCTACTTTGTAGCTTAGAAGCATGTCATTATTCATTTGCTTTGAAGGAACTAGAACCTTAGGTATATTTGTGCTTTTTTAATTTTAGCATCTTATTTTTATTTTGATGTAGTTTTGATGCAATAACAACACATTTAACTCAATGAATATCAGAATATTAAGTTCCCAAGCATGTCTTCCCCTTGTAGTTAAGCATTGCTAAGAGTAAGAAGGAACTTTGAATGTTACTCATTCCATTTACGTGTTGGCCAGACTGTGGATCTGAGGCCTTTGAGACTGAATGTCCACACACAGGCCACACAGTGATTGGGAAGCCAAGGTTTCTCGCCTCTCAGACCAGTGGCCTTTTCTCTATAGCACCCCGAAGCCACAGGTGAAATCTTGTAATAATTTTTCCAAACAGGTTCTAAGGGTTTGTTATTAATGGAATTTGGTCTGTACCAATAAGGCGCTGTTCAGTATTTGGAATTTGTTTTCTTTCAAGTCGTAGTTGTAAAAGATTTAATACATGGTTAAGTTTGATTTGGGGTTGGTATCATTCATATAGGGATAACTTGTTTCTTTTGGAGAATGTGATTGGAATGTGAGTTGAGGGATGGAATTTCGCTGTCAGTATAATTCAGCGCAAGCCTCAGTACTGAGACTCAAGGTCAGCCACTTCCACTATGATGAACAGTTACGGTGTCTCATTCCAGAACCTCAGATACTTTTTGGATAGCTAGTGCCTCTGATAGAGGGAGCAAAGAAGTCCCTGAATGATTAAGTGGTGGGTCTGGGACTGTATTCTCATACAAACCTTGACCTTCAGGGAGCTTATTCTTAGTCTGACCTTATTCTTTTTATAGAAAAATTACCTTCTTTGAACAGCATTGTCTCTTGTGACATACCAGGTGATGTAGGGACAAAATTCTCAATTTAGTTCTCATCTGGATTTTTTTTTTAACCATTGATTCTGTCTTAGGATTTATGTTTTGCAGACTGAGAAATTGTTATTCAGATCTTTATAGCTGTTGACCTTGTTACTGTCAACAAAACCTTCTGGCTTGTCTCCTCACTGGATTCTTTCATCATTTATGACCCTCAACTTGCTTACACTTAGTCAACACTTTGGGCCATTCCTTATGTGTAAGAACTAACTCATCTGTCACACAGTAGATGTCTCAAAAGTAAATTACAAGCCTGGCTGACTTTTGTGCATGCCAGGGCACCTAGGACACTGATGTATGCAGAGGAAGTTTTCAAAACTTCTTAGTTAAGCAAAGAGAAATGCTTACTTACCTGTACTGACTAACTTGCTTTTTGAACTCTGGACAGCATTTAATGATATGACTCTAGGTGCTTTCTTCTCTCCTTGGCTCACTGGTCCTCCAGTGTATCTGGGCTTCAGGAAAGAGAATTTGCAGCGTTTCCTCTGACACCATCACCAGAAGGATGGCCTGCGATTTCTATTTTCCTTCCTTAGATTTTAAGAAAGCATTTAGCAAATTCTTGAGTATTTTTTCTGCAAATATCTATTTTATATCAAGCTACCCTTCATCATGAGACAGAATACAGAGCTATAATAAAAGAGCAAAATATAAAGCAAATAGAAATATCCAGGCTACATGTAGTAATATAATAGCTTAAAAACTTATTTTGCTGTTATCAGTGTCTACATTTTTTTCCCTCTGGCTTTAGTATTCATCAGTTACCTGCAATTCTGCCAGACTCTAAGAAAGAGCCCCAGGATTTGGCTAGACTGAGACCCCTTAGGTTCCCTGCAGGCAATTGCAGATTTGCTTTACTGACCTGAGGTGACTGTTCTTACTGCAACCTTCACTCTTCAAGCCTGAAATCGAAATGATGTTATCCCGGAAATTCTCAGCAACCCTGGGAGCTACGTCTTTTTAAATAGTTGTTGATTTTGTTCCCTTTAATCATCTCACAGTTGCATTTACCTCATAGAAGCAATAGATATTTTCACATCTGACAGGTGAGTTTTGAGAAAATGGGTACTAAAGTATATCCCCAGAATCTAAAAGGCATGTTTCTCATCCCTCTTGCTTGTGAACCTCATTGTAGATCAAGACTTGGTTATCTGGGTCATTTTTGTCTTTTTCTGCATAAGTATCTCTCCTTGATTTTATAATCAGAAGCATTTCTTACTGATGTAATCGTTCACTTGCACTAACTGGCTTACTTAAATTTTCTGCTCATTAACCTGCTTTTTTCATTTTATTCTGAATTTGTAAAGTTCTTTGGAAACTAAAGACATCTTTCAAGTACTTTCAAGTATATATAGTTATGCATATGCATTTTATGTTAATAACTGTATTATCAGCATGTACATGTTCTACTACATCATGTTTTATATATTAGGAATATATTGCATCTATTACTCAGTGACTTGAAGTAGGTAGCACTGTAAAGTAGGTAGAACAGATTATACAGATAGGGAACTGAGTCAGAGAAGTTCTATGATGACTGTCACCTTGCTTATCAAAGGCAATGTTCATACTGAAATGTGGGTGAAATGACTGGAAACACATCTTCCAGCCTCTTTATGGGAATGTTGTCCTCAGCATCCCAGAAATGACTTGTGCTGTCTGTCTGCTCACAGAGTTCCTTCCCGCTGCCAGTCATAAGGTAACCTAGTTTTCAAGGCTCAGTTCAAATTCATTTCCTTCCTGAAAGCTGTCCCTGACAAAGTCAATCAGGAATTTTTTTTTTTTCTCCCTCATAAGTATTTGTCATTTATCTGATGTCTTTTGTATTTTCTCATATGTGATTTTGGGTATTTGCTGACTATACCAAGTTAGATATTTATGGGTAAAGAAAGGAACATGGACTTTGGAGTCACATAGACTTGGGTTCAAGTTTTGGTGCTTACTTCCCAGCTTTGTGACTTTAGTTCACTGCATATTCATCAAAGTGGGCATTTATTCATTTAAAATAGTGTGGAACTTTAGCTATACACAGTGATAAAAAAGACACAATAAGGAGTGTGTATGAGAGAGAGGCAGTTTGCAAATAATCAAGAGACAAGGATTAAATGATCTGAAAAAGAAAAGTAGATGGTGCTTCAGTGTCTACAGGTCAGGTCCACATTAGAAAACTGGCCATGAAGGCCTTCCAGAAAGTGGATACTGACCTGACACCTGGCAGATGTGCAGTCTTCTTGCGAGACCTGAGAGTAGCTCCAGGTAGGAAGCCTGGGAAAAGTGAGGTGCCCAGGTTTAAAATAGGTAGCTTGGGGCTTAGTAAAGAAAAGGGGAGGTGCTCCATATGTGGGGGAGACAGTGGACACGTGCTGTGACCAAGCTGGTAACTGGAGGAACCTTTAGATGGTGGTTAGGAGTTTGCATTTTACTCTGACTGCTTTAAGAAGCCAATGGAAAAAAAAAAAAAACAACAAAAAAAACTTGCATGGTGGTGATGGGGGAAGGGCAGCGAATGGACTGATCTGGAAAAGCACTTAGTACAACTATTTGATAGTTTAGCATTCAACAAAGATTTTATTCTGTTTTTATAGATGCATTTTAATTTTATAACTAAGCTCCTTAAGTGCAGCGGCTACAGGTATTTTTATTGTAGCTCCTACTCAGAGTGGCACACTGTGACACAGGAAACCTGATATGGTGTGTTAGATGAGAGATAAGCTGAGTGTAATCCGCCCAGGTAGAGGTTTTACCATTCTGAGTAATTCAGCTAAGCTCTCCGATTCTGCCCGTGCAGCATCACGTCACAATTAGGGGGTTCTTTGATGACTTGTGTGATAGGAACTTGTGTATAGTAGAGTACATAAGGATGCATCATTCTCAATTCAGTCTATATGAATTGCCATTCTGGAAAAACAGTGACTTTTGTAAAATCATTAGGGAAAGAAAAGGAAAACCAGCCTACAACAACCAAGTATAAGGGATGAAGATTCCATTTAACATTTGGAAAAGAAATAGCTTTAGAAAAGTCTTTTTTTTTTTCTTTTTATTTGCCACACCATCTGCTTTTCTGATAAGAAGAACTAGTGAGTTCTTTATTGAGATACATACTGTTACTTAGACCTTGAAAGTTTATTTCTTTTTGGAAATGCCAAGCATTTAACATTTTCTATACTTCTGAGCATGATTTCCTTTTCTTTTTAACCGAGATCAGGATAGAAACCTCTTTATCTGGGTTTCCTGGTAAAGGTTCCTTTCTAAAGGACAGTCTCCCAAGAACCAGTTGTCACTGTTTCTGTGCAGAAGTGGCAAGAGTCTCACATTCCCCTTTGTATGTTCACATTCAGATCACTCACTTGGGGACATGTACTGGTTTTTAAATTGCAGCTCTTTGGAATTAGTGATGCCCCTTGGGTTTTATGCAACTCCAAAACTGAGCCAAATTAGCTCTCCTCTGAATTCGTGGCCTTTTTTGTTGTTTCTCCTCATTTTCTTCATAGAAGGTCACCTTAGGTGGATTAGACACACTGGCTTCAGTTTCAACATTCATTTAAAAACATTTGTTTGAAAAAAAATTTGTTTGATTTTCATCCATCCATATAGCTTTAGCACAATCCAATAAAGAAGATAAAACTGTAATAAGTTAAGACAAACCATTGTTTCATGAAATACTCTTTTTATCACTTAAATCTTTAAGCTACATATTTTTTTGATAAAACATTGTAAGACCACAAGAGCAAAGTAGAACCAACCCATGACATAAAAAATAATTTTAGTCTTTTGATTTGCTCATCTGTAAATGTTGTAAGTGTAATTTAACTTTTGTTTCTCAACCCAAATAGAAATTTCTTCAGGGCTCAAGTCATGCCATTAAATCCCTGCTACTTCATAATATCAGAGACTTACTGCATAGCTAGTAAATCAAATAGTGTTTTGAGGCAATAGACTTTGTATTGTTGTTTGATGATTCTCTCCTGCAGTGTGAAACCTTATAATACCTTACTTGTCACAGTAATTAAACTATATTTAATGTCTGAGCCCTTGAACTTTGCACAGTGAAAAGGAAGCTAGGAGTACTAACAATGCCTTATCTTATGCTAAGTAAACTGTAGCATTTGTGTTGTTAATTCAGGCTTTGGAGAAAAAAAAGCTTATGTATCTAATGAACAGGAGTATTCAGAATTACAGAACATCTTTTGGAAGCTTTCTGCACAAAGGAAAGGTTGACATGCTAGCAATGTTTAAATGTCTGGAATAGTGAGTTTTTCTCTAAGTTTTTTTTTGCAGCAAAGTCTATGATAACAGTGAAACAAATGATACTTTTTAAAGTTCTATGAAAATAAAAATGCATGATTCTGGTCTCTGAGGTATATTGTGAAAGATTGGACAGCAAAATGTTAGTCTGTAGTCATTTATCATGAGAATAAAATAGAGCTAGACTAGTCCAGGTGTTTTGAGCCATCAGCTCTGAATCTTCTTTCCAGCCTAAGAAATGCTTGCTACTGGACATAAATTCTTGCTTTAACACTCAAACCTGAATTTACCTACTACTTCATGATCTTTGACATCCTAATATCTTACAAAATTATTATATATAAGAACTCCCTATAATTACCTGTTGACACTTGTTGACGTTGAAAGGAGAAGAGAGGTAGAGGATATATTTTCAATAGCTTGAACTGTGGACTCAAATAATGACTTCTTACTACCTCAAAAAATTGGAATTATAGGTATTTATTAAAGTCAATTATGCTGTTAGGAACATTGTTTTAAGATTTTTATATAATATTGATTGCTCAATGATTGTATTAAACTGGCAAAAGTAACTTTAAATAACAAATACAATTGCAAAAAATTCAAAACTGTTGACTTTGTTCATTAGTAGTAGATTGTATTTCTAGTGCAAATTGCAAAGCAATCTGACATAAGGGTTGAAAGGAGAATACTATAATACTATGTGGGTTTTAGTGCATGGTGCAAGGTAATAATCTAGTTTCTTTTTTTTTTTTTTTTTGCACATAACAGTCCAGTTTTCCTAGTACATTCGCTGAACAAGCTTTCTTTGTTCCATTGCATATTCTTTGCTCCTCTGTTGAAGATTAGCTGTCCTTAAGCCTATGGGTTTTCTATTCAAATCCACTGGTCTGGATGTTTATTCTTCTAGTACCATGCAGTTTTGATTATCATGGATTTGTAGTAGAGCTTGAAGCATGGGAGTGTGATGCCTCCATTCTCTTTCATTTTAGTCAGAAAAGTTTTGGCTATTTGAGGATATTTGCAGTTCTGTATAAACCTTATCAATATTCTATTTTATTTCTTTGAAGAATGTCATTGAGATTTTTACTGGAACAGAATAGTGTTAACTACACTGTTTTTGGTAGAATGGCCATTTTAATGATGATAATTTTTCTTTGTATAGGTCTTTTACCTCTTTTGTTAGGTTTATTTCAAATTATTTGATTTTTTAAATTGTAAAGGGGATAGTTTTTTTTTTATTTCCACTTCTGATTGGTTTTTTGTGTATAAGAAGGCTACTGACTTTTGTATGTTGATTTTATATCCTGCTACCTTACTGAACTAGTTAATTTACATAACATACTTCAATAACATCTTTAACAATGATCACCCAAAGCAGGGATAGTGAAGGAAAGTATAAAACAGCTGGGGCTACATCAAGTTAAAGAGCTTTTCTGTACAGCAAAAGAGACATTACATAAAACAGACAACTCACTGATTGGGAGAAAATTTTGCACACAATATTAATGACAAAGGACTGATCACAAAGAAAAACAAAGAGCTGATGAAACCCAACAAAATAAAGGGAACAACCCCATCAAAAAAACGGGCATAAGAGTGAAAGAGACACTTCTCCAAAGAGGAAATGCAGATGGCCAGCAGGGATATGAAAAAATGTTCAACATCACTTGTAATAAGGGAAATGAAAATTAAAACAACAGTGAGATACCATCTCACACCAGTGAGAATGGCACATCTTGAAACAACTAGCAACAACAAATGTTGACAAGGACGTGGAGAGAAAGTAACTCTCCTACACTGCTGGTGGGAATGCAAACTGGTACAACCATTATGAAACACTGTTTGGAGGTTTCTCTAACTACTGAAAATGGAGCTTCCACAGCAATCTCACCCCTAGGTATCTACACAAAGGAGACAAAAACTGATTCAAAAGGACAACTGAACCCCCCATGTTTACTGCTGCTGTATTTATAATGGGGAAGACGTGAAATCAACCCAAGTGTCCCAAAATAGATGACTGGATTAAAACAGATGTGGTACATATACACAATGGAATATAATTTAGCAATCAAAAAGGATAAACTCACACCTTTTGCAGCAACATGGATGGAGCTGGAAGGGATATTGCTTAGTGAAATAAACCAGAAAGTAAAAGAAAAATACAAGATGGTTTCATTTGTAGCAGGAGCATAAGGCACCAGGAAAAAAAAAAGCAATTAGAATAAATAAAAAATACAATGAATAGCTATAAGCTAGAGACCCCAGAGGGGTGTAGAGGGAATAGGATCAAATCTAGGGTGTGGTGGGAAGAGTGCACAGAACTATGGTGATGGCACACAGGTGAACTGGTGGTGGGAAGTCCATGGAGATTACAGCTGAGATGAAAAAATGTACAAAATGAAGAATGATGTAAAAAAAAAATAAAAAAGAAGAGAGAAATATTTATATTTTCCAGTGAATTCCATTTTCTTTGGAAAGTTGAAGAAACTTACATAGAGTAACAAGTTCATTGAGATACTATGCATAATTGTAAAAGCGCAAGAGACCCAAATAAGTGGATAATAATTGTAGAATGCTTATATAAATTGGGATACCTCCTTCCAATAGAATATTATGTTGCCTTTAAAGTCATGGATAAATAGCACCATAAAGATGATAAAAATATCTATTATGCTAATAGTAGGTTGATTCTTAAATCATGTTCTTCCAATATTGCAATTTTCAAATTGTTGGGGTTATCCAGCTACTACCTCACTTAAAAAAAATGGTTAACTAAAAAGTAAAAGTTTCATTGATTAACATATTTTCAAAAAACTTTGGAGTTTATAGATTTTATTAGATGGTAAATAGTTACATTCCATGGTTTGCCCTATTTCTGCAACCTTCCTGTGAGAAATTCATCAAGTGCTTGTCATCTGAAGGTGTTGCTAATTCATCAGCCCAACTAAAATTTCTTGAACTATTTTCTGTCTTTTGGTGTGTGGGTAGGTGGAGGTTGAGTTATTTTCTTCATCATTTTCTACTTCTTACTTGCTTCATATTAGGTAGATTTTAGGTCTTCTGGGTTTGTCCTATCTTCACCTTTCTCTTACAGTTCTCATGTTTTTGTTCTGTTGTATTGAATACTGAAGGATTTCTTAGCACGCTGTTCTATTTTGATAATTCAATTTTAAACCCATATCATTCTGATACTGCCTTTTTCATTTAAATAATTCTAGCTTTAATTAAAAATTATTATTTAGGTTGATACATAAAAAACTCTACATATTTAGTGTATACAACATGATGTGTTAGAGCTAGCTATGTACTAGTAAAATCACCATCCATGACAGCACCATAAACATATACAATTAATTCTTTCTTAGAGTAGCCTCATTAATTTTTGTGGGTATGACATATTTTCAAATCTCTGAGCATGATACCTCATTTTTATTTTTAAGTTATTTGCTATTTTTTAAACTTTGCTCATAAATTCATTTTTTGGTTTGGTCTAACATCTCTTTTCATATTGGCTTTTCTGAAATATTTGTATTTATAATTGAGAGCTTAAGTTGGTAAGTAATGATAATTAGAGCTAGTCTTCTAGGCAAAAGTGAATAAAAGAATTCTCTTGGTCAGAGAATTCAGAGTATTTATTGAGGTGTTTTGTGTGGAGAGAGGTAGGGTTTGGGACCAGGTCACCCTTTCTTCTAGACTTGCCAGAGATTTCTCTTGATAGATGCAGGGGCTTGTTCACGAGCAGACTGTACATTACCTGGAGCACCACTGTGTAATGTCCCTCTTTTGCCCAAATAACTTTTGTAAGTTTTCTATGATGGCTGTTGCTTTTTGTTTAGAGAGCTCTCGCTCAGCCTTCTACACTCGTCACTCCACTGCCCATTTGCTCTTCCAGATCTGATGTCTTTCCTCTTGGTGGTTGTGCTTCTGTAGAATACTGACTTTTCAGTAGTTTTCTCTTAAGCCATTTTGATGCTGCCGGTCCAGCTCAATTTGATTTTTTTTCCATCAGTCTTTTCCCATCTGCCTGTATCTTTTAGAAGTTCTCCACTGTTCTGGTCTGCTGCTGGCACCCTTCCCAGGTATCTATGCTACCATGGATTCATTCTTATTTTTAAATTTCTTCTGTTGTGTGAGTGGCATTATGGGAGGTAGAAAAAAATTGATACATTTGCTCAGATATCAATTATAAAGAAGTAACAACTCAGTTTTTAGTACTAATAAAATTAGCTTCTTTCTTCAGAGGAATCAGCATAGTTTGCTTAACAGAGATTATCAGCTTTCTGTTTGAGTTTTGAATTCAGAAATAGTAAGTTTCAGGTCCTGTGAATTTGGCTAATTCAGAAATGGTAAGTTTCAGGTACTGTGTCATGCACTTTGTTCACATTTTTGCATGTCTTTATAACTAAGGAATTCAATATTATTTGCCAGTTTTATAAATTCAGAAACAAATGCCTGGAGAATTTGTAATATTAATGATTTTTAGCTATGTGATCCTTTTTAAAGTCATAATTTCTAAAAGGACAAATTGATGTGAATATACAGTACTGGAGATTTCATAACATAACTTGAAGTACTAAGTTGTATGGTTTTGTAATTTGGTTCAAAACTACTGTTAGATGTACCTTTTCTAATTGAGATTTCAAAGAAGACATTAAATGCTTGCATTGGTTTTGGAGTAGATAGCTTCTTCATCCACTAAATATTTAATTTTTCCTGATATATCATTGTTTGACCATTTTATTTATCCCCATGGAGGCAATGATCACTTTAATAGATTCTTTAATGTGTTTATTTATCAACATTCATTTGTTGGCAACAACTTCCATGACCTAAATATGAGCTATATCTACTTCTGTGGCATAGGGATGACTATACTATAATAAACATTTGTGATAAAGAAAACCCATCGAAATGACAATATTTATGAGAAGGTATGAAACACAGCATTTTTGGTTCTCTTAAAACTTTAAATATCTACTTATCTTTAACAACTCATCTGTGGTCATTTATAATTTAGAGACTCTAGTCCAGTGTATTTCTTCAGGTTGCATTAATGACCACAGAGCTCTGGGGAAAGGAAATTTGCTTATGTTTCTTGAAATATGGAAAATTAAAAAAAGATCTTCTAAACATAAAAGATAAAACCATTCTTCAAAAAAAAAACTATGAGTAAAATCATGGTAATTATCTAATATTAAAGACATTATTTTAGTGGCAGAATATGCTTTAACATGGCTATAACTAGTGGTTTCTCCAAATAGGTTTGAACTTCAGGATTACCATTTGCCAACTCATGGCATCGAGAACTAGACTAGATGAACTAGAGTAGATTAAATTCTCGAAGGAAAAGTAAGAAAAAAAATATCTTTAGCACCCACAACCTCCAGCAGTTGACTGCATTTTATTTATAATTGATATTACTTCAACTAAGTTAATTAAAAATGCAGATAAAACATTTCATTTTAGTTTAGTTATACTTGAGTGTGTTTTCTCTACTTTTCAGCCATATTTGATCATTTGCAAAGGAATTACTGTGGTATACCTGGTATTTAGATAATTTCTTACTCCTTCTTCCCTCCCTTTCTCCTTTCTTCCACACCCACCTCCTTTTCCCACCACCTCTCCTTTTATAAATGAGAATTTTGAATTTCTTATAACAGAAAATCAAGATTTCACCAAAATTGTGGAAAAAAATGAATTCTAATGATGCCTGAATTAAATGCAAATGTGACTGTATTTGAATCTTTACTTGAACAGACATTTTTGATGAATGACCTTTTATCTTTATTACTGATAATAAACATAGTCTACATTCACTATCAAATATTTCTAAAATAGAGGAAAATATATAGAAAAGAAAAATCAAACATCATTTCACCACCTGAAGATATTTGCTTTACTAATACTTTTGGTGCATGAGTGTATACAAATATACTCACATTTTTATAGCATATTACACATACATTTTAGCCTTTCTAAAAGATCAATTTCACTGGTTCTGACTGGAGTCAACCTAACTTTCTAAAATGAATGAAGTGGGGCATCAAGATATACTCTGAATGAAAACATGGTCTCATTTCAAATTGATCTATTACAGAAGAATTTTACAATCTTTGAGTGTTCTAAATATCTAATTCAATCATATTACTTTAATTTGTAATCATTAAGAGAGTGTAGAAAGATTCCTATGTAATTCTGATTTGGTTATTGAAGTCTTTAACTTGCAAAGGACTAATAAATGTTACTTTGAAGAAAGATTTAAACTCATTCTAAAGAAACCATCATAAATGTTCTGCTACCAAATTGTGTTGAAATGTAAAGTTAATAATGTATTAGTCACTGCTCTAGAGACAAAAGGTAGTTGGTGTAACATGTGATACATCTAGACTAAACCTCTCTTAGGAATAGGGCTGTAGTCAGGGTTGTTGTGTCTGATTTGGAAGACCTCCTTTAAGAATAAACAAATTTAATGACACCTGGAATAGTCAATAAAAATACATATCCATAACTCCAATGCAGTGAGTCCTCCAGGAGCTGTGGAAGGAGCCCATGCAAGTGAGCAGCCCTGAGTGTGAAGCTTCATTAGCTTCATGTTAAATTTTCCTTGACTGAGGAGTTAGAATTAATTTTAATTTGAGAGGCATAGTTACATGATGTTATTGATGGTGGATTTAGGATTTTTTCCATGGAAAAAAGTGGTGGGTGATTGGTATGGAGAGCAAGAGACTACACTAAAGTTTCAGGTCCTACCTGAAACTCTGTGGTCTGATGAGAGGCATATCACTGGCTCATGTTAAGATTCAGTAGTCTCAGAAGGATGTGTGCACTGGCAGCCAAATGAGAAGACCAGAGCAGAAGCAGAAAGTTCCATCCAGGAACCAAGAGTAATCACACAGGTAGTGCTGGATGGATGCAGGTATGCTGTTTATGGATGGTGTTTGCTCTTAAGGTAGACTGAGTAGAGGGGCATCTGGACTCAAGGGATCAGAGATGGGAGGGGATAGACATCCATGTCACAATGGTAGACATTTTTGAGTCCTGGGCAGATCTTTCTGCCAACTTTCCAAATTTCACATTGTGGAAGGAGTATATGATTTGCAATGAGAATATTTGTGTGTCAGTTCTCTTATTGCTTCTTATGAACTGTGGAATCTTGGACTAAATTCTGTCTTCCAAAACACACTGGATTTAATTCACAGAATTACTTTTCTCATGAATCTAGTTGGGGCTTGCTTCTGCTTAAAGTGGCATAAGTTAGAGTGGCTCTAATGGAATGATGAAACCTCACTCAACTGCCTCTGGGGGTTGATGCTGGCTTTGTGTTGGGGCCTTTGGCTGTGACCATGTCACATGGCCTCTCCATGGGGGCCACGTGGCTTCCTTGTGTCCTGTGGCTGTCTTCCAAAGGCGAGTGCACCTAGATGCCCTGGCAAAACTATATCCTATCTATGGCTTAGCTTCAAAAGTCACTCAGGGTCACCTCGAGAGGAGGGAACACAGACTTCATTTTTCAGTGGAGGAGTGACAATGTCACATTGTGAGAAGAACACATGGATGGGATATTTTGGTATCACTATCTTTGGAAAATGTAATGTGCCATAAAGTAATAGTAGCACAGGTTTATTGAATACTTAATATACATTAAGTGCTAAGTGTTTATATGCATAGGTGACCTCATATAATTTGTCACTATAGCATTCTTGGAAGATACTGTTATTGTCTCTTTTTCAGGTGAGGACAGTGAGGCTCATGTGGCTTATATTAGCAGAAATTCAACTTATAAGAGGTGGAGTTCAGATTTAAATCCAGGTGACTAGAGCCATAAATTCTCTTAATCCTTAATGGCAGATTTATTTTCAGGATTAAGTTAGCCCTTATGTGAACTAAAAATTTGTCATGTAGCTTTAAGACTTTTTAAAGAAAAACTTGGGAAAATTGTTAGAACTATTGGCATTTTAGACTTAGTACAATGAATGTGTGCAATGTGTGTCTAGTTAAATGATTAGATTAATATCAATAAATATTAGTAATGGAGTTTGGCAATTTTCAGAAGGTAAACCCTTTGACAGTCTTTTCTTTTTCACTCTCTGGTCATTCTTTGCCCACCCAGCATCTTTGGCCAGGCTGGGTGTTGCCCTTATGAAATCAGAAGGCTCAATTCACAAGAAACCTTGGAGTGTAAGTAGTTTACTATGGTTTATTAAGTGTGCAGTTTGAGTGAGGCCTCCAGAAAGAATGTGATTTTTGAGCATAATTTATTTTTTTTTCCTCAGATGTTTTCCAGCAAATGTAAATTTTCTAGCAGTTTATGCAACCCCAAGCAGAATTTGGAAGTTAAATTTTGGGTATTTTTATTGGAATTTTCCTCTATCACCTAGTACTATTTGACCAAATAATGATATGTGTGCAGTGCAGGAAGGAAATCAGAAGGCAACATTCCCCATGATCCTAGAGCTTGCACTGCATGAGAAGCAGTTTCTATAAAGCATGACTGGTTTTACACTGACAGAGAAATTTGTCATTCAGGATATAGGGATATCTTTTCTTGAGGTATACTTGTCTCGCTAAATAAGACAAAGAATGCCCATGTGTATTTGTGAGTGTGTCTGTGACAGGGGAATCAATTCCAGTTACTCTATGAAACACCACTTTGTGTCTGTCCTATAAAGTCACGGAGAGGAGGTTGTGGGTCGACCAAGGACAGAATCCCATGGAGTTATATCTGTAATTCACCAAGAGAAGGTGCTCCAAGTATCTTGGGAGGGTGGCAAGGTTTGGGTTCACCTGTATTGAACCTCGAATTCAGTTAGTTGAACTAGGCTACTCCATGCCAGCTTGAGACAGCTGATTGTGCTTTGATATGTATTGTTAAAGCTTTAAACTTACACCCCAAAATGTCCAGTGTGGCCAGTATTGGGATCTCCATTTTGCAGAGGTTTCTCCCACAGCAGAAAGGGCTCATCTTGATTTCCGTGTCAGTAGTTTCCTGAAACCCCAAGGAACATTGAGTTATCAGTATATGTTTATCATGAACAGGGTTTATTAGCTCAGAATCACAGTTTGGCCAGAGCCCAGTCCCTAAGGCCAGAGTCACAGATGTCAGGAACATGTACATATGTTTTCTATCTAAAAGAAACAGCACAGGCTCCCACTGGAGATGCTGTATGTTTCTGGAAGTTAGGCTAGAATTTCAGATATGTTGGTTTTAGCCTGGCAATGATAGGGTAAGGAAGGTCAGTTGTCAATCTTCAACCTCATTGCTGCTCAGTGCATTGCTGGGGTCATTAACATAACTAGATGTCATGGAAAACTCTTATCACCATGGAGGGCCAGGCCATAATGCTGTGGGTTAACATTGTGAGAACTGGCTAAAAATATGATTGAACTTTATTTTCACTGTTGCTTCCTGAGCCTCTAGGGTTTGGTTTTCCCTTTTTTCTTTCCCTTTCTCTCTCCTTCCCTCCTTTTCTCCTTCCTTTCATGGAAAAGTCAAATAACTTTACTACTATTAATCAGTGAATGTCCTATGATGAATGTCCTATGAATTATACCATTTATGTGTTAAATGTAAATTAATAATGTAAGTAATATGATTTAACAGCTAGAAGATATCATGTAGATAGCCAAAAAAAAAGCTTTTGATAGTGATTTTTATGGTTTTAAAGTTTTAATGCTACTCGACTAATAAGTAAGTATACCCTAATACTATGTTTAGGTTTAAAGAAAACTTTGTGAAAAGTGGTTTCTTTCCTTCATTGAACACACTCTTAATTATATTACTATATTAATAGTAAGGTTATTTTGTATTTCCAGAAAATCTTAGATTCTTTATTAAACCATCATTACTTTCATCAAGTCTTAAGAATGGAGACAACTAATTTCTGAGATGTTCAGTGTTCAGAAGCAAGAAATTTTACCTGAGCTCTGGCTTGATGCTGTGTAGGTCAAAGCATATTTTGAGTTGGGTGTTTTATGAAGTTTTTTTCTGATTACCTGAGAGAAATAAATATATGCTGAAACATCTGTTCATCGTTACAGATCTTCACCTTTCTTTGTTAAGCAATTCCTATAGTGGAGTTAGTGTTCTCAGGACTATTGATGGAAGCTCTTATGACTTTTCTAGACCAGATGAATTGGAAGGTACTTACTGAGTTCCGTTCTCCCCATGACCTATGGTTTCTTTCTGGAAGTTAGCTCCATAATAACTCTGTTCAGACATTACATAATGTTTCTGGAATTAGAAAAGTTAAACATTGTTTACTCCTCTAAGTGCCTTCTTAATCAATTAAGACTTGGGAACCCAGAGGACAGCACAGTTTGTCATTGATTATTTCACTGAAGAATAGACAAGAGCAAATTTGTCCCCTAAGACCCAGAATGTTATAATCTTAAAATAATTTTCAAGACTAATTCAATCCTATTATATTTGTCTCTATACCCACTGGCTCTAATTCTGAATGGTAACCTAAAATTCTATTTAATGTGGCAATGTGGTATAAAGGTAGTGTCTCCAAAATCAGGACCCCTAGTTTTAATATGATAATGCCACTAAATTCATTTTTATTTTACTTTAGACAGATTATTCTATGTTATTTTTAATATCAGTTGTTAAAATGAGGGTTGTAGATAAAATAATCTCTATGCTCCACCAAGATATATGTGTATACATATATACACACACATATATGCACATATACATTTGTATATAACTTTGAAATAAATGCAGAATTGCCAGTTACACTAACTATAGAAGAACAATGATACATTCCACCTACATTCTTCCAGGACTTCAAATCCATTGTAAACACATTGTAGTTATACAAAGAGTTGATCAGGCAAATGGTCATCCATTTTCTCCCTGAACTGGTGAACAATTACTCCTAAGTCAACTAATAAGAATCATAGACTGGAAACCTGCCTAACTCTACACTAGCCAAAGATAATAAATGTGACCCTTCCCTTCATTAAGTGCACATCCTCATGGGCACTCAAACCTTAAGCAGACAACCACCAGTAAGTACATGATTACATGTTTGTCCATGGCTAGTCATAGAAAGAGGGTAAGAAGGTATAGTGATGGGACCAAGTGATGTTTTGCAACCTCTGTGTAAGACCTCAATGTAATAAATAGATCTGAGAGACTGGAACCTGAATGATGAGTGGATGTAAGGTTGACCAATACAAGTGGAAGCAAATGACAGATGGTTCTGAGCAAGGAAAGAGATTTCTATGTTTGAAAATGAAAATCAATCCAGTAGCTGCAAAACTGAACTGCAGCATGGCAGGAAGTGGGACTAGCATAACAAGTAGGCTGAAGGTCGCATGGAAACTTTCAGCCATGAAAGAATTTTGGATTTTATCGTGTGTCAAAGCCACTAAAGAGATCTGAGTCAGTAAATAATTATGTTTAAGAGAATGATGATATCTGGATTGAGAATGGATTGGACAGAAAAAGAGTGAAAATAGGAAAACACAGAAGATGGCTGGCAATAGCCAATGGGTGGTGTGGGGAGAGGACTTGTGTTAAGGTAATAGTACTGGGTGCATTGAATATACATGAAAGGAACTAACAGGATGTAGGTGAACAAGAGCAAGGAAATGAAATGGCTCCATTTTTGATAAGCACATAAAATAACTATTTAACTTTTATTAAAGACAGATACTTATTCCTGTTTTATTCAGATATAGCATGTCTATCTTTGTGTGTTTGGATTGTTATATATTTCATTGTTTATTCTTCTTTTATTTTAAGTTCAAAGCCCTAAGTTAAAATGAGTCCAGGAAACACACATATGTAAATATAGTCTTAATGTATTTACTTTGTGATACTTTGAAATCAAAAGTCCTTCTTTCTTTAAAATCTAGTATAGATTCTCTTCCCAAATGGGAAATCTTTCCTATCTTCACCAGGGGGCTGATATACTCCTCCTTCTAACCTGCCTTTCAGTACCATCTATAATCCTTCCTGCCTTTCTGGCTCTTCCAGAAACTTGAATTAATCTAGAGTATAGACTCCCTTTGATTAATTTATTTACCCCCAGAAACTTAGTTCTGTTTGCCACATGTATGTTGGAAGATATGTTTGTATATATACATATATATGTCTATATATGTGTGTTGGAAGATATGTTTGTATATATACATATATATGTCTATATATGTGTATATACATACACATACACACACACACATATACACACCAACATACCGTCATTCACAGGATATACTTGTATATCTATATCCCTTGTGATGGTGGCAATCACCTTTTTTACTGTGTTTGGACGCATAGGCACTCTTACCAGGCCTCAGTTTTATCTTACGGAAAATGACTAAAGAACTGATTCTTAAGTTTCAACATTTCTGCTCTCATTTTTTCTGTAATGAGTGAGATGCTGGGAGGTTGTGATTTGGCAGTCATGGAACTTGGAAAAGTATCACTGAAAGAGCTGAACTAACAGTACCTGTGTGGTTTCATCAACTTAAAGATCTTGGAATGGGTAGGCAGCTTGAAGAGAACTAATCCCACAAAGGATTCACTCTGAACTGTAGTAACATCATGGAAGTTATCTAAAATGCTTGATTTGCAACACTGGGAATCAAGTGTTTGGTTTCTCAAATAATGTTTCCTTGTTTAGTTTTCACTGGGAAAAATTAAGGATAATTGAACACCAAAGTCGGAAACCAGATAGTGACACAGCCTCTTCTTCAAGCTATTAATTAAATCACATATTGTATTAATTATAGGAACAAAGAAACTGATACTGAGAACTTTGTATCTTATTTACATACCTTTTAAGTCTAGCAAGTTCCTCAAATGTTGCCATCTTTCAAGCCTATTCACCAACCCTCCCTCCCCTACCAGGAATCTTCTCATGAAAATGTAATGTAAAGACTTAAACTATTAGATGCCAAGGAATTATTCACAATTATGGAACATTTGTAAATGATCTGAGGTACCAATGGGAATGTACCAGTGACCCAGTGTATTGTGGAATTGACAAACTGCCTTTGGGAACCATTATACTTTATAGTTCCTCCTCTCTATGGTACAGTGATGCCTCCAGCTGCCCCCAAGTTTCAGATTGATTTGTCAACTAAATCAGGGCTTCCATAGGTTATCTCTACCAGGAGCATCATTCTTTTCAAGACAAGTGTTAATTCTTGATAGTAATAGGAATCCAGGTATTGGTAAAGGGGGCATGTAAAGCTAGAGGATCATTTGCTGGATTTTCTGCCACTGTGTGAGCCTGAGAAGCAGATAATATGCCCACTGGCATTTACATGGTTGTGTTCTTGGTTGGCACTTTATTGACTCTACCTTGCTTCGCAACACAGTCTTGCTTGCAGTCTTGCTGAGTTGTCTGACTCACCAATGTAGGCTCATAATCGCATGTCATGTCCCCTTGCAGCAAGTTAAATAGATTGGGCTCTGGACTCTCACTCTTGGGGCTTGGTTTCTTTCTTTCCTTTTTTTTACTGTGTATAGACACATAAGCACTCTTACGAAACCTCAGTTTTCTCTTATGAGAAACGACAGGCTCTGGTTTTCTAGGGACCAGAGAAGATAATAGGAAGAGTTTCCTTTGGTCCATAATACATAGAACTCAAGGAGTGTCATTCTCCTGTAGTAGTTACAGTATGCTAATACTTATACACATTAAATTATGTGATTCTTACAAAAATTCTAAGAGGTAATTACTATCACTATAACTATTTTGCAGATGAAGGAGCTCAGGCACAAAGAGGGTTACTGACTTAACAAACATCTCATAGCTAGTAAGTGGGGAGTCAGAATTGGAGCCCAGGCTTCTTTGGTTCCAGCGTGCCTGAATCTCGCCATTTTGCAATGCTGAAATTGCTCCAAGAGTACTGGCAAAACCCCTGGCAATCTTGCATTAACTGAGTGCATGAAACACAGGTCAAACTAAGGCTCTGCAATACAAAGTGATGTGTAGTGAGCCATCCTTTCATTTCCCAGGGAGAGCTTACAGTCCCATAGGAAGAGGCCTTGAGATGATTTCATGCAGTGCCTTCTCCTTTATGGGTAAGGCAGCTAAAACTCCGTGCAGTCCAGGAACTTGCACATGGCCACAGCAAGACTAAGCAGAAGTAAGTGCCAGTTAGGTTCCACAGTTTATATCCAGGGGACTTGTAAGTCATTACCTTTGCTGTAAATGTCTATCAGGTTCTTTGGTTTAAAGATAATCTAAGTGGAATCATATAGAAGGAGAAAGACAAGTAGTGCATGGTATCATTTATATGGAAAAGAGAAAAACAGAACCAAGGTTCAGATAAAGCCAAACTGAAAAACTAGCCCTTGAACGCTGACTGTGGATGGGGGCAACCAGAGAGGCAGCAGGAGGTGGAGGGGAAGAATGAGAACAAAGAAGGGCACACAAGGATCTATGGTGGTGGACTGAGGGTTTTTTGGTGGTGGGTGCTCTATGGCAAAAACGCCTGAAAAGGGGGAACCCTATACTTCCAGAGTAGAAACAGTGATATAAACTAGTATACTAACTCAATAAAAAATATTTAAAAAATTAAGACAGTCTTTTCTCCATAGTCTAATTTACTTTTTTTTTTAAGATTTATTTATTTTTGTATACAGGCCGTAGGTGCAGGGGTGGTGAGAGGATTCACCAAAGACAGAGTGGGGAGCAGAGCAGGCAGATCTATGAAGTACACTGCTGAGGGGAGCAGCGGGCAGGTCAGGAGAGGTCTGCTACACCATGTGGGTCACCTTTGGGGCAGGCAGGGATCAAACTCATGCTGAAGTAGCTTTAGCTTCTTAGTGTGGTGCTTTAACCCACTTTGCCACCAGGGAGGGACCCCTATTTTACTTTTAACTCAAGGTAAACTCTATTTTGACTTGGATATTTGAAATTCTTTGTTAATGATGAAAACTATGTTAAAAGGAGGGTTGAACAGGAGACCAAGAACTTAGAAGATGGTTGGGTGAATTCTACTGAAAAGATGACTAAAAAAGGTGGGGCTAGTTGGAGGGTGGGTAAAGGAACAGATGTTGCCTGCTGAATGTTAGTGCAGTGATACTGAATGTATGTCTTTCTATCACTTGGGGTTCACCTGATGTGCTGTTCTCTAAGCAAGTTCCCTTTTATATTGGCTGTTTTTGCAGGGCAGTGTCTGTTCCCTGCTTTTCAGTGATGCAAACCTAAATGTGAGTATTGGCAAAAATAAACCTGCAGACAAGATGCATTTTAAATGGTTATACAACAAATGCTTTTTCCTCCCTTACAGTAATACACTTGTAAAAGAATCAGACTGGGGAAAGAAAAAGCTGTTGAAAATTTTGCTAAGCAGATGCTTACTCCGAGTACTGAGAATATGAAATATGTTTTGACATGAAACTCTAGATTATGAAAGAGTGCTGATTCATATTGTTCTAGAATCTTCAAATGCTCATGTTGTAAAGAGCCTTAAAGGTCTCCTACTATGAACCCACATTTTGAGCAAGAGCAAAAAAGACAATGATAACAGCTCAATGTCATATCTAATTAGAGAGAGTTAAAATTTCTGGCTCTCATCTGAGTTTTTATACTGAAATCTTATGTAAAGGGTCAAGAATGTGTTTACCTACAAATAACGGAAAGCAATATTTATTGTGGGTTAGCAGGTTGAGATTTGTATTTTCATGTGAGAAGTCATCTTAGGTAGTGCAGGGCTAGTGTGGAGATTATTCTGTATACTGTTCTTTGGTTTTCATACTTAGATGTTATCTTCATCTCTTTTTTTTTTTAAGATTTATTTGTTAATACAGAACTGGGGTACAGGCCAGAGGCTCAGAGATGGCGAGAGGCTTCACCAGAGACAGAGTGGGGGAGCAGAACAGGCAGATCTACACTGCTGAGGGGAGCAGTGGGCGGGTCAGGAGAGGTCTGCCACATCATGTGGTCACCTCTGGGGCAGGCGGGAATTGAACTCATGCTGAAGTGGCTTTAGCTTCTCAGTGCTGTGCTTTAACCTGCTGCACCACTAGGGAGGGCCTATCTTCATTGTTTTACTTGTCTGCTGCAATTCCAGGCTCAGGTCCATGTACTGGTGTTACCAAAGAAGGAACAAAAGGCTTAAGAAGCATGCCTGACATCTGACCTTTCCAAAAAGTTCTTAGATACTTCTAGGAAACTCACCTGAAAACTTCTACTAAAATACCATTATCTGGAGCTGAGTCACTTTTGCTTCTCTCACTGCAAGGGAGTTTGGGGTGGTATGTGTTTGGTATGTGCATTGTAGTCCCAAACTTGTTTATTTTTAGTAAGGAAGAATAGGGTCATAGATAATACATAAGAAGCTAAATATGAAGCATAACAAACACTGGAGGTAAGTAGTTAAAAGCATAGTGTTTAGGGTAGGCATATCTGAATTTAAATGCCAGCTCTGATGCTTTTCTTCATTAGGTCTCAGCTTCTCCTGTAAAGTTAATGTGGCAAAATGAAGTAACAGAGTTGTGGCAAAGTTAAAAGAAAATTAAGAGCTAGTATGAGCTCCATTAATTTTCAGATTCTATCACTATTTTATGACTTGTCAATATTAGTGTTACTTACTATCCCTGGACCAGGTCATTCTCTGTTCAATTTTGACATAACAGAATGTTCAGGACACCAAAACACAGAAACAGGCTTAACAGGTTTTATGTCACATTTTGTTCCCTATTAGAAATAATGCCCCAGATATATTTAGACATCATTCACACTACTTTTAGTTCTTTGCTCCAGAGGAGAAAGACTTTAATGGCCCAACTATCCTGGCTTAAAGTCTTAATCAAGAAGTGCTTCCTTTTCACAGAGAAAAGATGGTCCTACCTTTAATGTATGCCTTGAGGGAAACTTACAGCATCTTAAAACTTTTACAAGTTTTATTAGGTCAGAGGCTCTGTAAATGATAAACACTATCTCCCAGACCAATTCTCATTGAATCATAAGGGCAAAAAAGGACAGATCCTTTCATAAATTGGGAGAATATCAGATTTCAGTACTTCAAGCAGGCAATGCTGTGAATATATTACATGTGTTCTTTGAGCCCAAATATATTATTATCACAGGAAATTGCCTATGGTATAGGATTAACATTGTTTAAGGACTGTCAGTGAACATTAATATTTTTAATCCTTTAGGAAGAAGAAAAATTTTACATAGATACTATAGGAGCTGAATTTTTCTTTAGGAAAATTTTCTCATATTTATGCTTGGTGCATAGTTATACCTGGTGATACTGTTTTTACCTAAATATTTTTATTACAAAATTTTTACAAACAAAGTAGTATATGATTATTCTCAGTAAGCTAGAGGACAAAGATAATAAAATTATGAAAACAAATATAATTCTTCTATCTAAAGAATTCTTCTATCTATATGTAAATTTATAAATATATGTTAAAATTGGCCCTATTTTAATACTATTTTTAACACTTTGTACTTAATAATAGGTATAAATAATTTCTATACCATTGCACACAATTTTACATCTTTGCAGCAGGTATTCTTTATAAAATTATTTAACCGATCTCCTACTGTAGAACAAAAATTTTTTGTTTGTTTTCCAATTATGTGCTGTTATGAGTATTCTTTCAGCAGGAGTGAAATAATTTTATGGAAACTAAATTTCTGAGTTAAAAATATGAGTATAATTTAAAGCATTGATACTACAAAATTTCCACCATAAAGATGGGAGTAGTTTAAGTTACAATTAGTGCTGTGAAAGAACTCATTTCCTTGAATGATTATTAGCACTGGGTGTTATTATTAAAAAGAATATGTAGTTTTAGTGTGTGTGTTTTGCATACTTTTTTCTGAACTTGAACTTGTCCTTGCTAGAAGCGGCCTTCCCAGTTTTAATTGTATATTCACTACCACACTGACAGGGATAGTGGGCAGGTGTGATAAGGGTTGGCTCTTGTTTTCTCCAAGTGAAAATCAAAATGGAAAATGTTGCTTTTCTGAAAGAAGAATGATCTCATTTGATATATATATATATATATATATATATATATATATATATATATATTTATCACTTAGATATTTTGCCTTCCTAAAACTTTGTTTCATTAATTCATAAAGAACTTGAGTCAGAAAAGCAACAAACTGAGTTATTGTATTAAGCTCTAAAATGGACACAATGAAACACTTAAAGCTGAAGCTGAAAGATGACTCAATGACAGACACTCATTTTAGACAAATATAGACCTTTTTCAAAAAAGATTTATTTATGCTTACAGAACTGCAGTACAGACCAGAGGTGTGGTGGGTGAGAGGATTCACCAGAGACAGAGTGGGGAGCCGAACAGACAGACTGACAAAGGACACTGCTGAGGGTAGCAGCAAGCGGGTCAGAAGAGGTCTGCCACGCCATATGGGTCAGCTCCTTGGCTGGAGATCGAGCTCATGCTGCAGTGGCTTCAGAGAGCTTCATAATGCGGTGCTTTAACCCATTGCGCCACCAAGGAGAGCCCCAAAAATAGACTTTGAAGTGCATTGTGCAAACAACAGAAGTCCAAAAGTAAAATAGGGGGAAAATTCTTTGTGCACATATGGCAGAGAGAGAGAGAGAGAGAGAGAGAGAGAGAGAGAGAGCGAGAGAGAGGGAGGGAGAGAGGGAGAGAGGGAGAGAGAGGGAGAGGGGGAGAGGGGGAGAGGGGGGAGAGAGAGAGAAAAACAACCTGGAAACAAGGTGACCATAAATGAGTGAAGCACTGTGGTTAAAGAAACAATCACAAGCTTGGATTTTATAAATAGGAACCTGGAAATAAATCAATCTAAAGCTTTTGGGTCAGTGCTTAAACTTTATGTCAATTTTAGAATCTATAATTTAGAGAGACAGTGGAATCATTCTCTGTATTTTTTTCTGCTTTGTAATTTTTGCATTTGTTAACACGTGAAATTCAGTGGTCATGATAAGTCTTTGAGATTCATATTAGGAACCCCCCCCCTCCACACACACATCCCATCTTGTAAAATCAGAAACCAAAGCAGGAAAGAAAATGATTTAAGGCTACTAAACTCCTTATCTGGGATACAAGATTCAAGCCAGGTTGATTGAAGCCAAGTTTCATCTTCATATTTACTCAGTCATCATGCATACCTAAAAAAATGATGAAGCAAAAGGACAAAAGTAACTTGGCTTCAACCATGTTGAATATAGATGACAGTAGCTGTTCGGCTATTCTTTCTGGTTCAGTGTTATAATTATACCTTGTCCAAATGGGGGTGGTTAAAAATGGGACTGGGACATTGTTAGTAAAAATGATCCCCTTTGTTCTCTGTGGCTACTCTGTGTGAAACAGTTTCTTCACTGACCTTGCATATAAATTCCCTTACATGCCTCTAAGGAAAGTGATGATGCATTCACCTCTGATTGACCAGACCTACAGTGCTGACTGCAGGTGTGTGAATGGAGACAGGGGAATCATAGATTTTCTACATGTTATGTGGGAGAACTAAACAAATGAAAAGATTGCCAGGAAAGGTTAAAGTAATAAAGTTTGTTTCTCTGGCAGAAGAGGAAACTGAATCATTGCCTCCAGAAGAGTTAAGTACATGCACCAGACTACAGCCACATCAGATTTCAAAACATCAGATACCTTTTTCCACTGTGAATGAAGAGGGAGTGGATTTAGATTTTATTGTGATGGATTTAAGTCAAGAAGAATTTCCTGATAGTGAAGTTTTTTGAGCTTTGCAGTAGGTTTCCAGAAGGTGCTGAAAAATCAATGCCCTTCGCACTTCTTTAACAAAATGAGATATTGTCTTATTTGTGCAAGATGGCAAAGGAGCAGAGAAGTCGATTTCAGGACCTTGGAGAGGGACTGGCTCCTGTCCTAAGGGATGCCTGAGAATACTTTAGAGTATCAAAACAAGAAAGGAAAGTGAAATGTAACCATGAAATAAGGAATGAATTAAGGGAGTGACTGCATACAGCTATTGGACCTTTCAAAGTTAAAACCTTTATTTTTTTGGGAAGACTGAAGGAATAGCTACATATTTTCCTATATGCATGTTTCCCCTGATACAACTGACATGGAAATAAAGGATGAACTATACTGAGTGCAGTTGTTTGGTCAAGATAATTTATGGAGCCATAATAATATGTTTGAACTTGACTCCACATAATGGCCGAAATGTTATTTTACCTCAAAATGGGCCTCTGTTTCTTGAAAGTGTTCCCAACATTTTAAAAGTAGAAGAAAAACAATGCAAGCTATAATGTTTAGTGCCTACTTTTTGTGATTACAGTTTATGAAATTCAAAGCAGTTTTATTTCATAGATTTCTTGTTCAATGAAACTTGGTTATCAAATTGCTGCAAATTAATTCTTTGTAAATGATTTTCTTTTAATGTGGTTGGATAATAATCATACCTAAGTTTTTCCAAATCAGATGTAGCTTAGAAAATTCAGATTTGTAGGCATTTTTTTCCCCTGTGGTGTTTTTGTTTCTCTACTCTCATTCCAGTACTTTTATTAATTTGATCTTATAAAGAAAGTTCTGTTATGTCTGTACACTTTTGCTTGTTTAAAACACTTGTAGTATTATTAAACCTATAGGATATTTTCTAATCCCATGTTCTCTTTTAAAAATTTCCCATGTGTTATATTTAGAAGTATAGTTTTACAGAATATCCTTATTTACAGAAAATATCTTTAGTCTGAAAATTGGTTACCATATAACTAAAAAGTTATGATTTTCAACATATCTCTGTTTTATATTTTATGGCTTTGTCAGATGCTTCTCTTACCTTTCTCTCTCTCTGAGTTTTAGGCAACAGTATAACAGTGGTAAAGTCTGTTATAAAGCCTATTACAAAGCCTGTTACAACACAGCAATATATAGCACATGAAACATGTTGTAATCTTTTAGTGATATGCCATATGCTTCACTAGAGTTTCACAGGATAGGTGTCATTCTATAAACCATGAATCTTCTGTTCCAGTGGGGCTTCTGTACTCATTGACTTTAAAAAAGTCTTTCATTGATTGACTTTCCCTTCTATTCACCTTGAGTGCCAATCCTTTAGTTTCATATTCAAGACTCAGTTTCATTCCCACTTTCCCAAAGATATTCTTCTGTCATCCCTGTTTTTATAACCTGAAATCTAAAACTCTGATACAGTTCACTTTGCATGTGAACATACATTGGTCAACTTTCTTGCCCTTTCTGCTTCTGTTATGTTTTCATATCTATATTACAGTTCTGTGTAGGAGAACTTACAAAATGGAAGTTACAAGCAAAGACTTCTGTGTGAGATGTCCAATCCAAGATCTCCATTGTATGACCTTCAACATGTTGCTTAACTGCTTAGGGTGTCCATGTCCTAATTTAGACTTGTTTATGGAATTGTTGTGATGAATAAATGAAATGCTTAGATATTTAGCACAGTGCCAGACACATAGGAAATATTCATCAAATTGAGGGCAAAGCCAGTGTCCAATATTTCTTGGCAACTCTTTAAAGGTGGAACTTAGGGATTTTTGTTTTTGAAGTTGAAAGCTCAAACTATTTGCTAATTGAGTGAAACATGCAGCTCTTTATGTGGTTTGTGTATTGACAAAACAGTGGTCATTTTATTTTTTAAGGTTTTTATTAAGTCAGCTCTTCATATATTTACAACTCCTAGGATTGTTTATGGAATAGGTACATAGATTCTTCAATGCCAATATATGCAACCTGAGGTCTTAATGACATGTGGGAAGGGGTAGGGGAAGCATAGTGTGGGCTTGGTGTTGAGTGTTTTATTTTGATCTAGCATTATTTGCTCATGACCTGGTAAATAGACAAAGAGTACATGTGCCCTAGTTTCTTTTCTTCCCTTTTTCTTTTTTTTTTTTTTTAAGATTTTATTTATTTATTTATGGATACAGAACTGGGGTACAGGCCAGAAGTGCAGGGAACATGAGAGGATTCACCACACACAGAGCAGGGAGCAGGCAGATCCATACAAAGAACAGGGAGCAGAACAGGCAGATAGATGAAGTACACTGCTGAGGGAAACAGCAGGCGGGTCAGGAGAGGTCTGCCACACCATGTGGATCACCTCCGGGGCAGGGGGGTAGGATTGAACTCATGCTGAAGTGGCTTTAGCTTCTTAGTGCAGTGCTTTAACCCGCTGCGCCACCAGGGAGGGCCATGTGACCTAGTTTCTATATAGAAAAATGTGTTTCTTCTTTAAGGCCTAAAGTAAAGGCACTTTCTTTATTGCTCTTAGGTATATTAAAGTGTAATTGACAAGTACATTTGTTTATATTTAGACTGTACAATGTAATTCTTTACTATACATTCACATTTTTGAAACAATACAGTCAATTTAATTCATATAGTTACCATAATTTTTGTATGTGGTGGGAAAATTGAAAAGCTACTTTCAACAAATTTCAACTGCATATCATATATTAAGTGTGTTATATTTAATAAAACATATCACTAAATATATTATCGCCATTCTCTGTACCTTAGACCCACTTACTTATCTCTTAAGTGATGGTATGTATTCTTTGATTATCATCTACATTTTCTCTATCCCTATCTACAGTCCCTGGTAAGCCCTTTTCTACTCTCTGGAGCTTAAGTTTAACTTTTTTAGATTACACATGTAAGTAAGATATTTCTATGTCAATCTTATTTCATTTAAATAATGTTCTACATTTACACCCATATTACTGCAAATGGTGGGATTTCCTTTTTAATGGTATTATTTTATCTATCATATTTTCTTTATCCATTCTTGTTTTTATGAATACTTAGGTCATTTTCCTATCTTGGCTATTGTGAATGCCTCAGTGGCCATGAGAGTACAGGTATCTCTTTGAAATACTGATTTCATTACCTTTGGACATATACCTAGTAGTGGAATTGCTAGACCTTATAGTATTTCTACTTTAAAGTGTTCTATTGTGTATACATCAGTTTGCATTCTAACCAATTTTGTGCAAGAGTTTGCTTTTGCCAGTGATATTTTCCTTGGGCAGCTTCACATTTTCTAACCTCCAAAAGAATATTAATATTTGTCAATGTCATGTCATATAGTTGCAACTAAATAGGTGAAAAAAAATTTAAGCTTCCTGGAAGTGACTTTCTTTCCATTTTGTATGGTCTTTATGTCTCATACTATTACCAATATAGTTAATACAAACTGTAGTTATGAGCATCAAATAAGTTAAGGTTGATGAATATCCTTTTTAAAGTATAAAGACTCATAAATTGTAAAAAAATCATAATGTAGTTGTTTGTTCTATAGTGCTCTCTTAGGAACTTATGTACTAGTTTGAAGTCTTCCAGGATCATGAGAGAGAGTCAGTTTCTGTGTGTGCAATGTGTGGCATTATGTTATCATTGTATATAATGAATAATGCCCAATGACCATGAGAGTACCATGCTCATTCTTCATTGACAAAGATAGTATATAGAATGCTGTCCAAGCAAGAAAATATGAATAAAGAAATTGGAAGCAACTATTTTGTGGAACCCAGTGATGTACACAGACATTTATTTTGAATATGTAAATATACTCATTAAATTACTTTTTGCTATTAAGAGAAACTAGCAGTAACCTGGGAGTCAAGTAATATAGAACTGTTCCAGTTCTAACAGTCTTGGTACCCATTGTTGTGCTTTTTAATTATCTCTGTCTCAGTTTCCTTTACTCTAACCTGAGGAGTTTGGAGGGAATGGGTCCAAAGTGTTACTAAATGAAAAAGATAGGGATGTTATTATTTGAATGGACAGAACATTTTACTCATTTAGTGTGCATGTATTTAGGTAATGATTCAAAACAGTTTTAGTGAATGAAGGCCAAGATTTGGCACCTATGCAGTAAACTTATTTCCTTGTGACAGCATCTTCTGAAAGACGGATTATGCTCTTGCTGAAAGGGTTTGGGTGAGTCTATGTACCTTGCAGATTCCTGTTCCTGCATTTATTTGAGCAGGCAGCATCTGACTTCCGTCCTCGTGTCCTCTCCTGCAGACAGATGAGACATTTATTTGCCAGCTATAGTTTTTCCCTTTATATTTAGTCAATGCCTCTTGTCTGAGCCAAGATGTGTTTCCACAGTTCAAGGAGCTGAGGACTTTGTGATATGTTAGTGCTTCCATTGGGACTTTACTATCTGGATTAAGTCACAGAAGATGGTTAAATTAAGAAGCAGATAGACATTTCAAATAATAATTTAATACTATTAAAAAACAAGCAAGAGGGCCCTCCCTGGTGGCGCAGTGGGTTAAAGCACAGCACTGAGAATCTAAAGCCGCTTCCACATGAGTTCAATTCCTGCCTGCCCAGGAGGTGATCCCACATGGCACGGCAGACCTCTCCTGACCCGCCCGCTGCTCCCCTCAGCAGTGTACTTCGTCGATCTGCCTGTTCTGCTCCCCACTCTGTCTCTGGTGAAGCCTCTCACCGCCCCTGAGCCTCTGGTCTGCACCCCAGTTCTGTAGGCACAAATAAATAAAATCTAAAAAAAAAAAAAAAAACAAGCAAGAAAGCTTCATTTTAAAACTGAATAAGTAACATCACATGAAGTCTTATGACAAGACCCATATAACTTTTATAGGTGTTGAGCTTTAAATCCTAGGTAATTGTTGAATAATATCATTCTTTTAAAATCAAGAGTTAACTAATATGTACATATAGGGCATTTACCCAGAAAAATTTGAAAACCACTACCAAATTGCCCACCAAGTGATTGAACTGCTTTAACTCGAAGTGAATGTGTTCGTACCTAGTCAATAGATTTTTAATCTTGGAAATTTTGATAATCTGATAGGTGAAAAAATAGCATCATTGAAAATTTTACTATCTTGATAATTAGTGAGGTTCAGTGATTTTTAAAATGTGCTTATTACCTATTTTACTTATTTTATTTAAATTATTTATAAATATTATCCCTTTCTCCACTAACAATAAATGCATTTTTTAATTGCACAGTTGATGATCTAGAATGATGCTAAGTACAATAGATATGTCATTGAAAAAGTCATAAAATATCCTCATGGAACTTGTGTTCTGGGGGGAAGAAAAAAATATTAGGCTTATATGTTAAGAAAAATCAAGGGGCAGTATCTGTATTTACTATGAGTTTGCTTTAAGTCAGGTAATCATCTAACACTTTTAAAAGGAGGTGAAATTTATTAGTCAGGGAAATGCAAATCAAAACCACAATGAAATACCACCTTACCAGTGAGAATGGAACATATTAAAAAAACAGGCAACAACAAATGTTAGCAAGTGTGTAGAGAAAAAGGAATTCCCCTACACTGCTGGTTGGAATGCAAATTAGTCCAACCACTGTGGAAAGCTGTGTGGAGGTTCTTCAAGCTACTAAAGATGGAGGTACCATATAAGCCAGCAGTTCCACTCCTAGGAATATACCCAAAGAACACAAAAACATTAAAAAAGATAACTTCACCCCTATGTTCATTTCAGCTCTATTTACAGTAGATCACATATGTAAATAAACCAGATACCCCAAAATAGATGACTATATCAAGAATATGTGGTGTGTGTGTGTGTGTGTGTGTGTGTGTGTAATATTACTGAGCAATCAAGAACAAGAAACTCATGTGATTTGCAGCAAAATGGACAGAGCTGGAAAAGATTATGCTCAGTGAAATAAGCCAGAAAGAAAAATAATTTCATATTGTTTCTCTTATAAGAGGCATGTAGGGGAATCCAATAAGTGTTTAGGAAAAAAAAATATGGTAAATAAAAACCAAAACTAACAGGCAACTATAAGTCAGAGACATTCTGCAGGGAAGAGGGGGGAGATGGATAAAATGGTACAGAAACCTTCCCTGATGGCGCAGCGAGTTAAAGCACAGCACTAAGAAGATAAAGCCACTTCAGCATGAGTTTGATCCCTGCCTCAGAGGTGATCTGCATGGTGCAGCAGACCTCTCCTGACCTGCCCGCTGCTCCCCTCAGCAGTGTACTTGGTCACTCTGTTCTGCTCCCCACTCTGTCTCTGGTGAATCTTCTCACTGCCCCTACACCTCTGGTCTGTACCCCAGCTTGTATGCATAAATAAATAAATCTTTTTTTTTAAAAAAAAAAAAAAAAGGTAGAGAAGAGCACAAGGGACTATGGTGATGGTGCATGGATGAATTGGTGTTGGGAATTTTGTAGGGTTACACCTGAGAGGAAAAAGCATACAATGTACAAACAAGAATGATGTGCATGTATGTGTATAAATTATATATAAAGACATCATTCGTCATGGGCAAGAACATTATAGAACTCTTCAGTTCATGGAAATGGGTACTGTAGAGACATTAGTGAGTTTAGGGTAATCCAGGAAGATAAAGGTGACCCAGGGGAATGGAGAAAGTGAGAAGTGGACAGATAGCAATGGAGATGTTGGAAACTGTAGCTCAAGTATAGCATATTAGTCCAAGGGAAGGTATTTTGTCATTCCAACAAGTAATTGAAACTTTCTTTAGAGGAGTGATAGCATCTGATTTACAGTTTAGGATAATTTTATTTGCTGAGTGTGTAATAAATGGGAACATGAATAAAACAGGGAAACCAATCAGGTAAGAAGGGCAGTTGTCTTGGCAGAAATTGATAATTACTTGGGGTAGAGGGTATTGTCAGTGGTGTGCTGATATTCTCTTTATCTGCTCGGTGAGCAAATCTTCCAGTGACTGTGACAGTAAACTCATCTTAATCTCAGTTGACCCCTCAGAAGGTCACAGCTCCCCTTTCCTCTCATAAACCTTAGTCAATGACTAACAGACAAAACAATCCCTTTGCCACGGGGGTGGGGTGGGGTGGGGTGGGGATGTATTATCTTTGTGGTATAATTTGTGCATTAGCATTCATGTTAAACTGAAAATCATCCTCAGTATTCTCTGCTTATCTTCCCCTGCTTCTCTGTCTCCTCCTTTCCTCAATAACTAACCTGAATGCAAATCTTCATCTTGGCTTTCTTAGTGAACCTGATTAAAACAATGAGTTTAGGGAGGCAGAGGTTGAAATAGAGGAAAGAGACTGGATTAGGAGCATTATGGGAACAGATCTAGAATATGATACACAGAACATCTCTTTGTTTATTTAAATCTTTGCTGGATCATGGCACTACTTACTAATAAGAGATGACTGGAGAGAGTAGATTTGCAATGTAGAGAGGGAAACACTTTACTTCAGATATGTTAAAGTTGTTAAAGATATGTTGAAGTTGTTAAAGATATGTTAAAGTCTATAAATGGATATGTCAGAAGGGCAATTTAGTACATGAGTCTTTTGTCCTAAAGGGTGGTACAGTGTATAGATTTGTTGAAAATCTCTATGCAAACATCCATGGTATTCAACTGGCATTTGAAGAAATGTTACTGGAAGGAGCACTTAGTGAGAGTATAGATGAACAAGACAAAGTTTCCCAGGACCCAACCCTGGCATGTCATTTAGAGTTTGAGCAGAAACGGAAAATCTAACAAATACATTGAGAAGTTGTCTGTGAGTGACCAGGGAACTGTGAGGGTGTTGTGACACAGACACTGAGAAAATGAAGTGTTTGTAAGAGTTGAATGCAGCTGAGTATTTGATGGAGATGAAGACAGAACAGATCATGGGATAGGATAACAGGGCAATTATTGGGAAGAAGATTTTGACATGATGAAAATAAGTGGTAAAAGAGAATGGCAGAAATGAAGGACAGAACCTCAGTCTTTGTGTTTTTTTCTTTTTGATTGACATTATTAGAAGGGAATAAATAAATTTATAACAGAGAAGGGCCAGTTGCAGGGGAAGTTCTTTGAATAAGCAAAAAGTGGGGTGTCCCAGTGTTCACATTCTGGAGTTTCACAATCAGTGTTTCTTCAGGAGAAACACTTCAAATTTATACTAGGAGAGATGTCAGAGAATATGAGCACCAATGAAGAAAGCCCCCTAGATGTCTTGGTATGTGGCTGAATTGGTTTTCTTTTATTATCGTGTTCTTAAAACATGAAGCTGAAGATCCCAGCGGAGATGAAGGTGAGAGGAGGGGTTAATAGCTTGGAGATTTAAGAAGAAAATGAAATGACCATGTTATAGACTAGGAAAAATTATTTACATGTGAGATGTAGTATAATATTGTTACATTGCTGAGTGTCCATTTTGGGGATGTTTGCATAGAGATTTTCAACAAATTTGGTCAGTATGGCTGTAAATATTTTTCCAGCCATGTCTAGGTTCTTATGTGTAGACATGGAATAAAGAGTGGCTGGATTTGACTATCATTAGGAATTTGTCAAGAAAACACAAGGGAGTTAGGGAATTAGCAAGGGAGGAATTATGAGGATTAAGTACAAGAATTAAGCTGGACTAAAGCAAATGAAAGGGAAAATGAAAAAAAATAGGGAGGTAAATAGACTGCAAGATTTCTACTGGAGTAAGGGTGGCAGAGTATATATGAGCTGGAAGGATAAGTGGTATAGACAGAGACTGGGATGTTGAACACCCACGTTAGGGATCTGAGGAACATTTGTGATAATAAGGTAAACAATGTGACCAGGAAAGAAAATGGGCTACAGAAAATACTGGGTGGAGGAGGGTGAGAAACTGAGGAAGTGAAAAACTGAGGAAGCAAACTGGATTATATTCCTGGGTGCAAAGATCTCCAAACTAGGAAAAGGAGCAGAGAGATGGTCAGCATCACAGTGGACACTAAAGACAGTGAAATAAATGGGGACTTGGCATAATATAGTATTTTATTTCATTTCTGTTAATCCTTTGTCTTTGAAGTGTATATATACTTTTTAAAGATTTTTATTTATTCATATAGTACAGGCCAGAGATGCGAAGGGTGAGAGGATTCACCAGAGACAGAGTGGGGAGCAGAGCAGGCAGATCAACGAAGTCCACTGCTGAGGGGAGCGGCGGGCGGGCCAGGAGAGGTCTGCCTTGCCATGTGGTCTCCTCTGGGGCAGGCTGGGATCGAACTCATGTGAAAGTGGCTTAAGCTTCTTAGTGCTGTGCTTTAACCCACTGTGCCACAGGGAGGGCCCTGAAGTATATTTTTATAATGATAATAAAGAAAAGCATATAGCTTCATCCAAATGAAGGTGGGTTTTGACTAAGCCCTACAGATGTTTCTTTTCTGCTGTCTCTGGCCATACTTGTTGGGCTTACTCTAAATGGAAATGTTGCAGGGCTTGCCGTCACCCAGAGTATCTGCCTGGTCACCTTGCAGCCGGCACCTGCAAGCTGGCCTATGAATAGCCCGGCTCCTGAACTGGTTGCCGCCCTACCCCAGTGTTCTGACTTCTCCCAAATTGTTAAGATCTGGAACAACCACTATTAATCTTGGCTGTCAAAGAGGACAGCATTCCATCATTGCTTAGAAGTTATTTCACTGTGGATGCCTTAGCTCAGAGAGCCCCTGATTTTCAAATAACAGATCACTTGATGACGTGATTGATGGCTCTCTTTCATCCATCCAGATCTTTCTTTAATCCCAGATTATCTTTACATGTCATTTGGCAAGCCCTTCATCTCCATTCCCTGTGACTAATGGGCCCTTATGCCCGCTTGTAAGTGTTGCAGCCCCCAGGTTGTCTTGAACATCTGCTGATTATTTCTGGACAGGAAATTATGGGGAGAGCGGAATGGATGCTTTCAAAGAGCTGGCTGCCCAGGAAGGCCTTTGCATTGCTCATTCAGACAAAATCTACAGCAACGCTGGAGAGAAGAGCTTTGACAGGCTCCTGCGCAAACTCCGAGAGCGACTTCCCAAGGCCAGGGTTGTGGTCTGCTTCTGCGAAGGCATGACAGTCCGAGGCTTGCTGAGTGCCATGCGACGGCTGGGCGTGGTGGGCGAGTTCTCACTCATTGGAAGGTAAATCCCCTTCTGTCTCTGTCTAATGCTTGCATGTACACTTTGCCATAAATATCCTTGCTACTGTGAAACTGGACTTCCTGACTCCCAAGCCCAGTGCTTTGTGGCCTGAACACTGTCAGGGGTATTACTGAGTGGGAATGTTGGCCTTTTCCTGATAGAAAGGTAGAGCATAGCCAGCTAGGACAAACGATTAGACAATTTTGGGAAAAAGTGGTAAGTTGCCAAGATATAATTTGTAGTGGAGAATGATTCTTTTCATTGTTTCTATTGACTGTACCTCTTAAATTGACAAAACAAAGTGAACACACTAATACTTGTATCTTCATGACTACGGAAAAAAAAAAAAAAAAACAAAAACCAGAAACCTTACTGGAGTATTAGTGGATGGAGGGTAGTAATAAAGATGGAAATATATATTAAGATTTGAAATTTAAAGAACAAGAGAAATGCAAGTGAAAGCATGTAACTGAACTTTGAAGTTTGATAATATCTTTATGGTTATAGGGTGGCTAATAGTGGTGCTCTCAGTATTTGATCTCTGAAATTGCAGGTGGTAGTTTCTAAAATGTTTGCTCTTCCAGAACATACATACTTGTGTGGGAACAGGCTTTCAGAATGAATGTATTTTAATGGGTTATTGCTTTAATAGATATCTTGTTTAATTTGTAATGTTCTCATTCTATAAAGAAGCTGCTAAATTTTAACAAGGAACCTAATTTATGTCAATGATAGTCTCCAATGATCTCCAGCTTAGTCACACTCATCTTCCAGATTTCTTGTTTCCTTCTATTTCCTGTTCTGTTTACAGTATAATCATATGTCACTCGCTGAAGTACCTCAACCACAGACCCTCTAGGAAACTGGGTAGTGGTGGGGTAGGTATCATCACTTGACCTTTCTTTCTGTCCTTAAACTTGTGCTGATGACTGCAATAATTGTAAGACTAATCACCATCTGGGACTAAAGGCAGAGACCATTTCAGAGACTTTAGAGAAGAATCTAGGCTGGAAATACAAATGAGTGAATACAGAAAAAAATAGTAATACTCTCCATGTATGAGAAAGCGTGGAGTCAGCCTCAAAATATAATTTGACATTATGAGAATTACTGTTTTGGTTAAAATTTGTACACTGCCACAAAGTTATCATTTTGTGTCTTCAACGCAAAATTGCCTTGAAGCTATTTAAATGCTCATAGAAATATAAACATATTAAGAGGACATCTTTAAAGATGGAATATTATTTCCTTTAAGTGTGAACAGAATGTAAGCAGGATGAAGAATTATACAGGGTAAGATGCTCAAGATATGCACCAGGACAGATGGTATACAGATACTCAGTTTTTAAAATTGTTTTTGTAAAAAGATTGCTTTTATGAAGGGTGCTTGTTTTAAATAATTCCCATGTTTACCATTTTCAAAAGAACAATATTCTGCTTTGTAGAGTTATTTCCTTTAATATCCCTGAAGAGGCTATTTACCTGGATTTGGGAGATCTTGCACAGATGTGGCAAATGTGGGAACCCTTGAGTGTATAGACTGTCTAATTATAAAAATATAATTACACAAATTGCCGCAGTGAGTAAATTGGAGAACTAGGGACTCATTCCATCACAACTATTTAAAAACTGGACAAGGATACTAATGTAAACATAAGCCTTTGCTTAAATTATTTTGCTCTTGCTTGCCTGTTAATACTGCAACTGAGCTCACACAAGTATCTTTGAATCTCACATGTGCCTGCTTGAAAAAGAGGTCAGCTACCTGTAATATCTATTTTATTTTTAATCTCACTCTTTCTCTGCTGTACCTCTTCTGGGTCTTACTGACACATCCTAGGTAACTGTGGTAATAATGAACATCCAAGCTTTTGGGGATTCTGCTCCCAGTATTAATCGGTACCACTGTTAACACCTGCAGCCCTTGAAACCAAAGCTATGATCCAATTGGTATTTTGTACCTTTCTGGGCTATATATCACAGGGGCATACCAAAGCTGTGTTGACTTTTACTCTCATATCTAAGAGGATCTTTTGGAAACAAATTCTTTGCAACATTTTCCTCCCTTCGGAGAAAGACAAGTATGTTGAAGAGTCCATGGGGAGCTGACCTGTGGGCAAGACCAAGCAATAACATTTTGCCAGACCTAGAATTAGCCATCCTTTCAGATGCTTGATTGTCCCACTACCTGTGGGATAAGTTCTCCCCCACCCCTCAATGGGCTTGATTCCCTCATCTCAACAGATGTCCACAAGAGTTCCCATTTAACACTGAATTGCAAATTTTAGCTATTTGTAATGCCTGAATTTATCTCCTTCCTATTTAAAGGAATTTCACCTACCAAATGATAAACTCCTTTTAGGTCAGGGGTTCAGTTTTTTTTTTTTTTTTTTAAACTAGACATGGTATGATCCTAGCTTCTGCCTCATTCACAAGAGAACATGTGTAGATGGTGATGGACTTCATTTCACAGAAGTAAGGATAAGTAAGTCATGGTATAAATTGGAGCAAAGGATTCTTAAGAAATAAGGACTTACTGAATGAAGACATATTTTCTGATTTCCATGCAGCCTCTGTTCTGTCACATTTCACATCCAACATATGATGAATTTTTGTTGGCATTATGATCAAAATGTATGCAGACTTTGGCGACTTAATGCCATTCCTATAGTTATTAATCTGGCCCAAGATACCCTCATTTATCACTTGGAATCTTGGAATAACAATCAAGTTATATAATTTAGTGCATATATACTGTATATACTGTATTTAGTGAATTTTTATTAGTGAATTGTTAGAGAATAAATCAAAGCAAGAGATGGGTTAAGAGTTCTAGTTCTGCTAAAATGCTATGATGTGATCTCATTGAAGTCACTTTATCTTCTAGTCTGTTTTTTTTCTACAAAAATTAATAAGTTAACTTCAATTAACTTGAAATTCTTTTCAGTCATGAAATTTATATTAATTCCATGGGTCTTTACAATGATAAATAAGAATGTACTTATTGATTCATTTTTTCCCTAAAATTATTCATGAATTTGGATTAATCATTTTGTATTTTTTATAGCTTCCTTGTTAAAAGTATGATTATTGAATATAGCTGATCAGTATTTGTATCTTAATATATATCATGGATAGTAGCCATTGGGTCCCTAGGAGATAGAAACCTTCGACTTTGGACAAGTTGACAGTATTCTCACCAAACAAGCTAAATGACCACGAATCAAATTAGTCATCATGTAATAGAAATAGACCTTATAGTCTATATGAAATTGCTTTCTTTGATATAATTCTCAGAATTGTACTATCTGTAAATTATATCGTTATAGTTAATGATAATGGTGATCATGATAATGATGGTGATGATAACACTTGTTTAAGACATTGCAATATCGTCTTAGTATATGAAATAATTACCAATAATATTCCCACTTTGATATGTGGGAGCATGAGGAACTTGTCAAAAAGTGCTACAAAGTCAAAACTGAATATGATCTCAGGCAATGTGGATTCATAAACTATATGCTAAATACTAAGCTCTCCTGTGTGCTAAGTAATGAGTATGTTATAAGAGAAATTAGCGTTACCTCTGGTTTCCTTTCAGTTTGCTCTGTCTTCTACATCTAATTGTTTAGGTTTACTTCCTTGGGAAAATCCACTGTGAGATTCTAGGGAAGGAATATTATATTTCTAATTCTCTATTTCTTTGAAACCTTTTTGTTCTCTCAGAGTATTATGTATTTTATATAAAATAATTCAACAAAGTGTCATTCTTTTCAGGCTCATTATTTTTTATTTTAACATGAGTATTCTAAAATATCACTCCCTATTTGCATGCTGGTCTGTATCTATGGGGCTCTGTAGAACAGTCTGAAAGAAGTAATGTTTGTCTGAATTCTTAAATTATAATGATTAAAATTCTAATAGTTAACTGATAAATTTGTTCTGACTTCAATATTGTTTCACTTGAATGAAGTGAAATGAGCATAATTTGTATGTTTGACACTTAATAATAGCTACCATTTAGGGTTTTATATGTACTAGAACAGTAAGTAATATAGTCTATCTCCATTCCTAACAAAAACCCTGAAAGTGTGAATTAAATGGTAGAGAAAATTAAAAAATAAATCAAGTTCCTAAATTTGGTGTGGAGATGAGATTAAAACTTCCTGCTATATCATAGCATGTAAATACTGACTTATATGTAAGTGTTGAATTGTAACCTCCTAAAAGATTGGCACCGGATCTATAAACTTGTTTATTTCTTGACCATACCTAGCATTTGGTAAATACTCAATAACTATTTCAAAGCTGGAGAGTGAGAGAGAGCAGAATGAAGAGATTTTTATTGAGTGACCCTTGATTTCCCTGTCATTTCCTAGATCAGTAAGTTTTACCTTGTGGTAAGGGTTTTAGTAAAGGTTGATGTTCTTTAATCAGGCTCTACTTCAACTGTTTGTCAGTAGAATAGAGACTCAAATTTGCCCACCTCTTAGGTTGTACTTTTCTTTTTAAAATATATTTATTTATTTACATCATTCTTCATTTTGTACATTTTTTCATCTCATTTGTAATCCCTGCGGGCTTCCCACCACCCATTCACCCATGTGCTATCACCATAGTCTGTGTGTTCTTTCCACTCCTTACCATCCCTGTAGAATGTCTCTGGTTCATAGTTGTTCATTGATTTTTGTTTTTACTTTATTACAATTGTTTTTTTTTTCTTTTTAAATTTCCTGGTCCCTTACACTCCTGCTATGAGTGAAACCGACTGGTATTTTTCTTTTTCTTTCTGACTTATTTCACTAAGTGAAATAAATCCCTATTCTAATGGTCAAAATGCCTACTTGCTTGTTAAACCATAGCTGACTGTTGTGAGTGGGTCCCTGTGGGAACCTTTGGTCCCCTGCAGAAGGACTCTGCTCAGCATAAGTAAGCTTCCTGACGATAGATAGACTGGTATTTGGTCCTGTCCTGAGCTTCCACTTTGTTTTCTTCATCTTGGGAAGCTGGTTTAGTAGGAATCTACTAAGATAAAAGGTTAAGAGTTTCTGACCACAGAAAAGGTGTACCATAATTTCCGTGTTTACTAACAGCTGTTCTAGGATGAAAAGTACAACTTCTAAATTGCCTGTTCAGAATAAACATCCAATAAAAATGAAATCAGTCACTTTGCTTTAAGTCCTCTGTCCCTACTACATCCTGGACAATCAAATGTAAGTGTATGGTCCTTACATTTCAAATGCCTGTTCATTACTGGTGTAGACTGTCTTATCTGTCATCTCTCCCAATTCTGAGGCCCTCTTGCAAATTTATTTTGATCATTTTTCTTTCTGTTTTATTGGGATTTCATGGTCATATAGCACTGTATAAGTTTGATATATGCAGCATAGTAATGTACATAGATTGTGAAATTATTATAATAAATTTTGTTAACTCTAAAATTTTATATGTCAATAGATAAAAAAAAAGAACATGAAAAGCTTTTAACTCATGATGGGAACTTTTAGTACTTTTCCCCTTGTAAATATATCATGCAACAGTTTATACAATAGCCAACATATCATACGTATTATACATATACATAACATCCATTATGCTTATTTATTTTATAATTGTAAATTTTTTACTGCATTCATATAATTCCCACAATTATACTATGACCTCTAGTAACCACAAATTTAATATTTTTGAGTTTTTTTAAATATTAAACATATAAGTGTGTTCAACAGTATTTGTCTTCCTCTGCCTGACTCATTTTATTTAGCATAAAACCCTTAAGGTTCTTCCGTGTCACAAATGACAAAATTTTCATCATTTTATGGCTGAATAGGATTGCATTATGCATATTATATAAAATGTGTGTGCATATATTTGTATTTTTATATGTGTGTACTATACATGCACACATCTATCTGTTGATGAACCTTGAGGTTTTTAATCAGGTCTCTGCTATTTCAAATAATATTCCAGTGGAAGTGGGAATTAAATATTCCTCCTTAAAATAGTCATTTAATTTTCTTCAGTTGTATACCCAGGAGTTGATATGCAGTAGTTCCATTTTTAATATCTTTTTTTTAAAGATTTATTTATTTATTTGTACAGAACTGGGGTACAGGTCAGAGATGTGGAGGGTGAGAGGATTCACCAGAGAGAGAGTGGGGCACAGAACAGGCAGATCGACGAAGTACACTGCTGAGGGGAGCAGCACGTGGGTCAGGAGAGGTCTCGCCATGTGGATCTCCTCCTGGGCAGGTGGGGATCGAACTCATGCAGAAGTTGCTTAAGCTTTGTGCAGTGTTTTAACCCTCTGCGCCACCAGGGAGGGCTCCCATTTTTAATATCTTAAAGATCCTCCATCTGTTTTCCTTAGTGATATGCCAATTACAACCCCACTTATAGTGTAAGGAGTCCCTTTTTTGGGGGAAATCCTACCAGGCTTTGTTACCTGATTTGCAGATAATTTTCTCCCAACCCATGTGGGATGTATTTTGATGGTTTTACTTTTTTTTATGCCATGCAGAAGGTTTTTAGTCTGGTGTAGTCCCAATAATTCTTTATTAATTTTGTTGCTTGTGATATAGCTGTCACAGCCAAAAATCATTGTTAAAACCCATGTCAAAGAGCTTTTCTCCTATGTTTACTTCTAAGTGTTTTTATGGCTTCAGATTTTACATTTAAAGTTGTGAACCTGTTAATGTAGAGTGGCAGAGAATAGAGGTCCAGTTTCATTTTTTTACATGCTTGAGCCAACTGGTGTGTTTTCCCCATTAGATCCGTTTTTCATTATGTCAACAGAGTATTTCTCCCTCCTATCTAAAATGATCCGTGGAAGGCTAACACCATGATTTTTTTTTTGTTGAAAGCACATCAGACACACTAAACATACATTTGAAAGGTGGTTGGAATGGGACAGTTACTTTATTTTTAATGAAGCCATTTCTAATGGTTTCATTTTTAAACAAAGGGACTGCTTCATGTTTACAGTATTTTTGGGTCTCTTTCAGAAATTAAATTCATGTTTAGAAAAGTGACCTCTATGCCCTTGAAACATTGGATGATACATTATGGTGTCAGGTTTCACAATCTTTTTTTTTTTTTTAATAAAAAATTAGTCTCTTTCCATTATGGAAAAAGATGGGAAATATATAAAGTTTGCAGGCAAAATTGTAAAGGTAATGTATTTTCAATTTGTGACTTTAAAGTTGAGCTTCCAGTGAGGTGTGGCAGCCCCCCAAATGGATTATAATCAGGAGGCTGGCAAAACTGATGGGCATTTTCGTAAGTAATGATCACAACTTAGAGGTGCAGAAATTGGCCTTCTCAGGGTTCCAAAGGCAGAAGAAATAACTATTAACCTGATAGGATAGCCCATCCTTAAAATACTAGCATTCTAAAGACAGTTTTACAAAGATTTGTGGAACTTTAAACTGTGTGAGGGAAGGAGAAGGGCTTTTAAAGAGTACCTTATGGAAAAAAACAACAACAACAACAAAACATTGCTTGTAGGATATTGACAGGTCCTTTAAGCAGTGATCTCTACCACAGCAATGCTGAAGTAATTGGAGTGAGGGATAACTGATTTCTGCCTTCTGGAGAACAGAAATCTGAAAAGAGAAAGACTACACTATCAGGATCTTCACTTGCCTTCAGGGTATAAGAAACACTGAAGGCAAGGATTTCCCTTGCGTTCTGTATCTCTACAACACTGGCTCAGTTTGGCTGAAAAGGGAGGTCATTATGATTCAGCTCAGTTTCCGTTTGCTGCTGTTGAAGGAATTTATCTTAATACATTTTTGTATTCCCTGTGATAGTTTATTCCTAGCCTGGTCGAACATCAGAAACACAGGGGCATTTAAAATTACATATTTCTGGATCTCTCCCCATGCCCATCAATAGGATGTCTTGGTATGGGATTTTTTCATTTTCCTTTTAAAAAATACCTAAGGTGAGCTAGGTTTTACAACCACTGACTTTGATGCCCTGCCTACATGGGTACTTGATAATCAGGTGATATTCACTATGAATTAGTTGCTTAGATGTATATAAAAGTGAAGATGAACAGTTGAATTTTAGTTCTATTTTTAATTTCTTTAAATTTGTCTTCAAGATTTTCTTTTAAGAGGATTGATATATCCAAGTATAGTAAATAGTAAAAATACTAATGGTAATGATAATAATAGTAAACACTACTTGCATCTCTGCTTATTTTCTATGCTTCTTTTTCTCCTGTTGCTCATGGATACAGAGTTGTGAACTAGGACTAATCAAGATGCAGAGTAAGAAGCACTTACGCTTGAAACAGCTTTAACCTCAGTTATCTCTGATTCCAGTTGCTTGGGCTGACCAATGAGCTATTATATCTTGCTAATTGCAATTTATTAACTAATTAATTAATTGGGGTCTGATTAATGTGTTACTCTACAGCTGCTTGTCTGACTATATTATAAGCCTAGGAAAGTCTTTTCAATCTTCAGCTTCCTGGGCTCCATCTTCTTCAGATTCTAATTAATTATGCCCGGGAATGGTGAGGAATTCATATGTACTCTTCAAATCAGCCTTATTAGAAATCACCAATTTTAAGTGTATAATCTGATGAATCTTGTTGACTGTGAGCGCAGTAAGTGTCACAACATTGAACGTTTCCAACACTGCAGAGCATTGGTTCATGCCCCTTGCCAGTCATCTGACTTCCTTGCCAGTCAACTCCTGGGCATCAGCAACCACTGATCTGCACTGTCATTCTCTTGTCTTTTTGATAATTTCATATAGAGGGAATTATATAGAGTGGAGTCTTTTGTTTCTAACTTATTTAAATTAGGAAAAGTCTTTTGAGATACCTATGTTTAAGCTATTTTAGTAGTTAGTTTTATAGGTTTTCCTTCAAAGCTTATATGTACTAGTAGCTTCTTAATTGCTGAGTGGTATTCCATGGCATGGATATGCCCTACTTGTTTTTCTTTTATTGAAGGCCAGTTATTTTTTCCCAGTTTTTTCTATGAGTAATGTTGCTTGGAACATTTTTGTATTTGTGTGTGTTTTGTATAGCATGTTATATATAATTATATATATATAATGTGTGTGTGTGTGTATATATGTGTATATATATAATGTGTGTGTGTGTGTGTATATATATATATATATATATTATATATTTCTTTTTCTTTTCAAGGAATATCTAGAGGTAAGATTATAGTTTAATGGTAAGTTTATGTTCGCTTATAAGAAACTACAAAACTGTTTTCCAAAGTGGCAGTAAAATTTTATCATCAGTTGTAGTTTCTGTCCGTCTTAATCACAATAGTATTGTCATTTTTTTTTTTTTTTGGCTTTTAGCAGTTCTATTTGGGGAGTAGTGCCATCTTTTGTGGTTTTAATTTGTACTTCCTTATGACTAACAATAATAGTGTCATTAGGAATACTATTTTGTGTACATCGTAATGTCATTTTAGTTGAAATCTCTTGTACGCATCTTTGTACTTTTTTTTATAAAATTGTCCTAATTTGGAGTATAAAGACAATAATTTGGGGACCCAAGTCATTTATTATATATTTATAGTATATATTTTCTCTCAGTATATATCTGAAATTAAAATTATTATTACTAAGGTAGGTTAATGTTTTAAATTTTGGAGGTTCAGTTATCAATTTCTTCTTTCATGGTTCCTGTTTTTGTGCTCTGTCAAAGGTGGTTTTACTTATCCCAGGTCACAAAGATTTTTCTAGAACTTTCATAGTTTTTGCTTTGTTTGTTTGAATATACAAATAAATTTTATATTTGATGTTAATTTTTGTATATGTTCTGAAAAAGATAGTTTAAAAATGATTAATTTTGATGAGTACTTCAGTTGTTTTATGCCTATTTATTGAAAAGGTTGTCCTTTCCCCCATTAAAATGACTATTTTTTGTTGAAAGCACACATTATGCACCCTCCATTATATTAGAATATTTGAATTTATTTTAGCATTCTACTTTATCTTTACTTTTGATTTGGTAGGTATGCTTTCCTATTATTTTATGAACAGTTGCTTCTTTGATCTTTAGAAACTTAGAGAATTTTCAGACATTACTTACTTGAATATTTAGTCTGTTCCTTTTGCTTTTTCTACTCCTTTTGGTCTCCCTGTTATATGTATGTTAGTATTCTTAAACTTGTCACAGACTTTCCTGAGTCTATTATTTCCCTCATTTATTTCCCAGCTCTCCTTTGTGTTACATATCTCTGTAATCCATCTTCAACTTCACTCTTTCTTGTGCCATTTCAAAACTACTGTACTTTTCAACTCCAGTGTTTCCTTTTGATTCTTTAGCATAATTTCTACTTATATTGATACTTTAGAGATTTTATGATGCCCTCTTATTTATTTTGCTATATTTATACCAGAAATTTTGAAGTCTTTGTTATAGTTGGCATCTGTTCAATTTTCCTAGCATTTGTTGTTGCTGACTCTTTCCACATAGGACTGTCACATTTTTCAGTGTCTTTAAATACCTGTGGGTTTTTTCCCTCTTAATCTGTGCATTTTAGGTAGTGTATTGTAGCAACTCTGGATACTAAATCTTCTACTTCCTCCTCCCTGGGGAGGTGGTAGGGAATGCTCACAAGCATTATAAAATTCTTAACCTTTTTCACAACGTAGACAAAACATAACATCAAATGTAAAATTGTTGTTTGTTTTTATTTGTTTTGTGGCTTGGCTAAGATATTATCTTTGTGAAGTCCTTGGTTTCTCTCCTCAGAAGGTACATCTTTGGATATGTGCTTACTCATCCTGGTGTAAGCAAGGCTTTAATAGAATACATTTTTTTATGGTCACTTTGTGAGCTGTAGATCTCATTTGGTATTGCACTCATCCATTTGACTTCATTAATTACTGACTGATCTTTATTGATTTAGACAATGCTTGGGACATTAACTCTCCATATCTGACAATTTTGGTCATGCGTACTTTTGGAGACCAATCTTTATTTTTTTTTCCCTCTGACCACAGGAGATGAAAGGTTTGGGATGAAGAGTTATATAAAGGCATTTTCCTACTGAAAAGTCCTTAGCAACTCCTAACCCTGTCTTATCTCTCTTTAATCTAATTTTGATGGATAGTAAAATAATCACTTTTTAAGCTATTATAGAACATAAAATAAATAACCTCTTGTAAATGACCAATTATTCTCAGGTTTTGTTTTAGGCATATTCTGTGAAAAGTTGACAATTATACAAGATAAATTTACATTCCCTTCTCCCTGAGTTCCTCACCCTGATTCCTAATTATAGCTATAATCAATGTCATATATGTTCATACAGGATAATTTAGATCTTTGGTTTTTAACTGACATCCTTTAGAAATGAGCATGGGGTTCAAAGTGTCCTGATAAAAATTATATATATATATATATATAAAATCATATCAATATATATATAATTATATAAGTATATACATATAAATATATAAAAATATATATTTATATTATATATACTATATAAATATATATAAGGTTATATATACATAAAATTATATATATAAATTATATATATAAATATACATTGTGTGTATAAGAATATATATATATATATTCTTACTTCATTGTTGATTTTAGACAGCATTTGATTTATACCATCAGGTGTGGTCCCCATGCTTCACTGCCACCACAGCACCTGAGTCCCATCACCACAGTCTCTCGTGTTCCTCCCTGCCCCAGTTTTGTATTTTAAAAGTAACATTTAAAGTTGTAAAAAGCATGCTTTGAACATTCTGTGTAAAAGTTTTTGCACTCTTTTCATGGTAGTAATTTCCTCCTACACATGTATAGTCCCTAGAAATTACGATAGGGGAATTTTCTAAAGTGTAGATATGGCTGCAGGGATTTGTGAAAGCACTACACAGTGACTACAGAGTGTGCCCTCAAGGGATTTTGGATGGCTGTTCCTCTCTAATAAAGAGCTCAACACGGATATGGTATATTTTTCCTTCTTAGCACACCAAATGTAGTACATTATGCAGCTATTATAATTCACTCTACTTAATACCTTTAGGGATTGCAAACCTAGCAAAAATCTCAAGGGGCTGGAGTCACAAAAATTGTGTAAGCAAAGTACAAGAGTATGTTGCCTTGTATGCTTGTGCCAGTATAGAAGAATATTGAAAATATGAAATGAATTCATTTATTTAATTACTACATCCTGTTGTTAATATTTACATTGATATCACTCACTTAGTAAGATCTACAATTTCAAAAGGATAATCAAACACTTGTGAACTAAGCTCCAGTTTATTAAATTAGAGTTGTTTACACTTGTACCCACAAGCTCTTGTGACTTGAGTTTTCTGTGGAGAAGAAAAGATAATTTTTTGAACCTGAGTTTCTCTAGAAAAAGACTTAGGAAATGTACGTAGTTTATACATGCACATATAATACACACACATACACACACACATATCTTGTCAAGTTTCAGTTGGGAAAGAACCTGCTTATAAATTTAATCAGTTGCCGTTGCCAACTTTGAGGTTCTTACTGGATGTTTGCTGGCTTTATCAATTGTTGCTGTGTGACTCTTTCTCTGTGTAACTCACAAGTCACCTTGGCTTTTCTATAATAAGATAGCAAGAGAGAAAGAGGTTGCAAGAGAGTGGGAAATAAATTGAGAGGGAGATAGTGAGAGAGACATGGAAGAACCACTATGTGTCAATGACTGGACTGTGTTCTGAAGTGTAATTAGGTAATTTCATTATTGTGTAAATGTCAAAGAATGAACTTACACAAACCTAGATAGTTTGATTACCTGACATCTAGGCTATGTATAGGAGCCACCAGCATACATGAACTCCAGTGGTGGCTACATTGGAAACATAGTGTATTTGTAACCTAATCATGAAAGGGATTTCATTACTTTTACCATGTTCTATTCACTGGAAGCATTTCACTAGATCTAGTGACTCAAGACAAGAGAATTGCACTAGAGAATGAATTACAGAGTGCAGGACCATCTTAGTATTGCCTATTACAATAGTAAAAACAGATACTGGATTGAATGCACAATTCATTTTTGGGGAGATTTTGACTTCTAGTCATTTCATGTTCCTGTTTTTTAAAGCTATTATGTTAAAAGGAGTCACAATGGAACTTTTGCAGTGACAGCATTAAAGGAAATAAGTAGCCTCTGCTAGTATTATCACTTGTGTTTTCTGAGATTTTTAGCAGATAGATATCATAACCTCTACTTTTCTTTGAATTCATTGAAAAAATCTTTCAGAAAGCCTGCTGCCTTTTGTCTGTGTGTAACTACATACGAGGTAATGCTTCTTGGTGAGATTTATTATCTATATGAATTTGAAAAGCAGTAAATTAAAAATAGGATCATTTTACCCGATAGAAGTTGGTTTGACTTTGTAGTTTTCCTTCAAGATGATAAAAAATAGTGAACAATTCAGTACAACTAAATGCAAATGCAGAATTACCCAATTTTTAATTCATAAACTAGAGTTTTCCATACACAATTCAAATGATATGGAAAGCAATGTGGATAATATATCTTTTTTATGGACATATATAAAAAAGGCCCAGTGTCTTACTTACAGATGTTGTAAGTTTCATTAGACTTTGAAAACTCACTTTATTTCACGACCATCATTGTATTAGCTCATATATACTCCATGATATAGTAGTATTATCGCCTTGAGAAAACTTCTCTCTTTCCTCTTTTGTAAAATGGAGATAAATAATAGTACTTAACATGCTCACAGATCACAAGTTCTTTTGTTGATCAAATGAAAAAAATAGCAGCATGTGTAGAGTAGGCCTTTTGTGTGGCTCATTGCTGAATTTCTCATACCTTTATGAGTGATTAGAACTTAGTAGGTATTCAGTACATACTTGGTATTGAATAAACTGTTTCGCTTTGTAGTACTTTATACATAGTAAATGCTCAATAAATTCTAGCAATTGTGATTCTTTAGTCAATAATAGAGACATTTCTTTAAAGTCAGTGAGGATCCTTTATCTGAAAATAGATGAGGAGAATTTATAATATAGTAGGTTTATTGATGTGCCTGATTTTGATTCCTCATACTCTGTAATTGCTCTTTTATATCTGATAGATCAGCAGACTACCCCTGTTTTGAAAATTAGAGAAAAAAATCTTTTTGTGGGATTCTCAGTAAATTGGGTGAGGAAATAAGGATGGAAGACTCAGAGATCTAGCCTTACTAAAATTTCGTTTAGATTGCTTGGCTATATCTCCTGTAGAATCAACAATTCAAACATACTTGAAAGAAAAAGTAAATTTTCCTTCAAAATAAATTCAATATTATATATTTTTCATGTTTTTTAAGCAACCATAACATAGTATTTATTATATGCCATAATAACTAGTTGACTTATAAATTCTTAGATGAGATAGGTAAATCTTTTAATTAACTTCCTTCCCAATATTGTTTAGATTTAATTTCTATGATGTAGTTAATTGAATTAATCAGTTTTTAACCAGCAACTATAAGAGTCAGAAGTATCTGGCACTGTTAGTGATAATTGAGAGAAGTGATCCTTTCCTTGCAAAATAGCAATGATAGTGTAAGCTAATGTTATCTCAATTAACAAATGTTAAAAAGAAAAGGATACCTGGATTGTAGCCTTGCTTCCTCATTCATTGCTGAGAGCTTGCATCAATTCCTTAACCATTTTGCAGTGGTAGTACCAATCTGTCTCCCACCACCTAGGACCATTGCAAACTTGAGTGGAGCTAATGAAATTTAATTGCTTAACAGAATCCTCCTCTTTTGTTTAGTTTATTCTTGGTATTTAATTATTTTATGCAATAATAAATGGGATTTTTTTTTTATTTCTTTCTCATACATTGTAAAATTTCCCAATGTTAACCTGCATGACACTATAGGAGTACAGGTAACTGCAACTTTTAGTCATATTGCTACATAGATTCAGCCTGCGTTTTCTCTTCTTCTAGCTTTTAGGAATTTCACTTCAAGTCTGCATATTATTTTCCTAAGAGTTCCAGGAAAGGTTGCAACAAAGTCAGAACCCTTCCTGTCTGACCTTTAGACCATTGTAACATCAATTTCCTAGTCCCAACAAGAACTGACATGTGTTCCCGTTGTGACTTTCCTTGATCACAGCAGGCAAGAATAGACTATGCTGAGTCACTTTTTAATCTTGGAAATTTTAGATTCACTTCACTCTGTTTGATATGTTCTGAAAATAGTTTTCCCAAGTTAAATTTCATCTCTTTCCTCTAGGAAAAGGTGTATTTTAAAAATTCTGCTCACTTTTATTTTCTATGTAGCTCAGTTTAAATAGTTTTTCATATCTTTAATGTTCCTAAATTTCTGTTTCAGAATTTTATAGCAATTAAAATCTGATACTGACATCATATTTCTAATGTAGATAACCTATGAGTGATATTTTGTTAAAATTTATTTCATTACTTTCTCAGTTATTATTGGCATAGTATCTTTGCCTTTGTTGGATTTCATGGAAGCTCTGATTAAATATCTTTTTTTATTTTAGATTTATTTATTTATGCATACAGAACTGGGGTAGAGGCCAGAGGTGCAGGGGTGGTGGGAGGCTTTACCAGAGACAGAGTGGGGAGCAGTGGGTGGGTCGGGAGAGGTCTGCTGCACCATGTGGATCACCTCTGGGGTGGGGATGGAACTTATGCCGAAATAGCTTTAGCTTCTTAGTGCAGTGCTTTAACCCGCTACACTACCAGGGAGGGCCTAAATACACTCTTATAATTTTGTCTTGGTTATCTTTAGTCCTTGCCTTGTTAAATTCATTTAAAACAAAGTTATAACCACAAAAATCACTGTGAAAGATCACTCTCTGATTCTCATGTAACTACTGAATTTTATAGCTATACAAAACATGATTAATTTCAATAATAAGTTTATAGAATTCTTTTATTATTTTGATAAGATTCTCTTTAAAAGCAGTTTTACTATTTGAGAACAGATTTACAAAATTAGAAATCAAATAGTATATCATTCCTATATTCTTAAGGTTCAATTCCTGGTAGTACTATCTAAACACAACTGTGGTACCATTAGTTATAAGCAGTGAAACAATACTGATTTAGTGTTGCTAATTAATATCCATCTATTACTCAGATTACCTCAGTTTTTACCTAATACCCACTTTCTTTTCATTACAATTATCTAACATGTCTCCTTAGTCTCTTCTCAGACTTTCCTTATTTTTAATGAGCATTATAGTTCTCCATGGGTTTAGTCAGTATTTGTAGACTGTTTCTCAGGTAGGTTTCCCTATTTTTCTAACAAGTAGACTGCAATCATGGGTTTTGGGGAGTAATGTCTTATTCTCATCACACTGCGCCAGGCATACATACTATCAACACAGCTAAGCCCTGTTGTTAGTGATTATTATCCAGTAATTGGTAAAAATTTGTGGATGGATATTAAATCAGAATAGTTGATAATGATAAAATAGATTCAAATCTATTTTTTAAAAAATTGCTTATTTAAAGGTAATTTTCTTTTTTATATAAATTTATTTTACAGCATTCTTCATTTTGTACATTTTTCCATCTCAGTTTTAGTCCCCGTGGACTTCATACCACCAGTTCACTCGTGTATTGTCGTCATAGTCCCCTGCACTCTTCCCGCCCCAGTTTTTATCCCATTCTTTCCACCCCCTACCATGTCTTTGCTTTATAGTTGTTTTTTTGTTCTCATTTTTACTCTGTTAAATCTTCTCTCCCCACCCCCCCGCACTTCCCCGGATCCCTTAAGCTCCTGCTATGAGTTTTTTTCTTTTTCTTTCTGGTTTATTTCACTGAGCATGGCCCCTTCCAGCTCCATCCATGTTACTGCAAAAGGCAAGAGTTTATCTTTTCGAATTGCTGAGTTATATTCCATTGTGTATACGTACTGCATATTTTTAAACCAATCATCTATTTTTGGGCATTTGGGTTGATTCCACATCTTCCCTATTGTAAATAGTGCACGATTTAAAGGTAATTTTCACTGGATTTCCAAGGTCTATGTAGAAATTGTGTCGATGTTCTCATGTTTAGGGCTACCTGCTCTGAAGCAGCCTTCCTCTCATTTTTAAAAGAAGTAATCATTTTAACCCACTGGCACTGCTTAAAGACCAGCTGGGTAAGGAGACGACCTGTGATTTAAATTCAAAGCCATCAGTCTACCCATGAAAGGAATCAAGTCTGACCTGGAGATTTAGGATTATAAAATGAGAGTTGCAGATTCTGATTTGGAAAAGGATCTTGAGAAAAAGATCCCGGTCAGAAGCCACACACATAGACACTTAGTCATTTATTTTCAGATAGGAACTAAAGTAGCAGACTGCAAACTACTACAGAATATCAATTGTTCAAATTGAGAAAATAAAGTTAACTCTCTCATACGCTTGCTCTCAGAACTGACAGAAACGCTGGTCTGAGCCTATAGCACCATAGCGAGCCTGACTTTCCCACTCTGTGGAGCCGGTGCCTGACCAAGGGTAGAGTACCGCTTGGCTGGCTTGCAGTTGGGAGCCCCAACTAGGTTTCTGGGGGAGGCAGGGACTGGGCTTAGGACACTGTCAAAGATTTGAACACTCTGCTCAGCCCTTTGCATGAGGGGAAACTGGAGGAAAACAAGCAGTTGTTTACATTGTACAGGCAGTAGCATGCTCAGAATTAGAATTCATAATTTCCAATTTTTCTTTTCTTCCTTTAACAGTTCTATAAATCACCTTAATAAGTCATTACATTTTTTTTGTATTTTTTACTTTAAAATAATATTTTGTGTGGGTGTTCTGTTTTATCTTTTTTTTCTATATTAAGCAGAAATTATGTAAGAATTACTTTGTTTATTATATCAGGTTCAGATTTCCCAATTAGGCATTAATTAATTGTTATTAATGATGAAAGGGGAAAACTAAGCTTTGATGCATTTCCATCGATTGTGCAAGACAGAAAATAACCTTTGCTGATTCTCAGATCATAGATTGTACCTAGAGAATTACCTCTTTTAAAAACAGAAGCGTGTATTTTTGCCTTCACAAGCAAAACAAATTAGATTTTAGAGCCTTTGGGGAAGGGGCTAAATGTGAAATATATATTGCATGGGTGATATCAGTTAATAGAATTCCTTTCTACACATCCTATTTTAATAATGAACTAGAAAAAAGATAACATTTTTTCTTTGTTTTACTCCTATAAGTTTTACAACTTTAATAACTTTATTGTTTTCTTTTCATTAAATCAAAATAGGGTGAAGCATTCAAAATGTCATTAATTTACATTTTACCATAATTGGTTCTCTTAGAATTTTTACTAGTGTTTTTATGGCTTATTTTTTTGTAGCCCGATGTCTGGTTGTTATTTTAACATACTGTACTTTAGCTATAACATGGTTTAATATGCTAGTATGGTACCTGAAGCACAGTTGACTCTTGAATAAGAACTCACCCTTAATGAATATTTTTCCAAGTAGATTTTTTGGTTGGTCATAATGACAGAAGATATATAATAATAATAATCCTGGTCCAACTAGACTTGGTTTGTTAACACACTTAAAGCCCATAGAGTTATAAAATGTAAAATTGTAAAAAAAACACCTGATGAACAGTTAAGTCAAAAGGATGACAATATTTTCACTGCCCATGAACCAAGAGTAATTTGCAATAGCACACCTAGGTATACAAATAGATGTGTAGTGCACATGGATAACTAATGCATTTCAGAAGAGGTTGCAATGAATACAAAATGAGCTTAGAAAGAGGTTAGGAAATTGGAAGTGTTCACACATAAGTTGTCAACTCTTAAAAACAAAACAAAGCAAAAATCCAGAAATTCTCCAAAGAACAATGGTAAGAAACAAAGTGTTTAAGACTTTTAATAATGAAGTCTTTGTGATAGCTTCAATTCATTAAACAAGATATGTCTTCTGTCATCACCCAAAGTTAAGAACATGCTCAAGATTAAGAGAGTTCAAAATAACTTACCAGTTTTCAAGTGAGAAAATAAACAGCAGAAAGGAGAGAAGTACCCGTACCCATTATTCTGTTCAGTTTGAGTTTACTCTATTAAAGCATTCATATATATATATATATATATAATATGCTATTTAATATATATATATATATATATATATATATATATATAATATGCTATTTAATAGCCAGGTAATATGCTTTTGTTCACTTACTTCTGAAAGAAAAAAATGTAGATAGAAGCCTGAATAACAGCATAATGTTGGAAATTCATAGGTTGACTCAAACTTTCACTTTCTTCTTTCTCCAAACCACTAACAACTAGAGTAGTTTTGTCTCCTTGTCCCTCCTTTGTAAAATGTGCTGTAAACTAATGTCTGAATATATTAATTAATGGGTAAAAATTTGTGGATGAGGCCCTCCCTGATGGTGCAGCAGGTTAAAGCACAGCATTAAGAAGCTAAAGCCACTTCAGCATGAGTGATCCACATGGCACAGCAGACTTCCCCTGACCTGTCCGCTGCTCCCCTCAGCAGTGTGCTTCATTAATCTGCCTGTTCTGCTCCCTGCTTTGTCTCTGGTGAATCCTCTCACTGCCCCTCCACCTCTGGCCTCTACCCCAGTTCTGTATGCATAAATAAATCTTTAAGAAAATGTGGATGGATATTGATACAGAATGGTTGACATTGATAATCAATTTTGAATGACTTTATAAGTTAAAGCTATTTATTAAATAGAACAGTAAGGAAAGTATATAGTTAGACTATATAAAAGATTGCTTTTAGCATAGTAGTAGAATTATAGATACCAAAGAAGCACAGAGATCATTAAAAGGAAAAAAGTGAAAGGATAGGAGCTTTACTTATTAAAAAGTGGTGAAAAGTTGTATCAAACATTTTTGTAATTTATCCAAGAAGTTCTCACTTTTTTTTTTTTGAAAGTAAAGGACATTGTACATAACATGAAAATTATGGGTCTGCATTCTAGTTGTATACTTTACCTTTTTTACTCACTTCTCATTTTAATAGAATATACCTTAAAATATCTTTCATGGTAAGTCAGGAACTTACTCAATACAGGGTTGCAAACAGATTTATTTCACTAACAAACAGGAAAGGCAAAAATCTCTGTGCTACAATGACCTTTTTTCTTTGACAAATTGTTTCTCTCTAAATGTTTTCTAGAGTTTTTTAGTGGAATTTCTAAATGACAGGTGGATGAAACTTTTCCTCTTTTGAATTTGTCTTGATTGCAAGAAATTAGCTAATTTCATCCCTCAGTTCCCCTCAAGTCAGTTACAGCTGTAGAGACAACGTTATCTGAATTGGAAATAAACTTGAAAAAATCACTCATTTGCATGTCTTATTAGGAGAACAGGCAAGCTCTAATAGCAATTATTACTTGCCTTTTCATGTTGTTCTTTAAATAAAATCTTACTTTACGTAAATGTGCCTTAACCTTTGGAGATCTGCTCATCTATGTAGGACCCAATCTCAAGAAAACTAGTAACTTTGCTCTAATGTTGCAGAGTCACATATAAAATTGTTCTTTTTCTGGATAGGATGCAACATGGTATTTGACAATATGAAATACATGAACTAAGTCACACATGGCCAGATTTAGCCAACAGCCTTCCACGCTAATGCTTTTGTTGAAGAGAGGCCCTGCCCAAATAGCTGAGGCAAACTGGGTGTCTATATTTTCCCATAGAATTGGTAATAAAAAAACCTAGTGTACCTTTTTAATTAGAATGTTAAGTTTAGTTACTACAATAAAAATGAAACCCTTTATCACGATGTAGGCAGTTTACAGCTTATAGGGCACTCCATGTGGGTACTTCTGGAGATTCTGGTTCCTTCTAATTTGTTATTCTCAGCTGCAGGGTTCAGAGGGATCCTTGCATTATCCACTGTTCGAGTTTGGAAAACTAAAGCAAACAAATGGACATGGAAGTTCTACACATCCATCATTTCTCTTTACATGCCATGGGCGAAACTTTGTTACAATGTCATATTTAGCTCTATAAGTGAGAAATTTGTTCTTTTCTCTGCTTTGTCACTTGTCTAAATAGAAGCTTTATTATATAACAAGAGGAGAAGGGATTTGGGGTCACACCTATCATTTTCTGTCCAAATTTTCTGCTATTAATTAGGCTTGTATTGAGAGGCAAAGTGATAGAAGGAGAGGCAATGTGAATATTAACTGATAAACTTGGTAAAAATGGTAGTTACTAGTCTTGAAATGAGCTAGCAAGAGCTAGGTGTGAATAAATCTCTGAAGTTTAGTTTCTATCTGTAAAAAGAGAGTCTGATTTGGTTTCTATGACTTGTGTTATGATCTTAATTTGATCTCTTAAATAATCCCGTTATCCTCATCTGAAATTTTTGTACTTGTGGTGTTTGCCTAGTCTCATTCAGAAACTTTTCTCTTTAGTCAGTTTTCCTTCTTTGATTTGACTTTTGATAGTGGCATTTCCAATTATCTCTCTTTATTCTGTCTCTTGTTTATTGCATACATATATATTTGATAAGATCATTGTATGATTTCAATCAGAGTAGGAGAAATGTTAAAATAGAAAGACACATCTCAGGAAGTGTGACAGTAATCAGGCCATTTAGTCTATAAATCACAGTTGGACTGGACAATTAAATAGGTCTCCTCCCCACTGAGAACCCTGAAGCACTGTAAAATGTAGGGCCTGGTACATTGCTGGATTTAGCCAGGAATTCAATATTAAAATAGGTCACCTCAAACATATAATAGTACTTGTCTGATAGTAAAGTTTAACAGGATTAGCATAAATCCTCCACTCAACCTAGGAACTTAGCTTTTATCTATCTTACTTGAAATCAGTTAGAAAGATGGAGAAACAGTTACAGTGACAGAATGCTTGCAACAGAAGGAAACATAAAGGCCATTTAATTCAACGTCCCCTTGAAAACAGAATTCTTTTAAACTTCTCAGACATGTTTTTCCTTTTCCTTGCTTGATTAGAAAAATCACATATTTATTGTTTGCTAAATTTGTCTTTGGCTGAAACCTTTTTCATTTCCCAAATACATAATATGAAGATTATCTGAAGTGGGCCTCAAGTGGGCGTGAGCGCTGTGAGAATCCACTTGATTTCATTCTCTGACACTTGGAATTTTGTTACTCAATACAATACTTCCATGAATTCAGTTCCACTAATCAAATCGCTACTACATATCTGTGTGTAGGATAAATGAAGGTGTTCAGGCTTTCAGGCTGCTGGTCTCTGACTATCACCAGTGGCCTTGAATGCAGGAGGTATTTGGGAATGTGGGCTTGGGGTACACATGCCTGACTGGACACCTGGCATATGGTGTGGGCACAGGTGAGTGGGCACACCTGAACCTAGAGACTGATCCTGTAAGGGCACTGTCATACAAAGGGTGGTAGTGCAGCAGAAGCACTACGAGAGCACTGGCAAGCGCTGTGAGAAGAGAGCTATAAAGATCCACAGGGCGTCCAAGCTGCTGCCTCTGCTGGCCTGTTCCCTTGTGACTATTGAAAGCCCTGTGGGGCTGATGTCAAGGTGTCCAAGTTTCTCTTCTACCTGAACAGATGATAATGGTTTCGGATGGTTTCGGAACACTGTGATAGGCGAACACTAATGTCCTATACTTTTTGATCATTTATTAGTCTGAATAGGCTGTTTTGCTGTAGTAATAAGCAACATGAATAACTTAGTGGTTTAACACCAAAACTTTTGTTTTTGCTCATTTTAATATGACCCTAAGTTTCATGATTTAGTTTTTCTTTCAAAAATAATCTAAGTTAGATTTCATGAATTGTAAGACAGCTGGTTGAAATGGATACAGGCAAGGAGTGTATTAGCAAAGCACCACCTTTAATATTTTCACCTCAAAGAGACAAGATAGCTTTCACTTAGATTTTTCTGGATAAATGTTGTTTTATGGTGGGAAAGTACAAGTCTGCTATATTCTAAAAAGAGAATAAGAAATATTCTCATAAAAAATGACAAGAATGGAGTATTTGATCAATAAATGGCCAATTCATTTTCATTACTGTGTACAAAATACATTTTTCTCCTCCCAAAAGGGAACAACCAAAATGTCCACTCACTGATAGCTTAACTCTTACATGCCCCCAGAGATCTGGAAGATAAGGTGTAGGCTTTAGGTCTCATCTGAATATGGCTCCTTTTAATCTGGACACCTAGGTTTTAGAAATAAAAATTAACTTCTCACAGTCCAAACAATACTGATCAAACTACAATAAGATAATTTTTTTTATTTTTCCTTTTTTTTTTTTTTAAAGATTTATTTATTCATACAGAGCTGGGGTACAGGCCAGAGATGCGGAGGGTGAGAGGATTCACCAGAGACAGAGCGGGGTACAGAACAGGCAGGTTGACAAAGTACACTGCTGAGGGGAGCAGCGGGCGGGTCAGGAGAGGTCTGCCGCGCCATGTGGATCTCCTCCAGGGCAAGTGGGGATCGAACTCATGCAGAAGTAGCTTAAGCTTCTTTGTGCTGTGCTTTAACCCACTGCGCCACCAGGGAGGGCCCTACAATAAGATAATTTTAATCCACATTTTGACTTGGAAAGTGAGTAAAATATATATATCAGAACTAGCCTGTTTCACAGCAATTCTGCTCCAGAAACCTCAAATTGTGAAAACCGTCGGCCTAAGGGCTGAGAAATACTCGGGCATGGTTCCTGAGTCTACAACCCGGGAGTGGCCTGCTCGCCGATTGTTCTTTGTGGGCCTGTGGGAGATTCTTTTATTTTATCCTTTGTGGGCAAAGCTAAGGGACTGATGAAAGACTATATGCCTTCATTCAGGCCTGAGCAGCTAAGACCACTTTCTGTCTGCAGATGGTTGGCAGCCCAAGGAATGAATTAAATCTAATTCAATGGCAGTCTTTTTCACTTCACATTGGTGAAGTGAAACCATTGTGAGTACCAGATCTGTTTGATTCCAGTCAGCACATTGTGCTAGCAATACCACCCAGTTCTTTGTAAGGCTTGTGTCCTAAGGAATCTCTATTCTTTAACTTTCTCATCCACCTATTTCTAAATTGTGACTTATTGCGGACACATTGAGCCAATTGAGCTTGGAAGAGAATGACACCATTAAGCTCATTATTGGCTGGTAGACCTTAAACTATATCTCACTCTGAGATACCTTCTCCTCATCAGAAGTAGATGCAATGAGTGCCCTATCCATAATTTTCACCTTGCCCATAGGCTGAGTTTTACGTGGCCATGGTAGCTCAGAGGCTGTGAATTTTATCTTAGTTGGGAAGCAGTTATGTCTTCTCTATATAACCTGAATGCAGGGACTCTGTATCTTTTTCTCATTCATGTTTTTAAGTCATTTTTTTTTCTGTTTAAATATCTTCCTTAGAATACCTTGCCAAATGTAGCCAATAGCTACCTGCTTATGCCACCAATATTATTTCTTCAATTTCTTTTTTAAGAATTTGGAGCTCATTAAATATATGACCTGTCTCCTAACTTACCATGGCAGGAAATTTGAGTAGCTGTTTCCCCACTGCCTGATTGTAGTTTTTTTTTTTAAAGATTTATTTATTCATACAGAACTGGGGTACAGGCCAGAGGTGCAGAGGCAGTGAGAGGATTCACCAGAGGCAGAGTGGGATACAGAACAGGCCGACTGATGAAGTACACTGCTGAGGGGAGCAGCGGGTGGGTCAGGAGAGGTCTGCCACACCATGTGGTCACCTCCCAGGCAGGCGGGGATCGAACTCATGCGGAAGTGGCTTTAGCTTCTCAGTGCAGTGCTTTAACCCACTGTGCCACCAGGGAGGGACTGTAGTTTTTAACAGTCCCCTCCTCCCCATCTACTGCCTATTTTCTAAGCCCTTTTTCATAGCCCTTTTTTGGTTAACCTTTATTCAGATACATCATTCAAGATGTGCTAGATTATGCTCTAGAAAGAACACTCACCAAAGCTTATTTATTGCTCAGGCTGTGTGCATTTGGTCATGGGGTTTGGAATCTACTTTGTTCTTATTCAGGATAGAAGTGGGGCACCTTCTGCTATTCAGAATGCCACTGGCTATCTCAGCAGATAACCAGGAACTTTAAAGACATCTGGTGGGAAAACCAGATGTTAGTTCTAGTAACATTTTATTGCTCCAAACAAGCCACATAACTGAAAGAGTGAGGGAAAAATGCAATAATGCTCTATTTCCTAGGAGGAGAACCAAGAATATTGCTCATCAATATTAAATTCTTATCCTGCTTCTTTTAAGTTGGATACAAGATAGGTAGATAGTGTTTAAATTCCTTTGTAGAATCAAGGTTCTGCATCAAGAATACTTATGAATTCTAGAAAGTTATTTTCCAGATGAAGATATTTCTAATTCATGCCAGTCTGTGAAGTCTTATTTATAACTTTGTATTACTTCCTTACTTGTGTGTGAGCTATGTTTTAAGGTACATTTGTAAGTGTACCTTATTAACTTAATAAGTGTACTTATTAACTTGTCTAGGGTAAAATTGAATATTCTGTCATTAATATTAATACACCTTCTTGTAAAACTAAAATCCATTTTGGTTTTTTCCTGCACACAATTTACTGAAATTATACACAAAATACATGGAAACAGTGACTGGGTGTATTTCAAAAAATGTATTAGCTATTCTCTTTGAACTACTACAGGTCAAAGTATCAACAGAAATCTCAAAAACATCTGTGGTGAACACATCACTGGGGTGACCACCATACATTTCTTTGGTTTCTTTTCCTATACCTTTTTTTCATATTCATTCTGCTCCCCACTAGTGAATCAGTCTTTCTAAACCCCTTATCCATGCCAGTCTAAGTGATGGACAGCTTGGATTCCCTATTTGTACAGGCTATTTCCTGCACTAATTTTCAAGAGCCAACAGGTTTTATATTTATTCCTTTTCAAGACAATTATCCTTTCCCCAGTGTGCCATGCACATCGTCATTTCAAGACCAGAAGTATTCCCCCAGCCATGGCAACCTCTACTCACACTGAAGCCATGGTCTCCTCCTTGAAGCCTCCTCCGTTTCTCCGATACCTAGTGTTTATGCTGGGACTCTACTCTGTTCTCTCCCCCACAATAACTTATATCCATTGTTTGTATAAAGAAGGGCAATTGTTGATTTAGAAAATTTCATTAAATAAAATTTAAAGAATACCTTTAAAAATTTCTCACAAGATCAAGCTTATCATAAGTGCAGAATAATGTTCATTGACCTTGAGACTTCAGTTTAGTCTTCATTTCCTGAGAAGTTCATAAATTAGCTACAAAATTAGATGACTTTATTTCCTCATTCTCTAAAATCAGCAGCTCATTGTAACAATGCCACCACTTGCTGCCTCATTTCCAAGTGACAAAACACTTCAGAGTTTCTTTAGAGATTCTGTTTCTGAGCTGGGTAATACTGTTGTTTTTCATGAATGTGATTTAAGTTGTTTTGGGTATTGAAAGATGTCCTCTACTTCTAAATATTCTGATGCAGCAGATCACAGCAAACACAAGCATGGGTCTGCTGCAAAGAGTTACAGGTAGTTCTGCTGGCAGTTTTGCTGCTTAGAACCACTGCTCTACAGCTTAGGGCTTGTGGCCATGCCTGTCATTTTTTTCATAGGCAGAAACCTAGCTTTTGTGGGCCATTTTAACCTAAAAGATGATACTTCATTTTAAGATTAAGGTTATCTTAATTTTAGTGGGCTCACTATAACATTTATTTTCCTCCTTCATACATAATCTTGCACATGGTGGTTCATAGCACACTTGTTCTATACTTGGGTATAAAGTATTGATATCTCTAGACTTTCATTGGAAGAGTTACTCCATTATTCCCACCATTATTTCACAGTTCTACAACATATCCATTATAGATAATGTGAAATGGAATCATCCAAGCAATAAATATGCAATTCTTGGCCTGTACCACAGTTATTTATTTAGGTATATATTAAATTTTGAAACTACTTCAACTATCACTTTCCATTTCATAACATATTAGGCGATACCTCTGTTATCAAACTGGAAATGTAGATCAATGTGAAATTACAAAGGAGAACCTTGAAAAACATGAGCTGTTAAGAAGTGAAGTGATAGTTGGAATACATTTGTTTAATTTGATAATTAAGATGCAAGCTAAGCTGATATGTAAGTTATGATTCAAATGTTCTTAAATAAGATATATGTTTCATTCTCACCTAACAGATCAGAGGTGAGTGGTTCAAAAGCAGCAGTAGAATAAGGTCATCTGGGTTCTCATCCTAAAGTTGGCTTCCTTCAGTGCATTCAAGAAAATGCCTTAAATGCTGCTATTTCTGTCTAAAAGAGGGAAATGACCATACAGGGTAATGGCTTTCTCTTTCAATAAATTGCATATAAGTGCCTTCACTAGCATGCATTTAGTTACCTCTTTCCATCTAGCAGTAAGGGAGCCCAGAAGTTTCTCACTGGGTAACATGTGCCTAGTTACATACAATCCCAGCATTCCATTATTTAGTAAGACAGAGAAATGTATACTAGGGCTTGCTTGACTACTTGACTGGTAATGTCTGCCCCAGATCCCTTCTGTTAGTTTTTTTTTTTTGCCCTATTTTCTCATAAACTACTTAACTTTTAAAATATATAGGGGTGTGTGTGTGTGTGTATACACATATATAGTATATAAATATGTAAATTACATAAAAGATGCATGAGATAGTATATATAATATATAAAAATGTTTTTACAAGTTTTCTGAGATCCAATTTCTACCATATGTGTGCTGGATAGGGGACATTCTCAGATATCTCCTGAACATTATGCCATTTAACTCGATCCTGACAACAATTTACCTGGAGCCCCCCCAATTCCTTAGTTTAAGGGCTCAGTCCTAAAAGACTGGATTTGCTTCAGATGCCATTCTCAAATCCAGGCTATAATATTTTCTCCTAGGGTTTCTTCACTTTGCTAAAGCAGCTCACAAAACTCAAGCATTTCACTTGCTCACTGATTTATTATAAAAGGATATAATTTGGGAAGAGCATGGTGGGAAAGTACTTATGGCAAACTACATAGAAGGGACAGGAAACGTCTAGGGCCTCTGCAGGCACCTACTCTCCTCCAACACCTGCATGTTTACCACCCTGGAAGCAATCCAAACCCCATCCTTTGGGCTTTTATGCAAGCTTCATTACTTTAGTATGATTGATTAATTTATTGGCCAGTGGGGATTAGTTAAACTGCCTGTCCTTCTTCTCTTCCCAGAGGTTGGAGGCTAAGCAGAAAGTTCAGCCCCCTAATCACAGGGTTGTTCCCTTGACAACTAACCTCCCAGCTGATTTAGCAGTTTTCTAGAAGTTACTTTACTAGCATAATAAAAGACACTGCTCTTATCATAGGAAATTCAAAGAGTTCCAGGTACTATGAGCCAGGAACCAGAGACCAGGTATACATATCAGAAATATATTTTGGTTACCCGAATAACCAAATATAAGTTTCTTTTTAGTTACAATATTATAGTTCTAATATTTATTTTTGTTAATAATTTCATTAATAATTTTAAGCATGTATATTTTCTGATTACAGAAACATCATTAAGCAAATTATTAAAACATCATTAAACAAATTATTCAACTGGTAGATAACTATGGCCATTAAATCTAAAGCTTTACTAATGTTTAATTACTTCTTAGATCCACATTGTCACTCTTTGCAAAAATAATTTGATCTGACATAACTTACTATTTCCAAAGCTATTCTAGTTGTTTTGCATCTCTCTTCACAGTCATATTTATAATTCCTTGACATCATTTTTCCTCAGGATTCTGACTGTCCAATATGAATTACTGAGTTTTCCCTGTTTGACTCCATTGGAGGGACAATAATCAGTTTTCTGCTTTATTCCACTTTTTAGAAATCCTTTTACTCAGTGTTCAAATGGGGGAACTTAGCATTTGTAATATCATATGCCAATTCCAATGTACCACAAGATCCTAACAAATATGCTTTGTGGCCTGTGTAAATCTTGATTTTGTCTAATGTTCAACATGCCTCTTTCCCCCTACATTTTTGCTCTTGCAGTATGTCAACATTTTAATTTCTCTATCAAAATCAATAGTTGAAAAAGCACTTTGTACTAGTCCCTCTAGGCCACTGTAGTAAGAACTAGAGGTGGACAAACTTCCCCTGCCCTTGAAAGTGCCTAATGTAGGGATGGAGATGAGACTAAGTCAATACATGCATGATGTTTTGAGTGTTGAGATAAAACTACAGAGATTAAACAAGTACAAAGGAACACATTTAAAGTTCAATAGAATGGCAATTACAGATACACTGCTTTTAATTGTTAATATTTCTTCTCTAATAGCACATTCTCATCACCTTTCCTGTTTCATTTAGTTGAAGGAAGTGTGTTTATAAACTTTGTTACCTGTCTTAAACTTTAAGATAGGTAACCTGATCTAGTCTCCATGCAAGTGGACCATTTTTCTTTTTTCCTCAGTGACTTGACCTGTTTTTTCACTTTTTCTGGATTCCCATATGTCTTTGGAGCCTCTTAAGAGTTCTGAGTAGAAGCTCTATCTCTGTCCCATATTCCTGTAGAAATTTTTATTCTTGTTCAAGTGTGAGTTTAATACATGGATTGCTCTTATAGACACTCTTATCTAAACTATTCTTCCCTCTGTGTTCTTACTATAAACATCCTGTCCTGTAAACTTGAAAAGTTGGCACTTTTACTTGTTCATTTCAGGCTTTCAAGTAAAATAAAAGATGTTTTCATATCATCATCCTTATACTTCACATATTGCAGGCTTTACATATGTCCAAATTATTTCTGCTCTTTCATTTTGTTAATAAATAAAACTAAAGTACAGGGATTGCATGTTACTTGATTATAATATTATAGTGAATAAGTAGGTTAGGATTTAAAGCAAAGTGTTTTGAGCTTATGCTCTATGAGACTACAGCATTCTTTTCAGAACAATGTTTCAACCCTTCTACTAAGGTTATATATGCCAGAAAAAATTTCCTCTAGTCCCTAATCAACTAAGGTAGCACAAACATTTCTTATTAATGTCACATAAAAATTCTGGATAAATTTGAATTTATATAAAAAAATGCATGCTAAATAAGGGAAGGGAAAGCCCTAGGTACGAGAGTACAGAGGACACTTAAAACCAGAGTGACATTTTGAGTATTTTGCTTTGACAGCTTCAAGGCTGGAGGTGGGGGATGTCAGATTAAGCCTAGGATTAGAACCATAGGGCTAATAAGAGTTGAGTGCCCACTGGATAATAAATTATTTGACATTGGAATGGGAAGTAAAAGAATGGGAATTAATCATGTGAAAGCTGGACCTCTACAAGAAATAAATGAAGAAGGGAAAAGTTAGCTCATATGTCCAGGAAGCAACAAAGAACTCAATTCTGTCATAGGTTTGGACGGTAAAGGAAATGTTCCAAAGAGAAATAGAATCCCCAGGCAGAGCCACAATTGGGTTTGGAGTCTGAGTTTTATTTTATAAATATTTTTTTCAGGACAAAACTTAATTTAGAAACATGCTAAACCAGTGAACACCCTGGAGGTTTGAAGAAGCAAAGACAAAATAATTATATAACAACCAATGCATGGGACTGCTATAGAAAAAAAAATCCCACTGAAAATGAGCTCATGAGAAAAAATAGAAAGCACACAAGAAAATATTACACCTTGAGGGAGTCAGCCAACACACCCTTAAGAACAATTGCTCTCTTGGAACTTAAGATAATAGAACAATCATAAGGAGGTTATATAATAATTACTGCACTGTTAAAATGATTAAAGAAGAGAAAAAGAATAGACTCTGAAGTATAAAAGACAATGACAAAATAGTGCAGTGCATTGACAAAGAGCAAAATAAAACTTCTATCAATGGACACAGTAATCCCTGGAACTAAAATTCATTGTGTGGTTATACACAACTTGTATACTATAGAACTGAAGACATTTTGAGTGAGAAAAAACTGAGGAAACTGCAGAGAATGCAACACAGATGATAAAGGGGTGGAATATAGAGGTTAAGAGAAATGGAGGATTGAATGAGAATGTAATTATGTACTGGTTATTATTATTATTATTTTTAAGCTTTCAAATGCATAGAGTTAACCTTTTGTGTCAGATTCCCAGATTATGATGAAACCCTTGTCTCATGCAGTGTCATGCACACAGCTGGGAATTTGTACTGAGAGCTTAAGTGCATCCAATTTTCTGAAAAGGGGTGGGTGGGTTGTAGGCATAAGAGGAGTAGACAGAATTATTTGTTTTATTTTTAATAGAACAAATTTTAATAGATATAATGTATGCTTTTATCTAAGCCATATATTAATGTGTTTCTGTCTATGCAAGTCAAGTCTAACTACTTGTCTGGCTAGTCATTACATTTAGAACTTAATGTTTGAAAACTAATGTTTTATGTGCCTAGTAATTACCACCTCTTTTTACTTTCAGTCAGTCATGAGTGACTGGAGCAATAAGGCAATGGTGTCATGTTTTTCCTGACACAGACTTTTGAAAGTTATTTCCTTTAATGAAGAACAGTCTTTGAGTACCTGAATATATAAAGAAAGTACTAACATGTCAGAAGGGAGAAACTAATAGCAATACAATAATAAGGTTATTTTATATTTAATTTTTAAAATATATTCATTATATCATCCTTCATTTTTGTATCAATTCACCCATGCATCATCACAGTAGTCCCTTGTGCTCTTAGCACCCCTGTTTTGGAAGGACCAGGAGAAGGAAGAATAACAGAGTATTTAAGTACCCTATTTTCAGAAACTGATCATTCAGGTAGAAAATCAATAGCAAAACACTGGACTTAAGTTCATCTGGTATAATATCTAACTTAATAGTCTTTTACAGAATGTTCTATCATATAGTGGCAGAATATACATTCTTCTCATGTACCCATGCCACATTCTCCATGATAGATCATATGTTAGGCCACAAGTCAAGTTTCATTACATTTTAAAAGGTTAAAATCATACAAAACATTCTTTATGACTACACTGCTAATAAATTAGAAAGTAATTACAAGAAGTACACTGGAAAACCACACATATATAGAGATTAAACAAATGGACATTAAATGGATAAAAGAAGAAATTGAAATGTCTAAAAAGCATATTTTAAGATAAATAAGTATGGACCCACAATACTTTAAGATGCTGCAAAGCAGTTCTAAGAATGTCTCTGTTTAAAAATAGCAAAAACAAAACAAAAAGGACTCAAATAAGCAAAATAACTTCATACCACAATAAACTAGAAAAAAAATAAAACCTAGTTCAAAATTTGTAGAAGGAAGAAAATTAGAATAGAAAGATTAGAATAGAAATAAGTACAATGGAGACTAAAAAGACAATTGGAAACATTAATGAACCTAAAAGCTCATTTTTTGAAAGTATAAACAAAATAGACAAACTATTATCTATAATTACCAAGAAAAAAAAGAAGGCAGATTCAAACAACACTTAGAAATGAAAGGGACACTACAACTGAAATCAATTACAAGAGGTCATAAAAGTCTACTATGCACAATTATGCACCAACAAATTAAACAACCTAGAAGAACTGAACAAATTCCTGAAAGCCTAGTTGTACCCAGACTGAATCATGAAGAAATAGAAAACATGAAAAGATGAATGACTAGAAAGAAGATTAACTCAGCAATCATAAACATACCAATAAAGTTCAAGACCGAATGACTTCATGGTTAATTCTAACAAACATTTAAAGATCCTTTTCGAATTCCTGAAAGCCTTATAAGAGAAAGGAACATTTCCAAAGTCATTTAACTAGGCTAGAATCATCCATTAAAATCAATGAAAAATATCTCTAATGAGCATATATGCAGAAGGTTTCAACAAAATACTTCCAAATACAATTCAACAATATATTAACAGGATCATACATCAAATAATTGAAAGGGTGAGTTTCACAATATCAGTGAGATTTATTTCAGGAATGCAAGAATGGTTGTTGATCTGTTGAGCTGCAAGTCAATTAATGTGTTATACCATATTCATAAAATCAAGGATAAAGATCATGATATCCTTAGTAGATGGATACAAAGTACTCAACAAAATTCAACAACCTTTCATGATGAAATTCTCACCACACTTAGACATAACATATCTCAATTTAATAAAAGTCATATACTAAAAGCCTAAATGACATGGTTAGTGTTGAAATGTTAACAACTTTTCCTCTAACTTTTGGAAAAACAAAGTCTCATGCTTGGCCCTCGTTGGTGGCACAATGGGTTAGGATGCAGCACTGCAAGCTAGCCACAGCCACTTCAGTGCAATTTCGATTCCCGGCTGGGAGGTGACCCACATGGTGCAGCAGACCTCCTTTCTTGCCTGCTGCTCACCTCATCAGTGTACTTCGTTAATCTGCCTTTTCTGCTCCTGCTTTGTCTCTGGTGAAGCCTCTCACTGCCCCTATACCTCAGGTCTATATCCCAGTTCTATATGAATAAATGAATACTTTTTTTAAAAGAAATGCTCACTCTTACCACTTCTTAAAATATAGTCCTGGAAGTCTGAGCCAGAGAAATTAGGCAAGAAAATGAAGTAAAAGGCATTTAGGTTGGAAAGAAAGAAGTAAAATTATCTCTTATTTGCTGATGACATATTATGTACATAAATCTTAAAGAGTTTATCATAAAACTGTTAGGACTGGCCCTCCATGGTGGCACAGCAGGTTAAAGCACAACACTAAAAATCGAAAGCAATTTAAGTAAAGTTGCGGATTATAAAGTCAATATACAAAAATCACTTATTTTTTCAGCTATCAGTGAATTACTAGAAAGAAAAATTAAGAAAACATTAAGAAAGTCCCACTTATAGTAGTATTCAAAGTAATAAAATGCTTAGAAATAAATTTAACCAAAGAGATAAAAGACCTATGCACTGTGAACTGTGATTAAAAAAAAAATGGAATATACAAAGCAATGATTTCAATAAGTGGTGTTAGGAAAAATGAGACAACTCATCAAAAGAATAAAAGGAGACCTCATCTATCTTATACTATGCAAAAAAATCTCAAAATGTTAGACTTAAATTCAAGACCTGAAACCATGAAACTCCTAGGGGAAAAAAAGGAGGAAAAGTGTGGCATTGGTCTTATTAATGATTTTTCAGATTTGGTACTAAGAGAAAGGAAACAAAAGCAAAAATGAACAAGTGGGACTATGTCAAACTGGAAAGTTTCTGCACAGCAAAAAGAAAATCAACCAAATGAAAAGGCAATCTAGGATGTAGGAGAAAATGTTTGCAAATCATATAACCGATAGGGATTAATGTTGAAATATATAAGGAACTCAAATGACTAAATAGCTAAACAAACAAAGGTGTCAATAAAAAATGGGAAGAAGATCTGGATACACATTCTCTTAAAGAAGACATTCATTGGCTGATAGAAATATGAGAAATAGTTCAACATCAGTTGTGAGGGAAACAAAAGTTAAAACCATAATGGGATATTACTTTACATGTTAGAAAGACTATCAAAAAGATAAGTGATAACAAGTGAAGGTGTGAAGGAAGACGAGCCCCTGCTCACCACTGGTGAGTACAAAAACTATTATAGTCACCTTGGAAAACAGTATGAGGTTCCTCATGAAATTAAAGATAGAATTGCCATATCTTTGCGGTATTATTATTACCACTCTGGATACATATCCTAAATTAAAATATTTCAAAGATTTTATATGTCACCTTGGAAAACAGTATGAGGTTCCTCATGAAATTAAAGATAGAATTGCCATATCTTTGTGGTATTATTATTACCACTCTGGATACATATCCTAAATTAAAATATTTCAAAGATTTTATATGTCTTCTCACGCTCATAGCAGTAGTATTCATAATAACATGTCACATTTTATATCATATATGTGAAATATGCACATAAAGGAAATGTATGTACCTATTCCATGTGTATATGTGTGCTAATCATATATATCATGTAAGAGAATATTCAACTTTGGAAAGAAGGAAATTCTGTCTTTTATAAAAATATGGATGAAACTGGAGGTCAGTATGCTAACTGAAATAAGTTAGAGAAAGACAAATACAGCATGGTATCATTTACAGGTAATTGAGGGTAGAGGTGGGGGAATAGGAAGAACTTGGTAAAAGAGGAGAAACTTTCAGTTGTTGGATGTATAGATCAGAGAGTGTAATATACACCATGGTGACTATAGTTGAAAACACTTGAACATTTTACATTTTCAAAGATAATAAAAATCAAACATTCTCACAGGAAAAAGGTAACAATAAATGCTAGCAATGGACCATTGTATATGGAAAAATACTCTTAACTCCATCAAAATCTTCTTTTCAAAAGGTAGTAGTCAGTAACAAATCAGTGCTCATAAAATCGGACTAATATTTCTGGTGGAATGACAACAGCACTAAAGAACAGAGGTGGAGGGTAACCTTTTGTCTTGACTGCCACTACCACACAATGACTTGTCAAGTCAACAAATTTTCTTCAAGAGCAATTGGACAGATGCTATTCTATGTTTCAGAGAGATGACTGGGAGCTAGATGCAGTCATCAGAATGAGGATGAGACCACCTTCTGTAGGTCTGGGAATGCATGCTATTTGCATATTCTACATATCCAAGTTGGGTGAAGTGACAATCCACACTTGTCCTCAGTGTTAGACTTGGAATGGTGACTGGCCTTGAGGGCATTATTATACATCACTTAAATATTTTTCAGTCTAAGGGAAATTTCACTTCAACTTTTTCCCCTCATCCATTGCCAGTAAATGATGCGCACATACTCATGCTGTAGTACTTTATCTGCAGGTAATCATCTTACTAGTAGCCTGGACCTCACTTCTGGCAACCTCAGAGCCTCGCTTCTCTTCTGGTTGTTTCCTAAGGTTCTTCTCTATTGCTCATTTACTCTTAGCACTTAAGCCTGTTGAAGTATAACTTTTAAAAATAACTTGAAACAAAACAATAAAAACCAAATGTTGTCTTCTCCATTTCTTCAAAATCACATTTGGGGGAAACTTGACATTTTATTGTTTCTCCATTGTCACTCCAACTCACTGTTCAAACTACTGTGATCAGATTTTTGCCCCTCTTTGGCCGAACCTTCTTGAGAATGCCATCTTTGTGGCAATATCCTGCCTGCACTTTTCCATCTTTGCTTCTCTGCTGAATTTGTGACTGCCAAACTCTCTCTACTGGTTGTCTCTGTTTCTTTATGTTCTCACCTCTTACTGTTTCCTCTTTATATTCTCTATCGTTTGGGAAGCCCTTATTATGTCTCCTTTGCCCCCCACTTCTGGTAGCTCTTCAAATGCTACTATTTGACACACTTGACAAAGTCATGTGCTTATTTCTGGCTCTTCCCACTCTTCCTGGGGACTTTATTGACTTTTAAGGTTTCCTATTCTCCTGAACTCTGCACCCTACCCATCATCTTCATCAGGGCTTCCCCATGCACAAGAATCCCTGTATTTGAAGCTTTCTATCACTTCCCTACCCCCTTCCTCTTAATTCACTGTCTTAGGGCACAGCATCACAAACTACTACTCTATCACCTGAGCCACCCATACCTACATCTACATTTGAGCATCATGTCTTACAGTTTATCTATTTAATCGTTTTTAGCTCTGTGTCCTCATCTGTGTCTCCATAGCTACTATCACCCTTCAAGTCCTCATCATTTCTCACTTGGATTCCTGCCACATACTCCTAAGTGTCTTTCTTGACTTTATCCTTGCAATTTTATCTCCCCCAAATCTTGTCTCTGTTCCTGCTTATTCTTTACATTTCTGTATCAAAACATTTCATTTCCCTGATTTAAGTATTTAAGGCAGAGTGTAATCTTTGGGATGGAGTCCAGACTGCTTGGCACCCATTTTTAGTCCTTTATGATCTGACCCCAGATTACCTTTCCAATATCACATAACTGCCGTAGTCTTGGTCTCTGTGTCTGTCTCTCTCACCTCTATATCTTTACAAGCTCTATTCATAATTTTGATGGACCTTCAAAGCCTTTGTTAAGTGACATCTCCTTTTAGGACGTTTCCTGATTCACTCTTTCCCCAGCCTCTTCCCTAGTCTGGATCAGGATGCTAACTCACATGTGCCTGCTGTTAGTATCTCTTCATCCATAGCACAGTGTATGTTCTTTGGTCTGAATAGGATGTGACACTTTATGCACTCCTGTGATTTTCCCCATAAAATTGTGAGTTTTCTGAGGGCAAGGGCCAGGTCATCTTTGCATTTGTTCACAGTCTTCAGCAGAGAATCTTGCACAATGAAGCTTGTGGCATAAATGAATGAGGATGTTTACAAATGATGTTCTTTGTAGGGGTTTCTTCCTCTCTAGTCAATTCTTATTGATTTTATTTTCAAAGCCAGAGGCTTTCTCTCTCAAGCCCCTTTGTCAAATACTGAAAGTGGATTTGATTTGCTTCAAATAGTCCTCTGGCTTCAGTCACTCACTCTCCTCTTAGGCTCCTTTATGTAAGGCCAATGTCAGTGATTTTATCTAATTTGAAAGGAGAAAACATTGAATTCTTTTTTATTTTCCTACTTTAATTGTTTCTTTAATTAATCTTTTGGCTCAGCATTACCTCCCTGATTGTACACTTTTCTTTCCTTTGAAGATTTTTGATTCAGACTTGTCTGCCTCTTCTTTTGGCTCTGTTTTCTCTTTCTTTTCTCGTACACTAAGCTAAAAGCAGTTTATCACCTTTTGTTCTTTCTTGTCAATCAATCTCTGTTCCATGACAAATTAATGTTTGCAAGTTTTGGGTTGAATATGTAATGTTTCCGAGCTTAAAAATACATACAGCACACAAACAACATAGGAAAGGACTATTTATCACAAGAGAAGTTAGAAAAATTGAATGAACACATTGATCTATTGTAATCTTTTGACTCTGCTAAAATGAGATCAGGTAGCTTATCATCCAAAATACTTATAGAATAAATAATATTTCTTGCTCTCTAAACCAATCTGCAAATACCAACATTTTCCTTACTTACAAGAGAATATCTGTAAACTATTATTTTGAAGTACTGTATTTAATGCAAATATTTATTCAAATTTAAAAAAACAGTATCAGTGATGACAATTACAAGACAGCAGATTGAAATAGGAAAAATGGAGCCATTTGCTGTTTTCTTATTTTGACACAGCAACTTATAAAAAAGTATTGTGACATACATTAAAGAAATGTGATGCATGATTACAGAAGAGGGACATTTAAATCACATGGTGCTTTATTAGAATTCTTGCTTTGCAGATTTTACCATTTGACCTTGAACAACCTCATATTTTGTATATATTATTTGTTCAAAAATTTAAAAAGGGCCAGTAAATTTAAACTAGTTAGCCCAGTCCCTGGCATATAGAAAATTGTCAATACATGTGAGTAAATCATTAATTTAATGATTATCATTGCTTCTTTTTTTGTTAACTTCTTATTATCAAACTTAATTACGGATTCTCAAAATTCTCAGTATTCTTGCTACCTCTTAAGCTATGCTTTTCAAAAATGTATGTTTAATTAAATGAAATCAATGTAATGGATGTGATATGCATTAAAAATGTAATAGGTCATGTGCCCTCCCTGGTGGCGCAGCGGGTTAGAGCACAGCACTGAGAAGCTAAAGCCACTTCCGCATGAGTTCGATTCCCGCCTGCCCCGGAGGTGACCACATGGCGTGGCAGACCTCTCCTGACCCGCCCACTGCTCCCCTCAGCAGTGTACTTCGTGGATCTGCCTGTTCTGCTCCCCACTCTGTCTCTAGCGAATCCTATCGCCGCCCCTGAGCCTCTGGCCTGTACCCTAGCTCTGTATGCACAAATAAATAAATCTTTAAAAAAAAAGTAATAGGTCAGAAAATATTAGAGTTGCACGTACTAAATGATAGAACTTTTTTCAGTTATAATTTTACTGCTATTTTTAGTCATTCTGATTGCCATATGTAGAATGGACCTTAAGTAGTTATGAATAGAAGTAAGAGACAATTGTGTCACCCAAGGGACAGACTAGGAAGTAGAGAATAGTGAAAATGCAAGGTGACTAGGTTATGGATTCACTTCATGATTAGAGACAACATACATTGTTAGTTCACCAAATGGAATATTAAAGATTTCTCTGAACTAAGCAACTAGAAGGGTTTGCAATTTTCTGAGATGGAGAAAGCTTACAGGAGGCATGGGTTGGGAGGTGGGCAGAAGGATGGAGTTTGCTTTAGACATTAAATCTGAGAGGCCCATCATCAGGAACATGGATAAGTTAAGTCAGCGGTAAGATAGTCTATTCTTCCTGAATACCTTGATGTGTTTTGGGCTGGGGATGCAAACTTGGAAATAAGTGCATATGTACAATTTAAAGGCTTGAATGAGATCCCCAAAGGTGTGAGTGTTGGAGTCCAGCTCTGACAAATGGACAGTCAGTGGTCTTTTTCCTGAAGGATGAGGTGGTGTCAGCGAAATGAGCAGTTGAGGCAGACACTGACACTCTAGCTGGTACAAGTATCTCCTGAACATTGCAGCGGGTCTTTATTTATATGTTAAAGCAGGCAGTGAGATTCCATCAACAAAAGCATTAAAGCAAAATGAAAATAATTATTACATCTTTTTCATATCACTTGGAGACCCCCGCAGTCTCGTACTGGAAAGAAACTTATTTGGTCATCTTAAGAAAAACATAAGAAACAATTAAGCCTTCTAAGTGTACCTCATTTCCCAGCATAATCAATCACCTGGGATATTTGGTAATGTTTAACCACCTTACTAACTCCCTAACATAGATTCCTACCCCTACATCCTGTTATTCTAAAAATCATTTGTTCCTAAGAATACTACTAATATATTGCCTTCCTTGAAGTTCTACTTTACAACTTATCATTCTTATCTAACTCCTATAATCGTGTTGACCTTTAGAGCACACCAGAAAATCTACTTATGCTGCAAGCACATCTCTAGGGTGAGATTCCTGTCACCCGCCACAGTTAGCTTAACACAGTCTTCTTTCCCATTGTCTTCAGAGCTGCAACCTGTTTTTCCTAGCCTCTTGCAATGTTAATTCCAACTATGTATTATGCCAATTAATACCATATCCAAATTAATTTAGAAAGGCCAATCATATGACCAGTTTTTGATAATTATTAACCAAGAACAAATGAGGAAGTTTCAGCGGGCGTTGCTGTGGAGATTTCCATGGTTTCATCTTCTTTGGAGGTTCAGAAAACCCCTTGTCTTCTCCTCAGTGCCTGGACCATGTCATAGACAGCATTGGTTGCACTGCCTACATCATGTGAGTATGGTTAGAAAGGAGGTGTTCGTAGATCTGATTCCTGGAGTGCTGTGACATCTAGAGCCTGGGAAAATAGTAAAGAGACAGAGAAAGTGGGAAAAAGGAAAGGATAAGGAGGAGAAAAAGAAGGGAAGGAAGAGAGGGAAGAGGAGAGGACTAAGGAAAGAAGTGAGAAATACCTAGGGGAGTCTTGGAATCAAGTGAAATAAGTAAAAGAGTCGATAATCACCTGTGTACAAAGGCTATTGGTAGATCACCCTGGAGGAAGAGGACAATTAGCAACTGGTGGTCATTGGTGGTTCTTATGGGCACCATTTTTGTGGAACAAAGCAGAAAATTTTGGTGTATGCTTAGTATATGGATTTTTAATATACACAATTGTTATTATGTTCTAAATTTTTGTAACTTTTACTTTTCATGCCATGTTTTTAAAATGTATTCTAAATTGTAAGAAAAAGATAAACACATGCCTTTTGCAGCATCATGGATGGAGCTGGAAGGGATTATGCTTAGTGAAAGAAGCCAGAAAGAAAAAGAAAAATACTGGATGGTTTCACTTATAGTAGGAGTATAAAGAACCAGGGGAAAAGAACAATAATAATGAGCAACTATATACAAGAGACATTTTATGGGGGTGCAGTGGGGAATGGGATAAAAAAAATGTCTGGTGGGGGAGTGCACTGGACTGTGGTGATGGCACACGGGTGAATTGGTGATGGGAAGTCTACGTGGATTACAACTGAGATGGAAAAAGGCACAGAATTATGTAAAAATAAACTATTATATTTTGTATTCTAGATTGTGTACCTAGTTTTTATATTACTTGTGCTTTCTATCACATTTTAAGTCCCATTTTTTTAAATGATGGAGACAAGTAGCTTTAAGTCACTATTATACCGAACTTTCCTATCTGCTATGTAAATATTCCTCCGAGAAACATAAGTTGGATTATAACTATTGGGTGATAAGATATTCACATTCTTGATTTTCAAAAAGAATTGTCAGCTTACTTTCTTCAGTTGCAGGCCCAGTTTACCTACTTATTAGTAGTATATGTGAGTTCAGTCTCTCCAGAATTTTTTTTTCCATCCCCTCTCTCTCTCTTTATTTATTTATTTATATTTTATAACAGTTTATTTTTACATCATTTTGTACATTTTTTTCCATCTCAATTGTAATCCCCATGGGTTTCCCATCACCAAGTCACCCGTGTGCCATCACCATAATCCCGTGCACTTCCTTCTCCAGAAATTTTACTTACACTTGGTTTTAGCTGCTTTTTTGATACTTTTGGCATTCTAATGGGTATATTGCTCAGTGATTTAACTTGCATATTTCATTACTAATGGCTTAAAACCATTTTAATATTGATGTTGTAATTTGGAATTTCCTATGCATTTGTATTTTCATGGTTTTTTTTTTTGTCCAGTTTCACACTCTTGTCCACCTGTTTTCTTTTGTGAAGTCTAAATCATGAAATGTAGGTACTGTAGGCTTATAACATCTTTTTTGTTATTATTTGCCAACTTATGGTATACTTCTATCTCTTTTATGATTTAAAAATCTGGTATAGTTTTCCTTTCCATTTCTTCTTGAGCCTTCAAATTAATAATATAAAATCCAGTAGGTAATTTGATTTTATGTATCCTTGAATTGTATTGAAGTTTAATTAAGAATTCTAATTCTAATTCAAGTAACAATCTTTAAGATTTCCTACATTTAATCTTTTAAAATAAAAACTTATTACTATTTTTTTTTACTACAACATTTTTACCTTCCAGTTTTCCACTACTTTATCCCACTATTGACCTTCCCAACGTATCAGCCAGCATTCTTCAGTCCCCTCCTGGCATCCAGATGTGCTCAAAATTCTGTTCTGTTATATTTATAAAATAGAAACAGAACTTAAGGACCACTGTTTCTCTTCAAGAAACTATATTGAGTTAGTATGAGCTCACCTGGCATTCAGCAGATACTGCCCTGCATATATCAACTCTCATGTAAACCTCTCGCTAGGTTTTAAGTTGCTTGAGGTCAGGCATGGTATGATAAGCCAGTGTAGTATAGGTATGTAGAACATCTGTCTCCTGGTCTTGGTTCAAATTTTGGCTCTGCCACTTAACAGCTGTGTAGCTCTAGCAATATTACAAAACATTTTGTGCCTTGGGTTATTACACTGCTGTTGTAAGATTAAGTGTTCCTGCATACAGAGCTCTCAGAAGAAAGTCCGAAGATTGTACTGCCCAGTAAATGGTAACCATCACTATCAAGATGTATCCCCTCTATTTCTATCCCAGTAATATCTTATATATGTTAATAATGGATATTTCTAAATGAATTACTTGCATATGAGTGCAGTATGCTGTAAATATTGGGTGATATAAGAATGAGTAAAAATAGGAAGATGTAGCCATTATTTTAAAATCATTCTTTCTTTACACTTCAGTGTTAGCAAATAAAATGAAACTTCACAGATATTGAGAGGAACTTTTCTTTCTACCCCCTCCGGCTTAGCTGTAGGAAAAAGCATTTATTGATTGGTGAGCAGGAGAGGATTGCTAAGCTTACCTCTTTGATCTCTGTTTGAATTCTTTTTGCTTAGCCTTCCTGAGGACCAAACCTTTCTCCTCCCCTTCTGAGAGGAAGCAGGCAAGGACACGCCTTATTCCCGTGTCATGTGGTACTATTTCTAGAATAAGTTGGTGAGCTTGTGTTGATCCTCAGGAAAAACTGAATTATTTAATTCCGTGTTACAAGCAATAAAGTTGATTTTGATTTCAATTGATTGTTTTTCCTTTATCAAATTAACCCCTGAAGAATTCCAATAAAAATGAAAACTGCATAGTGAAAGTTAATAGAGAGAGAATGTCAAGTGACAGTGAAAGATAGTTGGCCAGTTTGATGGTGGATTGGAGACTTACTCATTGTTTTCCTTTTAGATAGGAAAGACTATGGCAGGGATGAGGGGAGCAGTGATGCTGACTGACGTGGAATGGAACAGATCCAAGGGCAGGAGGTGCCAGGGGGCAACTACAAATAGGGACCATATGTCGTGATATTTCCGGTATAGTCCAGGGTGATGCCTACAGGTCTAGCATTTTGTGTAAGATAATACTTCCCTGGACAGAGGTATTCCAGTTTGGATATTTAACATTGTAGCTACCATAGGTGTAAAGGAACAAACAGCACGTCTGTTCATGCACAATAATGGGTAAAATATATGGACAGTTTCATTAGGGATGTACTTTCTAAAGTAATGGGTAGTCACAAATTTCTAGTTTGAAATATCACCTAGAAAGTATGTGTCAGAGCTTTCTTTGGTCACTAATGCAAGACATGGCCAAAAGACTTCTTCGTGCTTACCTATTTCAGCTGTACTCAGAATATAGTCCTTGAAACAGGAGTACAAAAATTTATTGTCCACTCAGATTTACTGAGTGAGAAACTGAGAGAGGGAGCCCTCCGTGGTGTGCAGTGGCTTGGAGCATTGCACTGCGAAACTGAACCAAACTGTGGCAGCTTCGTGTGAGTTTAGTCCCCGGCCCTGGAGGTGACCCACATGGTGCAGCAGACCTCCCCTGTCTCACCTGCTGTTCCCCTCAGCAGTACACTGTCAGGGACCATCCTTATCACAGATTGTTGAGGGGAAGAACAGGCAGGGTCTGAAGGTGGGAGCGGCATCCGCGAGCAGAGATTCCTAAAAGGGAGGAAAAGGGAGAGGGTTCAAGGAAGACCCGGGTATCGGGAATCGGAGTTGGGTGCAAGTCTTCCTGCTCTGGTCTCAGCAGAGGTTTATTTTATACATTTCAAGCAAGCAGTGGGATGACATTAGCATATGAATTGGGCTGAGATCATGATCATCATTTTTCTAAGAGTTCAGAGTAGTTTTTGACCTTTAGCTGAGATAAGAATCTTAAACTCTATTAAGGTTATGATAGGTACCTAAGTTCATAAAATTTAAGGCTATCACAGTGATGATTGGTTAAAATAAAGTCCCTTTAAACCTTAAATGCTACTTAATAACCTGTATTCTCATTGAGACATTTTAGAGGGTAAAGTCAAGTGGAGGACTAGGGTGGAGGCTGGGAGGAGATATGAAGAAGGATAAAGTAAGGTCCGTAGAATAATTCTCTTGTAAATCAGTCACAAAGACATAAAGTAAAGTTCTTTAAAAACTGAATAGAAGACTTAGGTGAAGTTCCTTAGAAAATCTAAGTAGTCCTTTAGAAACTGAATAGGCTTATGTGAGATAGTAGAGAGATGAGATTTGGGTTCTCATCTGGGCAGTAAAAGAACTGATTATTCTGACTTGTTTAGTACTGCCTTGTCTTACAATATTGATTTTGTTATAATTGCTTTTTATTAATCAGTCAGTTGTAATATTTTTGATTCCAAGAGTACTTTCCCATCCTGGGGCAGCCCTTGCTCACCTGAGTCAGGCAGCACACTGCTAAGGCAGTCCAGTAGAAAACTGTTGGTTGCTGGAATAGTTTGATGATTATACAAAAAACAGTCATAACATGAGCTAGCGTGGAAATTCTGATTTTTCAGAGCATTTCCCCTCCATCCAGACCGTGTCTGATGACAGAAGTTGCATAGCTTGTGTCAGTGTACTTTGTCAATCTGCCTGTTCTGCTCCCCACTCTGTTTATGGTGAATTGTCTCACCATCCCTGCACCTCTGGCCTGTACCCCATTTCTGTATTCATAAGTAAGTAAAATCTTAAAAAAAAAAAAAAAGAAAAAAGAGGGGAGAAGACAACAAGATGGTGGCAGAGTAAAAATGCTGAGATCACTGTGTCCAGGCTTGTGCAGGAATTTAGGACTGAAAATGGACTATAGACTTACATAGTAGGACTTTCAACCCAAATAAGAGCACTCTGGACTCACTAGAAGGAAGATAACTGAGGGAGAATCAGTGATTGGGGAGTTCTGATAAGGGAACTCCTATCCACAAGCATCAGACAGGATAAGCGGAATCCTGCCACTCCGACTGGGGGAGTGCCCAGGCTCTAGTGCCACAGATGGAGGTTCCTGCTCATTTAGCTAGGTGAGTGGAACCCAAGCTGTGGAAAAAGACTGTGCAAGTGAGCACATTAGAGCATGGGAAGTGGGGAGGAAAATCTGGTGATCTGGTGCCTGGGACAGCTCAAGGCTTTCAACCCTTTCACCCACCACCCACCCTCACTCCCCCAGCATAGGCCTGGAGGCTTATTTCCAGCATTAGTTGCTATGGTGGGGTCAGCAAGTTCACAGAGCCCCTGAGATAAAAGGGTAAAAAAAAAAAAAAAAAAAAACAGACTGAATCATAAACAGGCCATTAACACTCCCCCAAGTGGTAGGGAAAGACTGCTCAGGGAGAGACAGCTCTGAGTGGGTACAAAGCGCACTGGAGGCCTTGATGAAGGACTGGCAGCCTGCACAACTGGGGTGTGTGCAGAATTAGGACTCAAGGTGTTACTGAACAGCAGTGGCCGGAAGACGTGTGAGCCAGTAAGGCAATGCTTTGCAAGGTTCACAGTGCTCAGAAAATAAACAAAACCAGTGACTAGCTCAACCACAGGCCCAGCTGCAACACTTCTAAAGCACCCCATCCCCCAGGGCTGCTTCCAAGCATAGAGGGAATCCGGGACATCAGAAGGCTACAAAGATAAACAGGCACCTTCCAGAGACAAGTACTCAACAAGTTACCAGAAGAAGCTGAATACCACAAGAGACCCCTGAGTGTCACTGGCAGAGATGACAGACATAATTCCACACAGTAGGGGCTGGAAAAACAGAAAATATTGAAACAAAACAAGGCTCAGAATACTCTCCACAACTGAAGTGTCTGGAAGTCCCTCTACCATCCCAGAAAGAACAGCTAATCTTTGGCAAAAGAACAAAGAAGATACAATGGAACAAAGAAAGTTTGTTCAGCAAATGGTGCTGGGAAAACTGGGAAGCTACATGCAAAAAATGAAACTAGATCACTACCTCAGACAATGCACAGAAACCAACTCGAAGTGGATTAAAGACCTAGACATAAGAACAGAAACCATGAAATAACCTGGAAGCAAAGATGGGCCAAATACTACACGACATACACTTCAGCGACATCTTTAAAGATAGAGCACCCAATGCAATGATAGTGAAGGCAAGGATAAATAGATGGGACTACATCAAGTTAGAGAGCTTCTGTATAGCAAAAGAGACATTATAAAAAACAAATAGACATCCCACTGACTGGGAAAAATTTTTCTCACACAAAACTAGCGATAAAGGATTGATCACAAAAATATACAAAGAACTGATGAAACGCAACAAAAATAAACAACCCCATCAAAAAATGGGCAGAAAAGCTAGAAAGACACTTCTCCAAAGAGGAAATGCAGATGACCAATAAGCATATGAAAAAATATTCAACATCACTTGTAATAAGGGATATGTAAATTAAAACCACAATGAGATACCACCTCACACCAGTGAGAATGGCACATCTTAAAAAAACTAGCAACAACAAATGTTGGCGAGGATGTGGAGAAAAAGGAACTCTCCTGCACTGCTGGTGGGAATGCAAACTAGTAAAAACACTATGGAAAACTGTTTGGAGGTTCCTCAAACTGCTAAACATGGAACTTCCCTACAACCCAGCAATCCTACTCCTAGGTATCTATCCAAAAGACACGAAAACACTGATTGAAAAAGATACCTGCACCCCATGTTTATTGTTGCTTTATTGGAAAGACATGGAAACAACCCAAATGCCCCAAGATGGATGGCTGTATTAAAAAGTTGTGGTACATATACACAATGGAATATTACTCAGCAGCCAAAAAAAAAAGAAAGAAAAACATGACTTTTGCAGCAACATGGATGGAACTGGAAAAGATCATGCTTAGTGAAATGAGCCAGAAAGAAAAGAAAAAATACTGGATGGTTTCTCTCATAGCAGGATTATAATGGAACAGGTGAGAAAATGATAATGATGAGCAGCTATATACCAGAGACATTTTTGTAGGGGTGGAGTGGGGAATGGGATCAAAAACAGTGGGGGGAGGGAAATGTACTGGACTACAGTGATGGCACATGGGTGATTCGATGATGGGAAGCCCAAGGGGATTGGAAATGAGATGGGAAAATGCACAAAAAGATGTAAAAATAAACTATTATATATTAAAAAAAAACAGGGATCAGCAGTTATAGTTTAGCAAGCTATCTAGGTGGATTTGATAGACACTAACACTTGAGAAGCGCTGTGCTGGTTTATATGTAAAAACTACAAAGCCAAGAATATTGATTTAATGGTTTATCAATCAATCAACTGTTTTATAGAATTTACACAAACTCAGAGTTGGGCTTTTATCATATGAAAGATAAAACAGCACAAAAATAGTAAAAGAGGAAGTCTCTACTCTTTAGAAAATGACAATTTGGGAAGATTGCACCCACACACGTAAGAAGTTATAATAGAAAATAAATAATTTGGCAGGCTAACGCTTCCATCAGGTTTCAGGGAGAATTCTCAGTGAAAGAGCTTAGTCAGGAAATATTTTGTGATTTTGAGAACTTTGAGAAAAGAACAGATTGGAAAAGGCAGGAACTGGGAGAATCTAGCTATAATACTCCAGGGGAATAAGATCAATTTACAGTGAGAAACAGCTGAGAAATGTAGTGTTAATGTCAAAAGGGCCTTTTATTGGTGTTGTCGAAAAAAAGATGCAGGGGTAAAACATGTTTTGGAAATTGAGATTAAACAAAATTAAACATTTTTTGTTTTTAATTGCAGACATGTATCAGAGTCTTTAAAATGCTGGAGTAATCTGTTCCAAAAGGGATTTTGATATGAGTTTACTGTTGTCTTCCACAGTAAGGCAGCTGCCAAAATGGGATTAGGCCCCTGAAAACTTTCTGAGGGAGCAAGTCTTTGAAGCAGCAGATCACCCATGGCTTATACAGGCATGCTGGTGAGTGCTGCCGCTGCTTTATCCTGATCAAAGTGCTATTCTCTGGGATAGTCAGAGAATCCATATCTCTTCAGAATATGTAAAAGTAAGGGATGTGAGACACGACAGCCCTGAAAAACAGTTGTGACTATTGTTTATCCCATATGACTAGTGATTGTGATATTATTCTTTCCTAGTTTTAATAAAAAAGAACACTTTGCCAAAAAGTGGCAGTACTGCTTCTAAGGCATCAAAAATCTTCCCTAGCAACAGCACCTCCAGCATTGCTGTTGAGCAAGGGCTTTTAGTGGGTGAGGCTATAGTAGTCTGCAGTTATTCAAAAGTCATCTGGTTTCTGCAAAGGCTAATCTAGTCTAGGAATTAAATGGAGGGGATAGCAATACCTTTCTAGAAAAGACCTAGAAGGGTACTAGGTCTTTCTGTAGAAGACAAGGCTACCTCAGCAAGTTTGAGAAAGGAGCAAGAATCTTGAACATATTCCTTTCCTTCTCAGTGCTTCCGTTTTCTCATCAGGAGAAACGGCTCCTCACAGGGCTACCTTGAGATTATAGATACAAGAAAAGGAAAGTGGTTTATCAAACTCCCCATACTCAGAAGTACAGTGAAAATTTTGTTAAATTGAATTAAATACTACCTACAGTCCTTGTTTGTTAATGAAACAAGTGTGTATCAAGTTAACGTAAGCTTGTCTCAAATGCACATCCTGCTGGCTCTATTATGAAATCCAGTCATCTTGTTTTCCTTTTGGCTCAAATCTGCAGGGGGCTTGAATTATCTTCATAGCTCTCTCACTGTTTAGCTGGATAATTCTAGAAAAGCAAATTCTTCCCTCTGTAGGCACCAATCTTTCTTGCTTGTGGAGTATTTCCAGATTCAGAACCATGGGTAGAGGCTCAGTTTGCTGCAAGACTATCAATGAAGAGAATTAAAAATAAATAAGTAAAGGGCTGTCCCTCAGTGATTTCAGTGGATAGCATTTTGTCATTAAGGGTAACAGTAGTTACTGTAAAAAATAAGTCCTTGAATTTCGGAGGCCTAATACTAAGAAGTGAATGTCCTGGGCATGGGTCTGATGTCAGGGGTTCCTGGCGGTTGTGCTGTTCTCCCCTCTATGGTGTTTTTCATTCAACAGTGTTTTTCATCTTGTTGCTTTGTTATTGCTGGGACATACAGAGTCCACTGCTTCCAGGTAGCCAGCAGAGAAAATGCCTGCTGAACTTCTGCACCCCATTTTCTTCAATTCTACTGATCAGCAATTAGTTAAATGGCATCCCTAGGTGCATACGTTTGCAGAAATTGTAGCTCCTGATAGATAGTAACATTCCCATGACAGCTTTAGGCTGGAAGGAGGATTTCTTATTTCATCTGGGGAAAACCTCTCTCATTATTAGGCTATGTTTGTCCATCATGGACCTGATGGCACCTTACCTCATTTCACAGGAACATCTGCACATATGCCTGATGCCTAGAAAGGTTTAAACGTATTTTAAAAACTTTTTGAAACGCTAACACTTGAGTCTATATCCTACATATGAATTCTAATTGATGGGAAAATCAGAAGATTATGATGATTTTGATCTCCTACCTAGTTTTGGATGTTGGAACTTTAGATGCTATCACTCTTTGATAATTCCCTTAGATTTTTGGGTGGGTGGTATGGATAGCAAAAACAAAATTAAATGGGAAAAAATATTTTTCCAATCACTATTTATAACAAACTTTTCCTTAAAATGAACTATTTTTTTCCCCGAGAATGTGTGGATTATGTGTTATTTTTGAATATAATGTTCTTATTGAGTGTTAATTGCATACACCTACTGCTTTCAAAGAAGTGATAACTAGATACAGTCACCACTGATAACAGCCACTTTTCTCTATCATTATGCATGTGTTAATTTATAAGGTGGATTAGCAGGAACTTCACAAATTCATTATTTTGGGGGTGCTTGATCATCTGAGTGAAGGAAACAAAATGCAGATTATACTGCTCCCATTTAAAATGTCATGAGAGAGCAACAGACAGAAGTGCTCTAACAGGTTTTAATAGGTGAAGAAATCGCCAATTTACTATAATTTCCTGAACTTCTAGAGTTAGCATAGAAAATACATACAAACCCAGAAAAATCTCTAGGTGGACATGTTTCCCTTTAATTTTCTTAACATGAACATTCTAATTTGGTGAAGATCCCATGTAACCATGATGGAAAATTTGCTGAACACTTTTTTGGCCATCTACATTATCTGTGACTGCATAAAGTCCCACGGGATGGGAGCAGGCAGTGTAGCTTGGGGCATCGTATTTACAGGGCGCCTGAGAGTAGAATAATGGTGTACCTTTAGAGAACCTCATCTTTATAATAAACTTCATCCATTTTGTGGGAATTCAAAAACAATTAAGTTTTCATTTAAGTGGTTCTTACAAGAGTTCACTAAATAATTGAATTGTGAAAAAAAGCTATAAACATATCCTAACTTATTAGAAATTGTATAAATCAAACTCCAAAGCAATTTAGAAACCTTATCTATGTGTGCTTTAGGAAAGCTCAGCAGCAAACGTTCAGTAGCAAAAGTGTGTGCTTTAAGTTCTGAGGTAGAAGCAAGGGAATGTGAGGCAGAAGCCTTGTGCTCCTCCAGCCTGCCATTACTTTCATGTGACACCATAGGCGAGGGTATACTCTAGGAGCCAAGGGCTGTTATGATAGGGTTCTTGTCTGCTGGCCCTTACCACAGACCTGACTATTTTGCAGTCTATACTATTGCACTAATAAATGAATACCTGAAAACTACATGCATTGAGAAATATCCAGTGACTCCGTTAGTTTAAATATTTCAATTTTTTCTAATTTGAAAAATGTTAAGTAATTTGAAGAACAGTTTCAGGATGCTTTGGCTTTCAACTGAAGATGTGTTTTGAAAGTATAATAGTCAAAGATTTAGTTAAAAATTAACCCAGGAGGCTATGATTGCTTTTCCTACAAATGTTTTTTTTTTTCTTCCTTGAACTACCGCTTTCTTCTTTATTTTCATAAAACCTAACATTTATTTTGAAAAGTGTCATGCAATTTAAGGGAAACTGTACAGTATTCTCCCTTTTTTTTCTCTGTTCTTTTTTTCTTTTGAGAATTTACTTAACCCAGCATGTGTATATTTCAAGTGAGTATAGGTCTGAGAAGCAAATCCTAATGTCTTGTTGATCGGATACCAAAATATTCAAAAGGTTAAAGTAACAGAGATAGCATAATGGAAGTTGCAGAAATTTCGTGAATTCTCATGTGGAATTCTTTAAAAAGTTTATCCTTTAGTCAGCTGGAATCTGAATTGTTACCAAAGCAATTCAATATATTCTTCTCCCTGAGGAGCTAAGTACAAATCTCCCCCTCCCCCCAAACAAAACAAAACAAAACAAAACAAAACAAAACAAAAAGCAATAGCTGTACTTGGAAACCTGACATTGAAATTCAATCTTTTTTCTCTCCTTTGTAAATTAGAGCTGACCCTTTGTGTACTTTCAGTCCTTTCCTAGGACACTTCAGCTTTCTGAAGACACACTGACAGCGCCCTCCAATCTCTGAACTGGAACCAGCATGGGGTCAGCCTCACTGTTCCTGGCCTGTGTTGCCCATGGCCCATTCTCCTCCCACACATTCCAAACACCACTGTGTAGCACGCAGGGCTTTGGGGGCAGAGACCCCTTCACAAGCAACGTTGTCGTGCATGCTTGATCTCTAGCGGCTGTGGGACCTTTTAAACAAAGCCCGGGGAAGCAGTTCAGAGGACATAGCGGGTTGTCCAGGCAGAGGAGAGGAGGGAGCATTTGCAGGGTGCGGTTTGTTCTAGGAAACAAGATCAGGTCTGTCATTTAGGGGGCCTCAGGCTGGGGGCCTTTTGGCAGTTGAATGTGAAGTAGGGGAATGTGGTCAGGTGGCAGCAAAACAAGAGCTGAGCCTAAAGCTGTGAGAGACTGCAAGGCTGACATTGCACAGAGGTCGGGAAAGACCATTTTATTTTTGTCTTTCCAGGCGAGCCTTGAGGCTACCTTCTTCTTAGACCCTCCTACCCATGGTCGAAGCATTTCCAGACTTGCAATTTTGATATTCGGTGGGCAGAGGTCCAAAGTCATGCCTGCTCATTATCTCTTCCTGGTTTCTTGAAACTGAATGGGTAGGTTCTTTTTGGAGCTACTTTTTCTCTTAAAATTTCCCTCAAGGGCCCTCCCTGGTGGTGCAGCGGGTTAAAGCACAGCACTAAGAAGCTAAAGCCACTTAAGCATGAGTTTGATCCCCACATGGCACGGCAGATCAGCAGACCTCTCCTGACCACCCGCCACTCCCCTCAGCAGTGTATTTCATTGATCTGCCTGTTTTGCTCCCCACTCTGTCTCTGGTGAAGCCTCTCACTGCCCCTGCACCTCTGATCTGTATCCCAGTTCTGTATGCATAAACAAATAAATCTTGAAAACAAAACAAAATTTCCTTTAAAATAGGCTTGATCTCACTGGCCTCAAGATACAGACTGAAAAGCTCTTAGGTCTTTCAGAGAATCTTTATCAGAACTTTATTATTGAAGCAGATATTTCATTCTTCTTTTTCTTCAGTAAGAATGGCAGTATAAGATAAGGTATTCCTAGATACTTAGTCAATAACCATCAACCACTACCGAAACCCCATCTATTCAAAATATAGAGACAACGCAGAGTATAGAAGAGAAGATTATTTTGGTGGAAAAAAAAAAGCTTTCGGGAAGACAGAGACCTGGGTTTAAATCTTATCCCGGTGTTTGAGGAACTAGATGAGTTAGTTATTTGTAATAAGTTAGTTATTTGTACGACAAATTATTTATTATCGATTACTTGTCTCAGCCTATTTTTGCATTTGCGAAATGGAACTAATCATGTTTTCCCTGAACATTCTTGTGAAAGTCAGGGATAATAAAATCTTTTACATATAAGAGACACAATATTAGGAATTTTATTTTAATCAACTTCAGTGATTTTCCTTTTATTTTCTGTCCCAAAGGAATTCTTCCTCTTTTCATTTTCAGCACTAAGATGCCCATCATCATTCTTGACTGTTTTTTTTCTTTAAAAAGTTACCCTGATTTACTTTCATCAAATTTTACCTGTGAAGAACAGTAGGTGGCTGAAGGTTGAGTCAAGGAGGAGAACACAAGTCCTGTGGGGTTATGCTGCCTTAGAAAATACAGACTTACTAAATTGGCATATATTCCTGATATTCCTTAAGTGTATTTTCAACTTTTATTTAAAGTGGGCAGAAGGACTTTTTTTTTTTTTGAAGAAAAACTTTCCACTCTTCATTTGTACTATTGAAAGTGAAAACTTTATTATATGCATGGAAGGTGGCTTAAAATATTATCTATTTAGAATGAGATCTGTTTTCATAGTTTTAATTCATTCATATTCTGGGAACTTTGGTTATTCACATACACGATATATAGAAGACTAAAACCTGCTAAACATTTTCCAGTTTTTTGGTCTACTTGGTTAATAAGAAAAATAGAATGTAAGTAAAACTTGTCTTACCCCTGCCCCCTACCTATTTTTCTCCTCTCTGTTCATCTTGGAGTGTCAATTGATTATTGGTCTTCTTTTGTTGTTAAGCATTTTGAAGTTAAGATAGGGCTTTTATTCTTTTTATTATATGTGTATATATCTCATATATACATGTGTTATAATACTACATGTATATTTGTCCCTAAAATAAAGACAAAACTGCTAGCATTTTGTCCATCATAGCCATTCATTTTGTGTTGTCATTTTGAATAGTTTCCAGCCCTTCAGTTTCATTTTTCCTAATTTTTATAACTTCTATTGATTATGAACAGTATAGTTTATTTTTGTTAAAAAAAGATTACTAGTGGCCCTCCCTGGTGGCGCAGCGGGTTAAAGCCCTGCACTAAGAAGCTTAAGCCACTTCCTCAAGAGTTTGATCCCTGCCTGCCGGGAAGGAGATCCACATGGCGCGGCAGACCTCTCCTGACCCGCCCGCTGCTCCCTTCAGCAGTGTACTTCGTAGATCTGCCTGTTCTGCTCCCCACTCTGTCCCTGGTGAATCTTCTCACCCTCCACATCTCTGGCCTGTACCCCAGTTCTGAATGAATAAAATAAATAAATCTTTAAAAAAATAAAAAAGATTACTAGCAAAATGACCTTTTGAAAAATGTTCATGATTTAATAGTATTATCTATGGGTGAAAATCTTAATATAACCTATGCATATCGCTTTTATTTTAACTTTGTATGTAGTATTTTATAATTTCTTTATAGCTTATAAGACAGATACATTATATATACATATTATTATATAGTGTGTATAATTGTATATGTAAAGTTATGCTTATATCCTTATACTTAACTTTAACTAATCCTAAGAAGAACCCAATACATTAAGTACTACTATCACTCTAGAGGAGAATTGGAGACTCAAATTACTATCTTTTCCTAACTGTGTGAAGTTACAAACAAGTGTAACTGCAACTCAGTCCGAATGTGTTAGGTCCAAACCCTGTGCTCTTTACATTGAGCATGTTGCAGTTAACAGATATTATTATTTTTAGAAAACTGAGCAAATGTTCCAAATCTAAGGTTAAGAGTCAGAAAGTCAAGAATAGAAAATCATCTCACTTGGGATGATTTGTCCTAGAGAATGCAATTAAGTTGGTCCCTAAATGCTTGAAAGATCTGGGACATTTTTGACTAAGTAGGTGAAGGTTGGTAAAATTTACCAACTTTTTCTATTCTGAGTTCATTTACTTCATTTACTTTGTTTTTTAAAAAAGAATTATTTATGCATCCAAGAGCTGGACTGTAAGTCAGAGGGTTAGAGTGTAAGAGACTCCCTAGAGACAGAATGGGGAGCAAAACAGGCAGATATACTGGAATACACAGCTGAGGGGAGCAGTGGGTAAGACAGAAGAGGTCTGCTGTGCCATGAGGGTCAGCTCTCTGGGTGGGAGTGGAATTCTTGCTGCTGTGGCTGTTGAACACTTCACAGTACTGAGACTTGCACCACCAGGGAGGCCCATTTCATCACTGTACTTTAAATGCGATTTCATAGAACAAAAAAGACATGGAGCTTCAAATATGAGGTTAACAATTTGTGGCTTCAGACCTTTGAGATACCATCTATTTTACTACATTGGGCATTAAACAAACAAACAAGAAACAGGTAGATTTAAAAGGTTCATAGAAATGGGTAGGAGGCAAGTTACACAAAAGAAATAATTATTGGAGATAGAAAGTTTATTTCATTTATGGAGGGAAGATGTTAATGTATGTGACATTGTTGGCATGGGAGATTCATTTATTAAGACTTGTTCATTTATATTATAAATCCAATCAGCATTAATTTGGATTCAATGAATTACTCAAGACTGGCATTGCTGATGGGGTAGTAGTTACTTTACTCTCAAAACTTGTTTAAGAATGTCAGGAGGTTGAGGGTAGGAGTTCACGGGAGGGCAGAAATTGAAATAAGTCTTTCATCTTTATGTCTTCTTGTGCTTAAGAAATATAGTAATATTACAAATCTGTTTTAAATAGAAAGACATCTTGAAAAATAGAACATTGCCATTTTCTGCAATGTGATTATATGCAAAGAATAGCCACGCTGTATTTTCTGAAGGTACTATTATTTTGAGATGAAGATAAGTGTAGAATTATAAACAATTACATTTTCAGCTGTAGTCATAGGGGTTCTTTTAGCTTTTCTATGTTCAGAATATGCCAGTGACTCAGGCATATTGAGTTGGAATGTTGGGGAAAGAGGGAGCAAAGTTGAAAAGAATATGCTTAGAATTAGAGGAAAGAGACCTCATAGATAAAAGGGGGGTGGGGGGAAAACAAGTCAGAAACTTTGCAGTTTATCCAAATTTTCACAGCTTTTACATCATGTTCTTATACTCCCTATCCTTAGAATTCTATGAATCTATGAAATAGGGAAAGTAATAACCCTAAACTAAAATGCTACTATAGTATTAAACTAAAAATAAATGTTAAGTGCTTAATCCAGTATGAAGCAGACACACTGCAAGATACTCTAAGATTATAATGATAATAAATAATAACAATTCTACATCCTATGCTTTCTTTACCACACCATGCTGTCGTTACTCAAAATGATTCAGTGGTGGGACGAGTTGGCAAAAAAGCTGCTGCTCCTTTGTTCCTATATTGCTGGGAAGTGGTTAGATTATAGCAAGCAATACAGGGACAAAGAGGGAGGCTAGAGGTGGGAGGAAGAATGAGGAACACAGAGAGAAAGAGACCCGCAGCACTGTTGTGTATGTTAACATCTTTTTACCAGACGCCTTGAGTTTACCTCCAGCTTCATTGCTAGGAAAAGTGTTCAAAGCGGAATGCATTCACTTAGCAATTCTTCATTGTGAATAGATCTACACAAATAAAAGAGCCCCATTTCAAGGCAACCCGGCAATCCTCCAAATGCAGGGGTTGGCTGCCTGGCACTGAGAAGGCTGCTCCTGGCTTTTGTTGTGCGTAAGCAGGCGTAAGTGTACAGCTGAATGGGGAGACCATTCTTTACCTCACAGTAAGCGAAACACACGGGGTAAAATAGAGTGCCTTGCTACACTCCTCCCTTCTCTGTGACTCAGAAAAAAAAGTTCTCAGTATAAAGTAATTATGACCCCCTCAAATTAATGTTCCTCCTGCTTTTAGCTTCATTGAATCATTGAACTTCTATCAGTTTTTACTTTTCTGTTTCAGTTATGTAATGGAAAAAGCATTTGGTTTAAATTCCTGACAGCAGTTTTCAAAATCTAGCCATTGTTAGAGTTCTTGGAAAGTAATGACCATCGAATTTGTCTTTGGCCAGATAGCTTTTATTCCTTGTCTTGGCAAAAGTTGACAGTTCTGACACTTAGTCATTACTATGTGGTAAGTTGTGTCTCCTGTAAAATTTGAAAAGACAATCCAGTTTCTGAACTTAGAAAGAACACAAAGGAATTTTTTTTTTCCAACTGCCTACCAGTAGAAAATTTGTATATGAAAATAAAAGGTGTATATTTTTGGTATTTTTTTTCTTGACTCTCTTAGATAAGAATAAGAATAGCCTGATATCAACACTTCAGCCTAGAATTGTGATCTAGTAATATCAATTTAATTATTAGGAGACTTTGTGTATTGTGACATATTCCATATGTGGTTTTAATTTGGTTGCTGAGTAGTGTGTAAGTAGCTGGGACAGAAACCATACAGATTTTATTTAGAAAACATTCACAGGTACTTCCGTGGTGGCACAAGGCTTTAAGTCTCAGAACGATGAAGCTATCCACAGCCACTGCAGCAAGAGTTTGATCCCCAGCCAGGGAGGTGACCCACAGGGCACAGCAGACCTGTCCTGTCTTGCTCACTGCTCCCCTCAGTACTGTATTTCAGTGGATCGCCTGATCTGCTTCCCACTCTGTCTTTGATGAATCTGCTCACCTCTCCACACCCCTGGCTTACACCCCAGTTCTCATATGCATAAAAATAAATCTTAAAGAAAACATGTACAAACTTTCATTAAATGCTTCTAATTATATCTTTCAAAAATCATTGATAATGTTTCACTTTCTATGAACTATTAGCTCCTATTGATGGAGGAAAACAGTAGAAAATTTAGGATGGAAGAGTCATAGGACCAGAAACTAGAGGTGAAGGTAGAAATGATTAACATAGCTGTTAAGCCAGCTATAGAAATGAACAATCCCAAGACCCCAACTGCTACAAGTATTATATTGCTATAAAAGGTATCCAGAGGCGCTTTGGAGATAGAGGGTCTTCTGAATAATAACTAGTCCTTACAAATCAACCTTGTCATCACCTAAAATATAACTAACAATAGATAATAATTCCCCAAGGAAGAAGACTCTATCAGTTTAACTTCTGCACTGACACAATGCAGCTTTCCTGACTGCCTTTCTATGCAGTCAGCTCTGTTAAATCTCCCCCTTCAAAAATGCAGCTCTCATCCCAAGGCTGCCTGCCTGTGTCTATGCAGGTGTCTCTTTTAACAAATCTGTCCCTTTCATAAGCAGCTCTTTCTGTCAGCTTCTGTTTGTGCAAGTTTCCTTTTTTCCTTTCTTTTTATATAATAAACCAGCCCTTCTAGGTATAACTAAACTTCTGCCTCATGGGGAAACTCACCATGTGCATCAATGAAAGGGGGGCTTTGGTGAAATTTTTATCAGAGGTAACCCAAGGACCCTGTTCTCTGAACCCAATGCCTCACCAAAATGTCATCACTATAATGAACAATAAGCTATAAAAAGTTGTGTTTGTTTTAAAACATTTCTTATATGTGAATTATATAGTTCTTTGTTTCCAGTTTTGATTTTACATTCCACTGAGTAGCTTGACTCCCAGGAAATTTCTCAGTAACCCATGAGAAAACATTTGTCTCAGTGAGAACTCAACAAGAGAAATGGAACCCTTAGGGTATAGCTATATTAAAGATTCTTTGAAACGAATTGGTTTATGCAGTTGTGGACATTTGCAGGTAAGTCAACAATGCACTGTACAGCTCATCAAGAAAGGCAGGTTAGAGTGGTTGGGCACATTCTGTCCATTGGTAGAATTTCTTCATCAGGAAAATCTTCACCTCTACTTGAAAACCTTTGAAACTGATGGAATCAGGCTCAACAAGTAATCTAGGGTCACTGTTTCACCTGTTGTCAAGTGATTATATTTAATCATATCAACAAAAGAACCTACACAGCACTATATAGTTTGGGTTTTTTCATTAAAAAAAATCATGCTTCTTTTTGCTGAGATAAAATTGGTAATAGTACTATGTGTGATTTAGGAATATAGGTTCACACCTTTTCAAATGTATGTGATCACAACTTCCTTATCACCAATGTACCCATAATCCTCCACCATAGTCAATTTGACCCTCTTCTCCTCCCCCCCACGTTGATCCCCAAGAAACTTGGATTTGGGGAAAAAACAGACAGGAAGCATGGAAAACATGTCACAAAAGATATACAGGGATAAAATTTCCAAGACTAAGAAGGGCCAAAGTGTATTTGTGGGAGTACTCTGCTGAGGATGATTTGGATCGGCCCAGAAACAGCTGTGGTGATAAGCTGCCTCGTTGAGAGATCCTAGAAATTCAAAGGATATCACCTCTGTCTAGATCAATTGCAAATTCTTGGGAAACAAGTGGAAGCTCACAGTGCTAGATCATGAATATCTACAGGTGTTAGGGGAATCTGGTTGGACAGTTGTCACAGATTCTACCCACACAGCCCATCAATGGTGTTATTTCCAAGTACTCATCAAAAAGTGCATGTTTTGGTATTTCTCAAAGTTTATATAGTCAAATGTTATTTAGTATTTTCTTTTATGTAACAGTCACATATTGAAATCAAAGACAAAGATGTGGTCACAGTGTTCAAAAAACTCACAGGCAGTAGGAAAGTAAGGGAAAGCAGGTGAGAAAAGAGCTGAGATGACATGAGAATAATTTAATGAGTCATGTCCAAAGTGCTATGGAAGAATAAAGAAATGATCCTTCTCTTGTATAGGGAGGTTGGTGTTTCATTTGTTTTTAAGGAAATGGCAGGATTTTGCTAGGGCTAGAGTTAGGTGAGTTTCAGTGAAGAATCACAAGTGTGAAGGAAGAGCAGGAAAACAGTCCAAGAATGTGGTATTCACAACACATTGGGGCAGGACTACAGCAGAGTTTGGAGGAAATAAAGGAATGGAGGCTGGGAACACACTGTGCTGGCAGCTTGTGATCTGTCTTGTTCAGAAAGGATATTCTGACTATCAATGCAGGGTTCTACCTTGTAATGTGTGTGTTAGACTGAAGTAGTCCCATTCATTCTATGAGGTGCCCTTGTTTGACTTCCATGGTCTGAAAGCTCTGTTCAGAGTTTGTTATCCTGTAATTATTTTCTGTAATGATTCAAATCATCATTCTAGTTGTCTGTTTTCCAGAAGGCCAACATAATAAGGTGTCTCTAAATCAATTCAGTCTTATGAGGGTGAAGGGATCTCAGTCTTCTAATTTGGTCTCTGCCTTAATGACAGTTTATTGTAGGACAATCAAGCAAGCACTTATTTTGTTCCATTGCTGTCATGATTTATTTTTTGTATTTGCCACCATTTCTTTTTTCTTATTTTCTAGTCACTTTCTCTATTCTTTCTATTCATCATTCATCCTATTTTAAAAACTTTAACAGTCTTTGCTGTAAGCTGTCCTTCAAGTAAACAGCAACTATATGTGTGTGATGTTGTAGAATCATTCAAATTTTGTACTCTTGCTCTGAAGTTTTAAGATGTCTTTTCTGAAAGCAGTGATTTTTTTAAATCATAGCTGCCATTAAAATGTATGTGTTTTTATTAAAACATGTTTTTATTTAAAAATTACAACAAATACAATGTCATGGAAAAGTTATTCTTATCCTGATATGAAAACTTAAATCCAAGATGTATTAGATTTGTCTATATGAAAAATGTACAAATGGACTTGTCTCTTAAAATTGTTTTCTCTTTTGTAGGTAAACATAGCCAACTGTAGAGACTGAAAATCAGGAATAGGGCTACTGCCATTAAGGATATTAGTGTTTTCTTCCTATTTAAATTTTAATAGATTTTTACCCAATTATTTATGAGTGTCGACTGGATAAATTAGTGACAGCAAAACTAAATAGGCTGCTTCTTTGAGAATGGCATCAAATATTTTTCTTTTAAAACTGTCATTTATAGTCACCAGGTCTCCATTATCTTTTGGATGGTGAAAGCTTTTGTTGTCATGCCAACAACAGCTTGATTGAAAGTTTAGTCTACTCTAGCATTCGGTGAAAAGGTATTCTTCAGTTGAGTAGCTTTCTTAGAGAAGTTTATTAAAGATGGTTAGACAATTTAAAAGTGTACCAGAAACAGATAAATGGAAACTGGCTTGAAGGTGCTGCATTTCACATACAAGAGACATGTTCCCTTTAACCTGTGAAACATTCACAGGAGAGTTAACCATACTCTCCTGAACTGTCTCATACACTTAACTTGTTAAACTTACTGAGCACATTCCACTGTCAATGGAATCTTTTAAGGAAACTTTCCCAACTGAATACTTTCTGCTGGACATACCCAGATTTCTGAAAAACATGGGTCACAGAAAAATAGTTTCAGAGTCTGAGGTATCTTCCCAAAATCTATACTGTGAAGCTAGAGGAGATTGTTGGGGCCAAGTTTAAATATACCGATATACTGTCATTTGTTGGTGAGCTATTATTATATACCAGGCACTATGCTAGTCACTGGTTTTAGAAAAATGACTATGTTGGGAATCATAAGGGCACTTAAATTTCAGTCTAGAAGACAAGTATATGTAATTACCTGGTGATGTGAGTTCTTATATTTAAAAAGTGCAAGTGAACCTAGACAGAGAAGAAAGGGAGACAAATTAATGAAAATCTCTCATTTGTTTTGACACAAAAAGTGTCTGTGAGGATAAGATACCTTTGTGTAACTGCAGTGTGTTTGCCAAATTTTCACCCAGAGGGCAGTAATTTCAGTTGGTTCATAGACTTCATCAGTCAAGATTTCTTTGGAACATACTGTTCAGAATCCTTGCTTAAAGACTGATACATTGGGATGAGATGATGTTTCTTTGGAAATTGTTTGAATCAAAATGAATTGGATGTCTCCTGTTTAGAACTAATTTTACATGATGGCTTTATTTTTTTCAGTATTTTAGCTAACATAATCCTTGCAAATAAAAGTGAATGATAACAGTTGTTCTTTGATATTCATCTGCTTAGCATTTGTATTTCACTTATGCCATAATACCAGCAAAACTCAGGCAACACAATTTCCAGAATTTAGAAACATGTTCCTATTGTGACATGGTGTTTCATAAACACATCAGCGTGCAGTCCTTCTCAACTGGTCATATTGTTCTCCTTGTAGATAAAAATCATGATTATTGATCATTAGTGCAGGTGCCATAGTGCTCCGAATCATTGATATTTTAAGACATCCATCTGAGGAAGTACATGATGACATGATTTGTATGCAAGTTCAGTAAAATCTTCTGTGCCATCATAACATTTAAGGTAAGAAGTAAATTGTGCCAACAGTAGAGGTATTCATTTATTCCATCAGGAGAGGAGCATGAGTATTTCCTGTGGACCAAGAACTGTACCAGAGCATAAATATGTAAGAACTACTGAAATATAGTCTCTACACACATTCCCAATATTACAATACTAAAGGAAGGAAATAACAGATGCTAGGAAGATAGATGGGTCTTGGGAGAAACAGGGATATTTGCAAGGTGAAGGAAGGCTTCATAGAAAAGGTGACATTACAGTTGAATATTACATGGAGAACAGATTTTATAGGGCAGATCAACTATATTATTAGTAACAAAGTTCTTTTTAGGTGTACATTTTGCCAATTAATTTGCAATGCATACCTTATTTCTGGGTGATAACTATCTTATAATCATAGTGACCCTGTGAGTCAGCACCATTATCATCTCCCTGTTATAGACAGAACAGTTGCCAGGCTTATTTAGTAATTTGTCAAGATCCTTAGTTGGGGTGTGGAGGTCACTTCACCATGTTCTAACCAATGAAATACAACTTTTTTTTTTTTTTTTCATTGTGGTGGATAGATGAAAAATAGACACATGCTTTGGGAAACTTGCTACCATTTTCTAGCTCAGGAGATTGGAGTTTCCACCACATTGTCTGCTGTTTGTTAAAGTGTAAGATATTGATGAGATCCAGTCTAATACATTTCTTTCTAGCCTCTTCCAGTGCTCTGGATCTACTTTCTAAGTAATTATACACACAAATTCCTTTTTGAAAATATTTGTGAAATGCAAAATCATTTTCAAATCCAAAATACTGCTTTTGAAATATTTGGAATAAAGATGTTCTCAGAAGTAATGCACTGCACTGATATCTGAGTACAGAGCCTTGACTAAGAAAACTTGAGAAATCATAAGTGAATTATAAATCAGGAATATTCTTACTGATTCTGACAGAGCTAGTTACTATTGGAAGAACAGACATAAATAAATTAGTTCCTTGATGAATAAAATATATGAATGAATCAGGAGAATGAACTCAAAAGGATCTATATTCTGCTTTAATTATAGTAGAACATACCTGCAGTCTGTGTCTACAATTCCAAGGTCCTGCCTTATAGTAAAACATTCAGTGCCAATATCTGAGGCTCACTAGGTTAATTTAATATTACAAGACAATTGAAACTGTGTAAAGGAGATGAGTTTCCTATTATAAGTATGGTTTGTATCATATCCTAGAAGTAATACTACAAGAATAATATCATGGCTGCAATCAGTTAAATTCTTTCATTTTGCTTGTGGAAAGATTTGGAGTCATCTGCATAAAGATTTGTCTGAGTTCACCATATTGGGTGAGTCAAATTACACTGTGTTTTAGTAATGATTTTATGACTTCACTTTTTAAAAAAACTTCTTTTATTACTTAAGCCTTGATTATTTTTTTAAAGTTTTAGATTTTCTTGTACTTATTTGTCATTTAGAATTTGAAGTGATATGATCAAAAACATCTGCCTTAAGAAATAGCATTCAAATCAGAATCTGATTTGAGGATGAATTTGAAGTAAATTTTTAAAAGTAGCAAGCATTTTATTAACTAAAGTTCCTTCTTATAAGAATATTTTAAATGTGTGAGAAGTGTGCTTTGAGAATCTTTAAAGCAGCTGGGGTGAGAAAGTCTTTGTGGAGAGATTGTTTTTATTGAGAAGAGGCTTTGATAAAACCCCCAGGGGGTGGGTACAAGACATTGGAGGCTTCTGTTCAGGTTTCACTCAGAGAGCAACTCTGAAAAAATAAGAATGAATGAAACAGGAGGTAGAAGGGTCAGTCTGTAGAGCTGTAGTGGCTTCCAAAGTGTAGGCCACACCCCATTAGTAGACTCAATGAATGGATGGTGACCAGTCATTAAAAAATAGAAAAAAATAGATAATATCAGGACATGTGTAGTAAGGATCAAGTGCTTTCTAAAGGGGATACTAACATGTCACATGAACTAAGGATTAGGTATTTTTTCATAAAATGTTCATTCAATTGTGCTATTGTACCTAGTGGGTAAATACATTTCTTGTAAAATCTTTGTAAAAACAGATTATCAACAGTCATGAAAGAGAAGAGTAAATTGTATTAATCACTGGGTAGGAGTTTCTTTTGGAAGAATAAAACCAAGAGCTTGCAAATCCTCTGAACTTCCCTTACTAAGCATGGATAAGTTCTGCTTTGTTTTCAAATACGCATGTAAATGAATTTGGTAGTTGTGTGTGTGTGTGTGTGTGTGTGTGTATCTGTTTGCCTACACATATGTATACTTGCACATATATTCAGGAGTAGGCAGGTCTCAAGACATTGTAAACTATGTAGAGTAGGAAGGTTGTTATATGTGTATGTGTGCAGGTATAGGTATTGCAAATAGGTATATTAAAAAGGGAAAACAAATAGACACAGTTACTTCATTAAATCAGTCAACCTTATATTGAATTTCCTCACCTGAAAGGAAATGTATGATTAACTAAAGGTGTAATATCAAGTCCAATGCTAAAATTAACTTTTCTAGTGACTTTGTTTTCACATTGCTGAACATTAATGTGCTATCAAAAAGGTAATAGCAATGTGCTGTTTTGTTTTTTTCACTAAAACTTTAGTTTCAAAAATATCTATCTATGCTGTATATGTAATATATCCCAATGTTTTATAGTAAAGTTTACCTTTTTTTTTGCTGTTTCTTACAATCTGTAGCCTATTTTAGAAGCAATCCAGAAATTGCTGAGTGTTCTTGATAAATACATGATAGCATATTTTTTCTATTTTCCTCCTTACAACATCTCTCTATTTTTTTCCTTCCTCATCACAAAGACCACTGGAATTAGGTGACACTCTGCCGTGTAACAGAGGCAATGGGAGCTTCTGATGGCATAGAAACACGGTCTGATAGGTTTCTGGTGGAGAGGGATATATTTGTGAAAACAGCCAAAGCCATTCAAAGGCTAGTGCAGACTCTAGAGAAAAGTCAACAAACCTCTATTTGTAAAGTGTAGGCATTAAATATTTTAGATTTTGCCAGAAATATATTCTTTGCCATAACTATTGAGTTGGGAATGCAATCATAGACAATATGTAAATGAATAGTTGTTTTTGTCACTCAGTAAAATTTTGCTTAAAGATGTTGAAATCTGATTTCATATATTTTTTTTGTACTGCACATTTTTTTATTATTAATATTTTTTACATTTAACAGTTAATTGCTGGCCATAGAAAACAGTCTCTGGGCTGCATTTTATTCTCAGGTTGTAGTGTGCTGATTCCTGCTTAAGAAGCAATGCAGTTGTGTGAATAAGGGATTATATTTAGGGAAGACATGAGACGTCTATGGAATAAAAGGCCTGAACTTAATTTCTGCTTCTTCCTAATTTCAGATGCAAAATGCAGTTACTTCTTTTTTTAAAGAACCATTTATTTATGCATATAAAACTAGGTTGCAGGCCAGAGGTGTAGGGGCAATGAGCAAATTCACCAGAGACAGAGTGGGAAGCAGAATAGGCAGATTAATGAAGTACACTGCTGAGGGGAGCAGCAAGTGGGTCAGGAGAGGTCTGCCATGCCATGTGGATCACCTCCGGTGTGGGGATCAAGCTCATGCTGAAGTGGCTTTAGCTTCTTAGTGCTGTGCTTTGACCTGCCAAGTGCAGATGTTTTTTTAAGCCTAATGTTCAATTTTTATTTTGTTTACTACATATGTATTTTAATTTTATTTATTTAAAATTCATTTATTGTTATTAAAATACCATTAGTTTACATCCTTTCTAGTGTTTTGACAGTATAGGACTCCCTTCCCCAGTGTAGTCACGGTAGTACTCCATCCACCAAAGTAACCTAGTCCTTCACCATGGTCTGTGTTTCTCCTCTCATCCCCCACTGCTTGTTTTCACCCCTTTCCCTCTCCCTCTGAAAGCTGAAGCTCTTGGGTCCGCTTTCAAGGGTTGCTTTTAATGTTTGTATTTATGTGAGTGGCTTCTCTATATTCCACATGTAAGTGACACCATTGAGTATTTATCTTCCTCTCTCTGGCTTATATCACTTCTAGCTCCATCCATGTAAATGGAATGAGTATATCTTTTTTGATTGCTGGGTGGTATTCATCCATGTACATGTATACAGTTTTATGAAAATGCTGAATTATAGCCAATAGAACACCAGGGAACCCTTAATTTTAAAGATTCTTAAGTTGATCCCTTTGAGAGATGATACATAATTATATTGATATATTATGGTATGTTTGGGGACACTAATGCCCTTACAAACTAGTTGCACAAACAGACATCCCATGCATAAATATGCATTTTAAGTTAAAAAAGGTATTGTCTATATATTCATATAATAGACATACATTTGTATAATATCTATATCATCCCTGTAGTCGGGAAAGTCTGTTTCATGCACAGTCTTTCAGAGACCCTCTTATTGCTCAAGTATGAACCTTAAGCCTGGAATACTTCACTGAAAGATAAACAGTCCTTAAAGAGTGCTGGGCTTAACACTCACCTCTCCTTATTTCAGACTGAGCATGTTCTCCTGTGCTCTGCTTAAGCCACATGCCACCTGTCACCTGGACAGTCCCACTAGGACTGCAGTGAGGAGACAGGGCCCTCTGTAGCGTCACAATGCAGGTGCTTCCAGGAGGCACCTGCTGGTTATAGGGGACCAATGCCCATTAATGAAGATTAATTTGCTCGGTCTCTTCTCTGTGTGAGTAAAGCTGTATTCCATCCACAAAGCACCTAGTTATTTTCTTAGCAAATCAGACACCAAGCTGCAGTGAGCAGAAGTGCTTGAACATCTACTCCTGAGGAGTCAACATATACTACTTGACTGACTGCCTTTGTATAGTGACTGTCTGCTTGTCTATCTTTCAGTTTATCAACTATATCATTGAGTGGGGAAAGGGGCACAGAGTGACGGGGTAGGGAGTTAAGAGAGGAGAGAGAGTTGTATTAAGTAGTTATGGAAACTAAAAAGTCCCAAGGTTGGCAATTAGCAAATTAGGGAATCAAGAGAGCCAATGATATAAATTCTAGTCTGAGTTAAAGTCCAAAAACCCGGAGAAAATTGGTATTCCAGTTTGTAAACAGACAGACAGACACAGGAAGAGAGATACAGTGAATCTTTCTTTTTTTCTGTTCTATTCTACTCAGATTTTCAATGAATTGCTTGAGGTTCTCCTGTACTGGGAAGGGTAGTTTTCTTTTACTAAGTCTACTGTTTCAAATGCTAATATTTAAAATATTTCCATAAACACTCATAAATAGCTTAATGGCAATTTTGACACCCTTTAACCTGTTCATGTTGATACGTAAAATTAACCACAACTGAAAATGGGAGGATTTATATGCCAGAAGGACATGACTGGAGGGTCTGGGCAAATTTTTTGAATTATAGCACTAGCTAAAGATGAGTTAGCTAAACAGTGGATTGGTTGGTAGTATTGAGGGTTAAGAAGAACATTTTAGATGGGGAAGCAAACAATTTAATATATAGAGAAAGCAACTTAGAGTTTGACTGGCCTTTTCTTTAGAACACTAGGATAGCTCTGTACTTCTCTATCATTTCCTCACTATAGATATACCCTCTGGACAGCTACAGATCACTGGAACATTTAATGCTCCACGAGCAAGCTTTCTTCTTAAATGATGGACTCCTTGAACCACTTCCGCTCTCCCTCACTTATGTGAGAATGAACTTACAAGGCAAATTTGCAATCTTTGTGATGAAGAACATATTGCTTGTTCGTTATTGTGTCATTACTTTGTAGATTCTTCTCCTTGAAGGGAGGCATTCCAGAAAGACATTGTACTTCTGAGTGTCATCTTTGACATGAAAGAAAGCTAAGGTAGGTCTGTGTTCCTGAAACCCTGTGATTTCAAGATTTTCATTTGAAAGCCCTAACTTTATTCTGTGAATCTCAGTTATATATTGGAGAAACCATGAGCATAAATTTCACTTCTGCCAATTAGAGAGAACTTTTTTTAATTGAAATAAATAATAAAAAATCATCTAAATAGCCTTGGAAAATTCTGTTCTTATCAGGAATATCACTAAAATATACTTGTTCAAAAATAATTCTTACAAAGTTAAGATAAGGCAATCCTGATTTTGGGGGCCTCTCTCTTTCCATACTGATGAGACATCCTCCTTTTGCCAGTTTACAAGCCTCTTTTTTTTTTTTAAGATTTATTTATTCATACAGAACTGGGGTACAGGCCAGAGATGCGGAGGGTGAGAGGCTTCACTAGAGACAGAGCCAGGAGCAGAACAGGCAGATTGACGATGTACACTGCTGAGGGAAGCAGTGGGGTGGGTCAGGAGAGGTCTGCCACACCATGTGGTCACCTCCGGAGCAGTCAGGGATGGAACTCATGTGGAAGTGGCTTAGTGCTGCACTTTAACTCACTGTGCCACCAGGGAGGGCCAGTTTACAAGCCTCTTTAAAAGAAAATCACAATGCATTGTAATTCTAAGCTTATGTTTATAAACTTTATATACAATATACACATCTTAATATCCTTTATTGAAATACATATACCCGTTTTAACCCATACCCAGCTAATATAAGTCTCTTTCACCCAATAAATTCCATATACAACCACAGAAAATGAATTTTCAATATTTAAAATATAGTGATTATAGTTTACTGTTCTGATATAATTCTAACTAGAGTCCCAAGGCATAAATATTGCTAACATTTTAAGGGTGAAAAATACCTTATTTTTTTATTACTTATGAATATTTGGGGCCTGTCAGAAACCCAGCTGTGTTACTATAGAAACCTCAGTAGCCTCTATGTGATGGCATCATCCAACAAAAGTTAAAATTCAACCATTCTATTGTGAATTGTTAATATAAGTATTAGATCATCTAATTATTAGTTGCAGATAATGCTTCTGCAATGCTTTACTCCAAGGAGTTTACAAAGCTCATTAATGGTCAATAATGAAATATCACAGGGTATGTGGGGGGTGTTGGCTGAAATGGTGAACTTACTATTTTTTAAAAAACAATGTGGCAAGTAACTGCTGAAAATATACCCTAGTGACAAAACTATCTTAATGATGTTTAAAAGAGCTAAACACAACTTGCTAAGTAAATCCTACGCTTCTCTTTTTAATGACAGAATGGGTTTATAACCATTATATTCAAAGAGCAAAACTCAGAGGGTGCCTTCATAAAGCCACTTTGTTTTTCTCTCCCAGTCTCCCTTTAGTCTTGCATTAAAAGGTGCTAATTTGTCTTCTGCCCTTAAAGGACATTCAGGATAGGTTTCATAACTGAGATGATAACAAAATCCCACATTCATCTCTCATTACAGGAAAGTTTCTGATCAGTAATTAATTTGTCCAGTCCAGTGTCATAATAAATAACACTGACCTTTGATTAAGTTTAAAGTCTCTGTCTTCCCTTATAGAGAGTCTGGCAAAGGTAGGTGTTTGCTTTCTCACTAGGGGAAGTTGTACACAGCTTTTCCCTTTACTGACATTATCTTCTCAGCCAAAACTGCAGGCAAAAGAGAGAAAAGACAAGAGAAAACCTTTTATTTGACTGATAGGGGTGAATTAGTACCAACTCCCTGGAGGGCTTCTGGGGATCAGAGGTGATGCTTGTTCTTGAGGCTCTTTCATCTGCTCTATGGAAACCCCTTCCCCTGCACCCACCTGCCTTGTAGGAAATGTGTTCTCTCATTGGTTGTTTCCTCCAACACCCATGGACCTTTGTGTATATCCAGCCTTTCTCTGCTAAGACCTTGTCATCTTCTCATAATGCTTAGGCACACCTAAGCAAATTTTAGTCTTATTTTCTCACATGTCCAATATCTGGCCCACAGAAATCACATCATGAGTGTGAGTGCCACTTGTTATTTCAGTTCCTTTTCAGACATCACCAGTTCTTATCTATTAGATATCTAACAAGATCCAGGGCTATATATTGAACTCCCCTGTAGTTTCTTTGAAGTCTACTCATTAGCTTAGGAGAAAAGCCAGGAATGCAGGGGGTTGGAGGTGGTGTGTCCAGAATATGGTAATCCTAAGGGCTTTCTGATCTTCATTTTTCTCTTGCTAATTTGACTTCAACTATATCATATTCCTGATATGAAAGATGGCTACAAAACTGAGTTTTAAATAGCTCTTTAAAAGCTTATATCTATATATCTATCATGCTTCACTTTGGCACCTTGTGGTTTTTGGTATCTATTTCTGCAAATTTCAATCAGAAATAAAAGTTTCTCATTTTATCATCCTAGTACCCATTAATCATCTTTTTATTGAAAAAAATCTTAATTGGCACCTCAATAATAAATCAATGCCCAAATTTAATAATAAAACATAAAATAAAAGTCTGTGACTATAAAAATTTATATGAGAGCACTCAGCATGTTCTTAAATGATGGCATCACTTAGGTATTTGGATGCTCACCAAAATTTTAGACTTTCTGTCTAAAGCTGATTGTACTTTCCAGAGTAAGTGTACTGTATTATATATTGTATTAGTATAAGTGAATAGTGGCAAATATGAAGAGCCATATAAATATGACTCCTTTGGCTACAAAACTCAGCCAGATGTTTGCATCTTATTATAATCTGGAATGTGCTTTCATTTGTTTCTAAATATCTTCATGGGAATTGTATTCTAAATATCCTTTGCAGAATGTGAGTTGGGTAGGAATGACTTCATCTTGAGTTCCAATGAAGTTCTGATTCATTTAGACTAATCAATAAAGTCAATTCCTAGTTTCATGATTAACTCATAAACAGGGATGTAAGATACAATTTGGATCATTGAGGCAAAATGAAAAGTTTATAGGTGACATCTGGGAAATTTACTTCCTCCGTTTTCCCATAGATCAACCCAAATAGTTTCTCTTCCTAATGGACATGATCTGAGGAACATGTGGTCCTAACGGTTATTAGTAGGTATATTGAAATGGATACTAGTAGGTATATTAGTAGGGAAAAAAAAATCTTAAAATCGTACTCATTATGTGAGAAAAGGAAAGAAATGGGAAGAAACTAGGATTTTAGTGTTTTCTTAGAGTAATAAAACCTGCCCAAAGTCTCTCTGACCTTTGGATTCCTTAGTTATCTGACCAGTAATTCTCTTTGTTCTTTAGGACAAATCTAGGATTTTTTTTTGTTGTTGTTGTTGCTTACAAATGAAATTATCTGTGCATCACTAAAAACCCATCCTTTAGAATAGATATCGTGTTCATTATTATCACCAAAGGTATTAGGGCACTGTATTTGTGTCTGATTAAATATTTGGTCCACAATTTATCTGTAGGTGGTTGGTTTGACTAGTTATTGCTCATGCTTTTTCTTCCTCTATAGCAGGATCATAATTGCTCTAATAGACAGACTGCAGTGATCCTATGTGTACATTGCTCTCCCCTCTGGGATCCATTCACCCCTTCCCTTCTATGAATACGTGGGCCAAAAAAGGGATCCTCAGAATTAGATTTCTCTGAAACAATTCCCTTTTCTTCTCATAGGGATGTCTTTACCCTCAGATATGTGGATTACCCTAAAATATATGGATTTCCCTAAGAGCAGAATATATAAGTTGTTGATTATTGGTAGTTTATATGGGAGATAATTGAAGAGTCTGTGCTCAAGCACAAGGAAAGTGAGACAGAGAAGGAGGAAACATCAGTGAAGGGCACATTATTGGTCTGGCAAGTATCGTTTACTATTGGGACTCAGTTTTGATAGGGCTCACTGAAGAATGGCCTAAGTTGTGTGTCAAACCCTGGGGCTGCAACATTCATCACTATTGTAATTTCCCCCCGCTGACATTTTTCACCAAGAACAAAGTCCGTAAACATCACCCAGCCATGACTGGAGGATATGGATCTAGTTATTTTGAGTTCCTCATGGCAGGAATAAAGGCCTAGTAACATAATGTTAAGTTTAATTAGTTACATATATTTCTTTACCTTGAACTTAAAATGGTCCCTAAAGAACCATTAAGGTAAATTCCAGGTAAAAAACAAAAACAAAAACAAAAACAAAAACAAAAAACATTAATTCTGAAATCAGTTTCACTTTGCTTAAGGAATATAGACAAAACTTATTCGAATAAAATAATTTTTATTATTTTGCCATTTAAGAATTGGAAGTACCTACAAGACTTTAATCATCTAATTTTAGATGAGAACGAACTAGTCCTCTTCTAACAAAGCAAGAAAAATTGAATTTATAAATAAAAGTATTAGGTTTTGTAGTAAAGTTTTTTTAAAAAAAATAATAAAAAATTTTTAGACCATCAATGAGAAGGTCTAAGCAGTTCCTTTGTCTTATAACAGTGAGATATGAAGTTTATGATATACTTACCATTTGCATCAAATGCTCTACCAGTTTTCACTGAATAGTACTCCATGCATACAGATAAAAAATGAAAACTCCATTTGGATATGGATTAATCAATGCTGTTGGTTAGAATGGGCCATGTCTGTTTTTGGTTCCTGAAATCATACTATAAGAAGAATGCTTACAAAGTTATCAAAGCCTAAAAAATGCCATCCCCTAAAGAAAAGCAAGAAACAATAATATAGTTCCAAGAATTTTGCGTGGGTGTTCTCTCAACACACATAGTGGCAGGAAGATTTCTGCTTTCTGTTTCATCAGTCACAGCAAAGTCTGGGGGTTGTCTGAGACAGGCTTTGGCCTTAGAGGACAGTTCTCCAACCTCTACACACCTCTAGTCTCTCCAGTTGCACGGGTTGCAGAGTCAGATGAAACAGCAGACTGCTGAAATAATGTAATGCAAAACATGATTAACGAAATAGCAGCAGATGTCTCCTCACTACCTGTGACTATGCAGGCACCTCTCTTTCTTTTTCCTAGTAAAAATGTAAAAATAAACTAAAAACAAGACAGCAGAAATATTTTAGAGATATATGTAGAATCTATTATTCTGATTATTGAGTTTCATTTTTTCCTTGTCAAAAGCTTTGAGGTAGTCACAGAAACATGTATGTTTTATCTCCACGTCTAGTAATAATCACAGTGCTTTCAGTGATTTATTCAACAATTACAATGTGCCAGCTACTATATGTTGAGTCTAAATATATTGCTAAAGCGGTATACTTAAGTTTTTCGAGTAATTGTCTGGAAAGATATCAGATATCATTAGCTTCATTTTACAAAGGAGGATATGAAAACTTAGAGAAATGTAATTAAATAGTTCAAGATCACAAAATTAGTAGTGAAAGGGCTTGGATACAAAACTAAGACTCTGAATGCAAAGTCCAGGATCATTCCATTATTATCCTCAAGCCAAAGACTGTTAACCTGCTTAAGTATTTAGCAAAATCCATTTGTCATACCTCTAAACTAAATAGCTGGGATAGGATTTAGGCAGCTCATTTCTTCTATGAAGACAAAACAAAGTTCAAGTATAATTGCTTTTATGGATTAACATTATAGCTTATTTCACTTGGGGCTATATGTTTTTCCTTTTAATTGGACTTTTTGTTTTTTAGAACTGCTTTAGATTCAAAGAAAAATTGAGCAGAAAGTAGAATTCCTGCATCTCCCTGGTCCTCTCACTCTGAAGCACATCCTCCCCCACCATTGACAAATGAATATGTATTAATTTGTATTGATGAACCTGTGAGAACACAAGCATTTCCACCCAGCATTCATTGGTCACATTAGAATTGTGCATTGTATAGGTTGTATGTTCATGTTGAACTTTCTATGGGTTTTAGAAAATAATCCACCACAATAATATGACAGGATAGTTTTATAGCATATTAAAGTAATATTTATCTTCACTATTTGATTCAATAAATAGAAAGTAAGGAATCTCAGAAATGACATTCATGATTTCATCAACTAAAACTGGCTTGATTTATATAAGCTTAATGTGCTTCTAACATATCACTGTTTCAGTGGAAACAGTATCAGTGATAGAATATATCAAATGAAAAAATATGGGAATTAGATGAATCATGTTGGGACTTTATACACAAGAAACAGACATAATCATGACCTTGTTTAGGAGAGAGATTCTTTTATTTTGAGAAGGCATTTTATGCAGAAGGAAGCACAACTACCAGAACAAAGAACAGCCATTGCATACAAATTGAAATCATTATGCAAGGAAGTTATGAATTGCTGTTTATTCTGAAAGTACAGGATATTTCATACAACCAATTCATCCAGTTTCAGAGGACACTTTTAGATGTCCATTAGATTTCATAGAACTAACTGCACACCTTAGTTAGCAATTTCTATTTCTTTTGTTGTCCTGAGACCAATAATTGAAAAACTTATCCTAAAATTTTTTTCCTGGCATCTTTCTCTTGCTTAACAAATTGAACAAAATTTTAGGGCAGCAAAACATCTACAAATAATTTATTAACTGTTGTCCTAAACTACTATTTGGTCCTTCTCGTATTTCACCTTTAGCTTACATTTTCACACAAGTGAATTGTTGTTTAATAAGAAACCTGGGTTTGCTTCTAAAACTTGACCAGTGGAATAACAGTTGCAGCTCTGAAGGGTAAAGTTCCTTTTCAACTGACAACATAGACAAATTACATTAGAGGTACATAGAAGAGAACTCAATTATAAGTTTACTGCATTCTACACCCTGTTAAAGACTCTCTTGAGATGTCTGATATCTGTCAATCTACCAGGCATATGAACTATTGATTCTTGTAGCTTCTCCAATATATTTTTCATTCAGTTACATCATCTATAAAAACAGCATCTTAACTTTGTTACCTTTGTGCCAATTCCAGACTCTTATTTTTGTCCCACTATGATCTACCTACCCTGCCTTTCAACTCACATAAAAGTGTCTGTTTATGATTTTTATCTGCAAAAGTTATTCATTATTTAGAAGGTGGGAAAAAGATTTTAATATAGTGGTGATTCTTTGAGGAGCACATAAATATTTTGTCATATAAGTATAGCAAAGAGATACTCCTCTCTCTCTCTCTCTCTCTATATATATATATGTATATCTCTATATAAATTTTTAATTTTTAGTTTTTGGAAATTTGTGTTTCTTTGATATTAATGTGCAGTGGTGGAGTCACAATTTAAGAGGATGAGTAATATGGAGATTATTTGAGATTCATAAAATTTATTGTTATGATACTTCATATGCATCAAGTGTTATAGCCAGCCTGAGTTTTGAAAGTTGTAATTGAAACTAGTGTGTAGCTCCTTTGATAGGAGATACTTAAACATTTTGCTGTCATGTGAATCTTGTGAGGAGGGTTTAGTCCCCCTTCAATTACAGGTGTCTCAGGGCCTCAGGAATTGAGTCAGATAGTGAGAAAAGAGGCTGGTAACAGAATATGGAATGGACTGTGCTGGTGGATGATTTTCTGTTCTTTCACTCCAGCCCTTTCCTGAGCCTGTTTTGTTAATATGTGAGTCACTGACTAATCTAAATAAAACACTTCTGTTTAATCTAAAAGGTCAGACACTATTGCTTGTCACCAAAAATTCTGATTATTCAGTATTTAACAGTTCTCGTAAACTTTGACATATTAAAGCTACATGTTGAGGAATTCCAAATCTAGGCACCACAGAACATTAAAGATTTCTAGAGAGCAAATCCAGGCTTGAATGGACCTTTAATGTTCTGAATATAATGCAGAGGTTAATGTTTCTGGACACCATTGTCTTTGTCTATAAAATAAGAATTGTGACTAATGGTGACTTTCATGCTAAATCATGACTTTTGTTTCTCTGGGAGCCCTACACTCAAAGGTACTCCCGTACTGGTTACTAAAGAACAATAAAAATGGGAGGAAAGAATGTTATAGAGATAATGCCTACTGAAAGCAGCATATATTTCTAAAAAATAACTTTCATTGATTGAATTCTTACTATTTTAAGACAGAGGCAAAAATCAATACATTAATTTAGTAATCACACGTTTAGAAGTGTGATATTATACCCGAGAATACATTAGCCTGAGTTCTATCCCCAGGCAAGGAGCTCACCCACATGGCACAGCAGATCTCTCCTTTCTCACCTACTGCTCTTCTCAGAAGTGTAATTCAGTCATTCTGCATGTACTTCCTACTCTATCTGTGGTGATTCCTGTTATCACACACACCTCTGGTTTATACTCCAGTTCTTCTATGCAAAACTAAAAAAATAAAATCTTTAAAAAAAGTTGCTAAGGGTATTACTTTAACTGTCTTTCCAATGGCAATGCAAATTCATATTCTACTACCTAGATTGTCAAGAAGACAATTCCATCAAAAAGAATTAATTACCTAAGAATAAACTTAATGAGGAAGTGAAAGATCTGTACAATGGAAACTGTGACATAAAAAGTAAAACAAGACACGAAGAAATGAAAAGATATTTCATGTTCATAGATTTGAAACAATACTGCTGGAATGGTCAACTTACGGAAAGCACGAAGTAGATTTAATTTAGTTCATGTCAAAATTCCAATGGCATTCTTGAAAGAAATATAATTGCTTTATTGAGCTATAGCCTTTATATTTTAACAGGCATTTCTTTAAATCATACAATTCAATGATTTTATGATATTTACAGTTCAGTTAATTATCATCTTGATGTCAGATTATTTTTCACCAAGTTCAAAACAAAACATTCATATATGTAGTGTAAATATATTAAAAGTGTAGTAATATAGAAGTATAGTAGAAAGGAAGCTGGCTTCTTTCACTAAGTATAATATTTTCAAAATTCATACATGTAGTAACTTCCCTTAGTTTATCATTCCCTTCTATCATTGACTGATATTTCATCCATGGATAGCCCACATTTGTTTGTGCACTCATTCATGGACAGTGATTGATTCCAATTTTTATTTTTTTATTTTTCATTTATTTATATTTTTGTACTTAAAGGAATCTTATATAAAGTACTCTGTTAGATTGTTTTTATATCTATTCTAGCATTCTTTTTTCTGTTAATTGGTTTGTTTAGATTATTTTACTTATACAAGTATATTAATATTTGCCATCTTCAGATATATTTTCTATATGCTTCATTTGTTAAATTTTTTCTCTTGTATTGATTTTTTTAAAAGGTTTATTTATTTGTTTATACAGAATTGGGGTACAGGCCAGAGGCTCAGGGGCAGTGAGAGGCTTTACCAGAGACAGAGTGGGGAGCAGAACAGGCAGATCTACAAAGTACACTGCTGAGGGGAGCAGCGGGTGGGTCAGGAGAGGTCTGCCACGCCATGTGGTCACCTCTGGGGCAGGCGGGGATCAAACTCATGCGGAAGTGGCTTTAGCTTCTCAGTGCTGTGCTTTAACCCGATGCGTCACCAGGCAGGGCCCAAGTATTGATTTTTTTTAATGTTACATTTATCTCTGCAATTGTCTTAATATATATTTATCTTTGAAATTTGGGCTACACTAAGATCTACAATGTTCACCTTAATGTTAATACATAGTCAAATAATTTTATGCCTCTTCATATGTAGTATGTTATAATCACATTATATTTTCAATTTCACCTCCCTTTTGTCAGACTTTTACATAATTCACAAATTCATAGTTGCATATTTTTATTTATGGAGTAAACTATCTTTTAAGATATAGCAATTATATTTTATGTTCATCTAATTACTAGTTTTCTTTATTTCTCTTTATGAGTTCATATTTCTCTGTTTTCACATTGAATTGTCAAAAGATGAATTTGACCTTATCATTACAGGTCTGGTAGCAATGTATTTCTCTCTCTCTCTCTCTTTTTTTTTTTTGAAAGGAAAGTATCTCTTTTACTTTTGAAAGATATTTTCACTAGGCATAAACTTCTGGATTGATATTTATATTTTTGGTCTTTCAACACTTTGACACTGTAACTTAGTTTTCTTCTAACCTTTGTAATTTATGAAGAAAAGTTCTGTAATTATCATTGTTACTTGTATGGAAGGTGTTTATATAATTGATTTTCACAAATTTTAATGTGTTACTTTGGGATTCATGTGTTTTGCATTTATCCCAGTTGGCTGTTTTATGAGTTTCTCAGATTTATTTATTAGTGTTTATCATTCATTTTGGGAATTAATGCCACAAAGATTTTTGTTTGTTTGTTTTTTTCTTTTTCTCCTAGGATTTCAAGTCCTTATTACATACATAGTAGACCGCTTGATGTTTATTTTCACAGACAACTTCTTTTCTCTATTTGATTTATCCTCTAGTTTCACCATTTCATAAATTCAGGCCTATCACCATGCCTATCAAAGTCATACTTCAGCTCTGTTATCTTGTTCTTTTTATAGTTATAAAATTTCCATCACTTTGTTGAAATACTCTCTCTGAATGTGCCATTCATCCTTTTCACTAGAGTTCTACATATATAAGCATAGTTTAATAAATCTTCCTACTTAAAGTCCTAACTTCTGGATCATACCTGTATTTTTCTGTTGACTAGTTTTTATTACTTTCTCTTGTGCCTTATATACATTTTTGGTTAGAAGTAGAGACTGAGTCAAATGGTCATCATGCCTGAAACTGGTTCTTGTCTTTTGCTAGGCTTTTATTATGATGAGTAGAGTCAGTCTTATTAGGAATTGATCTGGGTACAAGTTTCAGATTCTTCTAATAAAGGGCTGTCTAATAGAAACTATACAAACTACGCATGAAATTTTAAGCTTTTTAGTAACCTTATTTTAAAAGTAAAAATAAAATGAATTCAATTTTAATCATTTATTTTCTTTAGCCAATGCATATCAATTCCTATCACTTCAAAATGTAGTTGTATTTCACATGCTCAGTAGACACATGTGGTTTGTGACTACAATATTGCACAATAAACTAGAGTGTATTCTGTCTTTAGGATATGTTAATTTGCCAGTGAGTTTTTCTTAGTGTCTTTCCCATTCTCACCTGTAGCTTTATCCTGATGCCTGTGCCTTAGAGAAGTTCTCTCTGTGTTCGTGATATTCACTTTGCTATTGACCTAGTAGTGCCTGGTGCCTGCTGGTAGGTATTGGGGGGTGGGGTGCATTCTTTGTTGTTCTGGTTCAACCTCATTATTAGGCAGCACTGCATCTCTAGTGTGGAACCTTCTCAGTGATTCTTGTCTCAGTAAGTTCTATGCCCTGTATACATTCCTGCTGCTTCCCTACTGTTAATAACGATTTTTTTGTTTCTCTGTCCCAGCTACACTGAGTGTTTATCTGTGCCCTGGTAGTACCTGGTGAGGTCCATGACTCTAACAACAGATACAGTTTCCTAGTGTTTTAGTTCCCCAAAATCATATCCCACATTATGCTTTCAGCAAAATCATATCCTAAATTATGCTTTCAGCAAGCTGGTAAATTTTGGTAAAATTACTTTTTCACTTTCTTACTATAACATTCCTCAGCCTCTAAGATTGGTAAGTGAAAGCTAATGTTCTGTTTCTTCTTGGAAGTGTTTTATTCCATCTTAAACATAAGGTTACTTAGCTGCTTCATCACTACTTTATGAATGTAAGGTTTTTCTTTCTTCTTTCTCTCTCTCTCTCTTTTATTTTTTTTTTGGTAAGGTGAAATATGACACTATTTTCAGCTTTTCATATCCCCAGCAGAAGCTTTGAATTCTTGAGAAAAACAACCTTCTATTCCTTCAGCATCTCTAATGTACCTTACTGAAAGTCACTGAAATGTAGAAAGTAGAGTCAGAAATAGAACTCTTTAAGTCATATTAATTGTGCTTGTTTGTATTGAGAAACTATGTTTTACTGAATGGTATCTTGCTGAACACCTTTCAAATCACACTCCTTCTTCATAGAAGCTGACACAAAGATAAAAGAACTGCCCCTCTGTAATACAAGGGTCCATGACACAGACCTTCCTTTTTGACTATAGTACTGCAGTTTGATTGCTCTCATGGTAGAAAAGTACGTGAGACTGAGAAGTGGCAGGCCATAAATCCTCTCAGGCTTGTGAAGTCGTGTTCTCTGAGAGAATGACATTGATTTGGGGCCCAGGGTTGATATACTATCATTATTTCTGGGAGGAAATGAGCTCAGAGCATGTACTGAAGATTATATAGCCAGATATGTTGGGTACTAAGTATAAGTGTTTGGAAAGTATTTGGAATAAATTGTTTCTAACTTGATACTTTTATTGCCAGATATAGGTTGTTCAGGATCGATGTCACAAATTATAGATCCTAATGGACACAGTGAACATGTGGCTTCATCCACACACATTACTTGGTGTGTGTGCTTCATGGTGGTTTTTGTTAGAGCTTGCTGTGACAACTCAGATTCCATCTGGCTGCTTAGTGACAAACAAAATGACAAAAACAACATATGAAAAAATGTTCAGATATCCACGATTGTCTTCTACCACTTGGTTTAAGTAATATGTTAATCTTTGAAGCTGGTGGATAAATAAAAGATGAATACGATCTTGAAGTGAGGATGTTCTTTGTGAGAACTGCAAGATGACAGCAATCTTTTTAAATACATATTTCTTTGCATATACATTTGTTATGAATTTTACATTTAATTTACTTACCACTCTGCAAAAGGTTTAAGTGTTATGAAATAAGTTACCTGTCATATTTTATACCAATAGGGAGTAAAGGAGCTAGCTACCTCTTTGGAGCTGGGTTTTTACAAAAAGACATGGACATGTGTTATATCTGGTATTTTATTGCCTGATCTAAAATACTTTTTAAATAAGAAAATAAATCCACTGGACATTTACTGGACTTTTTCTTTTTCTTTTATTTTTTTACTATAGTTGCTGATATATTTTGGTATAAAACATTCTCTATAAGAATGTGTGAATTTTATATCCTTAATTACCCCTATCAAAAAATGAACATTTTTATCCTTTGACTATGACAGCCCATTATTTTTTCCCTCTATATAGAGCTGTGCTTGGAACTTACTCTGTATTTTTTTTAAAGATTTATTTATTTATTCATATAGAACTGGGGTACAGGCCAGAGATGCGGAGGGTGAGAGGAGTCACCAGAGACAGAGTGGGGAGCAGAACAGGCAGATCGACAAAGTACATTGCTGAGGGGAGCAGTGGGCAGGTCAGGAGAGGTCTGCCATGCCATGTGGACTCCTCCGGGGCAGGCAGGAATCGAACTCATTGCGGAAGTGGCTTAAGCTTCTCAGTGCAGTGCTTTAACCTGCTGCACCACCAGGGAGGGCCATGTATTTTTTATTCAATATAAATTCAGTTGAAAAGATTTATGGTATAATAAATTGTCTTAGAGGGGATAGACATTTGACACACTTTTGTTCTTCTTCCCCAGTATAGATCCTTATTTTTCCCCACTTTTCATAAAATATCTTGTAATAAAGGTTAAGTATAAAAAAATATGCTTAGTAAATACACACTGAATTCATGAAACCAGGTCATCTGACTGTTGGATACTCTGCTAACAATGCTATTTGATTATAAGATAATTCCTCATCCATCTTACCTTTCCAAAAACTGCCTAACTTTGACTCCAAAGCATGCATGAACTAAAATATTATGCAGTTCTTACACAAAAGACTTATAAATATCCACCATTATTGCTGTTATTAATATTCTTTTGTTTTAAAGTAAAAAGTACCAGCTCCTCTCATTTCAGAGCAAATAACACAACTGTAAAAGCTGTTGCCAGGCAACCTGCATTCACAGCTCAGATGGGCTGAATTGTTTATATTCATGAGTGGATAAAATTGACCCACTCCTTTCTGAAAAAAAAAAAAAATGAAGTCTTTGAGATATTTCTACTGTGATTTCCACTAACATTGTGGATAATGGCATTATTGTTCTGTAAGAATTCCCCAAACTGAAAATCCAAAGTATGTATCTCCTGGACTATCCTTGCCACATTCCAATCTAAGTATCTGGACTAGGATGTTTCCCAATTAGACTATGAGTTTCCCAATTAGACTTGTCCTGAGGACAAGGATTGTGTTCTTTTCCTCACACAGGAAAAGATTCAATGCGTACCCTGTATTCCATGTGTGATGGATATATTAAACAATATTTTATTAGTGTCTGTGCTATATGCTTACATGCTTTCTATAAAACACTTTATTCACAGATAGAATTATATTTTAGAATTTGAAAAAACTATGGGTCATTTATTCCAGTGTACTTACCTTAGTCCCACAGGAGCTTATGAATTAAACTGGGGGCTTACCTGGTGGCCTAGGATTAAGTCTCAGTGTTCTCACTGATGCCACACGAGTTTGATGCCTGGCCAGGTAGGTGACCCACGTGGCACAGCAGACCTCTCCTGTCTCACCCGCTGCTCCTCTCAGCATGGTATTTCAGACATTTTGCCTGTTCCGCTGCCCACTGTACCTCTGGTGAATCCTCTCACCCCTAGCACCTCTGGCTTACACCAAGCTCTTCTATGAATAGATAGATAGATAGATAGATAGATGAGCAAACAAATAAATAGGTATATAGATAAATAGATAAATAAATCTTTAAAAAGAAATTAACTGGGCTAAGCTAAAATTTTGAATAGATAAATGTTTTAATAAAGCTCCTTGTATGGTTTCTGGATTGTGAGCTGCTAATTTAGTCCCATAGTTTATTTTATGGTAGAGAAAATAGCCCCAAAGGAGTGAGAAGTGTGAGGTCCTGGGGAGAACATTAGCTTTGGCGTTACCTGCCAACATCTGATTCCAGCCATCAGTTCCTCATTGTTGTAAAGTGGATTTAAAAATAACTACCTATGGGACCTCTGGGAAGACTGAATGCGATGATTTGTGCAATGTGACTAGGATTGTCTTGGTGGGAGCCATGTAAGGACTACCCCTTTCCTTACGCGTTTTCCTCAGTTGAAACCACATTGTGAACAGAACCTCATTCCCCTGACTTCCAGAATAGTTGAGTGTGTAGAATGTGACCAGGATGCTTCCAGCTTTATTGGTTAGACTAGGAAGTAACAAGCATAAGTCTATCAGTCAAGATCCCTGCTAGAAAGGACCCCAAAATGGTAAATGAAGAGAATTTAATGAAAGGGCTTTAAATGGCTCCTTTTGGGGAGTAGATTTAGCCTGGAAATTAGCAGGAAAAATCTGATAGCCAGGGATAAAGAAAAACCAAAATCTTCTCCTGCCTCAGCAGCTGCCTGCTTCCTGAGCCTTCTGTTCACCTCATTGTTATATAATTTATCCATCTAAGTACTGAGAAGAACACCTGCTCCTCATTATGAGATTGAGATGTTTTGAGGGAAATTATCATTCTAAAGGAATAAGATGCTGTCTACTTAAACACAAAGTTGAGGCGGAAGACATTCTATTGGCATTAATGTTCCTCAACAAACGGGACACATACAAGAGACCTGACATTTTATTTCTTTTAACAAATCTTTCTTGAGAATCACTTGAAAATCAAGAAAGTAAGGCAGCTACTGCATTTGAGGAGTTCATGGTCCTGTGGGAGGGATCTAAATGAAACTTTCTCAGAAGGGAATAAGGTTAGATAAAGACTTGGGCATTCTTTAAAGATTTTCTATTGGATCTATAAATCTGGTGGTATCTGTTTATCCATCGTCATTTATCTGTTTATCTGCCAAAATGTTCTTTAAAAGCTCAGGTCTACAGATACTCTTCCACCACTTAAGATGCATCCGAATCCTGACCAGAGAAGTCCCTCTTGGTCCTCTCCTACTTGGCAATGCCTCCACTTAGATTGTCCTGGTTTTCCAACAAGTTAGACCCATATCTAAGTTATTTCTTCTCCTCCAGCTAATACCCCACTGGCTTGAAGCCTTGCTCTGAGTAATTTATCCTAACTCATTTTTTTTCTTTCTTTCATGTTTTTTCATCTTAACTGAAGGGTTTGATTTGTTCATTAATTGGGTGCTGGGATCAAGAACCAGGTAAATCTTAAAGCTATGAAAAGATTCACAGCTGGATTTATGGAAATCTGGTTAAGATTATTATGAATATATATTATCTAATAACATGTAAATATTAATATATGATAATTATTACAAGATAATATTATAATATTTCAAGGCAATATTAAGGGAGAATGAGGATTATGTGGTTGACTTGAATATGAGCTGAAAGGGGAGTGCACCACTAAGAACAGTGTGAGAAAGGCTTAGAAGGTCAGACCTGGGCACAACATGCTCAGGGGAACAGTGGCAGCACCCCTCTGTCTGGGGTGAGGCCTTTCCACTGAGATGCCCTCACCTGCCATTTGTTGTGTGCCTACTGCATGCCTGGAATAGATTCTGATAGAGTTCTTATATACACGACCTCTGTTGTGGACTATTTGTGCTGCCCCTCCTTACCCCCATCCCGCAACTCCTGTGCTAAAACCCTACTTCCAATAAGATGTTATTAAGAAATTGAGTCACTAGGAGGTAATTAGGTAATGAAGGTAAAGTCTTCATAAATACAAGAGAACCTCACAGGCTCTACTGCTTTCTCACTGACAGAGGCCAGAAAATAGCTGTTCAGAACCCAGAAGAGGGTTCTCATTGGAGACTGAACCTCCTGTCACCAAGACCTCAAACTTCCAGCCTTGAAACAGTGAGAAAGATTTGTGTTGTTTCTAAGAACCTGGGATATGGCATTTTGTCATAGCAACCAGACAAGCTCACATCTTCATGACACAGAAAGCTATATCACACACAGACAAGCCACAGAGCCCTGTGAAGCCCTGTCTGCCTCCAAAGTCTATCATCTTCTGGTTGTGAAGTACTAACTTCTTTATTATGTAAGATGAGGTTGGTGAGGGAGCACCAGATGCCAGGTGGCCCAAAGACTCAGAAGTGAGAGTTTGAAAAAGTGCTGACAAGTTAGGCGGTGATTTTCATGTGCAACAGTTCTGAGGAGAATATTTTCTGAGTGATCAGGCCCCATTCCACCCCCAAATAGTCTCAAACATATTTCAATTGTTTTTAGCTTTGCAAATAATTTTTAATTAGCTACTATATAAAGTCAGCTGCATGAAAGTCCTGTGCTCTGCCCAAATCCTCCTGAATGTGGTAATTATTTTTCTGTGTGTTGCCTGAGAGGTAGGGATAATAAAGAGCCAATGCCAGTGTTTACTGTGTCTGCCCTTATTTTTCAAGCACTTTGTTATAGTGACTCTTCATATGAGGTTTTGAATATTGTCCCTTTGCCAATTCTAGCCTTTCAGGAAGAATTTTACAGCACACTGGGCATGGCCATGGGAGGCCTTGAATTGATGCCATCTGAGGCATAGGGATTTCTTAATATGAAGAAGATAAATTCTGTGGTATCACATTTGTATTCTTTGTCTATGGAGAATACACATGATACTGTGTGCTATTCAGGTTCTGTTATAACTCATCTACTTTAAGAATTCCAATCAGTTATGTTCACCTGACCTTTGGATATGAAACCAGAGTTAATCCAGAGATAGAAGCATCAAATCTTTCAGCAGTATATATCTTGATTAATGTAGGAGGTTTGTTAAAAGGAATCCTGAATGTCAGAAATTAACTTACATTAGTGAAACTATTGTTTTCATTAGCACAGTGAGTGTTAAGTATTAGGCTTTTGTTGCTAAATAAAATATATTCAATTTTGTGTATATGGTTTGGCTAAAATATTTTAGAAATATTACTGAGAGTAAAGGCTGTAAATACTTCGCAAAGTTCCAGATTCAATTCCTAAATGTGACTCTGTCTAGTCATTGCTTTGGGAGTATTTTTTGTTTGTTTTGTTAATGGAAAAGTTGGAGATAACAGAATCTTCTCTGGAATGGCCTATTGTCTGCCTTGAGGCCAGGCTTAGTCTGTGTACCCAAGAAAAGACAGACTTGTATCTCTTTAACTTACCATCTGTGTCCTATTGATTATTTTGTACTTCTACCCTTGCAAATACTTACTTGCTAAGTATTCATGTATTTGGTTTAGATACCCCTTAAAAACCTTAGATCTTTAAGGTTGACTCTTACAACTAAACAGAGCCCAAGAGATCTTAGGTCAGTAGGCAACAGATAACTTTCTTTATATTCTGACCACTCACTGGCTATGTAGTTTTGTTGAAATAGTTTGAGAAGCAGACCAGTATGCATGCATATCCATCATCCACTCACCCACCCACCCACCACTCACCTCTCTATTCGTACTTTTTAATCAGTGTAATAGTGATATTCTTGGACAAGTTCTCTAGGTTGGAGGCAGTCAATATTAGCAAATTTTTATTTCCCAACAACCACTGTTGATTCCAGTTAGTGAGGTCTCTCTTATGAGAGAGAAGAATCAGAAATGTACCCATGAATTCACTAATCATTCTGTGCTGTGGCCATCAACAGAACTTTGTGTGTATACTATTACTGATAATTTAGCACAGTTAGTAACTGTGCAAATATGATGATGGTATCTCTTTTGCCACTTCTATTTTTGACCTATTTTTTTCCTAATTGATAGCTGCTGTTTTTATTATGAATTATTAACAATAAGCGTGGGTTTTGTTGCTTGGTAAAGTGATAAATTATTCTTGTATGCTTGATGTTAATTATAGCTTCTGTGTCCCATTCATGCTTTAATATTTCCCAGTACATACTAAACTTTTGAAAACATGAATACCACTGTGCAGAAAGTTAGTGTAAAATAAATATCACAAACTCATTTGTGTTTAAGAGATAGAATGTTTATATAAATGTACAAGAGGTGGATGTGAAGCAATAGGAAAGAGAAGACCTGTGACCCTACATAACAAAACTTGAATCTTTTTCTTTCTGACCTATTCAAATAAAACTCTTTTCTGGGTCCAATATATTATACAAAGCAAAACAATGGAGATGAAATGGATGCCTTCAGAAGTTCAAGATTTTTGCAAATAAAATATTAATTTTTAAGGGTTTTACATTAATTTTCTATATGCTTAAAAGTATTCATAATCGGCATTTATGCTATTGCCAATAATGATAAGAGGATTGAAATTTGTGATTTCCAAAGTCAGGGTACTATGATCAGATTTTATATAGATTGAAATAATTATAGACAGATCACAATGCATAGTTAAATATTTAAAATTTCCTTTTCCTCTCACAGATTACTAGGGAGAACATTCATTTTTCCAGAATGCCTATATGTCATAGCCTCGAGATTAATATTCACATGAAAATTAGTCATTGTAGTTAAAAGTATGATATAATTGAGTAACCTCTGGAGAACAAAATACTAGTCTAATAGCTACAGGCCAAATGTATAAATCTTACAAGAAAGAACCTTCATCATCAATTGTCTAATATTTATAGCCATAGGCCTTTGGAAGATGTAACTTGTGAATATTTATGTTGGCCACAAAGCCAGAAATAATGGGAAGCTTATTGAATTGTGCTCTATCGCCCTGCTTCAATAGTTTGACTTTTCTGATTCTTCCAAAGTTCCTGCAATAAAACTATTTTAGTTCTGAGTGAAATTTTCTTCATGAGAAGTTTTTAGATTACCCTCAGCAAGTTTGAATTATGGGATACAGTATTACTAACTAGAGTCACCATGCTGTACATTGTAACCCTATGGCATTTCTTTCATAAATGGAGTTAGTACCTTTTAACCATCTTCACTCATTTCATCCACCCACCACCACTCAGTTTCTGGCAACTACCAACCTTGTAATCTGGTTTTTCAAGCATTTACAAACTGTTTTTTTTTTTTTAAGATACCACATATAAGTGAGGTAAGTATAAGAGAGATTGCTATTTATATTGAATTTGTTTTCTTGACTTTTCACCTCTTAGTATAATGTCCTCAGGGTCATTCTGTGTTGCAAATGGCAAGACTTCCTTCTTTTTAAAGACTGAATAGTATTTCATTGTTTATGTTTTATCACATTTTCCTTACCCATTCATTCAGCAATTTTCCATAGAGGTCACACCAATATATATTTCAGCTAAGAGTGTACACGGATTCATTTTTCTTCACATCCTCCCAATCATTTGTTGTTTCTAACCTTTTTAATGCAGGCCATTCTCAAGAGTTGTGAGGTGATATCTCATTAAGGTTCAAACTAACTATTCACATCCTGCTCATAGTAAAACTGTACAATAAGGGATATAACTTTATTATTTGCTTCCCTAAAAATCTTTTGCTGGATATTGGGACTTCAGTACTGAAGGGCACAGAACCTCTGTTTTGGTCAAGCGCTAGGCACCCAGACAAGAGCTTATTTCTTAAAAAGTCTCTTTTCTTTGTGCCTTCTCTTCCTGTCTCCACTCTCTCCTCCTTTTCTTCTTCTTCATTTCCTGTAGTGTAATCTATTGTAGTTTGTGTAAAAAGCAGAAAATATATTTCCCCCATAGTTCACATGATTATCAAAATCATGGTTCAAGCCATGTTACTTACTTTCTCATTTTATTGACTGAGCAGCTTAAAAAGTATGTTCTGAATCTTTTTATAGAGGAGGTTACTTAAAGACAGAAAGGTTAAAGAATTTAAACAATATCATCTACGTGTGTGTGGTAGAGCCAGGGATGGATTCTTAGTACTAGAGCCTACCTTATTATGCAGTCCTTACTAACCCCACCTACCTTTTTTTCCACAAGTACAATTGCCTAACAACTTATGTAACTCATAATGTTAAGGAAGACATTATGGGAAATGTTTTAATAAATTAGAACTTTGAAATTACATAAAGGTGAGGAAAAGCATACCATGACTTCTATTATTCTTATGGTTTGTAAAGTGACAGATGGTTTATTATTTCAGCAAGCAAAATGTTTTAAAGAACTTCAGGGTTTCTAACCCTTTACTTCTCAGTTCACATGTAATGCTTTGAATTTCCCTAATTTTCAGACCTACAAACACTATCCTTGGGAGAATTTACAGTACATTTATGTGGAAACTCTGGTAGTTGTTATCTCTCTGTTTCCAAATAGGACCTTTAATTGATTATGGACAGAGAATTGCCTACATTAAAAGTATAAAAAATGTGCTGTAAAATTCCTTCTTTAATAAGGCATCTTAAATATCAACTACTATACACTGTCATCCCTTCTTTCACTTGATTTTTGCTCTAGTTTTATTTTCTTTTTTTTTTTTTAAGATTTACTTATGCATACAAGAACTGGGGTACAGGCCAGAGGTGTGGGAATTGAGAGATTCACCAGAGACAGACTGGGAAGCAGAACAGGTATATCCACTGAAATACACTGCTGATGGGAACAACAGGCATGACAGGAGAGGTCTGCTGTGCCATGTGGGTCAGCTCCCTGACCAGGGACCAAACTGTTGCTGCAGTAGCTGCAGATAGCTTCATAATGCTGTGCTTTAACTCCTTGCATCACCAGGAGGCCCTTCATCTTCTCTAGTTTTGATTGGCTAAAATCCCTAAAGTTCCATCAGTAAAATAACATCTGAATTAGTTTCCCTATTCTCTTTGTACAGTGCTTTTATAACCCCAAGATCCTTTAATGTTTGCACTTGCATTAATTTCCTTTCAGATGTTAGTGCCATATTCACAAATGGACACCCTAGAGTAAGTACATCGTACATTATTCTCCTTTGAGTTATTTGTGACCTAAAATTCAAATATTAGAAGTGAATAAGACTTGCTATATATATCTGACAGGTATTAGTTAGAAACTAATTTAGGCCAAAGGCAACAAAGCTTTGTTTCATAAGCATTATATAAAAGTAAAGACACTTTGTCTATCTGATTTACTCCCAACTTTTGATTTGAACATTTGGATCATGACAGAATTTATTCAGAGGGAACCTTATAAATCAGCTTTGACCATATCTCTTACTCACTTTGATCCCTTAAAGGGCTCCTCATCTGAAGCACAACTCATACTGAAATCCTCTGTTATCTGGCTTCATCTGGCCACCCCTTTGAACATTGATTCTAGGAAGTTTTTTCTTAATTTTTCCCAGAACACTCCTACCTCAGCACCTTTGTATGATAGCTCTGTGCACCTTAAAAGCTCTGTACACCTGAAAGCTGTTCGTGGGATACTTCCAAAATCAAACCCTTACCTCCTCTCTGATATCTTCAACTGCATCCTAGTGGAACATTTCCAGATCACCCTTGTAGAATTGCTCCCCCTCTCATAATACTTTCTTCATTCTTTATTTTCCCCTAAGTCATATCTATCATATATTTGATACCTTTTACCTCTTTTTCTTATTATTTTACCTTCTAATTATCATTATCTGCTTTTTTCCCCATTGGTAGTCTCAGAGTTTAGATAGTGTGTGGTAAAATATTTGTTGAATAAATAAATGAGCAACAGAGTGTGCATACAAAAATTGAGACAATGAAGGAAATTGGCCAATACTTCTGGGAAGATTTACTGGAGGTGGTGACATAGAAATTGGTTTTCAGGGGACAAGCAGAATTTTTCAGGATGGCAGATTGAATGAGGGCATTTTATGTAGAGGAAAAAACATGTGCAAAAGCACAGATAAAAATCCATATTAGGTGTTTTGGAAACATCAAGTCTGAGGTAGTGAATAGTGAAATAGTATGAATTAAAATAAAGGTATTTTATTTTATTCTTGAAATAGTAGAAAAACCATGGGAAGATTTTTTATCATGAATGGTAGCTGGTCATGTTCTGGTCTTTGGGTAGCAATATTAGGTGTGAGCTTGAGGAAACAGACTTGACATAGGGATCTAAGATGAAAGTCTAAGCATTAGACCAGAATAAAGAAGATGAGGGGCTGTACAGTAGAGTGTATGTAAGGGGTGGTAACAAAAAGAGTTAACAGGGATAAATGATTGATATTGTGTGTGTATGTGTGTGCATGCATTTGGGGAAGGAGGCAGATACTCTACTTAAGCTGTTAATGAAAAGAAGTGAATTTCCCCATGATTGGTTTGTTGGCACTGATGCAGTTCTTGGAAATATCTCCTGATATGTCCACCTTTATTTACTACATCATGAGAGCTTCAGAACTCTGGGTTTGTTTCTAGTGTAATGCAATTAATAGGATGATGGGTCTTTCTTTCTTCAAATCAATAAAACTATCGCAAAAATTGTCTAAAGCTATATTTTCTCTCACATGCAAAATCTCAAAACTGTTGGTAAGAGCTCCAGACTGTTAACTTTATTTTGAAGTTAATAGAAAACTATTGATTTTGATTCACTGTGAAAGAATTATTCCCTGACAATTTATCTGCAAAAAATTGTTCTGCTTGTGCATATATCACTGTATGCCATCAGGCCATTGTGCATTATTTAGTAGATGAAGCATAAACTCTGAATCATAGTTACCTGTTCTGATTTCCATACTTGCAAGAAGAATGTTGATAAAGTCAGATTACCATGAATCTTATTTTTCTCATTAGTTAAATAAAGATAACACCTGCTTCTCAGGATAGTTGGAATGTCTAAATGAGATAATACCTGTGTTAAAGTTTAGAGTTTTTTGATCACAAAAACAAAATCCGACTCTTACAAGTGAGCAAGAAGAAAAAGCATTTATCAGGACATCAACACTTAAAACAATGACAAGAAGCTAGGGAGTGGACAGCAATGAGCAGAGACTAAGGCACTGGCATCCCAAATGGCTCATAGCCCAAACAGATGTCCAGGATGTCATTATTAGAAAGGGCCTGCATAACTATTTCTTTTTTATCCTCTCAAGATTCAGAGTCCAAAGAAAGTATCCAACTAACAGAGTTGACCCCTATCAGCTTCCAAGCTAAGAGGCAGTTGTGAGAATTTCCATCCCAATGACATATTAGCTTTTCAAATTCTGGAAAAGCAGGGTGGATTGTTGCTAGCCACACTAAGGTCACTCTAAGGTGACCCATTGGATGAGTGACTTTTGAACTGTTTTGACAGTAATCCATCACAAAACAAGTATTTTGCATCATGACTTAGGGTTCACAGTTACATATGTAAGTATCTGTAGTCAAGACAGAGTTTCTCTCTACCAAATTTATTATATGTGTTATATTCAGTCCTGATCTATATTGTTTATCTCACTTTTCAAAAGCCTGGTTATGGCCCAGTAGGCTGATTTCATGACAGGTGAATGAGCTGCAATCCACAGGCTGAAGATTTTATTAGTGCCTTTAAACTTAGCAAATTGGAAGTATTCTATAAATTTCTAGTTTTCCTATACCATCTTCCCCCCCTTTATTTTGCTTCCCACTCCACCATCCAATAATATTGCAGCAAGAGCAAGATCTCTGAATCTTCTTTCATTTTATTGACCTAATGACATGGTGTTAATTACATTTTCATAAATAATTGAGTTGTTTTCCAAAATTTTGGATTTTTATAACACATGGAATATTTACATGTGAAGAACAATAAAATGAGATTATGTAAAAATATTATTTCTTGAAATTTAATGGAATAATTTTCTGTTCCATTTACATACATCTGTTGCTATGCTCTGGAATAACACAGAGCTAAGAAAGCTTTTTCTTAATTTTCTCTGTGGTTAAAGAATTATTTGGCTTTAGGCCAGAATATATTTTGGTCTAAAATATTGAGTCGATTGGTTTGAGGATTTAGGGATTTCAGCTAGTAACATAATTGGTGCAGTTCTTTATTTCTCCCTTTTAAGTATTTCTTTTTCTGTAGTCAGTCTGTTACCAAAGCATTAGGCTTGTAATATATTTGGCCAAAGAGATTTGAATTTGACTGTAGATTGTTAAAATACAAGGTAACTTGGGAATGTATGTGTTTAAATTGTTATGAATTACTTTTTGGTCATTGTATATTAGTGTTTTAGCCATCTTTAAAATGAGTTTTTTTTTTCCTCAGTGGATTTCATCCTGTATTATTCATATTAGCAGGCCTCAGCTGGCCTTCCAATCGATCGATCAATAGATAGACAGATTTTCTATGCCCTTTTCAACTCTGACAATCCTCCTATATTCAAACTTTAGTGTTTGATCTGCCCTTGCAAAATGCTGACTTTCCTGGCTGCTGAGTCCTCTTTATGTAAGACTACTCCATTTTTCTCTCTTCAAACAACTTGACATCTCTCCAGGAAGAACCTTGATTTCAATGATATCATACTATATCATTTCTCCTGTCTCTGGGTTTCTTTACTCTTAATTCTTGGAAACCGGTCCCCTTCATTTTACTTTATTTATTTTTTTATATATCTGTTTACATTCCTCCCTCCTTATGTACCCTCTCTATCCCCCTCTCCTGCAGTATCTCTCTGGTTTATAATTGTTTGTTTTTGTTTTGTTGTGTTTTGTATGGTGTCTCATCATGCGCATCTTCAAATTGTCCTTTGATTCTAGCAGTTTCTTTCTTTCTTTTTATCAGATGTCCTAACAAACTACTTCACATGGCATTGCTTAACCTTCCTATTCTCAGTGCTACCACATTGTAACCGCAACTTCCTTCAAAGGTTGTATTTTATTATTATTTCTGTTAAACCACTCTTGTGAAAGAGAATGTTTTATATTAAGCGTTTAAAACTTATTTTTATTGAAGAAATATTCTTTTACCACACTGTGTATGATGGACAGACCCAGGATCACATCTCTTCTGATATATGTCACTACAACCCACTCACCACCAAGCCACCCAGAGACACTCCTCAAGGAAATGTCATGTATTATTTTGTTGACTTTATACAGTTCTTGATCATTTATACTCATTGCTTTCACTTTATCATATCCATTCTTTCCTGTGTTCAAATCATCCTTGCATTATCAGCAGTCTACTGAAATTCTGAGTTCTTTGATTATCGTCTGAGATTATTGTCACCAAACTGAACCTTAATAAATAAGCATTTCCCAGAGGCCTCTCCTAGGGTAGTAGTTACATAGACTGTGGAATGATACAACCATAACTTCAATGTATGGTCTGCTACTGTGAGCTCTGCCATCTGGTCCAATTTACTTAACCTTTCAACCCCACAAAATGGAATATTAATAGGAGTCTACCCAAAGGCTTATTGATTATTAGACAAGACAATATCATTAAAGTGCTTAGGGAGTCCTTCACTGGTAGTATATGCCAACTATCAATTTTCTCCCCAAGAAAATAGGCCAGTCGGGGATGGGGGAACATTTTGCCAACTTTCTGTAGAGAAGATGCGTCACTCTGTGACTGTAGGTCTCTATCTGGCCCTTCATTCTTTCTTTCCCTGGTGTGTTTTTAGAGAGGGCCCCTGCATGTAGTTCAAACTTTTTCATCTTTCTTCTGCTCTGTTGTTCTCATTAGGCCCTAAATTTTGTAAGATAGTCTGCAGTTGAGTAAGTCTGTTGAATATCAAGGATCTATATTAGGAAATCCATAGTGTCTTCTCCCCAAACCATGATCTTCAACATCTTCTACAATCATCTGTCATCTCCTTATCAAGTAATTACACCAGAATTTGACCAGAGACAAGAGGGTGAAATCTCATTGGACTCCCTCAAACCTCAGCTCTGTTTTCTTTACCTCTATTACAGTTAGATTCTCAGCTTTAGGATTGTTGTAACCCATCACAAACATCACTGCCTTCATTATTTCTGCTGATGGTGCCCTTTTTTAACACTGTCCGCCATTATTTAGAGAATGGTCTATTGGGTTCACCAAGATCTCTGTCCTTTTTCAGGATGGTCTTGATCTCCCACTGCTTGACCGAAGGAGCTGTATTTCCCCTTGTATATCATGGAGTTTTCTGCCTCTCTGTATTGATTTTCCCTGCTTTTTTTCTACCTGGAATAGCCTCATTCACCTGTATTTTTTTTTTAATTTTAGTATTTTTTTAAGACCTCCTCTATCACCTTTTAGTAAAGATGTTCTTGATCCCCCCAACATATAATTTATCACTTTTTTTAAATAAAAGTTTTGTATTTCTAATGGCTTATATATCTTCTCATGTAAAAATGTGTGATTATAGTTTAAATTTATATTTACCTGGTGTCTTTCAACTTTTATAAATACATTTTAGGTTATGGTAGTTTGTGTTTTTTTTTCTAAATTCTTTGGGGTTTTATTTAGATAATCAAAAAAGCTGAGAATAAGGACAGTTTGTTTTTTTTTCCCTTTTTAACATGTCTCAGTCACATGTTTGCATTGATTAGCTCCTCCAGAACAATGTGGCATGGATGTGGTGATTGTGAGTATCTTTGACAACTCCCTGTCTTAGGGAAGAAGCATTACTCTTTAACCAGTAAGCATGGCATTAATGTTGACTTTTTTTTTAAGATTTATTTATATCCATACAAAACTAGGGTATAAGCCAGAGGTGCAGAGGTGGTGAGAGGATTCACCAGAAACAGAGTGGGGGAGCAGAACAGGTAGATTGACGAAGTACACTGCTGAGCAGCGGGCAGATTAGGAGAAGTCTGCCATGCCATGTGGATCACCTCCATGCTGGGGATTGAACTCACACTGAAGTGGCGGTAGCTAGCTTGCAGTGCTGCATCCTAACCCACTGTGCCACCAGGGAGGGCCAATATTGACTTTTTAAAGGTGCAACTTAACATTTTGTAGTTCTCTTCTAAATTTTCTGAGAGCTATTTAATGAATGGGTATTGAATTATGTCAATACCTTTTTATGAGATTTTTATTTCATTTATTGACATTGTAAACTGCAGTGATTGATCATTGAATGCTAAATATATTGGCATTCCTTTCATAAACTGTAAGAAAAGAAATAATTTGTTTATAGTGGGACTATTTTATTCTCCTTGTATTATAACCTCTTTAATGGCAGAAGCTACAGCTCCCCTCCTTAAACACTGTTGAATCTACTACCTACAACCCTGTACTTAATAGGTGATCATTAAGTGTTTTGTCACTTAACTTGAAATTAATAAATAATTCAGGATAGCCAGTGACACATTTTATGCCCATTGTTCTCTTGTTAAAATAATTTTTCCCAAGAAGATGGTTTTAGTAGCAGTAAAAATCCATTTCCTAACTGACATGCTTAACAGTTGTGTGAATAATTTTCTGGTTTTAAAAGTTGATTTAAGGTTTTAAAGCTTACAGCAGAATTATGGACAAAAAGGTAGCATAGGAATGCTGGCTTGAAGGCTTGCAGTTTTCAATGGCAGTGGTGAGAGTCGTGCAGAATTTTCTTTGAAAATGAGTTCCTAAGTATTCAGAAAAGCTAGGCTGCTTATTTTCTTTAATTCATCCATAAATTATTTGTCATGTATGCACAGGGCACTGAGCTAGCCATATTATGTTCCAAAATCTAATTTTAAAAGAACAGCATTACAATGGTAGACAGACTGCTGTCTCTGAAAAACCTTTCCCCAGCTTAAGAAATACATAATTTCTGTTTTGTCATCCTCTTCTCCTTACTTCGATTCTCTTCCTTCCTTTTTGTTTGGAAGTGTCTTCTTAAATATTTAGCTTTTTTTTCTTCCTCTATATTTTATTCTTGATGTACCTACTCCTGGGTCCCCTATGTAAAAATTTTACCAATTTGATACCCAAGGCAACATGAGGACCAAACACCCCTAAAAGTGGACTTCACTGTGTGCAGGGGGCAGGAATCCACCAGGGCTACTCTCCACACCCTTGCTGTGGTAGCCCGTGTATTGGTCTTGTTCTGCATTGAAATAGTAGTAGCTGAATGAACAAATTTAACAAAATGGTAATAAATGAAGAAGTCCTCTGTCACATGTAGGTAATGAAGACTTCTTGCCTTACCCAATTTGAGGACATATGAGACTTTTAAAAGCCCTCACTAGCCCTCAGCATGCTTGCTGATCTCATTATCTGAGCATGCTTGTATGTTGTTAGCTAAGGTTAGTGCTCTAGAAAACAACTTCCCTTGCCTGTCTGTTCCCCACTCTGCCTCTGGTGAATCCCTTCACCCCCCTCCCCGCCCCACCTCTGGCCTCTACACTCATTCTGTAAGCATAAATAAATAAATATTTAACAACAAAAAAGGGAAAGCTCCTTTTCTGTCCCCTCTTTACCTTGCTCAGATAAGTTTAAAATTAATTTTAGAAAATTTCTTGATATCTTTAATAGGGTAAAAAAACTTTTTTTTTTTTCAAGAAACAGGGATAGACACAGAAATGAGAAAATGAAGTAGATGCTGAGAAAGTTAAGGAAGAGTTGACTCCAAGATAACAAAAACAGGAAATCAAAATTAATTGAAATTTCTGCTAAAGACAGTAATGAATTAACTTGACACAGATAATTAAATAATGACATTAATGCTGATCCTGAACCTGAAGATGCTAATGACTCACAACATGTGCTAAGCCCTGTGTACATGCCATTGACTTTCTACCTTCCAAATCAAGACAATACACTAGGATCCAACAGATTCATTGCACACCCAGATTAGCAAGTCCATGGAATATGTAGAAACAGTTTGCTATCTACGGTCAGTCAAGATTTGTACTAATAAGAAAACAAGAGAAAAATGTTTCCATTTAAAATGTCATTTTACAATCTGATGAAAAAATACACAAATATATTCCCCATCTGACTAGATTTTTATCTCCATAGCATAAGTCAAATACATCTTAAACTATGAATGTGTGTTTCCTGTATTTATTTATAATTTACTTTACATATGTTACAATAACTTTGAAAGACAATACTGATTTTTTTTTCAAGATAATGGCATAACTTAAAAGGAGAAACATTTTAAAAATTGGTTATTTAAAATTTTTCCATACTTAAAACAACAAACTAGGAATATAGTCTCAGCATGTATTTACATGTGGCCCTATATACAACACACTATGTATGTTATATGTGTATATACACTATAAAGAAGGTCAAATGTGAAAGAGATATCTTGACATGGACAAATGAAATGAATAAATAATAACAAAATAAAAATTAATTCACTTAATAGACATTTGTTGAATTAATTTATACATCACAATTTTTATTTATCCAAGCTTTATTGAGCTGTAATTGACCAAAAAATGTATAAAGTTAAAGTATATAATGTGCTAATTTGATACACATTTATTGCAAAAGAATTACCAAGGCAGGGCTAGTTAGCCCCTCTTTTATCTCATGTACTAATCTTTTTTTTTTATGAAAAATTTAAGATCCCTTAGCAACTTTTAGGTATATAATATTGTGATCTGTAATCACCATGCTTTACATTAAGTGAAACTTCAGAGTATTCAGTTTTTACCTGGAAGTTTGTACTCTTTGCTTAATAGATCCCCATTTCCCCCACTCCCCACCATTCCGTTCCATTCTCTTTCTATGACTTTGATTCTTTTATATTCCACATATAAGTGAGATCATACAGTATTTATCTTTATCTGACTTATGTCATTATCAAGAGACATTTAATATCAATTCATGTTATTACAAATGAGAAAATTTCCTTTTATGTGATTAAATAATATTCATTTATATATATAGATCTCATATATATCACATTTTTATATATGTTACATTATATATAACTATATATAGCTATATAGTTTCAGGGACAAAGTAATAGGTCAGTTCAAACTATTTTATTATAATTAAGTGTATACTAATAAATCAGGTCTTTCATTCATATTTGAATCTTTCATTTTTGTTTGACAAGTAAAAATGAAGTAGGCTAGTGCTTAAATTCTCAGAATTTTGCTGTAATGCCATTACAAATCAATTTGGAACAATATCTAATTCTTCTACTGTTAGGAATATTTAGCAATTACATTACTGCAGCGTGATATTCTTTATAGAATGTGTATTCACAGAAGAGTTAAGTAATGCTAAATAAATTAGAATCTTAATGAAAATTGTATATTAATACTGTTTCTGTTCCTAAGTAGTAATTTAATTCTAGTAAATCAACAAATTCAATTTTTGCTAAATAAGTATCATTGTCTTGGAAAGTACTCTGTTGCAATTGAACATTGGCTGTGCTCCCTGATGTTTAGTGAGGTTACAATTAAAGAGGAAATGTGCCTATTTTATGAATGATAGATGGTCTGGAAATTTTGTTTACTGCCTTTTTTTATTATTTATGCATACAGAATAGGGCCAGAAGTGCAGGGACAGAGTGGGGAGCAGAACAGACAGATCGACTAAGTGCTAAGAGAACAAAAGGCAGGTCAGAAGTCTGCTGCACCATGTGGATCACCCCCAGGGTGGAGAGTGAACTTTCAATGAAGCGGTGGCAGCTAGTTTGCAGGGCTGAGTCCTGACCCTTTGCGCCACCAAGGAGGGTCCCTGCTTACTACCTTTAAGAGTAAATTAGATGGACATATCTAATGCTCCCAAGAGAATAATTAGATAATCCAGTTTAGATGCAGAATGTTATAATTACATACATACTGTTCAGGTAACAGAAATTTAACAATAGTTCTATAAAAAATGTAATTGTTTTGAAAAATTCCATTCAATCTCCAAGACTGACAATACGATTTTTATCACACAGTATAACAGGTTACAGATAGCTTTTAAATAGTGTTAATTCCAAATGAATTTTATATTTTAATGAAATTAAGACTTCAGTATGTGTTTTTTAAAATAATATATAATAAAAAGTTAACTTTAAAAATGTCCTATGGTAATGTGAAAATACACCATGAAATGAGCAAATAATCTTTAAAATAAAATCTCAAAGTTCACATATAATTTATCTTGGATCATATTTTACACTGGATATTAGGGTGAGTAATTGTTACACAAATCATTTACATGGTGCAGAGGCTTGTGCATGTGTGTTTATGTGAAATTTTGATGCTAGATATGGTTTACCAGGTCATTTTTTAGTTTCCAAGCCATCCAGATATATTTTCTGTTTCTTTTTTTTTTCTACTTTTGAGCCTTCAAGAGTCTCTTGGTCTTGACCAGTTATTTGATATGTTTACCACTTGCTCTGCTTCTTAATTCATGACTTAGTAGATACTATACATGAGAATATATGGACAGTCATGTATGAATAGTATTTCATATATGCCATTTGGCAACATTGTGCTAGTCATTTCTTAAGTGTTGTTTAATACTGATCATTTCACAAAAGCAAACTGAAATTCAAAGAGGTTAAGCCATGTTCCCAAGACAATGTACCTATAATTACTCCTGGAGTTTAAGATTTTAGGTATGTCTGAATCCAAAGCTTTGAGCAAAAAGAGAATAAAATTATGAAAAAGGATATCCATATCAATATCTTCCTTTGGTAAATTGCTCCTTATCTATTATTAGGTCTTTATATCACTTTCTACAAATTTGTCTGTAGTAGTTGTCCTTATTTCTTCTTTTGGAATCATTAAGCTAAGGTTCACTGTAGTCTATTCATCAAGTCCCATTGGACCTTCATTTCTGTTGATCTACTGCAGCATCTAAAGTTGAACTTTAAGAGTTTGAAATAAGAACTAAGAACCTGATTTCTCTTGCTGGTTGCTAGTAACATTGTTAGTTTGAGATCCCCAGAATTTCAATTTTTTAAAGATATTTTTCCAAATGAAAGTGCTTTGAACCTAACTATGTTGGGAGATCCTAAAAAAAGTCCCTCAAGGCTAGTAATTTTTTGGGGAGTACCCATAATACTCAGCATATAGTGTCTCATATCTATTATCTATATATTTTTTTAATAATGAAAGAACATAGAATAAAATTAGCAGAGGAAAAAGCACATAAGGTAGAGTTGGGAGAAAAAATGGAGGAGAAATCTATTTTCCTAAATCATGTACAGTATTATATATTTTTAATATAAATTTAGTTTTAGATTATTTATGCATACAGGTCTGGGGATACATGTCAGAAGTGAAAGGATTCACCAGAGACAGAATGGGGAGCAACATAGATAGAAGAAGGACACTGCTGAGGGGAGCAGCAGGAGAGACAGGAGAAATCTGCTGCACCATGTGGGTCACCTCCCTGGTGGGGGATCGAACTCATGCTGAAGTGGCTACAGCTAGTTTTGCAGTGCTGCCCTTTAGCCCATTGCACCGCCAGGGAGGGCCCCATGCACAGTATTATATTATAAATAAATGAAAACTCAATAAAAATAACACAAAAATAAATAAAAAGACAAGTGTTACCAATGCCTTCTTTAAAATATAAATGTTTCAAATAACTAGATAGTACAAAAATAATTAGCAATGCACATGTAACAAACACTCCTTTTTACCAAATGTTTTATGTTGACATTTTAAGTTTTTTTTTTTTTAAAGCTACAGGTATATATGAAGGCTATTTTGATTATTTTTCCTAATTTCTAACTTAGTTGCTCTTTCCTAAGAGCAGGATAACCATAAAGCTCACCTCCAAGAGTGAATACACTGTTAATGTAAAATACAATTTTAATGTTGTCATGGAGATGTTCTGCAATCAGATGCCAAATTCTGCCTTTGAATTAGCCTTGGAAAGTTGGTGGTATGGTTCTTTATTGGCAATGCTTTTGTACATGTACTACATATGTAATTACAAATAAATAATTAGTACATAGTATTATTTTGGCTTTATTTCTATAGCCTTTTGTAACTAAGTCAAAGGAAAAATTTTTAGTCTTTCTTGGTCTCTCCAGAGATTTGAACACAAAGAACCACTTTTTCCTTGTTTAAAAGAAAATATTTAATTGAACTCACTGCATTGCAATATAATTTCAGGTATTCATTGTTGAGAATCAACAGGTGCATATACTACATTATATTCACAGCCAAAATCAAAATGGATCTTTCCTATTTCTTCACTCCCAAGTTTATAGTTTAATTTAGGATTCCCTCCTAGTTTTGTATGTTCTATGGATTTGGACAAATGTATGATGACATATATCCAGCATTATGGTCTTTTCATTGCCCTAAATGTCCTTTGTGCTCTACCTACCTCTGTCTCCAACCTTTGATTCCTGGCAAACACTTACACTTCTTTATTGCCTCCATGGTTTAGCCTTTTCCAGAATATCATATAGCTGCAATCACACTGTGTTTAGCCTTTTCAGCTTAGCTTTCACATACTAAAGTGCAAATGATTCAAGTTTTCTCCATGTCTTTTTATAACTTATATATATCACAGTTTATCTGTTTGCCTAATGAAGAACAATTTGGTTACTTCTATGTTTCAGAATCTTGAATATAGCTACAATAAATTTAAAATAAAAAATCCTCCGTGAGCATCTTTGGTACCAGATTAATCTGCATTTCCCCTTTCCCTCTCGTCATTCAGTTGTCTTTCTTTGACTGTCAGATCTATGGTTCCCCCCTCACGAAATCCCCCCACACGAAATAGAGTCTCATGGGGACTCTATTGCTATCTGTATATTTTAGTGTTAGCTCTACACTACTAACTGACTTCACTGGAGTCTTCAGTCTGCCCCTTTTTTTTGCATTCCCACTAACTTTAATTTGCATGCACATGAAACTAGTATGTCTCAAGATTTCCTACATTTTCTTTTAGTGTAAGAATTTTTTAACTTAGAAAGTGTATTTAAAGTTTCACTGATTATTGAACATTAACCACACAAAAAATTAAACTATGACCTCTAGCATTTTATCCAGTTAATTCCTATGATGCCCATTTTTTCTCAAAAAAAAATGACTCATCCAACATTTCTTTCACAAAAGCTCTTTTACTTCCTGATTTTTTTCACTTGTCCTAGGTGAGAGGAATTATACATCTCTACTGACTACATTGTATTATCATCTAATTCTTTACTTGTCCTCTCTGTCAGTTGGTCTTGTCTTTTCCTTTCTGAGATTTATTAATCTTTAAATTCATGATTTTCTGTCTTGTATACTTTATATACATATCTGTCTGTCCAACCTTGAACACTCCAACTTAAGTTCCTGGGAGACTAATCCTAGATTTTTATCCTTGTATCCATATCTGTAGCATGTAACTATGTCCTCTATTGCAGGAAATCAATATATGTTTATTGAATTTTGGATTTATTTAAATAACATATTATGTTTAAGCTACATTAAGACTAACAAAACCACCTATTAGTCAAAAACTGTTGTTGCAAAGGCAAATTTATAAAAATAAATTCTCATTTACAAAGTAAAATAGATCATATTTTCCATGAATCAGAAGTGTGACATTAGCAGGATGTGATGAAGAAACTAAGATAGTTTATGTGAACTGGTCCAGGACAAACAAAGCCACATGGACATTAAACCTAACAACTTAACTTTATGTGCACCATTTCACGGAAGAACATACTTATGTGTTTCCTTAACTGCTGAGTAATTGATAATGTACCGAATAGATACTCTTTCAAAAATAATCATAGCCCTAGTGACATTTATTTGAGAGGTTTCTGGGGATCCTTGGCCTGCGGCCTAGAACCAGACTGTGAGTCACAAGTTAGTGGGGGGTGGAGGGGCTTTTATGCCTCTAAAGCCTCCTTGGGAAGCTGGTGGAAGAGGAGGTTGATGGGCAAGGAGACAAAGGGACCCCCCAGGATTCCTAGAGAGAGGAGGAGAACTTAGAGCTCAGAAAGGCTTCTGAGAGGCAGGTGGTCTTTGCATGTTTATCTTGTTCAAACCAAATTTCTGAGGCTTTTGATGTTTGCTTATCATCAAGAGTTGTAAGCATATTATTACATTTTCCTAAATGTAGGCAGTTTGTCACCTTAAAAATCACTGCCTTGTTTATAGAACAGAATGAAGAGCAGCTGCCCAAGTGAAAGACCTAATTTTCTGTGTGTGAGTACAGTTTGCTAACTGGTCATTTTCAAATGAGTCTTATGATTCACAGATATTGTTGCTTTATGATTTAGAAACCCAATCATTCAATAGAAGAATGTGTCTTCAATGGACAGATAAGACATAATTTCTTATCTGTAATATTTAGTAGCCCTCCTGTGAACTAGTAATTTGCAGCTTTTGTCAAGATGTATATTTCTTTGGGCTATAACTCAGAAGAAAATGGCATTTTCTTTTCAGTTTTGCATGATGCTTCACCATACTCCTACATTTGCTCAGTATTTGTAGCCTCCAAATCTGGGTCTAGATTTATAGTAAAGTCAGCTTTCCTTTCCTGTGGGCCCGTATAACAAATGCACCCTCTGTGGACATGGTACATAATTTAGGCATTTAGGTATTTTATATATTTTTTGATGATCCAAGAAAATCCATCTTCCCAAAAACACCACTTGAAAGTATTTGGGGATCACCTTTTAGCTCATTTTTAAGAAAATGTAAGATTTCAAGTAAAAGAATGAGATCATTGAGGGCTCCAGATTAAAAAAAAAAAAAAAAAACTCAAATGGTTTAGGCATGAAAGTCAGGTCTTAACCGATAGCGCAAATTTATAAACTTGGCCTATAGTTCAATGATGCCAAAAAAAATATTGTGTAAATAGCTCTAATGCTTACTGTCTATAAAAAAAAAATTGTCCATGCAATATTTACTTCTTTACCAAAATAGAATGCCCTCCTTTTTGGTTCAATCCTCTGAACATTTTATTTGATAAGGCACTTGATAAATATGTTCAGATAGTCCACTGAAAGAAATGGGGATTCATGGAATAGGATTCATATATTGTACCTTTCAGCTGATGTTTGAGGGATTTGTAGAATTCTTGTCACCTCACTGTGGGAAGGACATAACCTGAGAGAGGAGAAAAACTTCAAAATTTAGAGAGGGATGAGAAATAGGCCATTAGAAGGAAGTGTTCTTCATATATAAAGCAAAACACTGCACAAGAATCTGTGGTTATATCTCAGATAACTTTATTGTTAAGACTGTTTCCTGAGTCTTCTAAAGTCTAAGTGTTTTGAAATCTGGCTCCATTGTCAAAGAACAGAAACACCCACTCAGTTAATTTGTGTCCTTACCAACTCAAAGTGGTACCCAGGGTTGATGATGTACCATTCACAGGGAGTTTTAATGGTGGGCACATGCTCTTTCTTTTGATTTACCATCACCAAGCTGTAGAAAAGGCTCCTTTTTATAAACCAGAGGGCAATGCAAAATGCCCCCTTTAGAGGAGACTGCTCAGCAGTACAAAAGATTGGATTCAATGTTTTGGAACTTGCCCTTTTTTTCCAGATGGGTAATTGTTAGAAGGTTATTAGAAGTGGTTAAATGAAAAGGCAATTATGAGAAGACTGGGCAAATCTGCCTTCATTTCATCTTGAATGTTAAAGCATTCAGAGTTTTTGTTGAGTGTTCCTGATAATGGAATTCAACCCTTTATCTTTTGTTAAAATGTTCTTCGATATATATGATTATGCAGTTATGCAGGAATAAAGCATGCATTACAAAGTCAGTCTTTCTACAGTTGTATTTCTAACAGATCTAAAGTCTCTTTCATTGTCCTACTACAATAAGGAAATGGCTATTGATTTGCTTGAAGTATGCATATGTGTGTCTTTTATGTCAATCACCCAAAATTTAAGAGGAGCAACACACATAAATACTACCAAGATATATTTTCAATAAGGGTAATTTAGAGAAAAAAAATAATAATCAGTAACCGATGACATGTTTTTTTATATTTTTCAGAATATTTTCAATTCAATTAGCATCAAAATATTTTAAAATTGTTACTTGCAATATATATTATCCAGATGTGAATGGCATCTTCAATAAAATCAGTCTGCTTAACCTAGAATATTGCAAAGAAAAAAACTCTGTAAGGAGTAGGGTAAGATGTGGAATGTGATACCTAATTTCACTTTACATAGAAGGTAATCATCTCTGGCAATTTCTCTTCACTACTGCTAATCGTTTTTATTATTATCATGTTTAATGTTTTGTGTTTTTTTGCAAAAGATTAAAATATTTAAATTGTTTTGAGGATGGATTTAAAGGAGAGATCATTGCTGTTATGAATTTATTTGCATGCTTTCACATGTTGAATATAGATATATATTCATAATTAATATTTCTCTCATTTCAGTACCTAGACTGGAAATAGTAAACATATGTCTACTTATGTCTCCTTTGTGCTTGCCCCAGCAATGGCCCTTTGCTTTCATAATCATTACATGATACAGAAATGCAGTCAGGCTAGACTCTTTGTGTCCAATTATTCTAAGAAATTGGTGTCCTGCCCTAAAACTCTTTATGGAAACATTTATGTTGAAGGAATGCTGTGAACACTGTGGAAACTGTAAAGTGCTAAACAGAGTGGTTATTTATTTTAAAAGCTAGACTGGAGGAGAAACAACGTAAATAGTAGAGCAATTCAGAGGTGGGAGATGACACCATGGGTTGTAGTGGGTAGGCTGGACCTTAATTAGACTTTTTGAAGTGGTAGAAATTTGAACTGGAGGAAGGAAGATGTGAGTAATTCCAGTGAGTGGATAATAGCTAGCGGGTGCCACAAATGTTTCTGGGGCAGTGGGTACATGCAGGGACTCCAGAAGAGGCTTCCAAAGCTCAGATAAGTCCTCTGCTCAAAGTTGCACTGTTTCATAGTAAGCAAGATTCCTTTTTCTGTTCTGAAATATTTTCCTCATTTTATTTCCTCTTCTTGTGCTGTGCTTACTGGCTAAGATTACTGAAGTTTAGTTTTAAAGATAGCTCAGTTGCCACCAGCATAGTATAGTTATCTATGTAATTCCAAACAATAATTAAAAACTGTCCTGTGTTGTGGTTTTACATACATTTTTTACTTTCCTTTCTAATCAACTATGAATTCTCTGAGTACAAGGATGAGGCTTTGTTTGTGTTAACATTAGTTTAGAATGTTGTGTTTTAGAAGTATAGGATCTTCCTTTTTAGGTGTTGTTAACAACAGCACCCCACCACCAAAGCACACAGCGTGTCCTCAGGCTTTGTTACTTATAGGTCTTTTTATTTTCAATATTAGAAGAAGAGGAGAGAGACTGAGAAATAGTTCAGAGTAAAGTCAGTAATGATAAATCACATCATTTAAAAATATCTTAGACTCCATGCCAGAAGATGCAGAATGGAAAACACATCTCCAGTTTATTGTTGATGTTACTTAACTAGCATACTATTTTATCAGTTTGGAACTGCTTTAAAATTTATGTTAATTTTTATAGTTATTATTTATAGTTATTACTGGATGCTCTGTATATAATGAAAAGAACCTTAGAATAATCATCAGAAAAACTAGATTCAAAGCCATTTTTTTGCTACTACATGATTTAAGGAAAATCATTTTATCACCCCAAGACTTTTCAAAAGAAAAGACAGGGTGCATTGTTAGATTATTTAACTATATATTTTGAGCCTTGATATAACTTAATACAATTTTTGTTCTTACCCTAGAGCAAATCTAATTTGCAGATAATTTATATTAGCAGTACTACCTTTGAAAGGCAATTTTATCCTTCACACTGCCTGTATGGAACATAGTAATGCCTCTTCATGTTTTATGTTAATGACTTCAGTACATAATTTTTATTTATTTATTTATTATGGGCAGTACTCATTATGCTGTTAATTTTAAATCTGAATGTGTATAGACAAGAAAAAAATTAACAGACAAAAGATTAAACATGCCATTCCTTCATGTCTAGACAGCAGGAAAACTATAAATACTGTGTACATTTGAAAGAAAATGAATCAGTAAGTTGGGCTAAGAGATATAATAACTTGGCACATTAGCAGATTTGTACATTTTATTATTACACTCTCAGTTCTAAAATTTTCTGGCAAGTTTGGGGTTTGTTTGCATAGTGAATGCAATACTGATATTATGTATTTATGTAGGATAGAGTTAATCAATCAAACTGAATTAATTTTCAAGAAAGATCTGACTTTAGGAACGATCCTGTTGATTTTTGTGAGTTCATTTTTTGGTATAAATAGAGGTCTGCTTTTTTTCTTTTCCATATGGATATCCGTTTCTCCAACATCATTTATTGAAACAAGAACCTAACAATATACTGACTGACACTGGGCCAACCAGTATCAAGAAGAACAGATAGTTTGTACTAACAACATAGCCTTAGTGAACACTGGTTTTGCTTTAGGGCTGCAGACCATGTAGCGAAGGTCAGTTCCACAAGGTATATCTCCTATTTGAGCACCTCCTTGGACAATGAGGCTTGAATGATCTTCCCTGTGTGGCAGCACTGGCTTGGGTTTCTATACATTACTGGGGAAGTAGGCATATACAGATAATTCCACTAGAAGAGGTCACCTGAGATTTATCTTTTATTTTAACCCCTTTAATGATTTTAATCTTTTCCCTCTTGCTGTATTAAGTTATAACCATAAATAGAGCCATTGGTTGAGTCTCATGGGTTCCTCTAGTGTAGCATGCAACTGGAGGGTGATTTGGGGAAACCTCTCCTCCAACCCAAGCAATGCAGTACAGTTCAAGAAAATTCTTTTAATTGAAAATAAAACTTTAGAAAATTTTCCTAAAATTTACCTAAAGCAAACATGATTTTTAAAATGAGTCTAATGTTAAACTTTAAATTACATTAAGAAGAAGAAATTTACTAAAGGTATATTCCCTCTGTTTAGACTTTCTGAGATTTTTTAAAAATATGTCTCTTACCTTTTTTTAAGGACTATTGATAATATGGAGTTAAGATTGAAATGATTGCTTGTTCTATACTTGGTTCATTGGCAACATACCCATTTGATAAAAACTCCAAAAAAAATGGCATGTACCTTAATTTAATTTTACACTATTTACAGTATACTCTAAGAAACTTAGGATGATATACTTCTATTTTCCCATATTCAATTCTTTGTACTTTTTTGTCATATAATCAGCACCTACTTGTATATTACAATTTGCCAGTAAATTGATGCAAATATCCTTTTATTTTTACCCACATACTTTTAATTTTTGGATCTCTTTATTCCTTTGTAATTATAGCCTATTGGCTTACTTTATTTTCAATCTAAAAAACACATCATTTACCATTATTTGTACTTGAGGCCTTTTGATAACAAACCCTCTCAGCTCTTACTTACCTACAGATACCTCAAGGAACTTTTTATTTCGATGTAGTCCACTGTCATATGTCTGCTTTTTTCCCTTCTTAATGTAAATCTAAAATTATGATCAAGACTGATGCAAATAAACCTTATTCCTGACAATCCTCTTGGAACTTTATGGTTTTACACCTTAGCCCATTTTGAGTTCACTTTTGTGAGTTAATTTTTGGTATAAATAGAGATCTACTTCTGTTCTTTTGCATATGGATATCCCTTCCTCCAACATCACTTATTGAATAAACCGTCCATTCCCTTTTCAAATATGGTTTGAAATCTTCTAGTTCACTGATCCTTTCTTCTACATCATCCAGTCTGATGTTGAATCCCACTAGTGTATTTTTAGTTCTGTTATTATATTCTTAAATCCTGTGGTTTCACTTGGTACTCTCATATTTTGTATATCTTTGTTGAAGTGTCGTTTTATTTATTTTTCTCTGGAGTAGCTTTTTTTAATGTCAGTTATTTTTAAACTATTGATTAAAAACACTTATTTCTATCTCATTAAGGTCTTTTCCCAGGTTCTTTCATTCACAACATGTATCTGTTTCCTGTATTCTTTGTCTCTCTGTGCTGGTCTCCATGCACTAGCTAGAGAACCATTTATCATGTTTTTGAGAGAGTGTTTTCCTGTTTGAAATAAACCTTAATGTTCAACCATCCCATGCCCTCTTAAACTTGTGATTGTCCCAGATGACTCTTATTTTTAGTGTCTCCCTTTTAGCACCTGAGGGGGTGCTAAAATCTGTATGTGTCACAAAGAGAAGGATCTCAATCAGCACCTACATTCAGACTAACTGGAAACCAGACCTTCTGGTAATAATGTTTTTAAATGTGCACAAATGCATGGGGGTTGCAAACATATATTCTGATGGCCCCCAAAGTCTGGCAATTTAGAGGTGTTTCTTAGTTGGTAAATATAAAAATCAGTGTGCCCATAATGGCATAAATTCTTTTCTAGGGGATGTCGGTGACATAGAATAAAGCAGAGGGAGAGAACAGATGAGATCCACTGGACTCCATCCCTGAGACCACCAAAGTAACTCCTAGATAGGTGACAAGCCAGAATCCTGTCCCTTGGGCTGATGTCCAGGACAAGTAAACCACTTCTTTTGCAGAAGGACTGGAGTGTGTTTCAGTGTGTTTTCTCCATTTTGCCCTAGGGATAGTAGCTGGCCAAGAAAAACTCTCCAATTGTTACAGTTCCATGGAACTCAGGCACCCTAACTCAGCTATCCACCAGAGGTAGGTGATCATGGGGATTTGTGACAGTCATGAGTGACTGTCATAAAAAGTAGGGCAGCCAGTATAAAAATGAAGGCACTAGCTGCTTGTGAATGTTTCTTGACCCTGGGATTACTGGTGCTCTGGAGTGTAACAGAGGAGAGGATGAAGACAGTATATGTCCTCCTACTCTACTGGGCTCCAGAGAATTACAGTTGGCTCTTAAGTGTGTGTTTAATTAGAAGACTACCCCCCCAACACACACATACCACCACAGTTATGAAGATAAGATAATAGATCTTTCTCAAAGAAACTGGACACCTAATTTTGTTACCTTTCTGTGTTAGAGACCATGCCAGATGTCAAAGTCCAGCTCTGACAAGTGACTTTGTCCCAAAAGGATGAGGTGGCATCGGCGAAATAAGCAATTGAGGCAGACACTGGCACTCTAGCTGGTGCAAGTATCTCCTACTGAACATCTCAGAGGATCTTTATTTATATGTTAAAGCAGGCAGTGAGATTACATCAACAAAAGTATTGAAACAAAATAAAAATAATTATTACATATTTTTTTCATAGTCACTTGGAGACCCCCGTGGTCTCGTACTGGAAAGAAACTTATTTGGTCATCTTAAGAAAAACATAGGAAACTATCAAGGCTTCTAAATGTACCTCATTTCCCAGCATAATCAATCACCTGGTACATTTGGTAATGTTTAACCACCTTACTAACTCCCTAATGTAGATTCTTATCCCTATATTCTATTGTTTTAAAAAATCATGTATTCCTAAGAATAGTACTAATATATTGTTTTCCTAGAAGTTCTACTATTGCAACTTATCATTCTTATCTAACTCCTATAATCATTGTCTGTCTTAGTCTGGTCTAGGCTAAGGGTATCTAACCTCTGTGTCACCTGCAAAGTGCTGACCTTTAGAGCACACCAGAAAATCTACTTATGCGGTGAGATTCCAGTCACCCGCCACAGTTAGCTTAACACAATTTTGTTTCCCATTGTCTTCAGAGCCACAACCTGTTTTTCTAGCCTCTTGCAATGTTAATTTTTGTTATGTAGTATGCCAATTAATACTTTAACCAAGTTAATTTAGACAGGTCAATCATATAACCAATTTTAGACTATTATTAACCAAGAACAAATGAGAAAGTTTCAGCAGGCGTTGCTGTGGAGACTCCTATGGTTTCATCTTCTTTGGAGGTTTAGAAAACCCCTTGTCTTCTTTGGGAGTCTCCCCAATTCCCAGACCATGTCAAGAGACAGCATTGGTTGCGTGGCCTACATCATTTCTGTACTGCCCTGGGAGTGGAAGCTAGTTGAGAATGCTCTCAGTTGTTATATCCTGTGAGACCTATAAGTGTCTCTGAGTTGGTTTACTAGACAATTTACTGATGGGCCCTCTTTATCCTTTCAAAGCTTGTTTTCAAGCTTTTTTAGGCTAAACATAGAGCCAAGGACTACTGACTACAGAACTGCCATTTTCGACTGGTTTTGCATGATAGAGCATCTCTGTGCATTGTATCCTCTAGTCTCTACCCCCAGATGCCAGCTATACATCAACCCTCCCCTTCAACAACAGCAACAAAGCTCAAAGCAAATAACACGGTTTTCAGACATTGCCTATTTCTCTTGGGAGGACATCACGATCAGGACAGCACTGATCTAGAGTAGCCATTTTTCTGGGATAAAAATGTAACCTCTCTTGAAAGGATATATCCAGTGAGGTGTCTGGACAGTGGCTGGTCCAAACTCCAAGGCCTTTCAGCACTGAGGTCCCTGGAATCTCAGTTCTGCTCACCCCCTCAACAACCATTTGCCATCAGGTCACATGGAGCTTTGTCTTGTGCATTTTCAATTTAGTGTTTGGCCAAATACCTGGGCTCCTTTGTACACTTGTGGGGCTCCTTCCCAGTATAGCTCCCTCACTCACCTTTCTCTACCTTGCATTTCCCACCAATGTCTTCTACGCTGAACTCCAAATTCCAGTTATTCTATCCACCAAGACTTTAGCTCTCTGTTGGGCTCTATTGCCTTGATGGGTAACACTCCCTGGCAAAAAGTTGATGTTTGTATGGAGGCCATTTTATTTGGTTCACTGTCTCAATGGTCACAGCCCTGAGTGATATGTGTCCTCTGCTTGAGAACCGTGATGAACGTTCGCAAGAATGCTCAAGAATGCTTCTTGAAGAATGCCTCTTTCTTGGCTATAGGTATTTTATTATCTAACTGAAAATTAACCAATATTTAAAATAGTGATTAATTTAAAAAATATAGATAACATTGGAAACCTTTGGAAGATTAATTTCTGATGCACTGTTTTTCCCAGTTTGCATTCGTCAATTTTTTTTTCTGAACTGAAGTTTAAGACTGTTAATTTCATCAGAACCCAATCCTCAGCCTCTTTTTTGATCAGTACAGCAGAAAGTAAGCTAATTGGGAACCAACATTCCAGCCACAGCTGTGTGCCTGGCCAGTGATACGCACATCAGCAACTGGACACATTTATCCAAGTCCTCAGTGTCCAAATCCTTGATGGGCTGGCTGTCCTCTGGTGACTCTTATAGCTCTTCATTCAATTTTGGTTCTTACAAGTAACTTGAAATGTCTCTCTCTCCAAACAGGTACTTTCAGTCTTTGAAAGAAATTATAGCTATAAAAAATGACTTTTAACTGTAGACAACAAAGGACAAAATGTGAAAAGTGTAAAAGCAATTAGAAGTTAAATTGCTTTAGTTACATAACATACTATAATATTACACTTTTTTTTTAATGTCAGGAGGGCAGGATATGGTCCTAATCATCGTTTTATGTCCTGTGGTGTATTTTATTTTTTAAAGATTTATTTATTTATACACACAAGAACTGGACACAGGCCAGAGGGGGATGTAAGAGGATTCACCAGAGACAGAGTAGGGAGCAGAACAGTGGATTGATTGAAATACACTACTGAGGGGTGCAGCGGGTGTGTTAGGAGAGGTCTTCCACATCATGTGGGTGAACTCCCTGGCCAGGGATCGAACGTGTGCTTCAGTGGCTGTGGATAACTTCAGAATGCTGCACTTTAACCTGATGCACTACCAGGGAGGGCCCTCCTGTGATGTCTTGAGGGCATCATTTTTGCCCTGTAGTACATCTTGAAGGCAGCAGTAAAGCAAGCAGTACATCTGTTTCTTCTAGCAGACTGAGTCTTCAGGAACGGGAAATCTGGATATGTTTTGTTTTTTAAATGAAGCTGATCTTAAGAAGGGCCAGCTGGCAACAACTAGTCTTTGGTTCAATTCTCTTTGTGCCATGTGCTATCCAGAGATGATGATGTTGATGTTTTGTTCATTCATTCATTACACAGAGGAGCATTCTGGTGAGCTGCAAGGGCTGCAGCCTTTTGAATCAGTCAGACTCCACTCCAAGTGATGGCTCTGTCACTCACACAACTTGAGTATTAGGAAGGGGAGACAGTGACCTCACATCAGAGGGCTGGTGAGTGGGAAGCTGTAGGTGGCCATGGTTATATGCACGGTCTCTCAAGTTGTGCTGCTGCGTCCACTGTCTGATCTCATTAGTGTTTTGTCTGTGTCTATGGGCAAGTTATTTATACCTGAAGGACTCATTGCCTTATCCTTAAATAAACATGATAGTAATGGAAACTTATCTCACTGGGTGGGGTGTAAGATGCAAGGCTTGTGAACGACTGAGCCAGGTGTTCAGCAAAATAAGTGCTCGAGAGATGCCCACTGTTAGATAGCAGAGGGCCACAGGTGCTCATGTTTATTACTACTGTGCTAAGTGACCTCCTGTGCTTGGATGAGGTCCCTGTTAGGGTTTGTGATTGCACTGGGAAATCAGTGACAGGGCTCAAGGACAGGGGAGACAGACATGAAAGAAATCATTATCCCACAAAGGTGCTTATTAATATCTAATTAATTGAAATCTGTCCTTTTTATATGATTGTCCCTCTTACCCATTTCCTCTGGATTGTGAGTTTATCGCCTTTTGGGCCTTCGTCATCAATAGGTTGTGATCTCTATCAAGTGGCCATTTGTGCATGTGTGTGGTGGATTCTCTGTGTTGAACACAGATCCATTCTAGGTGCTATGGGTGAGCAAACTGTTCAGATATATTATCTCTGCCAAAAAAGCCTAATTTTCCAGTGGTAATTGACAGGGTGGCCAAGAATTACGAATTCAGGGCATCAGAGCACAAGTTACTAGGAAATCAAAAGCAAGAAATCAAATTTAAGGTATTTGGATGGGCTTTTCACTTTAAGATTAGAGTTCAGAATACATTCTGTTGTGGATTTTTTTTGCTGGACCTTACGTTGGAGAAGCTCTTTCTTATCTCAGAGTACTTTCTCTTGTGGTATTTTAGGAAAAGAATGCCAGTTCTCTATATCTTCATTTGGTTGGTACCTCCCTATCATCTGAACTCTGCTCAAATATTACCTCTTTAAAGCATTTCCTGCATACTTTATCCCAAATAGTCTTAGCTCCTTAATTTTTTTTTTAAGATTTATATATTTATGTTTACAGAGGTGTTTATAGACCTGAGGTGTGGTGAGTGAGAGGATTCACTCAACCAGCAGAACAGGCAGATGACAAAATACACTGCTGAGGGGAGCAGTGGGCAGGTCAGAAGAGGAATGTCACACCATGTGGTCATCTCCCTGGCTGGGGATGGAACTCTTTTTTACAGTGACTTCAGAGAGCTTCATAATGTGGTGCTTTCACCCATTGCACCACCAGGGAGGGCCCACCTCCTTAATTTTTAACCCAATATGTTTCTTTTCAGCCACTTACCATTATCTAAATTAACTTGTTTCTTTTTTTCCTATCACTATTTATTGCATTTACCTCTAAATGGCAAGAATTTGTCTGTTCTGATAATTTCTATATCCCTACAAATTTCAACATACCTGGTTCAGAGCAGCAATTAAAAAAAATTATTGAATCAAGGAATATCTGAATGACTGAAGTAATTAAGGAATTTTGTCTCTTCACTACTATTACCCCACCCCCATTAAGTTGGGTCATCAGTAAGAGTATTCATTTCAATATGCCAGCTTTATTTGTTCTAAAGATATTTATTGAATCAATTACTATTCTAGACTGGAATTCATGATTTGTAAGAAAGAATACTTCTCTGAAGAAAATTATAGTTTATTGTCATTTATGTCCATAGATACTCAGTAGCTCGAACTATATGAAATGGTAGGTCCCAAAATGAGTTACATAAAATGTAAGCAGACCTAATATATACAATAATGATTATAGTATTAGGAACTATACTAGGAAATCATCATCTAATGTGATTAGATACCAGGAGACATATTCACTTAATGCTCTCTGTGGCCCAGAAAAGCTGTGTATTTTCTTGTTTCTTGTTGAAACCCAGTAAAGAGATTTGAAGGTTCTTGCACAGTTAAACATGTGTTCTTGTGCTTCTGACATTAATATAGCAGAGCTCTCCAAATAAATGCTGCTCCCTTGTCACAGAGCATGTTCAGGGTGATTTGGCATATAAAGTAGACTTAGCCCAATGTGTTAGCAAGGTCCGTTTGAAGCAGAGTATTTCAGTAGAATCCAATATAAATCAGCCAAACCAATCCAACCTACAGGAATCTAATGAGGAGAAATGATTGCATTTTGAAGCCATTGAATTTTGGGGTCATTCGTTACAATTCATGAGTAACTCTATACCTAGTAGAGTGTAAAGTTAACCAGATCCCCTCAAAGTCTGTTGAAACTTTGAGTTTAACAGATGAAATATCCACATGATTCTTAGTTTCATGCTGTTGAATATGTAAAAATTGTTTAGGAAAACAAAATGGATATGTGAACCAGAAAGTTGTGAGGCTTATAGCCAGGAAAGGGGCAAGTTCCTCCCTTCCTGTCATTTATCCTTGTAATGTAAAATCAGTTTAGCATTGCAGAATAGCTTTGGGTTGCACCTTGGTGTTTATCTCCTGTGGTCAATCATGCATCCTTTGACAAAGACAAAGAAATTTATAATGATATTTATTTATTGAGCACCTGCTAGGACAGACATTTCCAAGAGCTCATCATTCATTTAAGATTCCTCAACAATATGAGATGGAGATGGAGATGTTATTCCCCATTTACAGGTGAGAAAACTAAGGTATCAATCTCTTTATGTGTCAAGGTTATACAGCTGACAGTGGCATCGATGAAACTCTACCCAAGCAGTATGGTTCCAGCAATTGCACCTTTAACCACAGTGCAGCTTTAGAGTATTTCTGGTCCATGACTCAGACATTACTCACATATGATACAGAAACATCTGGCTTCTCCATTCTGTTTCCTTCAAAATTCCAAATAGTTCAAAATTGATTTTATATGTTATAGTTTTGGATTTTAAGGTTTGCTAAGTGCAGGTGTTCTGAGCATGTCCCCTCATATTCAGTCTCTGTGGCTGCTTGCTTGGGCTTCAGTTCATCAGAACAACGAAGGCAGCAGAATACCAAAGATCAGCACACAGGAGACAGGAAATTGGGGGTGGGAATGAGTGAGAAAGGACATAGTCATATATCTTTCTTGCAGTTGATCAGAAAATGCTGGTTGAAAATAATAGTCATAGTGATGTGTATGCATCATTCTACATGTGAAAATGGGCAATGGCATATTTTTACATTATTTTTCAAAAAGGAAAAAAAAATAACTCCAGAGCCATTTATTTTCCTATGCTGGATGAATATAGCTGTTTTTTATCCACACACACATATATTACAGAGAGCACCTGCACATAATAAGAATTCTTTGTCCTGGATTCTAAAGTGATAATGGATTCTTCACTGCAACAGTAATGCAGAGAGGCTTTTAAAATTAACAACTGTGAATGTTAAGATATGAATATACTGGAAATTTTAGCTTCTGTTAAGCAAATTTTTACTTAATAATAGATAAGTCCTTGGGAATAAACAGAATATAAAATAACTACATTCGGCAACCTTCAACCTCATCCAATAAGGACAGATTTAATAATTTATGGGTTAGTTCCCTTCAGATCACTCTTATCCTGTTTTCCATATATTCATAGAATTTAAAGCTGGAGAAGACACTCAACAAAAATTTACAATTCTTGAATTTCCTTGGATTGAGGAATGTAGGAAGGATATAGACAGTTTCACCCTGATGTGTTTCATTGTTATCTCAGAGTTAACATGTCTCAAGTCAAACATTTGACTTTATCCAACTCTGCTAATGTCACTGCTCTTCACCACCACCTGCTGCTCAAGTCATATCAAAAGAATCATTCTAATCCGGCCCTACCTGGTGGCGCAGCGGGTTAAAGCACTGCACTGAGAAGCTAAAGCCTCTTCACATTAGTTCGATTCCCGCCTGCCCCGGAGGTGACCACATGGTGTGGCAGACCTCTCCTGACCTGCCCGCTGCTCCCCTCAGTAGTGTACTTCATAGATCTGCCTGTTCTGCTCCCCACTCTATCTCTGGTGAAATCTCTCGGCGCCCCTGAGCCTCTGGCCTGTACCCCAGTTCTGTATGTACAAATAAAATAAATCTTAAAAAAAAAAAATCATTCTAATCCTTCCCCTGCTTCATCCTTCATTTCCACGCCATCCACCAAGTCATTCTATCTCCCATATTTGTTGGATGTCATGACTCCCCTATGTGTCTGTTTCCCTGAATGTCAGAGTTCTAGGTATATTACCTGGGATTGGATTATATTGATTAATGTAATCATCTACACTGATCAAATAGTCCCTACTAATTCCTGTGGTGTGTTCCTTTTTCAATCTGTATTGTTAGCAAGCTGAAGTGTTTTTTTTTTTTTTCTTCAGTGTAAATCAAATGCTTTATTTCCTTCTATAAAACCTTTCAATAGATTCACTTTGTACTTAGAAACAGCAATAACATGAGGGCATGCATCCTCAGCTCTCATCTCTTTGCACCATGCTTGTTCCTGGTGACCTTCCCTGCTGGCATTATATACCGTGTTCTGTTCCACTTTAGACAGTAAGCAATAAACAAATATATGTAACACTCTTAGAATTGTGCCTAGCATATAGCAACCAAGACGTGTACCGTCAAATTTTCTTATTATATTGTTGCTATTCATTTATTTCATACATTCCTGTAAGAATTTACTTGAAGTATTTTGAATTCCCAAAGTTCTGTAAATTAATCACTTCAAAAATTATTGCCATCTAGCCCTCCCTGGTGGCGCAGCGGGTTAAAGCACAGCACTGAGAGCTTAAAGCCACTTCCACATGAGTTCGATTCCCGCCTGCCCTGTAGGTGACCACATGGCGTGGCAGACCTCTCCTGACCCGCCCGCTGCTCCCCTCAGCAGTGTACTTCGTAGATCTTCCTGTTCTATTCCCCACTCTGTCTCTGGTGAAGCCTCTCGCCACCCCTGAGCCTCTGGCCTGTACCCCAGTTCTGTATGTACAAATAAATAAATCTTTAAAAAAAATTATTGCCATCAAATATACAAAGAAGCATTTATAATTTTCTTTAAATTACCAAAAATTGCTTATCCTAAAGAAACTTAATGTGCAAAAATGTTAAAAATAGAAAGGAACCAAATGGAGAAATACTTTTGAATTTATTTAATGATAATTTGCTTTAAAAGGGTTTTACATTTAAATAACTTGTTACTTTTGCACAGCACCTATGTTTACTTATTTTTTTCTAGAAATTAATTAATTAGTAGAATTTCATAATATTTATCTATAAACTAAATCAAAGTACCCCTGTTTTATTAGTATGATATATTCTCATTCTTAAATAAATCCCTGAAATCTTTGTAAGGCGTAAGTCTTGAGATTTTGCTAGTGTCAGCAGGGAAATATATTTTCAGTTGAGTTTTCAATGTGATGACTGAAAGGACTTCATGTTTGATATAAGGAAGGGACAGAAAGATTGGAAAGTTCAGTTGTTAACAAGTTTTTGCTGGAAGGAACTTGAAAATTGGCTTTTAAAACCTAACTCAACTGACACTGATGGCCTCTGTGAGTTATAAAAAAAAAAGTAATAATCATAAAAAATCCTGGCTGAATGTGCTGCTCCTGGAAAAAAAAAAAGTCTAAAAACTGACAAATAGTGTGAAAATTGACAGTCTGTTGTCGAGGTTTTTGAGAAATAGTTGAGAACCACAAATGAAAATAATATTAAATGGCAACTATATTACCCCTCCAGGAGAAAATATTATGAAAGGCAAATATTTTTGCAGTACAGAAATATTGTGAGATGTTAAGGTGAACAATTATTCTCTATATTTGATTAATGTGGACAGACCATCCAGTAATTTGGTTCAGAAGAAAAACAATACAGCTTCAGAGGCTTCAAAGTAAATTTTTTTTTGCTTAAATCTACCCCTTCAACTTTGGTGTACAGTGGTTGCTGACCAAGAATCTTTATAATGCAAAGAGGTGTTTTCTGTAATACCAAAGATTTAGAGTTTCTTCTCAGAAATCTAGTTGTGGGTTACATGAAACCAATCCAGCACAATGCCCTGGTTTATTCTCTTTCATCTTCCTATCTAGATATAAAATTTTTCTATATTTAAATATGTAGGCCTTAAAATATGCATGTGAAACCACAGTACTTAAACTAGTTCAACTCCTAAACCTATTTGTGACAGTTGATGTAGGCTTCAATATTTGGACTCTCTATCAGTCTTCTGTATTGTGGTCTCTAAAACATGCTTCATTTGTGTTGTTCTCTTTCTTCAAAATACTCAGTCTTTCACTGTACCCAGCATGAAGTGTGAGTTCCATAGCTCCTGACAATATTGACTGAGATTATGTTTACGATATAGTTTTAGAGTCTCAGACTTACAGCCTCTTGTAGAATAGTATTTGTGACCCTCACAAATGCCTTCCTCTTGTGTAGCTTGCTTATTTGTCCCCTCTTCACTCCTACTTACATGTCTCCCAGCCTGGCTAACCAGGCAACTCAAACTTGCTTTCCACGACTCTCTTCTCTAGGTAGAATAGTTTTCTAAGGTAGCAAATACAAATAGTTAGTAAAGATGATGCCCATATCCTAACCCCTGGTTACCTGTAAGTTTGTTGCCTTATATGTTAAAAGAGATTTTGCAAATGTGACTGAATTGAGGAGTCATGAGACGAAGAAATTATATTGCATTACCTGGGAATGCTGACTGGGTCTTTTTTTTCTATATAATATTCATTTACTGAATACCAATTGTTTGACAACAGATTTGGTGCAAGGGATACCAACATAAAGACATAGCCCAGTTCCCTCTTTCAGAGTTACAATATTCTCTGGCCACAAATGTTGCAGTAACATTATATATTAACAGAAGGCTTATCCAGCACTGTCAAATGCACTAATTTCTACTGACACATCCTCACTTAAATTTAAATTCACAGCAGTCTCAAATGCTCAATAGCTAGTTAAAGGCTACCTGTCATCATAGGCATATGTAATCATACAGATAGCATCTGCATTGTTATAGAAACTTCTATTGTGTAAGTTCTGCTCAGATGATAGTTGGCCTCTATCACTTACAGATTCTAAGTGGAAAGTTACTGAACAAAGACACAATAGATATGTCCTTTAGTAGAGGGGTTGCTAAATAATTGACCTGACTATCAATGGGATAATATGGAGTAATTAAAAGTAAAGGCAAGCTAGATAAATATATGCTATTTATCTAAGACCTCCACAACCTTGCGTTGATAGGCCAAATGATGACAGAATAAGAGATTGGAGGTTGCAGTTTCTGATTTTGAAAATGGAAGTGAGCCACAAGCCATGGGATGTGGGCAGCCTGTGCTCACGTCAGCAGTGCACATACTAAATTAAAATGATACAGGAATGCAGGCAGCCAGTAGAATAGGGGAAACAAGAGAAATAGATTTGCTGCTATTGCTTCAAGAAGAAACATACTCCATTGCCACCTTGTTTAACCCAGTGAGATCCACTTGGGAGTTTTGACCTTCCGAACTGTAAATAATAAATCTGTGTTGTCTTAAGACACCTAGTTTGTGGTAACTAGTTACAGCAACTAGAAATTAATATAGATTCTGGTACCAGGAAGCAGAGTGAATTGGACATGAACAGAAGTTAGATGAGTTTTAAGGCATATGATAGAAGAAGTCTAGATTGCCTGGAACAGATGGTTACTAGAAATATAGGTATTGATGACTCTGTTTGTGAGATCTGGGAAGAATGTGACAAGGAGCATGGCAGGGAAAACATATGCTGCTTAGAGAAAACCTGTGTGGGCCTGAACAGTTGAGAGAAATAAAGTTAAATATACTGCTGGTGAAGGCTCAAATGGACATAACAGACATCTTATTAGAAAATGGAGGAGAGAAGATTCTTATTGCACAGTGAAAGAGAGCTGACCTACATGGTTGCCTTTATGTGGAAAACAAAACTTATAAATTGTGAACTTGGTTATTTACCTCAGTTGGTTTCCAAGCCATGTTAAAGGTTCTTTTGGCAGCTTGTATAAAACTGCGAGGGGATGGAGATAAATTAAAGGAAGAACTGTGAGATGATAAAGAATGATTGGAGAAAGTCTCAGCCTATTAAATTCTAAATGTATAAAGATTAGGAGTGCACAGTGACAAAAAATGTGGGCTGGCTCAGTGACTTATTGTTGGTGCATCAGGAGGGTCAGGTCCAGAATATTCAGTCATATAAGAGTCTCCTTAAAAATAAGACTTCTTTTGGTCATGAATCTCCTCAGCCATTATTTCTGTTTCTTGAAATGAGAGGTGTATTTGGTCTCATGTGTGCCATATTATTATTTTGTTCATTTTATCCTTTTCAAGCCTTTCACTAGATGTTTGTTTTGCTTTGCTACTTTAATATGTCTGTGTGTCTGGGTGGCCATGTCTGGTTCTTCTGTTATTTAAGAAGGTTTCCATCATTATTTGAGTTTTACTGCTAAAATAAGTATATATTTTAACATATACCATCCATACAGAAAAGGCACAAAAATGTACACCACTCAAGAATTTTCACAAAGTGAGACACCCTGATGATCATCAACCTGAGGATGTTGAGTGTCTCCCACGCCCATGATGCCTCCTCATGGTCTCCCCCAGTGGCTGCCACTCATAGTTCTTAACTGTAATTCTGACTTTCAAATTTATATATAATTTTTTCCTGTTTTTAAAAATAATTTTTAAATATTTAGAACATTTAAAAATACGTTTTAATTTTTTTGTATTTATATATTATTATACAACATTTTTTTTCTGTTTTCTACAATATCTGAAACATTTAGGAATTGTCATCTGTGTTCTTTTGGGCAGTGTTCTCCTTATGAGATTCTGTCATTGTTTAATCCTCATGTCAAGAGGATTATACACCTTGATCAAGAAAACCTGAATTAGCTCAATATAAGAATAAATTTATGCAATATAGCACATTAAAGGAGTAAATGACAATAAAAATGGCATGATTATCTCAAATGAGCAGAGAAAGCATTTGACAAAACCAAAAACTCTTCTATGCTTAAAACAATTTTGAAAAGCCCTGGGAATAGAAGAAAACATTTCCAACATGATAAAAGACATTTATGAAAAATTCACAGGAACATCAATCTCAACAGTGTAATTTCTAAGATCAAGACCAGGACTTTTGTTACTTTTCTGATAAAACCAGTGAGTTACAAAGTGTTGAAAGCATTTTTATATTAACTAATTCAATAGGATTAATAATATATTGATAATGTATTTTTTTGTAATTTTCTAAATTTAGTTTTTTAATATTACCTTTTAAATCTAACTTATGAGTGATATTGGCATTTATTTTCATATTTTTTCTATTTAGTTGGTAGTAAGTTACAGCTTTATTAAATGCTTTGGAGAATATCCACTGTTTAAATCTATGGATAAGTTTGTAGAAGATAGTGATTAACTGTTCTTTGAACACTTGTAAAATCTTATGGTAAATATAGTAATTTTTAATGAATGCATTCTAAACTGCTCATTTCATTGTTTAATTAAATATATGATTATTCAAGTCATATTTCTTCTTGATTTAGATGTACTAATTAAGCTTTTCTAAAAAATTGTCCACTACCTGCTTAGCGCCAAAATGTGTTGACATTAAGTTTTCCATAATATTTTATTCAACATATTATTTTTTGCCTCCTCATAGCATTATTTATTAGCATTTCCTAGGAATCAATTTTTATTTTTTAAACTAATATTATTAGTTTTTTCATTAGTTTAGATATAAGATTCTTGCTGACTGTGTTTCCTACACATTTTAATATCTAATATTTTTCTTTCTTTCAAATAATACTACATGAAGTTCATTGTAAATTTTTTGAGCATACATTTATTAAAATTTTAGTTTTCAGTTTCCAGATATTTGGAGAGAGTTATTTTGAAAAAAATATAATTTACTTGTGTTCTGAAAGCATAGGTAACATGTTAGTTATTTGAAATATGTTGAGACATGCCTTACTGACTACTAGAGGTTAATTTTTAAAATTACTGCATATGCCATAAAAGCATGTTCCCCTTTTTTGTTTACTATAAAATGCTATTTGTGTTCATTAGATCAAACATTGTACTAATTTTTTTTGCCAATTTGATCCATGAATAACGTAGCAGTATATTAGACTATAAAGAAAGATTAATACAGAGAATGCAGATTTTTAATTTATTTACATTTTGATGCTATAAATCTAGCATCAATTTATAGCTATTGGTTCATAAATTTAGAATCAGTACATCTTTATAATATATTGTCTTTATTCCTGATAATAATTTATGACAGAAAATAAAATGTATCTTATGCTCATATGGCAACCTACACTTTGTCTGTACACTTTTTACAGAGTATTTGTTTAATCTTCTTTATTATCTTTTTTTTTAATGCTTCTATCAATTGTTTGAGTTAATGCTTCTATTAGTTGCTTATGAGTTTTGCTTGTTATTTTTGATCTGGAAATCTTTGTTGTGACTTTAGCAGTAATTACAATATATTTGGAATATATTTGGTGCCATCTCCTTATTTTGTGCTTCGTATTCATCCTATATCTTCAGTGTTTCCCCCATCCTACTTTCTTGCCTTCTATTTGGTTACTTAGGAATTGATCTTTTAAAGATTAATTTTCTCTCTGCTGTATCTCTGAGAATAGAATCTTTGCCCCCTTTCCATTCCACTGGAATGGAATCACTATGTTTTTGAAATTCCTAGTAGTATATAGTTAGGCTTTTTAATGTAGTTTTAGAATAATTACCCTTTAAGTGGAACATGTAATTCATTTGTGGATTTCATGCTAGTTTATTTGTGTGTATGTGTGTGTGTGTTTTGTTGTGAGCTTGTTGCAAGCTTATTTCTGTCGGTCTGTTTTTTTTTTTTTAAAGATTTATTTATTTATGCATACAAGAACTGGGGTACAGGCCAGAGATGTGGAGGCAGGTTGAGAGGATTCACCAGAGACAGTAGGGAGCAGAGCAGGCAGATCAACTGAAATACACTGTTGAAGGGAGCAGCAGATGAGTCAGGAGAGGGTTGCCATGCCATGTGGGTCAGCTCCCTGGCCGGGAATCCAACTCATGTTGCAGTGGTTTCCGAGAGCTTCATAGTGTGGTGCTTTAACCCATTGCACCACCAGGGAGAGCCCAGGTCTATGTTTTGATGAGGATTGAATAGTTACCTAGATTTCCAAGTCATCTTTAATATTGATTTACAATAGCATTTTATTGGAATTCTAGAGGTATAATCTTAGAACAGCTTTTGTTTAATGTCTGTGGTTTTGATTCTTGTACCTAAAATGTGGCACATGTGTTCTGACTTCGCGCTGTTTTCATCCCTGATTCTGGCCTGAATCAAATCTCCCCAGATGGGTGGGCAACGCTGTCAGTCCCACTCTGTTGGAATTTGTAGCTATTAGAAACTCCCACCTTTATGCTAGGATGTCAGCTTCAGCCCCCTGATTTCCATGATTCAGCCTCAAATAGATGTTTGAACCCATTTGAGACTCTCTAAGATCTTCCCACAAAGAACAGACCCTAAGAGGCTGCCACAGATAACCTCCCATTTACCTTTGACTTTGATTCCTCTCACCATTTCTAGCACCTGGGAATTACTTATTGTTTCTTGATGTAACCATTCTTGGTTACATCTTATTCTGTATTACTAGGTTATTGTAGTAAAGGGATATCTGTATCAATTTGTCTCAAAACACTGTGAGAAGTTTTAGCAATGAAAATAATTATATTTTTCTACTTTTAATGAAGATAAAGTGAAAACAATCTGGACAATTAGGATCAATTAACAAGGCCTTTAGTTATTGATCCAAAAGTAAGTTCATTTTCTTTTCTATCTAGAAATTAGAGATTAGAATATTTTACTTTGGACTATTATGAGAAGGCATCAATGAAGTTACTAAAGCATTGAGTTCACTTTTGAAAAACCACAAATTTTGTGCATTTGACCTTTTGTTCAAATAAGAAAAATAAATCTAATTAGAAGAGCCGGAAGACATTCTGACAGCATGTTTGTTATGGCAGAATATGGCTAGCAGCACTGGAAAATATGCCCTCTCTTTGTGTACTGCTAATTATCCCAACACTGGACCCATCACTCATTTCTCAGTTCTTCTTTGTCCCTTCTTCCTCCTATCCTTTTCTTCCACAAATATTTTCTGAAGACATGAAGTCATATTATCTGTAGCACTAAAGAAAGATTCTTTTTGAAAGAGTTCTGAGACTTCCATATTAGCAAGCCAGTGACCCTGCAACAGAGGAAATAGCCCAGCCATGCGTATTGCCTAGAATAACTCAGCATCCTCTTGCTCATTCATTCTCTACTTCCATTTTGTCAACTTCTCAATTGTTATTCATGACACCTGCCTTCCTGCATCCAGGCATACGTACGTGCACTTTTTCCATGTGACATTGCATAAAATGGGTGGGGGTCAGGGGGGACTAGTGTGGCTCTTATCTTCCATCACGGGGTACATCTTTTCTATCCACAAAAAGGTACATCTCTCACTCTGATTTCCTGTCTTTCTTTGAGGCCATTATCACTGAACAGTGTCCTTTCAACCCCAGCACTACTTGAGTATGAGAGGTCACTTAAAATACATGGTAATGGAAATTCTAGTAAAGAGGTGTAACTTGTTGAATAAACTCACTTTTGCCTCCAGTGAAGTCAAAATCTAGTTTCCATTCCACTCCTACATTGCACAACTAAAGCACCAAGTTTTAGTTTACTCTAATAGCTGATAGCTTGCTACCATAAAAAGTGGCTTTGGAGTCATTAAATTCCCTCGTACACATTTTTAAAGAATGTTCTGAAAGTTAGTTGGATTAGATCTGTAATTTGAACAGCAAGGTGTTTCTAGGGTTATAATTACATAGAAAATTCAGGCTGCTAACTAAGGAAGGAGTTGCGATTTGCTGAAAGCACCAATGACTTCATGATTGACCAGTTTTACTCTTGAAAGTCATCCACCACTCTAGGTATATTGTGAACTCCTACATTTGATTTATACTTTTTGTAATGCAAATGCATGATTCAAATCTAATGTGCAGGCAGCCATATTAAAGGGATACCAACTTCAAAGAGAACTAACTCAAGCATTAGCCATTCACAGGACTAGCCAAGAGTCAGTATCACTCCTCTCCCCCCCTTAAAGTCTTCATTGTTTTGTAGATCTTGGTTAATTTTTAGATAATTGATTAGTCAATAGGGATAACTTGAATCTTTGCTTTTCTTTTGCTGCTTCTTTTATCTCTTTTTATACCTTAAAGTTTCTCTAATGATTTAAATTTACCAATAAAGAGTAAGCCCATGAAACCCTAGGTCCCCACCCCAGTCTGAATAAAAGCAGGAACCCAGGTCTCTGCTCATGTACCTTCAGAACCATGCGAATAAGCGTATGTGATTTTAATCCAGGAATACATTTTTAATGGATTCTGATATGACCATAAAACAAATACTTCCATGATGACCATTTTCAATATATCACATGAAGTAGTGAATGCTTCTCTGGGAAATCATGAAGGGTGGGTTTTTTGCGACTGGGGTGAACCACCATCAACATACCCCTGATTATAGCACTTTTTATGAATTCTTAGATGCAAATTAGTTCACAGTCTTTTATCCATTAATTCATTTAACAACTATATAATGAGCACCTAGAGTGAGTCAGAAACTGTTAATAAATTCAGGGATTGTATAAGTGAAAAACAACAACAACAAAATGAAAACCTCCTCACCCTATGTGGAGCTTTCATTTTTCCTGGAAGGTTATAGGTAATATTGCATGCCAGATAGTGATACATTTTAAGGAGAAAAAGGATGTAAAGAGGAAAGTAATGAAAATAGGAAAAGGGTTCTCTAATAATGTAATATTTGAGCAGACATGAGAGAATGAATCAGACAGATATTTAAGTGTTAAGAATTCCAGAATTCCAGGCAGAGAGACTATCCAGTGCAAAGATCCTGAGGTCAGTGTGTCTCTAGCTGATCAAGGTATATCAAGGTGACAGGAACAGGGCAAAGTTTACGATAGTAGAGATGAGATGAGCCAGGTCTTGGATATCAGAGAGTTAAGGCCTTATAAGGTGCCCATGCAATGTCTTTGGGTGAGCTGGAAGGGCTTTGGTGGCATAGAAGCATGAAAGTGCCAGGATCTGATTTATACTTTAATCAGAATCACTCTTACTTCTTACTGATTTCTTTTCTAATGGGTCTCCTGCCTTCCTTCAGTTGATTCTTAGCAATTATCTGGGAAACCAGACTCTCACTCAGATGGCATAGGGACTTGAAAAATAAATGTTTAGCAGCAATAAAACAACCAGGGACTTAAAACAAAGAGAAAAAATGGTAGTTTAAGTCTGTAAAATTTTGCACTAAGGAATGAAGCAACTGCAGTTTTCCCAACAAAATGAAGTCTCTACTTGGTACTCTTGGCTTCACTTGTCATAAACATCTAGACATAGTTTTTGAGGTGACCCTTCATTGAATTGTTAGAATAATCATTATCTTAACAACTTCTAAGGCATAGAGGCTATAGAGATATTCTAGAACAGTGCTTCTATAACTATCCTTTTAAAAAATTTTTCAGTGCAGGGTGTAGTCCTACTTTGGTAAAACTCTAGGGAGTAAAGAATAAAGACATATTGAATAAAAGTTCAAATTTGTATTATTAAATTCAACATACATTGCAAAACATAGGAGAAAGAAAGACTAACCAAAACAGCACCGTTGCTCATTGAGATTGTATGAATGGGTTATCAGTAAAGAAAATTTCTGTTATTCACAGTGCTTTGAGATATTTCATAATTGTAAATAAACAGAAGGTTATAAGTAAAGTAGGAATTTCTTATGTTAAATGCCTATATGCATGATTTGAACAAACACCATGTATATTAACATTTAAAAGACTTTAGTGTGATAAATTAAGTTATTAAATTATTTAATTATGTTGGGTTCACAATCATAATGGCATAGGATTATGCATGTGTAAACTGCTTCAATTTTTGTTTTTGTAATTGTCCTAATAGAATAACTAGCCTCACAGAGGTCTACTAATGGAAATGAAAGAAGTTATTTTACAAAAGTTTCAGCAAATCTGATATAATGAATTTTAATTTTTGACCCCAAGAAAAAGTAACATTTTAATTCCAAAAGTCATATTCAATCTTTCATCTTTCAGAAGCCAGTTCCAAAATTTATCCCATTTAAATATTTTAGTTCAATTTGAGATATCTTTTAATGAAACAAATCAATTTTTCATTCATTAATTTCTTATTTGAGTAATTTTTAAATGAATAATGCCTTTATTAACATTCTTTCTGCTCTGGACTAAATTATCTTTTTTGAATTTCATATGTTGAATCTCTAACCTTCAATGTACTAGATTTATGGAGAGAACCTTTACCTAATATTAAATGAGATCATAAGAATGGGGCCCTTCCCTCCCTGGTGGCGCAGCGGGTTAAAGCACAGCACTGAGAAGCTAAAGCCACTTCTGCATGAGTTCGATTCCCGCTTGCCCCGGAGGTGACCACATGGCGGGCAGACCTCTCCTGACCCGCCTGCTGCTCCCCTCAGCAGTGTACTTCTTAGATCTGCCTGTTCTGCTCCCCACTCTGTCTCTGGTGAATCCTCTCACCACCCCTGAGCCTCTGGCCTGTACCCCAGTTCTGTATGTACAAATAAATAAATCTTTAAAAAAAAAAAATAATGGGGCCCTAACCCAATAGGATCAGTGCCCTTATAACAAAAAATACAACATCTCTCTCTCCCAAAATATACAGAGAAAAGGCCATAGGAGGCCATAGCCTGTACAACTCAATCAGCTTAAACTTGATTTTAAACTTCTAATCTTCAGAACTGAGAGAAAATACATTTCTGTTGTCTAAGTCACTAAGCTGTAGCATTTGATGACAATCTAAGTGGACTAATCCAACCACAAATTCAAATGACATTTTGTAAACAAAAATCTCAAGGTCATTTCTGTTTGTTATTTTTTAATTCAAATCAGAATATACCTATCTATATAAAATATATTCTTCAAAGCACGTAACCTCTAATATTCTTTCATTCCAACTGCTACTAAAGTGTATAATGTACACTTTATTTGAAAAAAATGAAATCTTTATATGGGAAGTAAAGATCACTAATATTAGCAAATACATCAGTCAGAGAGAAAGCCAAGTTTTCCTATTGATACATTTAATGTTGAGAATTACTGAAATTTCTTATTCTGGAAATACACCAAGAGTTTCCTCTGTATTTCAAAAATTGCTTTTCTCTATGGGTAGTAACTGTTTATGGTCCAATTTCACATTGTAACAGTTGATTATGTAAGGAAAAAAAATCTAAAAAAGAACAAGGACTTTTGACTGGTAGCACTTACTGGATTCCTTGAAGTATACATCCCCATCATTCAGTCTCAACTTCCAAATGTGAAATTACTGAGTATAAATTAAGCAAAAAAGTTAACTCATACATAACTCATACTTTGTACTATGTTTAATTGTTATTTACTTAATTATTCTTTCAATAAAATTTTCCCAATGAAGGAAGCACTGCATTGATAAGTACTCATAATTTTTCCCTGACACATATTACATTGCAATATCATAAATTTTGCCCATACAAAGCCACGGTTGATGACAAAATAATTCCTTCTAATTATATGAAATTTAGGGCTATTTGTACTTCTCAGCAATGAAACTAAAAAATAATTTAAATGAGAACAGATTTTTTCTTTAAGTCTTTATCACTGTCTTCATTTGTACAATGTACAAATATTATGACAACTATCACATAAACATTATCTAAGCATTCATCAAAGTACAATGTAAAAATTGCTTTTCCAGCTTTACTTAGACCAGAAGTTAGTTTGCATGTCACAGATTTTGGAAACCATCAAGCTATGATGGTATCAAAGAGTATAACAGACGCTGCCTTCTTTACCAGAGTTGTGAACATTCCTAAGCAGATACCCTGTATACCATCATTCACTATTGTCTTGGGAACCATGTGTGTTATTTTAATCCATAAAAAAGGCAACATTCCATTTCATATAAAATCCATGAAACACCAGTGTTTACATGTGTTTCTGCCAGCTTTCAATTCAGTCATTTTTCTTTCAAGGAATTATTTTGATTTAAAATTTAAACTTTTTTGTTTGTGTTTAAAAGATTAGTAAATTTTGACTGGCTTCATTAGTTAACCTAAAATAGTTCCCCAAATAGTACACTACCGTTTTAGCATTTCATCACCAACAAGGGATACAAACCAAATTCAGTAGATGAGTGAATGTAATTTTTAAGTAAATGTCATTGAAACTGTTTTAATTTCATTTCTATGGAATTACTTCCATTGTCCACATTCAAATACTTCTGTTGTCACGTTTTGCAGATTGTATTTTACTGGAAAAAAAAACTGATGAAGCTTATGAGTTTAGGGATTACAGTTGAAATGTGACCTCCAACTATATGATAATATAGTTTCTTTTGTAGGCCGTGCATGCAGTTGGAACCCCAAACAGCCATAAGAATTTAAGAAAAAAAGTGCTTATACCCAATTCAATGGCAAGAGGCTTCTGGTCATATTCTTAGATCTTTCAACAATGTCAACCAGTTACAGATTTTTGTAAATGGATGCTATTAGTCATTGCATTTACTTCTCACTAACTGTTAGCAAATAGTTGCTGAACTGGCACATGTCGTTGGACCATAGTCAGTCGCACTTTTGTAGGGAGCTTTTCCAATCTGTAAATATAAACAGTATGTTGGTTGGATCATGAGTAATTTAGAATAACTGTTAACATCTAGCAAGGCTTCATCCTATGCTAAATAAATGGTGTGCAGTATTTTACATGGATTATTTTATTTCTTGTAAAACTCTAAGGTTGGTATCATTCTCATCTCCATTTTATAGGTAAAGAAATCAGTTTAGGTAGATTAAATAACCAATCCCTATTTTATAGCATTTCTCAGGATTATTAGTTGAATGAGACACAAAATGGGCTGCTACTGTAGAAGTGAAATTTGAAGAAAGAACAAAGACTCACATTCAGTGGCCCTCTCTTCTTTCACAGTGGACTGGAAATTGCCACTGATACATGAAAAAGTGGTCTGTTGTAGTTTTTGGAACTGAGCTCCATATTTGCTTGATTCTATGCCAAAATTACCCATTATACATTTTTTTCCTATATTTTTACTAGAAAAGGAAAATCATTTCAAGTCTCTGGGTGGTAGATGATTCCGGGTTCAGAATGCCAGAGAGAGGTTGGGTAAGTGTAAGGAGCAGATGGGGAATGAAGATAATTGATCTGAATTTGACCTTTTACATGAAATTTCTGCTTCTTGAGAAGTCCCTTCATTTGCCCTCTGTGGCTTTTAGAAACATTCTCATTCTCTCCTCTACCTTGGCCAGGTTTCCTCCAAATATCAGAAGTATTACAAGTAAGGCCACTGTTTGAATTCTAGTAGTAGTAATACAGGGTAGTAAAAGGAGATTCCCTTCCATCATCTCTTCTTGTTTTCAGTAGCCTGGGTGATCTCTGTAAATGCCTATCCCAGATGACTAAGTAATTTGTATTCGTAGTGAATTGACAGCAACTAATTTTCAAATTAAATATAAACTAATTGCCACTACTATCCCAATTCCTTGTTCACTTTCTCCTCCACTGTGCCTTCATATTACAATTCAATTAACCTGTATATGTACATATGTGAATGCATGTATGTGTGTGCATGTCTATGATTGGGTTTATAGCTTTTGTCTGAGAGTTCCAAAACCAAAGAACCACCTACATTCTAGATAGATTTTGCAAACACCTTCCTAAACTGTAATAATGTCATATCCCTACTTAAAAACTGAGAAAGTTGCTTTTTGCCATCATGAAAATAAAACTTGAAACTCTCAGCAGGGACTTTAGGGCTTTTGTGGATCTAACTCCTGTTAGATCATTTTTTAACCTTGAACACTGAAAATCTTGTAACTTTTTTAGCTTATCCCTTTTCTAACTCCTTCTTCACCTCATGTAACTTCAACTCATTCTTTAAGTCTCTTTTTAAGTATTACTTCTATGGGTAATGTCTCCCTTGACATTGCCCTTGCACTTTCTCTGTGCTTCTGCACCTTGTCTTCTTTTCCTTTCAATTATTAAAACTCTGGTGTTGAGGACCTACGGGTCAGTCTGCCTCAACACTGTAATTGCCTGGAGGGCAGGGGTCTTTCAAGTGCTTTTCAGCAATGTACCCATAGCAGTAAGCAAAATTCTTCACTCATCCAAGATTCTTGGTAAATACATTTCAAATGATTAAAACCAGTCTAATTTAGTTTAAATCACCATTTCTCCATAAAATTTCCCCCAATTGACAGCTCCTGAGTTTAATTATTATATGTTCCATTTCTTCATCCTTTGTAATTATGGCTATCATTGCAAACTGTAGAACTTTGCAATTTTTACATATGTTTGTGACAATGTTGTTTTCATTATGCCTTCCTTTCCCTAACTGTACTGTAATTCCTGGAATTTTTTAAAGACATGATTTTAATATTAGGCACACACAATTACTTTAACACATACCACAAATCAAATTGCCTTATTACCTAATATAGTTATTTAAATTGAAAGTAATTAGGTTTTGTAAATGTTTTTAAACATTTTTAAAATGAATAATGTATTACTATATATTTTAAAATTAAATTTTGACTGACATAATGAAAAAGTAACATGAGCACTTTCTGTCAACTTATAATCAGTAGGATTAGAAGATTATTTTCCTGTTGTTAATACAAGAATTATTAAATGTAAAAAGTTAGTATTCAAGTTTGGGTCATGAAATTTCACAGGGAATAGAACAATGATTTTATGGAAACAAAAGAACAGGCTTATGAAAGATTGCTGTATAAAAACATTGAGAGGAAATAGGAAATAAGGATTCTTGTATATCTTTGTGGAATGCAAAAGATATGTAGCTTCCTGTTAAATATTCACCCTGTTCATCCACAATTTGCAATTTTATTTCAAGACCTCAGATAGGAAAAGAACTCATAATTGGGAAACAGATGGAGGAGTAGAATCTGCAAGGGGCCCTGTACGTGCCTCAGAGAGAGTTCAGCACTGCTGTGGCTGGTCAGCTCTCACTGTAGTTGGCTCACACTCTGCAGAGAGTCAACTCTGGTCATGCCCATTCTACCTAACACTACCACCATTGATGACAGAAGGTTAAACTATACCAGGTATCAGGCAAGATGCTGGCTCTGTTTGAAAATGTACTTTACAGGGAATTCAGCAAAAATATTATTTTTATAAAAATTCCAATACGCAACAAAATCCTTAACATTCTCTTTGGATACATTTGCAAAATGTAGGGAAATGATTTAAACATATCAAAATCAAGGGTTGCTTTATGTACGATTTCTGGAAGCTTTATTAGCATCCCCTAACACTTTACCTGTGATGGATTTAAGCCCTCATATAAAATTCTAGCAATTAACACTTTAAAAGATATTCACCATCTAGTAGTCAAATATTTTTTCTATCACTTCCTGCTTCTCCCTGATTTTATGACCTCTTAGATCTAAAATCAACTGTAATTTCTGGAAGGGGATTATCTACTTTGAGGGGGAAGGTTTAGGACCAGTTACAAAAGGCACTTAAAGTACAGCCCATGGACGACATGGTTTCAGATTGTCTGAATTTACAGCAAAGATTTATTCCTGTGATGTGACCCTCTGTGTTGATGGGCTAATGACAGGTGTTCACACTTCTTTGTTTCAAACACTGACATATGGTCTTTGCTTTTATAAACTGAGTATGACTTAAAAACACAAATATTTTAGGGACACGATTCATACACATTTTAAAATTGTCACTTCCCTGTTCAGACAATACACATGCACAATGCCTCACATAATATTAATTATTAGGGAGAAATGCACTTTATTTTTAAAAATTTATTTACTTATGTGTACAGAACTTGGGTACAGGCCAGAGGTGCAGGGGTGGTGAGAGGATTTACTAGAGATAGAGAGGGGAGCAGAACAGGCAGATTGATGAATTATACTGCTGAAGGGAGCAGTGGGCAAGACAGAAGTTTGCTGTGCCATGTGGGTCATCTTTCTGGCTGGGAATCAAATTCATGGTGAAGTGACTGTGGCTAGCTTTGTAGTGCTGTGCTTTACCCATTGCATCACCAGAGAGGGCCCCCAAAAATGCACTTTAAATCTAAACTTTATTCAAAAAGTAACTCTTCAAATAATAAAAGTCATTTCGATTTTCAATATATGCTCATAGGCAGGAACTCTTGAAAGTCTAACAGATTTTATTTTTCTCTTTCTTTTGTAACATGACTACTTTAGGTCTTCAAATTGCTGTAAGTGTAGTAAAACTATAAATGTGAATGAATCTTAATAATATAATTCATATGAACCTAATTTGACTGAACACACACACACAAAAGATAGGGCCCTCCCTGGTGGTGCAGTGGGTTAAAGCACAGCACTATGAAGCTAAAGCCACTTCGATTCCTAGCCCCACATGGCACTGCAGACCTGTCCTGGCCCTCCTGCTGCTCCCCTCAGCAGTGTACTTCATTTATCTGTCTATTCTGCTCCCCACTCTGTCTTGGTGAGTTTTCTCACTGCACCTGCACTTCTGCCCTGTACCCCAGTTCTGGATGCATAAATAAAAAAATCTTTTGAAAAAAGATAAATGGGGGTGGGAAATCATCATATTCAGATATGAAGCAGAGAAGGACTTATTCCCATCTTCTACCATATGTGGACAAAGTAAATGAGCTTACTAAGTAATAGCTCTGAGGTAAATGAGCTGTTCCTAGTTGGGGTTTCAGCCTAAACCCTCCCATTCCTGACACATTTCTTTTTGTTCCAGCAGTATTGACTGTAAATTCTTTAAATGAGCCGAACTCTTTCTTGTACATTAACTAATCTACCCAAAGATTTCTATACAGTCCCTCTCTCTCTGTTCTTCTAGTCCCTTTGTCCTTTGTGTCTCATCCTAGACATCACTTAAGGGAAGCCATCCCTACCGTAGTTACACCTTTATCTACCGTGTCACACATAGTCATAGGTACACACCTGACTAAGTCAAGTCAGGAAAACCCTCTAACCACAGCTCCTTCTCCCTCGTGGAACTTGTAATTCTTGTTTAGTGTCTATTTTCACCACAACTCTGTAACATTTGGGGGACAGTATGACTCATTCTTAGTTGAATTCTAAACATAGCAAAGCCTCTGATACAAAGCAGGTACTGGGTTAGGGAGGGAGCGACGGAGAAAGTGAAGTCCTGTCTAAGATTGTCGAATCTCTATCCTACTGGATTTAGAGGCATGCAGACATTCTCTATTTGATTGGTTAGACCACACTATACTTCAGAATTGTATAGTCAACTATATCTTGTTCTATTGGTATTGCCCATTACCCTATAGCTGTTGAAAATGCTGCACCTGTGTTGTTTATAGGGAAGATTCTGGAGAAGAGCTGCACCAATTTTGTCAGACAAGTGGGGAACTATTTACTCACTTGATCTCAGGTAACAAGGGTAAACTATGTTTAGTCACATGCACTGTACAAAATAAGCAATAAACCACTTTCTCTAACAGAGACTGCATGAGAATGTTCTAGAATCTGCAGGTACTGCTGTGTAGCTAGAAGAATATATCCACCCCTTGAGTGAGATAATCTTAGTGTTTTCTGCAGCTTGACTAAACTTTCGACAATTTTATCCTGCCTACTGCCCCCTTGGCTTCCCTTTCTATGGAACATTTACTTTTAAAAACATACCATTGTAAATTATTTCTTCACCTCTTTAGGAAATAAATCTTCTCCCAGCCTCTTGCCAGTTTCACAATAGAAAATTTTCTTTCTTAGAGACCTGGGAACCAAATCTTGAAATGTAATCAACAAGCCTTTCTGTGGGAGGATGGGAACCTAATTTATATAACTAACAAATATCATGGGTGCCTCAGTCACACTCCTCATCCCCCTTATCATCCTCCATAGTTGTTCACTACCTCACCCAGCACTTAAAATCCCTCCACCTTTTATTCCACCAGCACTGAGTTCAATGTTTCTTACCTCTTACAGCCTTCTTGAATAAAATCTTTATCTGTGTAACTCTGGTAAAATTTTTCTTTGACACCATGTTGGGGACTGATCTCAGTTACTCCTATGAGCCTTGATCTGGCTCATGTGTACATTTAAATTAAATTAAATCGGTATCACTCTGGGTAGATGCAAAGGTGATGAAAGAAGGTGACCCCATTAAAAAAAAATGACAATTCACTGAGTAAAATCTCAGTGAACTCCCATAAAATAAGAAGGACAGTTGTTTTTATTTGTGGAATCAGACTGTTTTCTTTTAAAGCTATTATTTTGAAATAACATTGGGGAGGGAGAGCATCTGGTCACTTCTAAGCCTTATAAATTTGAACAATCTCCAGCAGCAAAATCTGCGATTGGTGTAATTCTGAATTCAATTTTAAATTTTCTACTCCACATGATACAGCTCCTATAATGAGATTGATTGTTACCTTTCAGACTTGCTGACTTCAAAGTGTATAAGCCTTGAGTGCCAGAATTTTTTTCTTTGGTATGTATGGACAGGGAGCCATAGTCTTTGTGATCTAGTTGGGCTTGGGAGTCAGACTGTTGGGATCTGCCAGAATTTCAGTTAATTGCTGAATCTTTTCTGACTTGTTAGAATTAAGTAGTACCCATTTTGATTTGCAATGCATGTTCATTAGTTAATTGTAATTGTCACCATCATCTTCCTTATCACTTTCACACCTGTGGAAAAAACAGGAATTAATGATTCATAACATTCTACTCTCCACCAAGAAGCAGTCATTGAATGGTAGGGACACTGACTTAAAATAGACTTCCAGCCTTGTTGAATTGCTGTACTCAGGCATAACTTTGAGTTCTATTTGTGAGACGTTTGTCTTTTCTCTCCCCACCCCATCCCTGCATTTTTTAGTGATGGATGGGCAGACAGAGATGAAGTCATTGAAGGTTATGAGGTGGAAGCCAACGGGGGAATCACAATAAAGCTGCAGTCACCAGAGGTCAGGTCCTTTGATGATTATTTCCTGAAACTGAGACTCGACACTAATAAGAGGAATCCCTGGTTCCCTGAGTTCTGGCAACATCGGTTCCAGTGCCGCCTACCAGGACACCTTCTGGAAAATCCCAACTTTAAGAGAATCTGCACAGGTAACTCCTGTTCACAAAATAACAGCTCAGAGGGGTGGGGGTCCTCTCCTCTAGCTCCGTTATGGCTCTTTGAGTAAGCATTGAATATGTCAAGGTTGGAGCTCCAAAGACTAATTTACACCTGAATTTATAAAAAAATAAGCACTAAAATATAAGGAGCAAATGTATATTTCTTTAGGAACTCATGTTTTTATAATCTTGTTTCTAGTGGCCAACAATAAGAAGTGATAACATAAGTAACAGGAGAGAATTCAGGATTCTGGTATTCAGGTTAAATGTAAGAGATTTCTTTATTTAGTTTATTTTCTTACATCTTTGTTAATTTTTTTTCCCTTCGTTGGGGGATCCCTTTCTAGACAGTTTCCTTCAGCTTTATTTTTTTTTTTTAAGATTTTTTTAAATTTATGCCTACAGAACTGGGGTATCCCTGGCTGGGGATCAAACTCATGCTATTGTGATGGTGGCTAGCTTCACAGTGCTGCGCTTTAAGCCTTTATGCCACCAGGGAGGGCCCTCATCATTGTTATATTTTTAGCAGTATGTGATAGCTCCTGTAAGGTGTGGTCACCATATCTATCCTAACACTGTTGCACCTTTGACCCATTTCCATCATCAAGGGAAGAGATTTATTTGCACATGCTTACGAATTGTCAGCCACAGACCTCACTTAGCTACACTTCTGTGATTCCATTTTTGATTTTATGACTTGCTTTGATACAAAAGTGATACACGAGATGAGATAATGTCCTCCAGGCTCACTCCAGTTAACCATGGTATGTGGACATGAGTACCAAGGCCCTCAGCACTCTATGCTGTAAAGAGGAATGATAGCCCTCCTGGGATGCCTGCTTCCCCATACAGCTCATGGGCACTTTGACCCAGGGCTCGCAGACAGGCTTGGTAAACACAGGATGTCCTTCCCTCGCCCCTCCCTGGGAACTACCATTACCCAGACATCTTAACAAGGCAAATTTTATGTGTTTAGCATAGACATTGCTGTTCTCTGTCCTTATTCAGTATTGTGAAGACAGCAAAGACAGACTGTCTTTAGTCTAGCACAGGGTCAGTTGGCCATACTGGGTTGATGATAGAGCATGATGAACAGGCTATCTTTGTCCATGACAGAATTTGAACTGTAGCACAGTGGTGTGACACGTATTTTTTGTAACTAGTTGGCGCAGTTATTATTTAGAAAAGTCTAGAACCCATTCATTCATTCAGCATTCATGTATAAAATACTGTGTACAGAAAAAAATAAGAAAAAAGAATGAAGAGAAAGGACAGAGAAATGTATAATGCATATGTTGGCTGAGAGAAACTTGTGGTCTCTTTAGGGCAAATCAGAACACATTGTGCATGTGATAGAGATAGATAACAAAGACAATGTGCTTTTGTAAGACAGGGTAATGTGGCTAATTTCATAAAATATTTCTAATTTTAATAATATTCACATTTTGATGCTAGAAGTTTCTTTAAAGTATCATAAATTTGAATGCAATGATATGTGTCTGACTTGGTAAAGTTCAGCAGAGTTCACTGCAAAATTGCCTTGTGTGAATCTATTTTCAGTCAATCAAGTTTTTTAAAACTCTCAGTATGGGTTTTTATATGTAATAAATGTAATACATGTCATCTGGCTGAGAGCCAGAAGGAAAGGGGAGTTGAACAGCTAAGCCATCAGTCACGTGTCTATCTATTAACTTCTTTCTACCCAGTAAAAGTCTCAATGGAGATAAAGAATTGTAATAGACTACTGAACTACTCAGTGAATTCTGACTTTTTATTTCCTCGCATTGTGAATTTTTGGACAGCATTTGATTTCTCACCTCAGGTGTGGCCCCCGTGGGTTTCCCACCACCATAGTACCCATGAACCATCGCCAGATTTCCTTGTGTTCCTTCCTTCCATGCTTTGTCCTGTGCCTCCTCAGATCTGTGCTCAGCATGGAAGGTTTGTCTTGTACCTAATCCTTTGTTTGTTTGTGCTTTTTCTATATTTGTGTATAATTGAAACCATCTGACACTTATTTTGCTTAGGGTAAACTCTTTCACTCCATTCATGTTGTCACAAATGGTGTGGGCTTATCTTTTCTGATTACTGAGTAGTGTTCCATTGTCTGTCTGCACCACATCTTCTTGATCCATTTATCTGTTAAGGGGTATTTAGGTTGTTTTCATGTTTTGAATATTATCAGTAACATTACAGTAAATATAACAGTGCAGGTTTCCTTTTGGATTAGTGTTTTTGCAAAATAAAGATGTTGAGTATGAAAGGGCGAGTTTCTCAACTTCAAGTAATTAATGACAGCAATGGAATTTGAACATACAACTCTTAAATACCATGAAGTTTGTTCACTTTTAGACTTACCTTTATTGCTCTCCAATTGTTTTCTAGGCATGTTATTTTCTTACAAAAACTGTAAATTCTTTGAAACTAGAGAGTTCTTGCAACTCTCATAGAACCCTGTACAACACAAAGATCAGGGAGTTGTCATTTTTAGTAGCAAATTGATCAATAGGTTTATATACTCTTTTTGTGTGGTGAGTCAATGAATTTTTTAAAATACATACAGAACTGTGGTACAAGCCAGAGGTGCAGGGGTGGTGAGAGGATTCACCAGAGACAGAGTGGGGAGCAGAATGCGCAGAATGACAAAAGTACACTGCTGAGGGGAGCAGCAGGCTGGTCAGTAGAGGTCTGCTGCACCATGTGAATCACCACTGGCTCGGGGGTCAAACTAGTATTGAAGCAGCTATGGCTTGTTTGCAGTGCTGCACTTTAACCTGTTTGCCACCAGATTATTTTTTAAAGAAAGACTACTATTATTAATTATTTTTAAATGAATTGTTTCATTCACCCCGCATTCAGGAAAAAAATATATTTATTGAATATCTACAACATGCAAGACTATAGATTTATTTCTGCTGCACAAAACTAAACTTCAATTCCAGTGCAGGAAAATAGTAAACAAAAATAAATCAAGAAAAATACATTCTAATTTAATTGATCATAAGTGCATAAGTAAAAAGAATAACAGGAATAATGAGGTGGTGGGATGGAAGTTTAAAAGAGAACTAGTCAGACAATGCCTCACTGAGGAAGTGAGCTTTGGCTAACGATGGTGTGTGGTGGGGCGTGCTATGAGAGAGTGAGACATTCAGACATTGGGGAAAGCCATGGCGAGCAGAAGGAGGACCAGTGTGCAGAGGCACCAGCATGTCTGGCTGGTGGAGAAGCAGGCAGGAAGCCCCTCTGGCGGGGCCAGTGAGAGCTTGTCGAGGTGCATGGGGGTGCAGACTGGGCAGGACTGATGGAGCTGGCAAGAACTTTGGCTTTGTTCTGAATGATGTGGGAAGCCACACAGAGTTTGAGCATGGCACAGACACGGTCACCTCACTTTTTCTGAATGGGATTATTCTTGCTGTCGTCTTTAATTTTTGACAGAAGGAGAAGAGCATTAAGTTAACAGAGAAATGAAGAGGATTTTGTAAGAAAACAGGTGAGAGTGTGGGCTTGGGCCAGCCTCCGCAGGCAAGATGGTCAGAAGGGGTTCTCCTCTGCAAATTGGGAAAGAGAGCTGAGGGGACTTGTTGATCGAATTGTGCAAAATGCCGCTGGTCTGAGTACCTGGAAAGAGTGCTGTGTTTGTGGGGGACACTTCAGGAAAAGCCGTATGGAGAAGGATATGGCTGTTTTTAGGCAAGTTAAGTTTGAGATGCTGTTTAGTTGTAAGACTCCGTGTGTCACTTAGCCATTATGTTTCGTCAGGAAGATTCAGCATGTGACTATTTTAGAATATTACTGAATGATAGGCTATCATTATTTAAGGATAATACTTTGTGACCTGAGCTCTCAAACTGCATCTTAACAATGTTTTGCATTTTCAATACAAATGCCAAGGTTAAAATCTGAATTTGGTTAATGTTCGTAACCAGAAAAAAACAATTTGGAAATGTATGATTTGATCTTATTTTATATTTGACTCTTAAAGCTGTTTTTAAGGGTTCTGATGTGCATAGCACCTATTAAAGCATGTTTATGTTTGCATTTCATTCTGAAGTTAAGTTCAGTAAATATTTTCCTTTGTTCTTCATTCTAAAGAAGGCTGACGTCATATTTGGACCTAATTTATAAAACCTATTGATCTTGTTTGCTGTATAAATGCTAGAATATTTCTTTTGCTGTGTTTGGCTATGCTATCAATGTGTATAAATACTTATAAACATGACTTGTTCTTTAATTTTAATCTCCGCATGTCTGTGAAATTGACATCAGTGTTTTTTAAGAACAACACAAACTTTTAGTCATCCTTATCTAGTTGAGATCTTTGAATACCAAGTGAATTCCATAGTCTTCTAATGAATATGCAGGTATATTTATGAAAATTAGTGTGAGGAAGTGAAATTAACCTTTCCATTCTATTGATAGCTACTGTTTCTGTCACTTATTTTTACCTCTTTTAATTGGGTCACTTATGGTGTTTTGGAAAGTTTTGATATTGCTGTTAGTTTCCATAGAAACCTTTATTGAGTTTATTCTCAGATGTCATTATTTAAATAAAGAGTTCACATTTAGTGGATTGTCAGTTTGAATATTAAGGGTCCTGAGCCCAGGCTGAATAAATTGGGAATCATTATGGTTAATTAAAAAATACTTCATGCAAAGTCTACATCACTGCTTAATTAGTTGAGTATATCAAGAGATTGGAAATCTGTTGGAAAAAACATTAACTGAAATACCAATGCTTAACTTAAAAAAATTAATCATTGTGACGACTGTGGGAAGAGAAGGTATAAAGCAAATCCAAGTCAATGTCTTCTAGTAAAAATCTCAGTTGCTTATGGGATTTATATCATCCTTGCTGTAGCTCAACATTCCAGATGAGAAGTGATGGAAAGATTACAAGGAAACTGATCAAGTATTGCATTTGGATGCTCAGTCACTGGACACAGCCTTGACTTGGTTGTACATCTGTCACATGACTTAGATGGCTTCATCTGCCCACTGAGTTTCAATTTCTACAACTGTAGCATAGTAACAGTTTCTCTTTCACAATGGAGTTGGGTATTGAAAAAAATAATGCAAGGGAAATACTGTGTACTCTATTATTCCTTACATAAATGTAAAGTATTATTAGTGTCATGTTTTAATCACGAAGTAAATAATGTGTATCATGGATTATCCTATTAAATGTTAGAGTTTTTGCAACTGCAAATTTAATATAACTATCTTCCAAGATATGGAAACCAGAAAAAACAAGCTCTTGATCCATAAACAATGACCCTTACTTACACATTGCCAATGTAGACATTCTATATTTTCCTATATAGAGTTTTATAAACTTTTAATTATCAAAGAACTATATAATTATTAAGTGTATCATATGCAAATTATAAATATCAGAAAGCGTAAAAGGAGAAAGAGCACCAGGAATTTGCTCTTATGTAACCATACTTACTCAATTCCCTGTATGGGTTTTTAATTATGTGAGTAATATCTTACATATTGCTTTTGAAACAAATACTGACTTTTCTTTTAAATTTGTGAATTTCTCTTTGCCATTAAACACCTTCATTTTTAATGGCTGTATAACACTCTACAAACAGCTAAGCTATAATTTATTTAACTATTACATTCTTACACATTTAGGCTTTTTTTATTTCTCCACAGATTAAAAAAAAAATCTACAGTGGCAGGGATGTAATAGAAAAATTTTTAACCAGCATCATTTTCTTAAAATATATTTCCAGAAGTTCAGTGACTCAATCAAAAGATATGAATACTTCCAAGGCTTTTGAAAATAAGCTAAAAGGCAGTTCCAAAAGGCAACTCCTACCAGCGCTGCATGAAACTCTGTGTACTTTTTTTACATTTTGTTTTGTATGGTTATAATCATAGTGTGCATGCAATTCTGTATCTCATTTTCACTTAGGATTATACTTTAGTTTTTTGATGTTGCTGCATGGTCTTTACAACTACAATTTTAATAGTTCCATAATATCCTCCCCAGTGAAAATACTGTAATTACCTAGCCCTCTTTATGTTGTTGGACATTTAGGTTGCTTCAGATTTTAATTCTTAGGAAAAGAACTGGATATAGTACAGGAATATTCATGGTTGTTGTTACTATTTTTAGATTGTCCCTTCACTATAGATTCCTAAATATACAATTACTGGTCTAAGAACATGACAGTTTTGGGGCTCCTTCAAAATATGTATTACAACTTTCTTGTTATATGGCAATAGTAAGATTTGCTGTGGCTTTTATTCATTTTAACTGTATGAATTTACTAGTGAGATTGACTGTGCCCCCTAGTCTTCTATACAACCCAGTAAAAATATATAATTTTAATATATAATTTTAATTTCTCCCTAATTCTTTGTCCCAATTGGGAACAGTTAGAAATGATGCTTTTTAAAGCTAGTCTATGCTTTATTTGAGGCATAATGAAAAAATTTCAATAGTATCTGTAATGCTCACAATAGCTTAAGACTAACTAATAAAGTCTGATGTGACAAAATTTAAGACTTTCAAGCATGGGCACTTTTGTAGTGGACACTACATTTATATTTTTTATATTGCTATATTTGTCTCTTTTTTTTTTTTAAAGATTTATTATTTATTTGTGTATACAGAACTGGGGTACAGGCCAGAGGCTCAGGGGTGACGAGAGGCTTCACCAGAGACAGAGTGGGGAGCAGAACAGGCAGATGGATGAAGTACACTGCTGAGGGGAGCAGCGGGCGGGTCAGGAGAGGTCTGCCGCGCCATGTGGTCACCTCCGGGGCAGGCGGGAATTGAACTCATGCGGAACCGGCTTTAGATTCTCACTGCTGTGCTTTAACCCGCTGCGCCACCAGGGAGGGCCTATTTGTCTCTTTTTAAGGTTTAAACTTTACAGACTTTCCATTTTGAATTAGCTTATTATGTAAATTGGGTAAGATTATTCCTTTATGGTTAGATTTAGATTAAGATAGTTTATAAAATGAGATATGTTCCAATTTACTTCAGCCCATTAATTCCAGGGGTTTTGCCTTTGGAATTTTGACCCAAATATTCAACCTCAGGAATAAGTTACTTCCAAAAATCCAAACTTCTCCATACTATCATATTGGGTATTCGCGTTTAAAGATAAGGATTTTAAGGGAATATAAACATTCAGTACATAGCAGCTATATTTGTATATTTCATTTGGAAGAATAAAAATGTCTTTATGTTATATCTAGATACTATAATTTCTTTAGCAAGTCTTATTAAGTACTATGACCCAGGAATGAAGCTCTGAAAATCTCCTATAGGCACATCCTGGTCTGTGTGTTTCTCATTAATTCTTTGGACCTGTACTGTCAACTGGTACAGAAACTGGCTATATGTATCTCTTTACAGTTAAAATTAAGTGAAGTTAACTCCTCCATTTACTAGCAACATAGCATGTGTCAATAACAACATGTGGCTAGCGGTAATACTGGATAGCAAAAAAGTAGAAAATTCCCCTATCAAACTGCTACATTCTACTTTTCTAACACATAGTACAAGTTTTACTGTTTCTGTGCTTTAATTTGTATTGATTTCACAGATAGTTTTTTGAGTCCAATCAATTTGTTAAAGAATATCTTGACCTACTTGAGTAGCTGAAAGATATTTTGATATTCCTCTCTTGTTGGTGATGTCCCGTCCCAGTCCCATCAGCCCAAATAGAGTGGACAGGTTCCCACAGAGATCTTTTCTTTATTTTTTGGTGGGGGTTCACATGGACCTCATTGGTTATTTTATTATCTTTTTTTTTATAAATGGTTAATATTTTTAAAATTTATTAATTTATTTTTACATCATTTTTCATTTTGTACACTTTTTCCATCTCAGCTGTAATCCCCATGGACTTCCCACCACCAGATGTGGAGAAAAAGGAGCTCTCTAGCAATGCTGGTAGGAATGCAATCTGGTGCAACCACTATGGAAAGTTGTTTGGAGGTTTCTCAAACTGATAAAAATGGAGCTTCCATATGACCCAGCATTCCCAATCCTAGGTATCTACCCAAAGACACAAAAACACTAATTCAAAAGGACACCTCCCTCCGAGATCTTAACTCACCTGCTTAAGCTCAGTACCATTTTTCTTCTAGCCTTTTAATCATTAAGTGGATTTATAGAGGTGGACATGTTCTGTTATCCAAAAGTCATAAAGGTTAATGCAGAAGTGTAAGTTTTCCATTCTTTTTCTTTATATACATCTTAGTTTTGTCCATAAAGTGCTTGGATCATTTTTAGCATCCAGAAGGTACAGATTACAGTATAAAATTGGAAATTCTTTGAGTTCTCTAACACTCATTATAACAGTAACCAGTTAGTATTTTATCTTTTAATGGCACCATTTGATTTATAGTCATATAATGTTAGATATGCTAGTGAATTCTGTCACTGTTATTAGTACCTGAAATTAGACCAAGGTTTAAATAGCTGCAGTTTCATCAATTTTCTACTTATTAAGCAATTTGTATCTTTCCAAAAATTGAATGTCCCCTCATACAGTCCAGCCAAATAGCTGAACAAATTTGAGAGTGGGTCCTTGTTTGGTTTTGGTATTAAAACAATGTTGTTGCAGTACCTTGCATGTTTGAAAGTGCTCCTTCCTCTTCTATTTTTGGAACAATTTGAGAAGTAGTAGTAGTAATTCTTCTTTAAATGTGAAATGCTTGTTAATAGGTTTGTCCCACTATTTCATCACTTCTCTATTTGAAAGTAATGATCAAGGCGAAGGGGATATTTTATATTTGTATTAGGTACCAAACATTGGGTAACAGTAGCTATTAAATGTGATTTTTTATAGTATGTACTGTATAATCAAGGTTGCCATATCTCTAAATATCTTGAATATATTCCCTAATGTCAAATTCTTTCTAAATCTACTTTTCCTGAAAAGCAATCTCACAACCCAATATATAACACACATAGTCCTTGGGTGAGTGGAGCATATCCCTATATAATTAGCTTGCTGTTTACATTAGTCTAATATCTATGTCTTTAGGCCATGGTAGATTTCTCAGGGTATTTACTTCATAAATACGGACTTCTTTTTCAAATTCACACCAAAATGCTGTGTCAAGTAGCTGCAAGTCTACTCTCATCGTCACCTATGACCAATGTATCATAATTCTATAAGACATCATTTGATACTCTAGTTCCCAATTGACATTTCCTATTAAATATCACTAGTGGAACAATGTAGTTAAAGTTACAGATTTTATAACTTAATGGCTATCCAAGTTTGTTCCATGGGGAAGAATATTTGAAATTTGTTCGATATGTTAATGAATTGAATCCATATGGACTTGTATCAGCTAGATCTGAATGTAATACTCCTATCAACTAATTACTGTTATCTAATTCATTAGGATAAATTATTAGCCCAAACCTAGACTGTTATAAATAAGAAAATTATACCTTAGCTTAGTGTTTCTCAAGTCTGGTTTATTAAAATCATCAAGAAAACTTTTTTTAAAAAGTATTTTATGTACTAATGTTAGTCCCACACTATACCAATTGAATCAGAATCTCTAGGGTAGAGCCAGACATTTATATTAAGAACAGGAAGAAATTCATACTTCAAATTGATGAAGTCATTTGCTTTTACTTAAATTTCAAAATTTGAAGCTATCTATCACTGTCCAAGGCAAGAGTTTGCCAAGGATTTGGCCCTGCTGTAGCAGTTCTGATAGATAATGGCAGATTAGTAATTTCTGAATCAATCTCTTCTGTTTGTTGTATTAATCTATTGATAGGCTTGTTTTGCTTTTGAAGTATTGACTTCCCAGAATAAATAAATTATAGCCAGGCATTATGTTTCTTCACATCCAGACTGGGAAATTACCAAATATGTTATATTTTTTATCGCTGCCATAACAAATTACCTTAAACTCAGTGGCTAGAAAGAGCACACATTTATTGTCTAGCTACTGGTCTAAAATCAGAGTCATTGGAGCTTCATTTATTTGAGAAGGCTTAGAGGACATCTGTTGCCCTCTAAATTCTAGAAGTCTCCTATATCCTCTGGTTATAGCCCACTCTCTTCTCAAAGCTGGTGATGATGCATCTCTCTGCCACAGCCAGAGAAGGCTTTTCACTGTCAAAGACTTGTAATTAAAGTAGGCCCACCCAGAGCACCCAGGGTAAATGCTTGACTCAAGGGAAGATTAATCACATCTGCAAAGTCCTTTTGCCATACAGGCTACAGGCTTGCAGCCAGGGGCCTCTGTGTGGGCCCCTCCTCTCCCTTCTACAGTTAATGTTCCCACAGAGCTAGGGAAGAACTTCCTAAGTTATTTATTTTTATTTTTTTTATTACTCCTTTAGTTTTTCTTTTGTGGTACCCTTACTTCGATTAACAGCTGCCAGAGAGCACATATAACAAATCACTTTTATTGTGTTCTTGTGAAAGGTGAAGTACCTAGAAGGACACGTGGCCCAGCTGACCAGAATCCAAGGAAATCTGGCACATATATTATTACCCTAATTCCTGTTGCTCAGTTTTCCACCACTGGATTTTTCTTCCACACCCCTTATTGAGTACTTTATAAACAGCATGTTCTTATCATAGAGAAATGAAAGAGCTGCATAATTCAACTTCTTGTAAAGTCACAATTAGAGAAATGTCCACAGACATTCTCCTACCTGTAGAGACTCATCTCTCACATCACTTTGTATAAAAAGAGTTTCCATCATTATATGGAATATACATATATCCCACAGTATTAGATACTCTTCAGGAACCTGGCTATATTTGGAATTAGAGTCTGAGTTTCCTGGTGAATAAGTTTGTACCTTCTTTTCATTCATTTATATATATTCATTATTGAATGGCTCTAGGTCATTCTTCAAAAACCTGGGGAGTCATGAACAGAGGTCATGATACCCCTTGTCTGACCACCCTCCCTCTTTGCCCTTTGCCCTTACGCTGGGGAAACATATCCATGGCTGTTACTATCTCAATCTTCAAAACCAGGTCAAATTCTAAATTCTTTTGGTGTTTGCTGAATAATATAATGTTATTTTATTTTTTTCATCACAGTCATCTTCTATAGCTATAGCTAAGAACAAAACAAACTGCCAAAGACTGTCAATTTAAACACATTTTTTTTTTTTTGAGCATAGTGTCCTTGTGCCTGTATATTGTGCTTTTTCTGCATTTGAAGTTAAATTTAGATTTCCGAGTTATGTAACCATCAGTTCCAAGGTCTGACTGTAAGGTTAGCTCTGAGTAACTGTGAGAACAAGTGAGCTTGTCATGTTGGGCTGAAGTAAACTTTATTTCGGATTTTGTAGAATGCCAACTCTTAGCACTCCTTATTTGAAAAATTCCCACACATAAAATATTAATCAAGAAGTAAAAATGGAAACAGTAGAAAACTAATGAAACAACTTAAAACAGTTAGAATAGACAAGATTTTCCTGCAATTACTGATCACGCCTTGTACCTTCAAACTACAGGCTTAGTTCTGTTCCCTGCCACTTTGCCATTGTAGGTTTTCTAAGCCTTGCTTCTGGTCACTTTCACTCCACAACCAAGTTGACAGTGAGACCTCTCCCTGGGACACTGCCTCTAGCTAGAACAGAGGAAAAGGGGGCAGGGCAAATCATTTTCTCACTCGAACCCCTGCCTGGGTGCATTGCTGAGTACTTCTAATGGTAGAGAAAGTGACATAGGCTCACATTGAGTGAAGAATGATCATCCGTTCCCATGAAAAGGCAGCAAATTTTGTGAACAACAATAGAATCTACCTACTCCTTGTTAAATTATTTAGATTAATCTCACTTCTTCAGGCACAATATTCTGACCCCTATGACAACCCAAGAGGTCCATATAAAAAGCAAGCTCAAGTTGTCTACATCAAATTTGAACATGGAGTCTCTTCTTTCTTAGTCCCATCGATGAGACACTTAGCTATTCCCTCTCCACCTAGTGCGTGGTGGAAAAAATCACTGATAAGGTAACACATATAATCCCTTTGGAAAAGGCACAGTTTTAGAAATACACAGCAGCAGTTATTCCACAGAAATTCTGGAATCCTTCCAGGAAGATATTATGCTGTTGTTGTTATTAGGGGATGTCACTTCGTGAACTTTGATGTTCTCGCTGATGTCACTGGCACCTTTGCTTCCAGTCTCAGAAGGGCTCTCCTTCCTGTCATTCTCTTCTGCTACTTCTAATGGGGTATCAGGAACTGTCTTCTTTAGGGTCAAAGCAGCTTTCTCAATCTGCTTCCTGGTGCTAACAGGTTGAGACATAAGAAACATTCTAAATCTTCAGAGGGCACAGTGTCTCTAGTCTAGCCTGGTAATTGCATATATATTATATTGTGTGTGTGTGTGTGTGTTTTGAAAGAGTTTAACTTTAATATATATATATAATTAAAGTTAAAAATATATATATTATATATAATTAATGTATATAATATATATGTGTGTTTATATATATATATAAAACACATATATATAATATATATATTATATATTTATATATTTATAATATATATATGTGTTTATATATATATATATAAAAGTTAAACTCCTTCAAGAACCATAGCTTCTTTTGAAACGTGTTTATCAGGCACATATATTGATGCTTCTTTTTGAGACAAGATTCACCTTCCAAACCAAATTTCAGAAATTGTTAGCCTAGTAGACTTCTAACAAAAAGCCACAACCATAGTTTCTTTCTCTCAGCAATTGTGTTCATCTGAAAGGTTTCTGGGTGCCAAATTAAATCTGTTCCTTCAGAGATCTTAATGCAAGAATATGAGTTTTGACTTGGCCCTTGTCATAGAAAGTGTAGTTTTCACTTGTCCTTGGTGTCTTGAAAACTTTCTGTTTTATATTTTAACATTTGGAAATGAGAATCAATTTCATTTTGACCTCTGCACATTTAATTTTCTTACCCCCTTGCCTAAACATGTCGACTCAAGTGATAAAACAGCTGCTTTCCCAGTTATTACAGGTGACAATGAAACAGACAGTTTTGTCATTGCAAAATAATGGACATAAGTCCTTTTCAATTCTGGTCAGTTTCCATGCTGTCTTCTCTCTCTGTATGCCATATATTGTATAATTTGTTCTTGTCTTTCTATTATCAAGGCTCCCTCTACCTTTAGGTGCTGAATTTTTTATTGGTCAGAATAGGCCAGGATATACTGCTGCAGCAAGTGAGTCCTAACTTGAGGTCTTATAAGAGTAAAAAATTATGTCTCACTCATGCTGCATTCCTGCTGTGTATTAATTAAGACTTCTCTCTGTGTCCTCTGGCTTGAGAGCAAGAGAGACAGAACAGCTTCACTCTGGAACATTGACAATAGCAAGAGATTCCAGCACGGGTGATATAATCTGGACTGAAAACTTCTGCTAAAAATTACATATGTCACTTCGCTAACATTTCTAAAGACAATCTAGCTAATATCAATGGAGAGAGACAATATAATTCACCCCACAGGATAGGTATATAATATTTATGAAAAATAGTGCTACTGAACACTATCACAGGATTAGGATTAGTCATATCATCACAAGAGGGTAAATCCCATGTTTGTAAACATGTAATTAGATGTTTTGGAATTTTAAACTGGTCAAAATGGCTTGGGAAATACTTTATATATAAGATAAAGGGAATTTGCTCCTTTTTATTAAGCTGGTGAGTGATCCAGAGATATATTAAAAGGCTTGTGAGTTAAATATCTTTATTTTCTAGCAATCTAAAATTAAGCAATTATCAGGTATTATTTAATCTGTACCTAGTTTTCATATTTCTGCTAGTGAAGTCTTTTTCTTTGTTGAAAGGTCTGAGCAGAGCTAGAGTATATTCCCATCCCAGGAGGGAAATAGGGGAAAATTCATGGGTATTCAACACAGCAAACTTCTCTCTACCAAGTGTCCTGCCTCCCAGGTTTATGCTAAGATGATTGACACCGATGAACAGTTAATAAGATTTTCTTTCTCCTCTGGGCAGTGAGGGGGTCAATATTACTTTTTTTTTTTTCCTATAACAGGGACAGTTCTTGCAAAATAACAAGCATGCACAAATTTTTATGACATGGTATAAAGGTCATTGACTATCTGAGGCTATGTCCTCTCTCCCTTTACAAGAGATTTATTTATATCTTCTCCCAGGAATAAAATGGCCTCAGCCTGGCTGCACCTCTTTCTTTCAATGACAGTTTCCTACTTGTTTATATTCCGAGGGTAAGGAGACATTGTCAGGTAGCCAGCAATGAAAACTCTCCCTTTCTCTGCTCCACTTTTCTTCATAGGATTGTCTAAAGATCCCCAGTGCACTATTATTAGGCATTTCACTTTTAAAATCCCTAGCAATATGTGAAAATTAGTGCCTTGTTTTAATTTATCTTTCTTATTAACACAGCAACTGAATATTTTCTCAGTTTTTTATCATTTTATTTATTTCACTTTCTGTGACTTATGTATCATTTGTCACATTGAAATTAAACATGTTTTTGACTTTTAACTACTTACAAACCATACATCATTTTAAATTTTACACAATTTGGAGCTCAGTCCTGGGGTTTGAGTTCTTAAGACTGTGTCATAAGTGACTTACTTCTTTGTAGGTATGTCAAGTTCATAGGATTACATATTTAGACAGTAACATGATGTGAGTAATTTAGAGACATGATCATAGGGCTGTTAGGGCTGAGTTTGTTGAAGGGAAAAAATGTAAACATAAGTTAAATTACATGTTTGCATTTATATATTTATTTCATGTATATAGGCACAAATATACTTATAAATTCCTTCGAATCACTGTTTTTAAAAGAGTGAGATGACTAAATAATAAATATTTAAAAAGAAGAGTAAAATACGGTAACTATGTGGAAGTCTAGAAATTTTCCAGTTATTTGAACAGTCTGTGTATACTAAAGACATGAAAAAATGTGCAAAAGCTAGATGATTTAACTAGACCATTTTATATACTTGTTTGTATCTGTATGTTTTTATGCATTAATACTTAGAATTTTTGCAAAACATAAAGTCTAAAGAAATTCCAAAAATATGACTTTTTATTAAATAAATACAAAATAAGTATTCCAGAAATTTTGTTATGGTATAAAGTGCCTTCTATATGCCTTAATTTTTTTAATATGCTTTTTTAAAATAGTTTTAAATGTACGAAAAATTGTGAGGCTAGCACAGATTCTATGTACCCCACAACTTATTTCCCTTATTAACATGCCATATTATTATGTTATATTCACTATAACTAATGACTTAATACTGAAATGCTATTTTTCACTAAAGTACATATTTTATTAAGATTGCTTTCATTTGTATTTTCTAGTTCAGGGTGTCATGAAATAAATACCACATTGCATTAAGTTATCATGTCTCCTTAGGTTTCTCTCACCTATGACAACTACAATATGAGCTTTTAAAATAAGGGCATGTTGTATAGTAAGGGTGGTGGAAAAGTCAGATAAAGCCATGGTTGCATTTAAAGACAAAATATATGTGATGAGATTATGTTCTGTGTTAGTGATAGACAAAAATACTAGCTCTGAATCACAAGTTCCAAGAGATACAAATACATCTGATATTTATGATACTTCTTAGAAGTGAAGGCCTCACTGGAGTCGATCCTGAGAAAATGAAATCACTTTCCCCTGGAGTCGTCAATAAGAGACCACCTTTTAATATCCTGAGCATTTTCCTTAACATCATCCCCTTGTGGGAAACATATACGACCTACTAGGGCCATTTCCTAGAACCTCTTTCAGGTAGACCACAGTTAGGATGAGTGTGTGATGATGAGCATTTCAGGAGTGGAATGAGGGACACTGTGAGGTCAGCTGCAGCCTGACGTATCATTGGCGGGTGGAGAACTTGCACAAATAGCTGTCCTGCTAGGGCTATTCCCAAGGCTTCTGGAGATGACCAGATAATTCTGTAGATGCCATGTGGATGGCTTCAAGTAGTACTCTACTCACCCACCCCACCCTGCCCCACCCTTTTCCAAGCCTCCACTTTGATACAAAACAATCAAAAGACTTTAAAGATAGGGACTTTTAAGGAAATTTCCATGGTAGAATTTAAAATATGAAGACTAAAGGTTAGGTAGCTGGTAGCACTTTGAGCAGTGGATTTTGACAGGAGAGTATTTCAGGCACCTCACAGATTGTAGGCGGGTTAGCCTCCTGCTCTGTCTTTCCCTGCTTCCCCCATATTTATTCATCTTGGCTAGAGGCAGCTGCTCATAAAAATGAATCATATTTTCCATGGCCACATCTGTCTATAGAAAATAGTTGCCAAAAGTTTGAAGCTACCTTCTATATGCAATTATAATACACCAGAAACCAGATGGGATTTTCTATAATCACAATTATTTATATTGTTCTCTACTTAAAATTCCTCTGTGGACAGTATTGCTAATTAAAATATTGCTGAAATTAAAATAAGAGTGACCTACTGCCCACATCTTCCCTTAAATTTCCATACCCCACTCACAGACACAATTCTGTACTCTAGCTTAGTTCTTTGCCCTAGGGTTAGTAGATCCTTATTTGATTTCTGGCTTTACTTCTGGATATGTGGCACTTGGCAATTATTTTTTAAGATTTTGACAACTTAGTTGCCTCATCTGCAGTGTGGGAAGTACATACCAATATAAAAAGGAAAAGATTAAAAATAAGTGAAGTAGATCATATCATATGATGTTTCTACACAAATTATAAATTGATCCATTGATCAATTGATTGCAATGTTCGCTTATATTATTATTATTATTATTATTTTGGAATTATAGGATCCTTCCATCCAGGGCTGTTAACCTGGAATGCCCACTGCCCACAATCTATCACTAGTCTCCATTATGTTCCCTCCCCAAGTTGTGCTTACCCCTCCCTCTCTGAATGTCTTGTGCAATAGTCTGCTTTCAATGGCTAGACTTTGAGTTTGGCTTTATCTAACCTTTCATTTGGTTTCCACATAAAATGATACCATGTATATTTGTCTTTCTCCCTTTAAAAAATTATTTATACATACATAACATAACCCATTCTGCCCAGAGGTGCAGAAGGGTGAGAGGATTCACCAGAGACAGAATGGGGAGTAGAACAGGCAAATGTACTGAAGTACCCTGCTGAGGGGAGCAGCAGTGGGTCAGGAGAGGTCTGCCCACACCCTGTAGGTTACTCCCCTAGCCAGAGATTGAACTCATGTTGCAATCTCTGAGATAGCTTCATAGTGCTGTGCTTTAATCCATTGCACCACCAAGGAGGGCCCTGTCTTTCTCCTTCTGACTTAGTTCCCCTAGCATAATCTTTTCCAGCTCCATTAATGTTGTTGCAAATGGCATGTACTTTTTTTTGATTCACTAATATTTAGACAGTAATATTGTCTTAATGATACTATTTTACTCTTTATATTAATATTCTATAATACACCTAAACCATTTTACTTATCTAAACTTACCTATTTCATATATCATGACTCTTAAATCATTGTGTTTCTTCCATGTATATCATAAGGTTTCACTGGTATTTTTTTCCTTTCACTTGAATTCTCTGTATATTTCTAGTTGTCAGGAATAGTCACAGGCTTCAGGATATTCAACTTAGGGGAATTTTTGATGCTTTTTAGAGATTAGAAAGTCTATCTTAACCATTATGCAAATACTTACCAGAGGAGGAAGAAGCCCATGACCTTGAGGAGGTCACTTGAGTGGACTTCATTTACCCTCATGTCCAGGCCAGGCATGGGCCAGGGCAGCCAGACTTGTCCATCTGTCAGTAAGTCTCATATCACTGGTCTCAGCATGGTCTCTTCTAATCTGCTCACTCCACCTTGGCCTGCTGTAAGAAAATATAGAAGTTTTTATTGCTCTTATAATCCTACGTTCTGCCTATTCATCTCTTCTCACCCATCAAACACCCCCAACACATGGCAACCACTGATCTTTTCCTGTCTCCATAGGAATCAGTCTACTTTTAAGCAGATTTGACTGAGAAAACAATATTAAAATAACAACAAAAATCTGCAAATGTCTACCCCTGAGCTATACCCACAAAATAACAAAAATCTATGGGAAATTTTTCCATGTTCCCATCATCTTACCCAATTTATTTTGTCTTTTTTTTTTTTTTTTTACTTCTGTAAACTTTATCTTATACATAGCCCTTTCCATGTCCATAGGTCACAGTGATGTAAATTTAGATTTTGCAATCTAGATCTAAATCTTCAATTCTTATTTTGGATAAAAAATTTTTTTTATTCTTCTCTCTATTTCCTTCCTCCTATCTACAGATAAACACTGCATTAGTGATCTGATGTTATCCCTCTTTACTAATTTACTAGTAACTGCTTCATTTAAAATTCCTTTAAATTTAGATTGGGATAAAGAAAGATTAATACATACATTCTGTATATGCACTATCAATCAACTATTTGAAGTCAATACAATAGGTAGTCTATATTGTCTCATGATTATATATATAATCATTATGTGAATGTTGTGTGATTGAATAATGACATGATATTGGGGGAAAAGATTAACAACATGATATCTGTGTTCGTAGATACTTATAATCTAGTCGAGATGATAGAAATATTCAGTGACTCAATGAATGTCACCTATGTATATTTAATAATGATATGTTAAGTTGTCAAATGCAAGAGCTGACAATACAAGAGAACCCGATGCTTCATTGTGGTGCTAATAGGAAAGTTTACATTCATGCAGGAGGAGAGAGAACAGAGAATCCTGCAGCCTGGCCTCTCCAGGGAAGGATTAATAGAAAGACCCCTAAGAGGAGCTGCCTCTTACTAGCAGAATTTAGGCACAGACAGGAATGGATTTCAAGGAACTTCTGGAAATATTCCATCAGCTTTCTCCGTGGTTTGGAGAAATGGGCTCATCCCAATTCAGCAGTGTGTCCACTTGAGAGAATATACTAGGGGGAGAAGACACAATCTCTGTGAAAAAAAAATTGTATTTTTATATTTAATCTTTTTTCTAAGAGGGACAAATAGTGAAGAAGAAACAATGGGAAAATCTATTGTACAATATCAAAGAAAAGACTATTAGTGTATATGTAGCTTAAAATCCTAGTAATGGAATTCAGAAGCCTGCCATAAGCCAGGCTGCAGGATTCTCTGTTCTCTCTCCTCCTGCATGAATGTGAACTTTCCTATTAGCACCACAGTGAAGCATAGGATTCTCTTGTATAAGAAAAGTCTTTTAATGATTGTGTTAAGGAGGCAAACAGTGAATTCCCATGTCCAGATAAACCACTCCGCATTCCCCTGTGGTTTACTAGTTAGGGGGCTGGGCACAAGGCCAGTTCCTTCATTTTCAGAATGAGAGTCTTCATACCCTCTTCACAGGGTCTGAAGGGAAGTAAATAGTCCAAACCATCAGTAATGTTCCATTTTCGTTTTAAAGAAAGATTACTAATGTAAAACACATTTTATTTATTCTAAGTCAAACACATTTTTGAAGAAGATTGAGCTTGTGGTAAGTAGTCTTAAAAAAAAAATGAAAAGCCTGAACAACAATTACCTTTGAAGAACATTCTTAAGGTTGGCTGGTTGATTGAAAAAATATCAGGCTTTCATTTTCTTGAAAATCAGGGGGAAAATTGTAGGAGTAGATTGGAGACTACATGCTGTCTTATTTCAAGAAAATGAACATCTCTTTATTTCTTAAGTCTTTAGAGGGAAGTACCCTTGGATCACTGTAGTATTTAGTGAGGTGGGAGTGTTCATGAAATATGAAAACTAGTGTCTTCCCCACAGGGGTCTCTTATTACCCGCATTCTGTAGTTGGCTGGAGTATCATATACGTGCGTGTCCACCCCTGAGGGGTGCAATAATTTTCCACTGCTGCATAAACAAATGATTGCATTATCAGCTGAAAATAACACCCATATATTACTTCACACTCTATAAGTCAAGGAATCTTGCTGTAGCATGGTTTAATTGAATCTCGTGTAGTGTCTACTACGCCTTTGGGAATGAATCCATCCTAAGCTTTTTAAGGTTGTTGGCTGAGTTCTGTTCATTGCACCTGTAGTTCTGAGCTCCTTGTGTCTCTGCTATCTGTCAAGCAGTAGTTGTACCTGCAGGTGGTTCTAGCATGCTTCCCACATACTTTTTCATGCCTTCCATCTAACCACTCCACCATGGATGGTCCATTTCCCCTCATGCTTCCAGTCTCTCTCATTTCTTCTTCTGCCATGTTTTTCTCTTGATTCCAACTAGAAATAGTTCTCTGATTTTAAGACTCATGGGGTTCTTATTTCAGTTAAAAGACCTTGACAAGCCTCCCATCTAGCCACCCTGGACATAGTTACTGGCATGTACACAAACTAATTGCCTCATATATGTGTTCATTTTTTGAGATTCTCTCCTGAGTAGCAAGTCTCTCCCCATCCCATCCTATCCCTATTAAGGGTCTCACTGTAGGATATATTTTCTAGATTAACAAATTGAAGAAAGAAAAACTTTTAAATTGAAAAGTGTGCTTGGAAAACCTGGGAAATCATTAAAAATAGATATTATTTTTTAGCATTTATACTCATATTGTACATATTATTTCCAAGAGGGCCACCAGAGGTGCTGAGTCACTTGTCATCATCTGGTCAGAATCCAGCTGGTTGGAGGGACTGGGTTGCCTGGCACTGGGGAAGTACCAGGCAGGAAAAGTGAAGCATCTCCCAGGAGTGCAAACACATGTGAGTGAGCCCTGGAATGCACAGATAGCAGCCTAAATCCTGAGCTGCTCAATCTTATGTCCATGCCTTACTGCTTATTACATTTTTTAATCCAGTGCAAGCAAAGATCTCTGATTCTCTATTTTTCCCCCAATATTTTTATCCTTTAGCTCTAGGAAAATTAATGAGAGGCGAGTCAAAATCCACATTATTATTGTAAGATCCTTCTTCAGGTTTATTTTCTCTTCTTCTTCCCTTTGTTTTACTTGTGCTTCGATCACTTCACCGTGAATTAGGATTTCTACTGGGAAGTGAAAGGTTGAAGTTAACCAGAGGATTTATAAGCTGAAACACCCAAATCCAGAAGTTTGTTGTCTTGTGCATCATCACATATACCATGTAAATGTTCTCATACATTATCTACAAAGTTGACCTTCCTTCTTGAATATGTGCAGAGAAACAAGGCTGGGGCAATATGAATAAATGAGATCAGGATTATATCTGCAGCTCTCCTTCCACACATGCATCCCGCAAGCTTATGTCTAATAAGATTTGGAACACTTTGAGAAGCAGGCATGCTATCATGGAGTCATTACATAGGGTGTAGAGATTGGAAGTCTCATTATCTTCATCTTCACGTGCTATTAGTCTGCCATGATGCCTGTTTCCCACTAATAAATCACCTTAAGCTTGAGGCCTTTATGTTGACAACCTCATTTTCTTTTAACCCAAGACTATTCCGTGGTCTTAGTGATATATGGCCAGATTTCATCCTTGCATGAATTCTGTGCAAAGAATTTCTCTCCATTTAAAAGTATTTTTTCTGAAATTCAGTCAACATTTAATGAGAAAGCTATCCATTTTGCAGTCACACTCAAAGCCAACACCAGTCTTTAGTTAAAGAAGTTTTACAGGTACTATCTGCCTGCGGTTCGGTACACCTTTTTTTGGAAATCAAATAAGAAATCCCTTCCATTAATAGACATCTTGCATATTAAATTTGAAGGCTCTTGAACTTCATTATAGCTTCATGAATATTGTAGCATTATAAAACTTGACTCTGGATTTTGAAACTCTACCAAGGTATGGAGTTTTAGCTTGTATTTATATAATGACCTTTCTACTAACTAGATTAAAGTACCTAGTTTCAGTCTTCATTCAGAACATGAATGTTAATTATTAAGTGGAAGGCCTCATAATCCAGGGCAGAGCCCTCTGAGAAAAAAGTTCAGAGCTCTGAACTTTTCATTATCCGGTGCCTCCTATTTGCATCACACTATGTTGCTATTATTTCATCTCACTTCTGTCTTAACCACAAATTTTTACCCAGTTCCCGGGTCCTATGACCCTCTTCTCTTCACCCACTCACTTGATTTCTGACAGTACCTTCTTCCCACTGCAAGTCCTGTTACTTCATTCTTACTGTTTGAATTACTTGGCAGACTCTCCCAGGGTGCTCTGTGTGCAAGAGGGAATATTCTTTTTAGGCAGATCTATGGTAAGACCAGGGACCTTCATTTTTGCAAATTCCGAAAAAAGTGTCCAGTACTGATTATAGTTGAGAAAAGTGCCTCATGGTCAAATCCTGGAGAGTTTTAGAATCTTTAAACTAGAACTATGATGTGTGTGATTCCAAACTATATGTCTTATCTTAGCTTGATTTTCCCAAGGAGGGTAGAGGCAGAGATTGTTTTGCTAATATTTATTTTTGAGTTCTGCTCTCGAGAGAGGAAAGCAGCTTAGGGCTGGGGGTGAGCTACATAATGTCTCAACTAGAAAGAAACTTCTGCCTGATCCCAAAAGGATGTCTGGAATGCAGATTGTCCACAGAATTAGCATGGGGCTCAGTTTTTTGAACTTCATTCAGTCATCAGTTTAGTCCTTCTATGAGACAGAAGGGGTAGAGGGGTAAACTTCATGATTGGATATCTCCAGTTGCCTGAGAGCAGTTCTCAATGGAAGAAGGCAGCTGTGGATTGTTATCAGGAATTCTGCAGCAAATGGGTTTAAGTATTTGGGCCCATAAAGGTCATCTGGGCAGGGTCCCAACCCTATCTGCTAAATCTCTCAACTCAAAGAGTCACTTTGTTCTTCCTAAATCTGAGCTCCTGGCTTTCTCATTTCCCCACCTAACCCAGCAATAGGGTCTAAATATTTATCTATCTCATTCCCTCTTCTGGTAACTTCTATAGAATCCCAGTTTTCTCAAAACTAGCTTTCAAAACTTCCTAGAGACAGAAATCCTGCTCTGGAATCTGTCCACTGAAAAGATGCCAACTCTGATCATTGTTCAGTTTCTGTTTCCAGGTCCTAACTTAGGAAGGAATTGTCCTTGTCTTGCCCCTAATTATGGAAGAATTCCACATACACAACTCCTAGGGCACCATGGTCTTGCATTCTCTGAGAACTTTGATATGGAAGCCCAGGCAGTATGCCTGGGTGCAGGATTCTGCATCTCAGCTGGACTGAGTAGCAGATTCTGGCAGCTGACTGCCTCAGGCTTTCAAAGTCTTTCATTTCCCAGCTTCTGCCTCGTGATATCCATGTGATGTTAGAATGCTGGGAGTGATTTTACTTCCAAGTAAAGTCCTGTTGCTTCTACTGTTCTTCCTCCTTTTAATAAGAATGTTATTATTATTTTTTTTGAGCAGAAGAATGTGTATCCTTTGTAATATATATTTTATTATTTTATATATTTTTACATCATTTTTTCATTTTTGTACAATGTATGCTTTATCATCTTGGGTGTGATCCCTGTGAAATTCCCACCACCAGTCACCTGTGTGCCATTACCAAAGTCTCTTCTGCTCTTCCCACCCCTATTTTGATCCTACTCCCTCCTGGCCCCCTGAATAGTGTCTCTGGTTTATAGTTACCTGTTGATTTTTGTTTTTACTTTATTATAATTACTGCCTTCCCTTTATCCCTTATTTGGATCCCCTACATTCCTCCTATAAGTGAAACCATCCAATATTTTTCTTTCTGGCTTATTTCACTGAGTAAGTTCCCTTCCTGTTCTATCCATGTTTCTGCAAATAGCATGGGTTTGTCTTTTTGATTGCCAAGTAATATTCCATTATATATATATATACCACATCTTCTTGATCCAGTCATCTATTTTTAAAAGGCTGTAAAATCATGAGGTTATCAAATACTATTGCAGACTCCAATATATGGTAAACCAACAGTGACATCAAATGCTTTCAAGAAAATGCTTTAGTTAGTAGAGATTGTGCTAAAATGGTCATAGGAAAAAGTAAACCAAGGAGCTCCATCAAATATGGAGATAAAGCTTCCCACCCCTAGGATTGCTGTCCACATGTGGCTTGTTCTTGTCATGGAACTAAGGATCTGTGCATTATGGCAGAAATCCCAAAAGCACTGCTACTAACATCTCTGCCCCGGAATTTGTGTTCCAACAATAAAACACAGTAATGTGCTTGGTTAATCAGACCTACATTTTGTATTATTTGTAAAAAGTAATTCACAAAATTGAAAATGTTTATTTGAAAAGACTATATTAATCTTTATGATTTAATTTAAAAATAATGAGACAGCAGGTATAAGTACCCAATTCATAATAAAGAAATTGAGTCACTTTCTCAGTAACCAAAACAAACAACAACAACAAAAAATATTGCATCTGTGGATCTGGCACATAGTTTATAAAATGTTAGGATTTAGGATGAGGTGCTGGTCAGGATGTGGTAAAAGTGGATACACAAATATGCAGCTAGTGTTGGGATATGTGGCGTGTTTTTTTATAGGACACTTTTTTTTCACCTTTTAAAATATATAGAATCTAAAGAAACTTCAGATTGAACAATTCTGCTGCAAAGGATGTATACCAAGAAAATGATCAGATATGCAATGATGCCAACATTTGTGTACAAACAGGAAAAACAAAAACTTCCCATATTCTAACCCCAAACAGAATACAACTAGATAAAAATTACTACTTGTATGTGTGGGCATCTTTTGTTAATTATATTTTTTATTTTTTCCATCATGCTTCATTTTGTGCATTTTTTCATCTCAGTTGTAATCCCCATGAGCTTCCTACCACCAATTCACCCGGGTGCCATCAGCACACTAGACTTTGTATGTATCTTTTAAATCTTTGTATTTTTAGAGCAGTTGTGGATTCACAGCAAAATTGAGAGGAAGGCCCAGACACTTCCTGCCCTACCTATGCATAACCATTCCCTGCTATCAACACATTTGTGGTACATTTTTGACATTTGATGAATCTACACTGACATGTTATTGCCATCAGCATTGTTAGTGTATATTAGAACTCATTCTTGGTGTTATACATGACATGGCTTTGGACAAATATGCAGTGACATACATCCACCATTATAAAATCAAACAGAACCTTTTTACTGCTCTCAGTATTCTCTATTTTCTGCCTATTTGCACTCTCTCACCCCTACTCTCAGTTCTTGGGAATAACTGATCTTTTCAACTGTCCCCATAATTTTGCCTTTCTCAGGATGTCATTTAATTGGAATCATACAGCATGCAACCTCTTCAGATTGGATTCAGATTGGATTGCATTTTAATTTCCTCTCTATATTTTAATGTCTTGAAAGTATTTTCTAGCACAGAATAATATCCCATAATCTAGAAGTACCACAGTTTATTCATTTGCTGCTATATTTTTACCAAGGAGAATGAATAATCAACCCATGTGTTCTGTCAGGTATGCTATGACTTGACTTTTTCAATGGTGATACAATTCAAGACAAAAATAATGGAGGTTTGGAGAGTGAGAAAGTTTGGGGTTGGGTACTATGAAAAAGTTGGATCAATGGTGAAATTACAAGGCTTGATGTAACATGACTTCTGTGTGGTCAGTCCCTGCTTGTTTGATATATGAATTTGATCTGGGAACCAAACTCTTACCAGTAGGAGAATATGAACTTTGCATCCCTTGCCTGCCTAGCTGACACACAGGACCTCAGGGGTCTGTGGACAAGAAAAAACTTGTGAGTTCATGTATTTTTAGAATAGTCACAGTGGCTGGACAGCTCTCTAGGAGATAACCCCAAAAGGAGAGATGGTGCCAGGAAGAAGCCTGAGTCTTCCTTGCTGAAAGCCTAGAGGGGCTTATTTAAGTCTAACTCTCAGACTATTTAAAGTTCAATAAATGATAGTTGTAATTATTGATATTTTTTCAGTCAAGTTCATAAAGGTTGATCTTGCCTATCACCTCCACATTCAGTACTTTTTCTTCTTGGCAACTCTGTCAGTTTTGCTACTTGCTAGGAAGCCCATGCCTCTTCCTTCTCCTTTCTCGGTTTGGTGTCTAATTATGACCTCACTGCCGTTCTATGCCCAGCCTCATGTACAAAGCTTCCCTGGGATTCCACAAAGGTTGCTATCTGTCCTCAGTCCATATCCTTAGCATTGCACCCATGAAATTTGACCCTGTGTGATAGACAAAGAGCACAGATTTTACATATGGAAAGTATGCATGGATGGCCAAGGCAGGGATTTTCAAAATGTGAATGCAAACACTGCAGGATTCATTTTTCCTTCTGTTGAGTCACCAAAGTGATGAGCTGGCATTTTTATCTTAATTCTTTCTTAAAACTATCAACTATTTCTGTTATTTCAGGTACTGATATCTTCATTTCTTTTCATTCCATCAGATAACCAAATGGAAGTGAACCTCAAACAATTCTCTTCCAAATCATGCAGTTCACAAGCTTAAAAAAAAACAACAACATAATTTTGGTTCTAGCATTTGAAAGCTTTGAAGAACATTTTTATTACTGCTTCAGACTGACATCATTGCCTGAAATTCTCTCTTCATTTTCCCATTCATGAAAAGTTCCTTATTTTATTTTTACAGACAGTATGAACCACTCATTTGACTAATATATTAAATAGACACTTCATTTATATTAGTTTTATTCAATAATTTCAAGTAATAGCTTCCACCACCATATCAGATTTCCTTTTGACTGTTCTTAAATGTGTTCTAGTACTAATCACCATCAGTAATAATCAGATCACCATACTATTCCTAAGCTGTCAGTCATTCACTATGAGAATAATGGCGATTATGTAGAAGGCAATCGTCTACATAATCATGTAACTTCATGATGACAAACAAGGTGCGCTTCTATTGCAGGTGGAGTCTACACTGACAATAGTATGGTGGTTTTCCGATTGGTATTAGGAATAAAGGCAGTTTTGCAGTGGATTTCTGGCAGTAAAGCAGCCCTTGGCTGTCCTTACGCCTTTCCTCACAAGCTACTCTGGGCTTGTATTTACATCAAATTCAGCTGCTGAAACCAGAGGGAAATAAAAATCACCAATAATCCACAGTATTTTTTTGTAAACAAAAGAGGCTTCCCCCAGATAAATATTACTTAAATAGAGCCCAGTATGGTATTTTCATGTGGTTCCAGCTCATGTTAGCAATTAAGGACATACCTGGCGGTTCTGACTCAGCAGCTTTAAGGCAAAGAGAAATCTGCCTTACTTGATAGTTTTGCAAACTTCCAGGGAGCCCAACTTAAAAATCAGTGTCAAGCATCCTTAGAGAAGATGGTTTAATAGTTTTCCATTGACCTCACCACTAGACGCTGTCAAGATCAGTGAGGCAGGAGCTTCATGCTGAACAGTCTCCTCCCTGGTTTTTTTCTTTCCAACTACTTCTGAGCACCTACAGGGTGAATGTATGTGCCTTCTTTCCAGTGCTCATTTATCAGCAAAGTCATCTGTACATCGACTTTCTTATCCTTGGTAAAAGGTGGAATTCATTTCAGCTACTGCCTTCTTGGTCCTTGCTGTGCAAGAAACCAGAGTGGGGGCAGGAGGATCAATGACACCTATCTGACCTCTCTCAGGGCTATGGCAGTTTAGCATACCCTCTGTAATGAGAGGGGGCTTACTTTTTCTATGCCAAGGTCATTTGCAAAATGTTAGGTCTTAAAATAGTACTGCTGTGCACTGCTGTTTAAACCCAAAGGATGAACAAATACACACACACACACACACACACACACAGACATGTACACATGCATTGTAAAAATGAGTTCCACTGTCACTGAATCTTGTACCCAGAACCAGGATTGCCCTCAAATAACACAGACTTTGTATGAATATAATACACAGTTTGATGTCTCCTTCCTTTAAGATGAGTTAAGGGCACTACTGTTCGATATTTCAATCTAGCCCAGGTTGTGACTAATCTGTCCGCCATCTCTGATTTCTCAGTGACTAGTGGGTGCAAAGTCTCCACATTTTTCTCTAGAGTGGTCACTGCTTTATGTGTTTTTGAAAATTAAAAAGATTAATTATGGGGTGGGGAGACACATTTATTTCAATTGAATACAAAGTGTTATTTGAAAACTTTTTTCATGCTGTAGTAGAAAATGTCTGCTTTGCATTGCATACGAATCCTAATGAACAAGGAGTAAGTATAGCAATGAATCAATCCTCTTGACCACATTTGTGTTCTTTTCATAGATCCTCATCTAAGAATAACTAGAAGCCATCAGGGAAAACCTTGATATGTCATCCAATTATTGGTCATACTGAATCGCATGTTCAAAACATCCTCTCAAAAGTGTGTAACTCTTGACCTCCTAAAAAGCAAAGTTTGCATAAAGCACAGAAATGTCCCACAATTCACAGAAGTATTGACCCAGTGATGCTAAACCCCATATGTTTCTCAAGTGTTTTATTGACGAGTGTGTTTCGATAAGCCTGAGTGAGGCCAGTTTGCATTGAGCAGGGGTGCTGCTTGAGTTACTTGTGGTGACTTTGAATCCCCATAACATTCCTTCTCATCACGTGGTTTCCAAGCTGATATTACTAAGACTTGTCTCAAAGGACACTTGGTTAATTCACTTTTTTAAGTTAACCTTCCATGAGTATTTCCCTCAGAACAGAAGGTGACTGCCAGCTTTGTTTATGGACAGCCAGTTATGCCTAGAAGTGACCCTCAAGCTGTCTAGGAGTGAAGGTAAAGCCTTAGGGAATCAGTTAATAGTTTTTGTGGCTAAATCAGCCTGAGGGTCACAGAATCTAGAATATTGATTTTCCATGGTGACTTTCTTTCCAAATGATTTTTGTCTGTTGATTTTAATCTTCTCTGTGCAGTGACAGATGAAGCATCCATATGAGAGAAACTTGGAAAAAATTCCGCCTCTTTATCAACATCATTCATGCGAAATAAATCATAGTGACCTCAGTATGTGATGAACTGCTTATAATTTTTCTTTATAGATTATATGTTAGCTTCCGTCAAGGACAAATTTCATTTTTCAAACATGGATATTTATTAAAGTGGTCGCAAATCCCACCATTTCCATGAGCCTGTAAAGTTAATGTCACTTAGACTGCAGCTAAGCAGGAGATGGTACTTAAGTGACAGTTCCTAAACAATATACTAAATAGGAGAGAGCGCTGTGAATGTCAGACACATCCCCACCCTCCAGCTGTATGATCTTGGACATGTCACTTGACCACTTGTCTTTGGATTTTTCCATTAGTGAACTGGGGATAGTAATATTACCAATAAGTTATTGTAAGGCAAAGAACATAACATCTGTAAAGCACACAACTCAGTTCCGATCCCATAGCAAGCATTCTATCATAATTACTCTCATTAACTGATTCTGGGCCACATTAGATGCAAATTTTTTTAAACAAAGTTGTATTTTTGGCCCTCCCTGGTAGTGCAGCAGGTTAAAGCACAGCACTAAGAAGCTAAAGCCACTTCAGCATGAGTTTGATTCCACCATGAAGGACATGGCTGACCACTCCTGACCCTCTGGGTGCTCCCCTCAGCAGTGTACTTTATTAGTCGGACTGTTCTGCTCCCCACTTTGTTTCTGGTGAATCCTCTCACCATTCCTGCACTTCCAGCCTGTACCCCAATTCTGTATCTGTATTCATAAATAAATCTTTAAGAAAAAGTGTTTAAGTCAGTCTTTTTTTTTTTTAATCTAAATGTAGACTTGTTTTGCCTATAGTAAAAATATTTTGGGAATAAATAAATTGAAAAGTCAAGAAATATTATTGATTGCACTGATACTTAACCCCTTTACCACTAGAGAGACCCAGATTGATGATTAAGACAAGTACAACAGCAATATAAGATGCTAACAGTAAAACTGGGTCAGGGAATATGGGAACTCTCTGCTTTATCTTTGCAAAGTTCCTTTAATATTGTCTTAATCATCAATCTGGGTCTCTCTAGTGGTAAAGGGGTTAAGTATCAGTGCAATCAATAATATTTCTTGACTTTTCAATTTATTTATTCCCAAAATATTTTTACTATAGGCAAAACAAGTCTACATTTAGATTAAAAAAAAAAGGCGATATATATATATAAAGTTAAATGTAGATTCATATATATGATGATAATTAGATTCCAATACTACATGACTTAGTTTAGATGCCCCCTTCTGCGTATTTGTAACTTCCCACTCCAATTGCAAAGAAATTGACTTCTACACTCTGTCATCCATATATTTGTTTGTTCAGCAATGGTGTATGTATGACTATTTCATATAATTGTTAGCCTGTTTCCTATGAGAAACAACTTTACTCACTAGAACATAGTACTTATATTTCATTCTGGAATGTAGTTTTAATACATTTGGATCAGCCCTGTGTCCACTCAAGTTACTTCTTATAGAATCTATATTTAGCATTCTTGCTCTGTAAAGTATGTCCTTCACATCATGAGAAGAGTAGTTTCTATAGCCAGGAAAATTTATGTGAAATCTGGATATAAGTCTGTTGTTTATATCTTAACAACAGATACTACTAAGAATTCTTTGTTTGCATGCTCCTGACAACATTAATCTTAACATCTCCTATTTAAACTTCTATGACAGGTATTGATGAAAGTCTCACTAGCCATGAGTTCTTACTAGACTCTTAGGAATTCCAAATTTGATTCATTCAAGAGATGCTGTTGAGAGATATATAGAAGACAAAATGCTATTCAAAAAAATCCTATAAAGTATCAACATAAACTATCGCCTATCAGTTCCCTAGGGAAATTAATTTTAAATGAAAATCCATAGTCTAGCTCATTATTAGGTGGTTCTGACATGATAGTAATCCTTATACCATATACCAAAAGCTCAGATTTGTGCAGATACACTCTAGATTTGCATATTAACTATTTGGCATGTGAGTTCCAGGTAAAAGTGCCAAGAAACAGATAATTATTTAATATATCTCATTTTTTATATATACAGAATGTCATTACAGATACTATATTGTATTTATACAGAAGTCAATCATAATAGCAGATTTATAATGCTAATGCCAAATAAAAATGTATGGTTTATTTTTGTAACTAAAAGGGCCCTGTAATGTTAGGTTTAACCTTGTTTAAATGGGTTGGAGACGAGTCACTAATTACAAACAGCTCTTGTATTTCTGTAAAATCCAGCCTAACCTAGTAAGTCTGAACACTGCAGCAAGAAACAGAAGATACTAAAAAAAGGTTTTGACAAGAACTCAAAAAGGATCGTGACAACATTGAATCATGGAACTCTCTTATCTATCTAAGAGAAAGCCTGGGTCCTATCACCTATAAATACACAGAAGTGGCATACACAGAAGAAGGCATAGTTATGCCGCCTCAGACTTTGGATGAGGCTAAGAGGAATAGAATTGGCAGTGACTCCAGCCCAGCAGGTTGTTGAGAAAGGAGTTGATTCCTGATGAATTTTAACAACAGTCTAACTTCCCACGTTGGCTGAAGCAGCACGCTTTCTGCAACATATTCCATCTCTATGATGACTTGCCAAATGTTTACTGCAGACCCACAAAGATTAGCTACACCAAAGGGAGTGGTTTCTAACTCCATGATACTGTTTTGTGCCAGACCAGTAACAAAAGCAAAGGCCCATAACAAGCTGTCCTTGATTTCTCTCTTTAGAGAGACTAAGAGCCCCACAGTTTCATCTGGCTGTTACTAATTCATCCTTAGCATCACTTAAACACACCAGCGATTGTCTTCATTTGTTTTCACATATACCATAATTTTTCAAATTATGAATTAGCTAAAATGCAATTGTGTTTTCAGGGAATTGAAGGTTTACCATATATTATCATCAATTTGCAGGGAGTCTGCTGTTCATGTGTCATGTAACTAAAGAGATTTCTCTCCTAACAATAGATCGTAATGATGTAGTTAAAAAAAAAATTCTGTATTGTTCACATATGTTACGACCAGGTGGGTTTAAGCAATAGAAATTCAACTAACAATAACAGTGATAATAACATATGCTCGATTAAGTGATCCTTTCTTCTCTTTCATCCTACACAGGAGTTAATTTACATTTTAATAAACTGAACAGAAAATAATGGCAGGGTCATATTTTTCTGTGATATGAACAGAGAAAACCTTTCAGAGGGAAAGGAAAATACAGAATCAGAAGGGGGAAATGTCCATAACTCCCAGACTCCAGCATGGATGGGTTACATTGTTCCAAAACTTACTACAAATCCTCCCAAGAAAAGCACAAAGAAATTTAACAGCCTAGACCTTCAAGAAAAATTGAGGGCACTTGAGTCTTTGAGGTCATTATTTTAAAAAATGGCCTGATTAATCTTACTTCAATTAATCTAACACTTGGATAATTTAAAGGAATTTTTCATATTTCTTATTTGATATACTCACAGTATAAAATAAGGACAGCCCTTTCTCTTTTAATCTGAATTGATAATGTATGTAATTATGTATGGAATATATAATGCTGTCAGATAAGAGTCAGTGGAAACTTGCAATGCCAGGGACTTGGTGTCTGTAACAGACTTCAATACTTGACCTCAGAACTAGGAGCTTCACCTGTCTAGCAGCTGACACAACTGTCTAACTACTGCCCACCTGACTGCCGGCCAGAGAACCAATCAGAGCCTTTCAAACTGCCAAGCACCAGCTGCACATGGGAGAGAGCAGCAGAACGGAGCATGCTCTAATTCTTACACTTGGAAAACCAGTAAGAAGAACCACCAGTCTTAGGTGAAACAAGAGGCCTGTGGTGTTACCCACTATTACTCTCTTCACAAAGAAGCATGAAGTGAAGGGCTGGTGGGCATTTCTCTTCACATGTGATTTAATTTGTCTGAGCTTTAGTCTTTTGGTTGGTCAATGGTGATGTTAGAACCCATTTCCTGAGCATCATGAGTGGCATTGCTGAGTAGTAAATAAATGTGAATGTGGAGAAGAAGGGCTAGAAGTTTAGGGAGAAGGAGATTGTCAGCATTAACTAGGCACTTGGCTTTTCTTGCTTGGCAAACAGCTCCAAGGAGGCCTAGACCCTTGTTCCAGTCCCATAGCTTTTTGGAAACACATCAGTCCTACGGTATAGCAGCTCTCCCTCTAGATCCCAGGTGTCTGTGTGTACCGTCCATACCCCTTGGAGAGAATTCCAGGCCACCTCCAGCCCGGGGCAGCTCTGTTCTCAGAGCTCTAGTCTGCCCATGCTGGGAAGGCCCTCTGTGCCACTGAGCTCAAGCAGCAATTTCTAGTCCTTGTTTTGCTTTGGCAATAAGAGCAAGATTACTGTTTAGAATCAAGGTAGTTATTTTCCCAATCCACTGCGAAGTCGTTAGGCAGGTATTCTTTTGAAGGTAAATAAACACAGTCAACGACAATTATTTGATTCCATTTAGTATATTAGAAAAGGTAACGGCTTAATGGTACCTTAGTGGTCTATAACAGTTAACGCACTGCAGAAAATGAATCATAAAATCCCCTTCTCACTAATAACTCTGAGACTAGTGTTATGAAAGGCACCAAACCCCAGGGAATCATGGTATTTTCACCTTCCCACCAAGTGACAATATTATTAGTTTGGATTCTCTATTCACTGATTGTGAAAATATAGGATCTTTGCAAGACAGGAAAAATATGTAATATACTGGGTTTTTTAGACAGGAAAATTGTGGCGACATTATCTGGGGAAGGTGCTATGGCAGATAAAATGATCCTGTCGGGCCCTCCCTGGTGGTGCAATGGGTTAGAGCACAGTACTACGACGCTACCCACAGCTGCTACTCCATCAGTTTGATCCCAGCCCCAGAGGTGACCCACATGGCTCAGCAGAACTCCCCTGTCTTGCCCACTGCTCCCCTCAGCAGTGTACTTCATCAGTCTGCCTGTTCTGCTCCCCGCTCTGTCTCTGGTGAATCCTTTTACCACCCCTGCAACACTGGCCTGTACCCCAGTTCTTTATGCATAAATATATCTTTTTAAAAAATGATCCTGTTAAGATTGGATAATTTTCTGATTTGATGTTACACCTTCCCAAATGCTAGTTCATAGGTTCCTGGGCAGCAGCTGAAGGACTACCTGTTATTGATGGTGGCAGCCTCTTTGTGTGCAGACCCAGTGCTCTGGTAGGGTAGGGAGAGAAGGGTGCTGGCTTCAGATTCACACACACATACTCTTGCATTTGTTTTGGAAAGGGGTATGAGTTGCAAATATTCCTTGAGAACATGTTCTGGGCCTGCTAACTCTATGTGACAGATAACTGACAGGATGAGTTTGTTTGGTGACAGGTTGCTGTTAACCGGTTATTCCCAGTACATCCTGTCACAGAGACAGCTGTGCACATCTGGAACCATCCCAGGGAAAAGCCACAAATCAGACTTTATAAAGATGTTGCATGCTGCCCTGTCCTCTGTCACCAGAAAAGTACCTCTTCTGTAGATTTCTGTATCATCACTCATGTCACCACCATGCATGTCACAAAAAGAACAAAGATCAAAGACATGTTGGGTATCACCATTCTTTCCTTACTGTATTTCTTCATTGTACTTTTCCTTTGCATTGTTAAAAAAAAAATCTTTGGGGCCCTCCCTAGTGGCACAACAGGTTAAAGTGCAGCACCATGAACCTCACCTGCAGCAGCTTCAGTGTGAGTTCAATCCCAGGCCAGGGAGCTGACCCATGTGATGCAGCAGACCTCTCCTGACCCGCCTGCTGCTCCCCTCAGCAGTGTACTTTGACTATCTGCCTGCTTTGCTCCCCACTCTGTCTCTGGTGAATCCTCTGACTGCTCCCACACTTTTGGCCTGTACCCCAGTTCTGTATGCATAAATAAATAAATCTTTAAACAAATCTTTAATAGCAACTATAAAACAATACAACAGAGTTGATGCTTTAAGCTTTGACTGAAATAGAGAAATTTCCATTTGCTAAAAAACATATATTTTAGGCTTTCCTACAGTTTGCTTCTGGTATTGACGACAGTAACTACAACACCAAAAAGATGGTTTTAGTACTTACTAGAATCTTCCAAGTGGATGCTACCTTTCAGACTATTTTGTTACCCAGTTTTTGCTTCCCCCTTTTTTCTCTCCCTTCCTCCCCCTTTGTTTTCCTGCTAATTTCTTTGAGAGTAGCTTCTTTAATGTTGAACTCTCACAGTTGAGGGTTCAGAGAAACCTTTAAACACTTCTTTAAAACTTCTAAAACAGAACCTCCCTGGTGGTGCAGCGGATTAAAGCACAGCACTAAGAAGCTAAAGCCACTTCAGCATGAGTTGGATCCCCGCCTGCCCCGGAGGTGACCCACATGGTGCAGCAGACCTCTCCTGGCCTGCCCGCTGCTCAGCAGTGTACTTCGTAGTTCTGCCTGTTCTGCTCCCCACTCTGTCTCTGGTGAATCCTCTCACTGCCCTTGCACCTCTGGCCTGTACCCCAGTTCTGTATGCCCAAATAAATAAATCTTAAAAAAAGCTTCTAAAACAGGTGAAAATAATTTTTTCATAGTTTAATATAAAAAAGAAGGAATATAAATTGTAAGAACTTGGCTTTGAGGGATAAGACTTACATCACTCTATTTGAGTTAGTACAGTCTTTGCAAGGAGGATCTTTGCTTTCTGCTTTACAAACTTTCTAAACTTAGCCTCTGTGGTTTGATCATAAATTGTTCTTTATGCCTGTCTTCTTCTTTCCTCTTGGAAAATGCCCTTTCAATTTGGAAAATAGTACTTTAGCAACTTAAAATTTTAATTATTTCTTAGTAGGCAATACTTGAAGATTGATTAGAATTTAATTTCCCCTTCTGCCTAGCATGGTATTTTGCATCTTACTTTTAGAGTAAGTAAGCATGTATCTTTCTCATATTTTCAACTATATCTCAATAGATTACTAGTTAAAAAGAACTCCTTGGAAAATATTTTTATTAAAGTACAAGCTCAATATTAATATCACCAGTCTTCTAAATACTCCAAGTTCTTTAACTCCCTACATATCTCTACCACTGTCTCCATGCAGGAGCTTTACTATCTGTTGACTTAGACTGGGATATGTCAGGGGTACAAGGAGCCTGTTATTCTCAACCCCACAAGTGACTGAACTTGCTAACTTTCTCAACTTCTAGTACTTCAGTAAACATCCCAGGGACTCCTCACTCTCAGTGAGGTGAGGGAGGGGAATTTCACTACAGAGAGCAGCAAATTTCTAGAACAGTGTTTAAAATCTGGGAGTTATCAAATTGTTTCTCCAATCTGTTACCTTGATTTCAAGAAATACATACTGTTTACCAAATTCCTAATCCATGTGTAAGTACTCTGATGTGGGGATTATTCATGCAATGCTCTCTTATGAAACTGCTTATTACTTGGGGAAATTTTTTTAAGACATTTTATTATTTATTTATGCATACAGAACTGGGGTACAGGCCAGAGGTGCAAGGGCGGTGAAAAGATTCACCAGAGACAGAGTGGGGAGCAGAACAGGCTGACTGATGAAGTACATTGCTGAGGGGAGCAGCGGGAGGGTCAGGAGAGGTCTGTCGCGCCATGTGGGTCACCTTCAGGACCGGGGATCGAACTGGTGCTGAAGTGACTTTAGCTTCTTAGTGCTGTGCTTTAATCCACTGTACCAGGGAGGGCCACTTGGGGAAAATTTAATCACTGCTGACATGAGTAGAAATCATTAAATGTATACTAGTACTCTGATCAGGAAACATTTTACCTGAGTTTCTAATAAGTATATCTGATGTAACTATTTCTGTACCACCAACCATATAGAAGAATTGATTCACACTACCTAGTTGTTCTACTTACTCTGGGCTTTTGTGGCCCTAGATATGATAAAATTAGTGAAATCACCTAAGTAAAATATCAGGGGTTTCATAATGCATAAACTTATTTACTACAGATTGTAGATTTATCATAGAGTATATCAAAAATATTTTTCCAGCCCAATGCTACATTGACATTTAACATGTCTCTAAGAACCAAGAGGTAATGAGTTATTTTCATTGCCCCTTAAAGTTTTCCTAGCAGTATTTGAAAGTACTTTATTTTTACCTCTATGGAGTTTGTTTTATGTGTTATAAGACCATTACTGAATAAATATTTGCAGAGAGATGATACCAGAACTCCAGAGTTTGTCAACAATTACAAAGCTTGAATAGTTGGGCTTCACTTTTTTTTTTTAAGATTTATTTATTCATACAGAACTGGGGTACAGGCCAGAGATGCGGAGGGTGAGAGGATTCACCAGGGACCAAGTGGGGAGCAGAACAGGTAGATCCATGCAGTACACTGCTGAGGGGAGCAGCGGGCGAATCAGGAGAGGTCTGCTACGCCATGTGGTCACCTCCAGGGCAGGCGGGAATCGAATTCATGCTGAAGTGGCCTTAGCCTCCCAGTGCTTCGCTTCAACCCACTGCGCCACCAGGGAGGGCCCTGGGCTTCATTTTTGCCAATTACCTTGCTCTTTTCTTTCCTCTGCAAGACCTGAAAAACACTTGGGACTAAAATACTGGGCCCAGACTTTATTATTGCAACTTTGATGGTGTTCTGCTCTTATGTTACAGGCAATGAAAGCTTGGAAGAAAACTATGTCCAAGACAGTAAGATGGGCTTCGTCATCAACGCCATCTATGCCATGGCACATGGGCTACAGAACATGCATCACGCCCTGTGCCCAGGCCACGTGGGCCTCTGTGATGCCATGAAGCCCATCGATGGCAGGAAACTCCTGGACTTCCTCATCAAGTCCACGTTCATCGGCGTGTCCGGAGAGGAGGTGTGGTTTGATGAGAAAGGGGATGCTCCTGGAAGGTAACAGTCTTTTCCCATCATGAGTCCTAATAGTCTGGCACTCGTGTCTGAACCAGGCAGATGGCAATTCTGCCTTTGACTCCTTGGTTTCTGGGTGTCATGAAGATAAATGCAACTAAATAGCTAAAAGGCCAGGGCTCATGCTAGAGGAAAATTACAAAAGACCATGCAGCTTTAAGAGATATTATAATGCTTGAGGTAACCAACCCTACCCTGTATCCTGCCTGTGCCTTCCCTTGCTGGGCTGTCCCCTGGCCCTCCCCTCAGAATACCAGCGACCTCTGTTTTACAACTCTCTCAGGCCTGGTAGATTCACAGTGCTTGGGCAGCTTAAGAGAGAGACTTGGAGCCTTAGGCATCAGCCCCACAGGTTTTTTAATAGCACACAGGGGACACAAGCCATCAGGAAGACAGCAATGAAAGCCTCCTGCAAATCTTTATATGCTGGTTTCTCTGGGCTGGCTCTGGCCTCTCTGCTGGTCTCCCTCTTGCAGCTGTCCCTCATTCTGCCAGACATTCCCCAGTCTCTTCTCCTGTCTCTGAGTGACACCACTATTACAGCCTCAGCCTCTTGGCTCAGGTGCACCCACTCATGCCTGCCCACACCATACTCCAGGTGTCCCCCATCAGGCACGTGCCCCACGCCCATGCCCCTAAGTATCTTCTGCATTCAGGGCCACGGGTGACAGGCATAGAGGCCAGCAGCCTAAAAAGCCCAACTAGTTCATTGGCCCACAACCTCACTGCAGTCTAAGAAATGGATCACATCAGACCGGCAGGTTGCCAGATCTTTTTTGATCACTTGGCTCCAATGCCATATTGGTTGTAACATCTAATATTCAATCTGCTTAAAGTGTTTACTATTTGAAGACAGCCAGGTCCTTATAAGTATCCCTCTTTCTCAGGCTAACTTTTATTCCTGCTAACTTCTGTCTCTTGAAACAAGAGAGGAGAATGGTCTTTCTATAGTTCAGTCTCTATGGATTTTAGATTTAATTAGGAAGCCAACTAATATACATATATTTTCCCAAGTCATTTTACGTATGTCAATTCTGCAGTACTTGTTTTCAGAACAGTCTACTCACTCATAATTGTGTTCATTCATTCAAAATTTCCTAGGAGAGGATAGAACAGTGGGAGAAGAATTAAAACCTGCCACAAGAAAGAAAAGGCCCTCTGCTGGGTGGCTGAATTGTATGCCCACAGTCTTCTCCCCACCCCCCATAATTCCAGGGACCCTCCATTGTATGAATTTTCAGAGTGAGAATGTCTTAGGAAAGCATATATTGCACTAAAATGGGGCTTCTGGTCATTTAATCCTCACTGCTATGAACATATCATTGTCCTTCTTTTACAAATGATAAATCTGAGGACCAGAGAAAGTAAGAAACTCACACAGAGTCACCCCGAGGCAGGGCAGGGCTGTCTGAATCGGAGGCTTGTAATCTTTTACCCAATCACTGCCTTTGGTAATCCTAAAATTAGGCAGTTGCAGGCAACCCTCTTAATGTCACTTCAAAGGTACAGTACCAGATTATTGGGCCTCGAATAGTTGTCTGCATATCTCTTCCTTTCATGTCAGCTTAAAATTGTGTATTTAGCATCCCTGTGGGGCCTAAGTAAGATGCTCTGTTTGAAACCAACAGCTCTAGATAGGACAAACGATTTAAGCAATTGTCAGCAATTACAATGATGAACTTGTCCAGTTCTTTCTAAGCTGCCGGCTAAGTAGAAGCAAATTTAGGTTGAAATGCAAGTGGGATTAATGGAATGATGTAGAGTCTGGGCATGTGGACAGCTTCACAGGGTTGTTAGTGCCTTAAGAAATGGTACCAGGTGGATCAGTGGGCCTGAGTTTGAGAGCAGAGATCACTTTCCCCTGTCAGCCATGGCCCACTCGCTCATTGGAAACGAGGCTTTCTAGGGGGTGGTAAGAAGGCACAGAGCAGCTTCTCTATGGATCCCGGCAGATGAGTGAAAGAGAGTCCTAGAGCCCCCAGAGGCTTTTCGGGAATTTAACGATCTCACTTGTAGTGAAACAAGCAGCACAGGGCTGGCAGGGGGGATAGAAGTCTCACAGGCCTCCAAGCTCCTGTGAATCTTTACTCTGGTGCGTCTCATGGTTTCTTCCCCTCATAACCATTCTCATCGTTTCGCTCTGCTCCACACCGCCCTGCGATGCTGCCCTTACAGCCTGCTCTCGGCTCAGGTGTGCCCACTTACACATGCCCACACAGTGCTCCAGGTGCTCACCATCAGGCATGTGGACCCCGAGCCCACACTCCCAAATGCCGCCTGCATTCAAGGCCACAGGTGATAGCCGCAGAGACCAACAGCACTAAAGCCTGAGTATCTTCTTTTATCCTGCAGTGAGGCTAGGAACGGACCACTGCCTTCAAGAGTCTGTAGGTGGGTCTGGCAACTGCACGCTACGTGCCTAGCCCAGGTGCGCTTTACACATTCCATATGTGGGCTCCTCTCCTCTCATTGTGAGGTACACAAAATACAGGCCATTTGAGCCTGTTTCTTTTCCATCTTTACATATTTAAGTCGTGAACTTCCCCCCAGGTCTCTTTTCAGGGACCATTTCCTCTTCCTTGAAATTGGTTAGCTTAATTCATGCTCAACTTCTGTATCAAACTAACTCACCTCGCTTCTATCTGCTCCATACATGATCCTTGCTTTTGGCCTTTCTTGTAATTATCTGCATTAGTTGCCATGCAACATAAACTGAATGTATTGAGAAGATGCTTCAAAGTTGTAATTTATGCCAAATAAATCCCAATTTGCCAGGAAGGGGCCCGGGGCCCAGAGAGGAGAGCAGTGCTCATTATAAGCCCTGCACAGAGGAGGCCGCTTATCAGCAAGCCAGTATTGCCCCCTTGGTATCTCAGTATTTTTTTTTTTCTTCTCCATATTTTGGGGGTTTTAAGAAAATTATTTTAAAACCAAAGTATTGTGGATTTTTCAGTTTTTAAATTCTAATGAAGTGTGAATTTATTTCTCTTATTGAAGGGCAAATGAGTACATGGAAATAAAAGCTTGAGGAAACTGACTTATAGGAAGAAGATATTCTAAAGCTAGCTAGCTTTCATTGGAAGTCTACAGAAAGCTTTACTAAAAATTTGTAGCAAAACATAAACAGTGAAGGAAATGGAAAAGGAAACAGTGTATACTGTTCACAGCAGGTTCTATAACCACAGTGAGTTTTGAATGGAAAAATAGTGGAGGTGAAGATTAGTGTCTTTGAGCAGCCCATAGAGAATATCCATTTGGATGCCAATTCAGTTACATGGAAGAACATTCTGGTGCATCTCAGCATCCAGGGGAATAAGACTCTTCTTATTCAAAGTTAAAACAGCAAAGAGGAGTCAGGTACTCCAGGTATTCCTTTCCACCTTTTACTTATGTGAATTTTGTTCACCTGGAAAATTAGGGAGAAAAAGTCTTTGCTCTCTGAGTCCCCTTTTCCTATGGGGAAAGCTATTCATATAAATTACCAAAACCTGGATTTGGAGAATCCACTAATTACTGTATTTGTAACAGAATGATTTGTACATCAAAAACAGGCAGACAACCTAATAAAGGATAACATTGTCTAGATAAAGAACCAGGCCAGAGACAGTCAACAGTAAAGTTCACTTTGACTGTTACTTCCTGGAGTGTTGTACTGAAGATTCTGAGTTTGAATCAGGTGTAGAGGAGGAAAAAATTCCAGTTTGAATTAGTTAGGGGTATGGTGGTGGTGTGGGGAGGAAGACCACTCAGGGGGACATGTTTATGTTAGTTGTCATCTATTTTGGGGGGTCAAGCAAAAGGCATGAGGCTCATATCCTAGGGCAGGAGGTGAGAACTCAGCCCAGAGACTGCAAAAAGAGACCATGTTGGAAAGCCAGTAAGGGAGAGGAAGACACACAATCTTTTGGAAACTGCCACGTGCGTAATAGTTTAACTGGCAATATGGAAAGTGGTATGGAAAGATGACTGAAGAATGCCAGAGAGGTTCCAGTGGTAAATGGCTAACCCAACACAGGTGTTCCCCATTTTCCTGCAGCAATAGAAATAACCAGTGTTTTAGGGCACCATCATAATAAAAACCTGAATTATACAGCAATTGTGTTATGTCTTTCACATGTATTTCTCCCAGTTGTGAAGCAGGTTTTTACATGCCTAAGAATAGTATTCATGAACTTTAAAGAACTTAGTAACATAATCTGTCAAAATGTTAGGAGAGATTGCAGTTTACACTATCTAATGGCAAGTTCTCATATTGGAGAACAATCCACATTGGACAAGGATGAGGCCTGAGCCTCAGGACACAACCTGGCTACAATCGATTTTCTATACATAGACATTGCTTCCTATGGCATATGGTGTTTCTAATTACTGAAGTAATGGGCACCGATTATATGAATTGGAAAAAAAAAATGTTTCTCTCAATCAAGGAACAGACCGGTTTAAATATCAGTGATTAAATTGTTAGCACCCAAACATTCTTGCTAGTTAAGGATTCCTTTCTTAGATTATTTGCTCTATTAGCACATAAAAAAATGACACCAGATTTGGTAAGTCTCACCTTTTTTAATCTAGAATATGGTATCAGAATGTGAAAAGGAAATTTTCAGTTTAGTAATTGGATTAAAAAACAAATGGTCTCAAGAATTATTACTTGTCAGAAGAATAACTTAATGAATAGTGATTTGAAGGCAGTGGTGCGCCATTCAGCACACAGAACTATTTTGTGGAGAACAGACAGAAAGAAAGGTAAACCAGTAATACATTCTTTAGCAAATACGGACAGTACAGAGACTGAGGAGGGGCATATTCATTTTGGAACATCAGAGGAAACAGTAGAATTAAAGTAATGACAGTGTCTAGTGTTGAACTAGGGAGGGCTCTTTTGTCTCCTTTCCAGTATGATCTACTTAACAGGTTTCTTTGTCATGTCTTCCTCATCTCCAAGACACACGTTGTCTTTTTTCAGGTATGACATCATGAATCTGCAATACACCGAAGCTAATCGCTACGACTACGTACTTGTTGGGACCTGGCATGAAGGGGTCTTGAACATTGACGATTATAAAATCCAGATGAACAAGAGTGGGATGGTGCGGTCTGTGTGCAGTGAGCCTTGCTTAAAAGGTCAAATTAAGGTAAGCCAGCCCCAGACATTCTTAGATGATGTCCTTGAGGAGGCCTTTTGCTGGGGCATGCTTAAAGGCAAACACACATTGTTCTTAGGTAAGACTGTTCAGAAAGACTGTGTGATACTTACTGGTTTGTTCTTGTTTTTAGCTAAAATTAAAGATAAAGAAAGGGTAGGAAAAGAAAGATTATTTAACTATTTACAACAGTCTTTATTGTACTCTTGATGGTGAACTTGAATCTTAAACACGATATAGAAATTAGGAATGAATAACTAAAATTAAAATGGAAACAGAAGAAAACGTGGAAACCCAAACCAGCCACACTGCTTAGTCATACTTCTAGCTATTGTTATGGAAAGCAGAGCTGAACCATGCCGGGCACACACATAAATAAGAGGTTGAAGCGAGGTAACAGAGAAGCTGCTGCTCATTTCTCTTTGCTCCCCCAAGTCCTTTGCTATTCCTGAAGCTGATATGTTCTTGCCAAGTGACAGTCCCCACTTTCTAATTATTCTCAGAAGCTTTATATTTTGGGTTGGGGCAAGTGATAGTACTGTACACAGAAGTAGTGTAAATAAAGATCAACTACTGAGCATTTGGGTGGATGTACTAGAGAGAGGGTTCTCCATGAAGAAGGCAGGGAAACAGCATGCTGTGTCCCATGCTATTTTAGACCAACTGGATGATGCACTAGGAAATAGAACAGAGGGGAGTGATCGCACGCTGGCAGGAGTACAGATTAAATGACCTTATAGGTCTTTCCCATCTAATTTTCTGTGATTCATCTCTGGAGCGACAAGCTGTCACGTAAATGTCGGCACAGCTGGAGGGGGGCAGACACTGTGTGAGACTCTGGTGTCCCCTGCTGCCATGTCTCTGTGCATTTTTGAGTGCTGCAGAGTACCCATGCAGGGCAGGAGCACTGATATCCACGAAGGGTCCTTGGGGTAGCAGTCCAGGTGTGTATGGAAGTGCTGGTGCAGAAGCTCAAAAAGCCTAATCTCAGCTGATCAAAGTACATTATTTGAAACTCGCAGTATCTTTCAGCAGCTGAGAAGAGTTGGCTGGGTAGACTTTGACTCCCAGTGACCCTAGTCCCTCTGAGGTGCAACATCTCACCATCATTTTAAATATCTTGTGCTCTATCTGCATGTGTGATATAATATTTTATCATTGTCATGATAGCTGCTAATCAGATTGAGCTATGACAGGAGACCTCCTGCCATGTAGTGACTAATCCTTGAGCTTGGGGACCAGGAGAAGATCTGGGGAGGGGTCCTGGCATGGGGTGTTCAGGAGATTTGTAGATGCCATTTGTTTCTACTCATGAAGGATTATTTCTTTTTTAAAAGATTTATTTATGCATACAGAACTAGGGTACAGGCCAAAGGTGCAGGGGCAGCGAGAGGATTCACCAGGGACAACGAGGAACAAAACAGGCAGATCAATGCAGTACACTGCTGAGGGGAACAGTGGGCAAGTCAGGCGAGTTCTGCCATGCCATGTGGGTCACCTCTCGGGTTTGGGATTGAACTCACACTGAAGTGGCTGCTGCTAACTTGCAGTGCTGTGCCTTAACCCACTCTGCCACCAGGGAGACCCTAAAAGGAGGATTTCTGTAGTTAGAAGGACTCCAGCCAAACCAGTGCGTATGCACTGAATGTCCACACTGCATTCCCCCAAAGAATCCATTGCTGCTTATCTTCTAAGCAAGGTTTTTGACATTAGACTGTCAGGTGACCTGTAGGAGAATATCTTCTGACGTTCAGAAGCCCCACCATCTTCCACGGGATATTGTGTTTTTCATCTTTTGTAGGTGGTAGGAAAAACTAGGACATCTGAAGCCAGGAGTTATTTGTAAGGATGTAGGGTAGGGAGGATAATCCCCCACCCCTCTGGGTTCTGTTTGGGTTGGATGGGCAAACAAATTAACCAGATTAGTAAGAGAGGAAATTTAATACATTGCAGAGCATTTATCTGACTGTTAAATTTTAAACTAAGTCAAATTGGGAGCATATATCCTGAGCTAAGGGTCTCAGGGAATCAAGAAGGTGGGGCTCTCACATCACAAAGAGGGTCATTTGACATAGCAAAGCCTTACTCCTGATGCTTGTTTTGCCTTAAGATTGGCTTCTTGGATAAAATGCTTATTTCTGGAGGTGACTGTAAATCTACCTTTCTTAGAGTCATGCTAACTGCTTCTCCCAAAGCTCACAGGCCTCCTCTAACCTCATTTCCCTATAACAAAGTGACACATTTGAGAAAGAGTCACCCTAAGCACCTTGGCAAAAGACTGCATTAATGGTTTGGGAGGAAAGCCACCCTATTGGGGTGGTCCAGAGGCCCAGAGCTGGTACATTCTGTGGCCCCAGGGTGGCTTACGGGGACACGGGACTCCTTTGCAGTGTGGGTGGCAGTTTTGAGTCTGCAGCGTAGACTTTGGCTGTGACACAGTTCAGGGAATTACAAAGTTTAATTTTGCAGGGCATAAGGGAGGGGCAGGGAAACCTGGCAAGAGAAAAGTAATCACTCCAAAGATTCCTGGCACTCAGTTCCCTTTCGCATTTCCCTCCTGTTGTTCTGACTGCTGGCAGGCCATGAATGGGGGCTCACATGCAGGCTGTAGTCCCATTTGTGGGGGAGCTAGGGCTCCTGCTTCCTTCAGTCAGAGGAAAGCTGCCTGTGTACTTCTCCATCCAGCCTCGAGGCTGTTTGCTCCTGCCGTCAAGCTTGCTTTATGCTCAGCAGGTGTTATCAAAGGAGATCCCCAAAAGCATTACTGAGCAGAGCACTTGCTGTAAATCCGGATCCCTTGGGGATCGATTTGAGAAATACTGTGAACCTTGCAGAAGAAAAATATGCCAACCCCTCACAGTACCCGCCGTACAGGTGAGGGATGTTTGTCTGTTCCCCATACACACCATGGGAGGCACACAAGCAAATGGAATCTGAACCCCAAGTACAAAGAATAGTATTTCCACACTTAGACCACCAGTTGTCAGGGCCAGTCAGATCTCAGCCACTGCAAAAGGAGAGAGACAGTTCCTAAGAGATTGAAGTTCTTGCCCTCTTATTTACTTGGAAAGATAACCTTTAGGATAGACTCATTCATTTTAAATACCAAATATCATTGAAGATGCTAACATAATTATTTGCTGTCTTGTATGATAACCCAGAGAACATCTTAGGATCATTTTCCTAGAAGTTAAAAGTCCAGTTTTCTCATGTAGTTGATTTGTAGCAACATAAAATCTTATAAACATAAAATCTTATGAAGGTAAAGATGAATTTCAGCTAAACACATGTAATTAGCTCAAACACAAGTGAATATAATCAAACTTTCTATTCATGTGAGTTACATGAGTCATGGTCTGGACAAGGAAAACAGAGCCCATGCCATGGGGCTGTAGGGAGGGACTTCACTATGATGAAAAAAACGCTCTGAGAGCAAAAGGGGACACTGAGGCAGCTCAGCTAGGAACAACACAGGACGTAGTCCCATCCCAGGGCTTAAGGGAGACAAGGAACCCTACCTGACGGACCCCTGAAGAGGTAGGGGAAGATAACTTGGCTTCTCCCTTCTCTTCCTATCCCACTGGATCCTTCCATTTAGCCAAACCTCTCCACAATGGAGCCAGCAGGAGAGCCCACAAAACGTAGACCCAAGCTGCTTAGTTCAGGTCCCCTTAAGTGTGTTAAGCTAAGCAGGGCTGACAAGCTAATACATTATAGAGAGGCAGAATCCCTGGGAAACAGGCTCGGGGAAGGAAAGGGCAACATAGAAGGCTGCAAAATGCCACCCTGATGGAGCTGCTGTACTAGTGAGCAGAACACTGCTCGCTGAGCTTGCCTGGGCCTCAGCCTCACAGAGCTCTCTGGACAGGCTGCTTGAACTCCAGTGCCTGCAGGCAGGGAGAAGAAAGCATGCACCATGGTGTGCTGTTTTCTGCCTTCTGTTGTCAAAGTTAACACACAGGGAATTGCATCCCTTGATTCCTTGAACAGTTGCTGGGAAGCCAGAGTGCAGCTACTGTTCCGCGACCCTCCTGCAGCTGTAGAAGCAGCGAGAGCAGCACGCACCTTTGTAGTTTCATGTAGACTGGGCTGGACCCCTGCTGTGATTAGAGCAGTGGAGGCCTAGTGGAACCTAACGCCTACTCCCAGGAAGACAGTGACAGCAGGCCAGGTGAGACCAGAAGATGAGGTAACAGTGATCAAGACCTAAGTGAGGGTAGCAGAAGTGTCCAGAACTCTCCAACTGCCAGTGGCCAAGGAGATGGGTAGAGAAAGAGTCTGAAGCAGCTTATAATGTGGTAGACAGTGGGTCTGAGAACAAGCAATAGTGTCTGCATGGGTCTGGCCTCCCTGACCAGCCTGCTGCTGTTTCCCTTGGCGTGGCGCAGAACCAGAAGGGAGTTGGGGGAGTGGGGTGGGAGGCAATGAAAGGAAGGAGAAGGGAGGCTACAGAGACCTGAGACTGACATTTGTCAAGCTTGATCTTGTGCAGCTATAGGTTCACACACTGGGGCAGCCTTTAAATCAGCTCCCATTGCTCCTTTCCTATAAGTGAGGAATCTGAGGCTCTTCCCCTGGCTCCCCCCGCTAGAGAGTGTCAAGGCTGGATTTGGTAAAACCCATTCTCTGATCATCCCATAGCAAGTTGTTTTTCAGCAATTCTTTCATTCTATGAACTGGCAACATTTTCAGTGCTGGGTCTTATTTTCTCAATAGTTCACAATAAAATCAGACATAGAGGTCCACTTTAGAAATTCTGAGAAAGACCTGATGATTCTTGTATGTGGACTGTAAAGACTCAAAACCAAAGACCATACAAGTTTAAACCAAAACAAACCCTTAGGAAAAAATGACTGCAGAATTGAGGCTACCAAAAGGGAGAAAGGGGGTGATCTAGGGTGGAGAAGTTTTGGGGCTTTGGTGGTGGGTTTAGTGTGGTAACACATCTGAAGAGGTATGAACATGTATCCCTATATCACATACAGTGTTGTCAACCAAAGCTACCTTCATAAATAAATGTTTGAACATTATTTTCATACAGTAAAATATATCTTATTTGAAGATTGAAAGCCCAGTTATTTATATATATATATATCTGCAACTATACATTTTAGAGTTGGGTGAACTAATTTTCATTCATGAAATAAAACTGATTTCATCCTATTTGTTGAAATGTGGACATTTTATTAGAAATACAACGTTTGAGTCTCTAATTCTTTGGAAGAGTGGCCCTTAGAAGATTGCTTAGCTTCAGCTGCTAGAGAGCCCCTTGCTCGGTTGCAGAAGGTACTTGTATCACTCTCAGTTTTCCACTCCAGTTAGATGAGCAAAGAGGCCAATGAACAGACTTGTTGAGTATCAGGCTAAGAGGAAATGATCATTTTGATTATGATATAAGATGCCTCCAAAGTTGGAAATTGGCCAAGAGAATCATCAAGCAACCATTGACACCTTCGTTAGAACTCTGAATGGCGTTGGATTGTGCCTTGAGCATTACTAGGTCATGATGCCAGGACAGCTGGCCTGTGATAGTTCTGTTGGCAGGTACAGCTTCTGGAGAAAAAACACTATTCATAATTTCTACTTCTTTCAAAAGTATAATTTCCTTACTGACACTATCACCTTTTTATTTAGGTCATTGTTAGTCCAGTATATGATATACTACTAAGTCTCTGCAGAGATTAGGACCATAGACCAGAACATTTGTCATCCTTTAATAACCTAAAGGTCATCTTTGTAATAAAATGCCTGCCATCAAATTTCTCTTTAACATTTTTCTTCTCTTCCTCTGTACATTTTCCTGCTTTCTATATATTTTCAGTTGCTCATTTAGTCCAAATTCCAGTATTATTTTTCGCTAAAATTGTCAAGCCCTTAGTATCAACACACCTTAAGAATGATAAGAAAAGGAATGTGGTAAATTCATTATTATAGGTCACATACTATTTGTTATCCATTCTTCTTATTACTTCAGGCAGAAATACTTAACAGGAAATATGTCTTTGGTCCATGTTACCCAGTGGCAAAGTTGACAAGAAAATGTAGGCACGTTGTAATGTTCCTCCTTCAGGTTGTAAAGAACAGCTGCTAATATCAACAATTAAGGGTTTCCAAGGAAGATAAACAGCTTCAATAATGTAGTAAATTATAAAATACTGTGCGGGGGACCTTGACCAGCAAGGCCGGAGATTAGGGGCCCCAGGTCTGGCGTACAAAAGAGTCGATTGCGATGGTGCAGCAACAGAGAGAGAGAGTTTATTGAGTTTCACAGCGGCTTATATGCAGGAGGGAGGATGATGCAATCGCGGAAGCGGGGAGGGAAGGGAACCAATGGGCATACAGTCAGTACATCTGGTGGGCTGCTGGTCTCGTGAGAGAGGGAAATGGGCGTGAATAGGAGCAAGGAGGAAGGGTGTGGGCAGGAAACTCCTTTCCTCATGCCTTTTGCAACCCGGATGTTTTCTACATAGATTCCATTTCACCTTTATATGGCGCAAGATGCTGGCCTCGGTCCCCAACAATACTGTATTGCATGAATCAGTGAGAATAACTTTGAAAGTGTTATCACTCTACTTGTTTTGCAATTATGAAAATTGTAAAAATTTCATCTAAATATAGAACATCCAAATATATACAAAGGTACCATTTCTTGGTAAAACCTATGATTTAGTGAAATACTGTCCTTTGATCTCTGAATTAGGAAATAAGAGACACTACAAGAAAGGAAAATGGGGTGAGAAGTGGATAGGTGATGCTTCCCTGCCCACTCTCATTCTCACCTTGAAGCTGAGTAGATTCTCTGCTATTTTTCTTCTTGATCATATTGTGGGACATGCTGGATAGATAATTTTATAATCAGTGTTCCTATCTGAAATTGTCCCAAATTTAGAATTAAAGTCAGCTATATGTAGCTATATCTTTATTCTTGTTGTTATTTTATGTTAGGTCATAGAATTTGAACAGTCTTTCATCGCCTTCTACTATATATGCTTCTATATTGCTTGGATTGGCTTCCTTCCCTCCATAGTTATTTGGGGAGAAATTTTATCATGAACTTAGTATAAGAGAATTGTTTTGGCTGAAATCTACCTCAAGCATTTATTTTTCCAACATGCAATCACATTACACAATGATTATAATCATTATCTGTAGTTTGCATAGGTACGCTGTGACCTGTCCCTACTATCCAGCCCGCATATCCCCACCTGTCTAGAGAGTCTCACAGCTTCATCTATGTGAATGACTGAAAACTGAGTATATCTCTAAAATGTCTGATAGTTTCAAGTCTCCACTTTTCATGTTTTTGATCCAATGAAGTAGCTCAAAGTCCCAGAAGAGAAACATTCCAGAAAAATAGATGACTTGATCAACCTATAGAAGTTCCAAGTAATTTCTGTGATTCCCTGGTTTCTTATATTAAAAACCTGCCTACATATATTAAAAAATATTCATCATCACTTGTAATAAGGGAAATACATATTAAAATCACAATGAGATACCATCTCACACTAATGAGAATGGCACAAATTAAAATAGCTAACAACAAAGTTGACAAGGATGTGGAGAAAAAGGAACTTTCCTACACTACTGGTGGGAATGCAAAATGATACAACCACTATGGAAAGTTGTTTGGAGGTTTCTCAAACTGCTAAAAATAGATCTTCCATGTGACTCAGCAATCTCACTCCTAGGTATCTACCCAAAAGACACAAAAACATCAACCAAAGGACACCTCCACCCCCATGTGTATTGCTGCTCTATTTACAGTAGGGAAGATTTGAAATCAACCCAAATGCCCAAAAATAGATGACTGGATCAAGAAGAAGATGTGGTATACATATACAGGGGAGTATTACTCAGCAATCAAAAAGGATACACTTGTGCCTTTTGCAGCAACATGAATGGAGCTAGAAGGGATCATGCTTAGGAAATGAGCCAGAAATAATAATAATAATAATAATAATAATAATAATAATAATAATAAATGGATGGTTTCACTCATAGCAGGAGCATAAGTGATCGGGAAGCAATTGTAACAATGTAAAAGAGAAAAACAATGAACAACTATAAACCAGAGACATTTTATGGGGGTGCATAAGGGAGTAGGACCAACTGGGCTGGGAAGAGCTCATGGGGCTATGGCATGGCACATGGGTGAAGTGATGGTGGGCAGTCCACGGGGATTATAACCAAGATGAAAAAATGCACAAATGAAGAATAACATAAAATAAATAATAATATAGTTTTTAAAGTAAATTAAATGAATAAAAATCTGCATATAAAGTTTACTCCTAACTGCTGTATTTTTGCAAAAAGTGTAGTTTCAATGATTATTTAGTTACTGCAGTTTCTTAGCCAGTGATTGCAAGCTAATTTTATATGTAAGGTATGGATTTTTAAAAACCTGTACAAAATTCGTTTTGAATTTTTTTATGAGATGTCTTAGTACAAGGATTTTTTGAAAGAAATCAAAGAATAAAATGCAAAGTTTTTATTTCCTACTACTTCAAAAAAAAAATCCTCTCCTCCTGACTTACTGTGTATTATCTTTGGACTCTTCCCACATTTGTAATGAGTACTTTTACTCTGGTTCAAGTTTCCCTGTTTCCTTTTAATTTCAATCTAGAAAAGAAAAAGCTCCTTCATGTTCTCATTGTCAAAGATTAGAAAAAGAAAAGCACACTGAAGTGATCATCCATATATTATTTATCAACTGCATGTGACAATTGTAAACCCATGACCATATGTTTTCTTCTCTGTCACTCCCTCTTTTCCTTTCTTATTTTTTCCTAAACAATTTAAAAGTGAGGTACAAATTTGAAACTGCCTACTAATGCCAGACCTTATGTTTTCTTTTTTTAAAATTTATTTATTTGTGCATACAGAACTGGGCCAGAGGCACAAGGGAGTGAGAGGCTTCACTAGAGACAGAGTGGGGAGCAGAACAGGCAGATCAATGAAGTACACTGCTGAGGAGAGCAGCAGGTGGGTCAGGAGAGGTCTCCTGCACCATATGGTCACCTCTGGGGCAGGCGGGGATCAAACTCATGCAGAAGTGGCTTTAGCTTCTTAGTGCTGAGCTTTTACATGCTGCACCACCAGCGAGGGCCCATAACTTATTTTTTTAAAGGTAAGGATAATTCTTGTGTGGCCATATACATCAGCTAAGAATGCTAGCAGTGATATCATCCCTCACACCATCTCTAGATCTCAATTTCCTCTTTTTGTGAGTCAAAGCAAATGGCCATTTGCATATACAAAGTTAATGTAATCCTTAGTCTGGCAACCAGAAAACTATAACCAATGTTATAATTTCTCTATAATGTGATCTTTTCTATATCCACAGCAGAATAGGTTCTGAATATAAATGTTCCACTGGGATATCAAAAGCTACTTATCTGAGATGCATGTGATTGCATGCCAATGTGATCTGTGCTCTTGCTACTAAAAGCATTGGCTAAATTTTGGAAAAACTTGTATATCTTACATGTATATGAAAATTTAGAAATTACTCTGAAATAGGCTCTCCGAAAGAGGAAGAAACTAGTAGTTACCGTTTTCAACCTGGTCTGTCTGCCACTTTCAGACAGGGGGAGATGTTAATGAAACACAGGTATGTGCCATCTTGGGGTGGCAAGAGAAGATGCAGGGCCCCACTTCCGTTAAATTAACATTTATTGAATTACAACATCCTACAGAAAAGTTGAAGGAGAATGTGTAGGGATTCTTACTGCCAGCTCTCTGCTGCCTGGAATTCTTCCACCAGCTGTATTCAGGGCTTCCTGCCTCTGCTTTCCCTCAAGTATTCATTCAAATGACCATGCCCTTTGTACGGTTGTACTCCCCAAACAATAGAGTTACAAAAACACGTCAATATAATTTTATTAAATACAATGTCAAATGACAGATGTCTTAGTGAGTCCCTGTCTGGCCACCACATTCAAAGGTTCCCTCTCAGGAGTGGGCCTACGATGGGGCAAAGAGTCTGGCTCTCAGGGGTGCTCATTCTCAAGGTAGGCTCTCATATTCACCTCATGATGGTCCCTACCCTGCACCCTCTTTCTCTTCCTGGCTTTGTTTTCTCAAAGCCCTACTTTAGGATGACATCTCTTCAATGCTGGGAAGATCATGCACTGCTTATTTCTAGCCTTGACGTCATGGGTAATTGAAGCACCCCAAATGTGCATTGTGGATGAATGAATGGGCGGATAGATGAATAACAGAGTGACTATACACTGCATAAACATTTATCAGTTTCTCTCTGAGCAGTACACTTTCATGATGTTAGATTATGGGCTTCTTACCCTCAACGATCATGTCCTGTCATTTAGTTGTCCCTGTGCATAACATCTTGTCTGGTGTCCTGGGCCACAAGACAAAGGATGACTCATTGTCTAGCTGACAACCTCTTAGGTATAATTTTGATTCGCAGCATAAATTGCCATCACTGTGGTAGTCACTATAACAGTCCAGTTCTTGGAAATAACTGGAGATGACTAGATTTGCACTAGGCATAGATCCCTTCACTAGCTGTTTCCTTCTCTACAAAATGCATAATTAATGTTGCTCCAAGGAATGGTTGTAAAGGTTAGTGTAATTCTCTGCAGGGCACCAAGTGTAATTCTCTGCAGGGCACCAAGCCCATAGCCTGTTTCAGTCAGTCTATGGCCATTGTGATCATTTGATATTCCTGTGTATTTTATTATGTATTCTCTTGAATAAATTATAATATAGGTATTTCTCTAAAATTTTTATTTAGTTCTTGTAAGACTCTTTTCAATTTCTCTTATTTTCCAGTTTCTTTTTCATTTTTCTGGTTTAGTCTGTATTATTCTCCTCCTTTCTTCCATATGCATCACTGAGTCATTAGCAGTGCCAAGAACTGTGCTAGCACTAAGCATAGCTAACGATGCTATGCTCCTTCTTTTGAGGAACATGTAGTGTCTCTGGCATAGAACAGATCAGCAATTCGCATGCAGTATTGCTTAAGCCCCCAGGTAGGCTGTTGTAGGGACATAAAAGGGAAGAGCTAGCAGATTCTCCTGCAATCCAATAAGTGTAAACCTCATTTCTTTATTCAGTTTTGTCTTCTAGGTATTTCCCTTCTGAAAAAATTTTCAATTTTCTTTGATTCATAACTATTTTCCTTCATCATATGCTCTTGATGCTGTTTACTTTCTTCCATCCTTTTTTCTAAATAAATCCTTAATTTCAAAACTCCCTTTCAAGTTACTTCAGAAACTTAGTCACAACATGAATACTCGGTGTCCTATGGCATAAACACTTTACGACTCCCACAGATCCGTTGTTACAGAATCGCTGATTGTATGTCTCAGCAGGTCACCCAGTCTCACTGACAATAAATATAACACTATGGATACAGAATGTAAAAAGAAACAAAACGGGTCTGGAGCCTAGGAAACCTTGGTCCTTCAAAGATAGTATCCATGAGCTGTTAACATTTTCATCCTGACTCAGAGCTTTCACAAAATATGACTGGCAAAAATGAAACAAAATTTTATTCAACTATGGAGTCCTCGATTGAATCAAAAGAAATGGCAGTTCATATAAAAAAACAGGAGTGATCAAAGTATTTGTCACATTGGTGAGATGTGACATATACTAGGGAAGATGGTCAAAGATTATTAAAACCCCTGTGTCTGAATGAGACATATCTTCCTTACATGTGTGAAGCAACCAGAGGACAAAAGCTAACTTGTGGTAATAAAATATAACTATAGTCCTCCCTGCAATGGGTTAGAACGCAGCACTGCAAGCTGGTAGCAGCTACTTCAATGCAAGTTCAATTCCAGACCCACATGGCACAATAGATCTCTTCTGTCTCTCCCGCTGCTCCCCTCAGCAGTGGACTTCATCGATCTGCCTGCTCTGCTCCCCTCTCTGTCTCTGGTGAATCCTCTCATCGCCCCTGCACCTCTGGCCTGTACCCCAGTTCTGTATGCATAAATAAATAAATCTTTTTAAAAAACAAAAAAATATGAAATACATTTTAACTATTGGAGAGCTCCAAACAAAATACTGTTTCTCAGGGTTCACTGTTACAGGAATATTAGCCAGAGCATATGTCATTGCATCTGATCATAGAAGCAATGATCTTAATAGGATGTTTGATACAGATGCATTCAGAATGGAAGGTGATAGGCATTATGCTTTTCTTTCATTAAAGGATATTTGTTTGACAAACGGTTCCATGTTATACTCAAAGCAACATGCACACACACATATAATACACACACATTCTCTTCTCCTTACTGTCTAGTGGCCACATACAGCAACCAGGCTATTCTGTGTGAAAGAAAGTCAGGTGAAAACCAAACTAGATGATGTAGCTGCCTTATTTGAAACTTCTCTCTAGAACAGTTAGGAGGACTTTCGTGAGGACACAGGATGGTGATGGCTCAGAGCCTATCCTTTCTTGTTTGGCAGCCTTATGTAGGAAGTTAAGAATAAGACAGGTGCAGAAACAAGGGCCAGGGACTAAGTGAATGTCTGCCAGAAGAGCTTCTAGCTAAAAGCTGTTGGAATAAGGAGGCACTGAAGTTCCATGAGTGGCCTAATTATGTCATTGAAAAGATTCCATTTAATACTTATTGCTGGCTGCACGTGGGTGTGCTCTGGATACACATGTGTATCTTGAGTATGACCTGAATAGCATGAGACAGTGACAGGTCCCTTCCTCTTAGGGAGCCACATGCCCTCCAGATGCCCTTGGCAGCAGAATGGATGCTACTCAGAAGTGAGAAGAAATTAGAGCTCTATTACATGATTTGGAAATAGAGGTCAGAATTCAGGTATAAAGAAAGGATAAAACTCTGATTCTAGAGGGGCCACTGTAAGATAAAAATGTTATTGAAATTGTATGTATGTAAAAGTATACATGTGTGGTGACTGAATATGGAACAATAAAAAAGCTTTTTAGGCAACTTCACTCTCTGTTACTTACTTAAAGGTGAAAGCTAATCACTTATCACTGGTTTATTTAATCATTCAAAAGTTAATTTTAAACATTTATCATATGCCAGTTGCTCAAAGGATCTACCTTCCCCAGTTATCCTACATACATAAATAAATTTGTCTATCATCATAATCTTCTGAATTTGCTTAACCAGCATTAGTAATTTTAAAGTAAGAGAAAAATAAAGTTGGCATAAGAGAAATACAGTATTCTGTGATTACTCTTAAATACTTCTGTATTAATTAAGAAAGCAATATTTATCCAATTTTTCTTCTATAACTTAGAAAAATTATTATTCAGAATGTTAATGTCCCATGTGTAGTCTAAGAATAGGTGTCATTTTTCAAAAAGATTGCATTTGATTCTACTTTTACAAGTTACAAAAGAAGTAAAAGAAGAAAACCTTTTATATTTCTTGAAACTATGTTGTCATTTTTTTGTAATTCTAAAACAGTGATATAAACAGTGGAAGCATTTGATAATTCTTAATGTGTCAGGGAGGGACTTCTGCTTTCTGCCATGAAGGACTATCAAGATACAGCCTGTGCCTTCTACTGTAAACAGCTAGAAACTTGACATAGTATATGAAATAACTGTATATATTCATTGGAAAATAGGGCATACCGTGGTTCCAGGAAAACAAATAAACCCTAAAATCACTGAGACTCTCCTGGAGGTACATTTCTGATTATTGTTCAGTGGGAAAGAGCACAAGCAGAGCTTAGTGATTTTGCTAATTTAAAAAGGCAAAAATCAGAGTCAGGAGGTCAGTGTAGCTGGAATTTGTAATGCAGGATAAGGGAGATGAACAGTCTATGCGGAAGAAGCCAAGCCAGCATACTCCTTCCTGCCAATACTTGACAGCCGGCACCGGAGTTGGGCGGGACCCTAAATGTGCAGGTAAAGAGCAGGATACTGAAAAAAAAGAGCAGAAAAAAATAGAGCTTGCACTGAAATTGCCCTAGTTTTCACATGTCAGAGTTGGGGATATTTTATTGAATAGAGATGGAATTAAGGAGAGACTCCAGAAGGGTGGCATTTTAATAACGAGGCTCAACTATTCCTACAGTAGATATTTTTCTAGACTTGCCCTTTTAGGTTGCATTAATGAAGTGCAAGCTGAGCCATAAGTCACTTAACTGACCGCCAGAACAAAGACCATTACTTCCATGGGAAAAGAAAAAACAGCATTTGCTAACTTTTATAAACAATGTCCAACATCTGGTCAAAATTTTTAGACATCTGACAAAGTAAGAAAATGAGACATAATGCAAAAGAAAATCAGAAATAGAAATATCCCCAGAAATCATACCAATAATGGAATCAGCAGCCAAGAATAATAAAATACCTACTATTGAGATACGAAAGAATTTAAAAGAAAACATGAATATCATGAAAAAACAAATGGAAGTATAAAAAGTAAAAAAAAATAGAACTTACATACTGAAATAGAAAATATATATACCTAAATGAGTGACTAATAGCTTATTAGATATAGATCAGTAAACTTAAAAATGCAGCAATATAAAATAGCCATTGGAGCACATAAAGAGAAAGGAATAATCTCTTAGCTACATGCAGAATGCCAGCAAGATTATAGTTATTGTAAAGAGACCTATCTGGTGGTATAGAGGTTAAGTGCTATCACCAATACAACCTGAGTTTGATATCCCCAACCAGGGAACTAACCCAAATATGGCACAGCAGATCTCTCCTTTCTCAACTGCTGTTCCCCTCAACAGCTATTTCAATAAACTCATCTGTCCTGCTCCCACTCTGTCTCTGGTGAATCCTCATACCCTACTTACCTTTGGCCTATGCCCTAGTTTTATGCATAAATACATTTTTTAAAAAAGTTTGTGTGTCTCCAGTTTTTGTTTTGTTTTGTTTTGTTTTTTATTGGAGACCCAAATGTAGTGAAGATAAAGGCAGGCCAGAAAAAAATTCAACAACAACAACAAAAAGTCCTGAAAAATTTCAGATGAAATAAAATATAAATCCCAAATATATAAAGTTCAACAATCCCCAACAAAGATGGATACAAAGAAACCATTATAATTAAATTGCTTTAAAAAGAACTTTGATAAAGAAAATCTTAGTGTCTTCTACAGAATAAATTCATAATATCTGTTACATATAGAGGAACAAAGTGAGAAATGCATCAGAAACCGTAAGTGAAGAAAGAAAGGGATAACAGCTTTAAAGTGTTCAAAGGGAAAAAAAATCAACCTAGAATTTTATTCCCAAAGACACTGGAAAGACATATAATACTGAAAGAAATAAAATCCTTGCTATTTATACTCCCATACCAAGTGAAAACCTTTGGTCAAAAACTATGTCAAAATGAAACTTTTTGAGTAAATAAAGCTGAAAAAAAGTCATAATTTTCAGATTATCACTACAGTATTATTAGTGAAAAAAAAAATACCCAGGAAGAAAACTAATTATATCAGGCAGACATTTAGGTCTGTCCACAGTAATTAGAGTACCATAAATAATAATAAATTTAAATAAAAAATTTTAAAGATTTGAATTTTCTACCAAAAAATATAAAATACTCAGAAGAAAATATTAGCCATAAGTTCTTGGACATTAGTCTCAGAGATGTCTTCGAGGATTCAATTCCAGCAGTTAGAGAAACAAAAGCAAAAACAAAAAAATTAAGCGACATCAAAGTAAAGAAACCACCACAAAAATTACCAAATGGCAACCTACAATCTGGAAGAACATGGAACAGTGGATAAATATCCCAAGTATATAATGAAGGACTCATCTAAATTGGCAACCATAACCAAACAACCAAATCACAAAATGGACAAATAATGTGAACAGATGTTTCTCCAGAGACAACTAACAGGCACATGAAAAATGCTCATCATTACTTATGATGGAAATGTAAATCAAAACCTCTGGGAGCTATCTCCTCCCAACTGAAAGAATGGCTTATACAAAAAAGCCTAGAAACAAGCAAACAGGGACAAGGGTGTGGAGAAAAAGATCCTTACATTCCCACTATTGGTGCCATCACTATGTAAAATAGAATGGATGCTCTTCAAAAAATTAAAAATAGATCCAGTAACTCCACTTGTAGGCATCTATTTGAAGAATATGAGGACAGTAATTCAAAGCGATATACCCTCCTATGTCCATTGCAAGGCTGTCCAAAATAGCCAAGATAGGACAAAAGCCTCAGTGTCCACTCAGGATAGACCACCTAAGGAAGGATCTGATAGGTATACACATTGGAATAGTACTCAGCTGTATCTTAAAAAAAAAAAATAAAAAAAAAAAATAAAATTTCACCATTTGCTACAGTGTGGTTGATCTTGAGGTGATTATGCTAAGCAAAATATGTCAGAAAGAGAGAAATGAGTGCACATCATTTCACACATATGTAGAGCATAAATAAAGCAATGAACTAAAACAGCAAAACCTTACACTCTGACATCAAATTGTTCATTAGCAGAGGAATGGGATAGGGGTCAGGTGGGGAATAGTGGAATCTAACTAGAACATTGGTGGAGGGAGAGGCGTGGTATAGACTTTGACTGAGGGGTGAAGCTCTGCTCTTAGACAAATAAGCATAGTAAACCAATGGTACATTGTACACACACATACTTTTTTTTAATTTCAATGATTATAATTTAAAATGTCATAATTCATTGTAAAAGGCTACTAAAATAGGTGATAATAAGATACATTAAAATAACCACAATGATAGATGGGAGAAATGGAAGAGCATTGCTGTAGGGGTCGGTATTATATATGAGGTTGTGTCAATGTCCTTGAATGTAAAGTGGGTACGTTAATGGTCAAGCCCAGAGCAAATGCTGAAACAAGCCCAGGAGATTTAGCCAGTATGCCAGCATTAAAGGGGAATGTAAGACTTTCTCAATTAATCCAAGAGGGCCAAATAAAAGGGAGGAAAAAAAAAGAACAGATGGGACAGATAAAAAAAAATGATTCATATCCATCCACACCAATGATTATAATACATGTGAATGTACAAAATACTTCAATAAGAGGGAGAAATTGTCAAACTAGAGATTAATGCAAGATCTAATTATGTGCTGTTTACAAGAAACTCACTTTAAATTCAGTGTGTGTTGATGTTTATTTTTGTATTGTGTCAGTGAAAAAGTGTTTATCAGACAAATTGAAAATGGGAGAAAGTTCGAACTCAAATAAGTTCTTCAGTAATTTTGGACTAGTGGTATGATATTTCTCCCTAGAATTTATGTGATGGTTTGAATTTTCTAGAGTAAGTCTTAGGGTCAATGATAGCAGGATTATACTTTCTTAGTCATCACTCTGTAAGTATGAAAATAAATTTCTTTGGCTTTCAATAACGTGAGCAAAAATTCCTTAATTTCTCAGTTTTCATGAATAAAGGTTTTATTACCTAGGATACTTTTTGGATTAAACATTACTTGCCCTTTCAGAGAAGAAAAGTGTTTTATTTTTTTTAGAATAACTAAGGTATATTAATGTAAATAAGGGTAAAATTAAAATAGTTTTCCTTTCTTAATTCTGCTTAATCTGTTCCCTCCATCAAATAAATTAGTATTAAAAATGAAATGAATTGAAATTCACGTCTGAACTGTAAGGGAATCAGGCAGATTCCAATTTATGTATTTATGTATTGGTATATACATTTTTTATACGTATGGAAACTCATCATAGTATAAAAATAAGTCCTCCATAAAATAGAAGACTTTCTGGAGAGACTGTCCTCAAGGCATTTGAACTATTCCCATATTCCAGGTAATCCGGAAAGGAGAAGTGAGTTGCTGCTGGATTTGCACGGCCTGCAAGGAGAATGAATATGTGCAAGACGAGTTCACCTGCAAAGCATGTGACTTGGGCTGGTGGCCCAGTGCAGACCTGACAGGTAGGTGCTGCCTCATGTATCACCTGGGGCCTGGCTGTTAGCCTTTGCAATATGTCCAGCATTTAAAATGTGAGTGACCAACTCATGTCTTATAAAAATTTGTTTATAGTATATATTTTTGTTTAATTTTTCTATTTATTTTTTTCATCATTGTTTATTTGTAAACAATGTTTGCTTTCTTTTCTCAGGTGTAGTGCCCATAGAATTTCCACCACCAGTTCCCCTGTGCATCATCACCACAGTTCCCTGTGCGCCTCCCTCCCTCTTTCCATTTTCTCTCCCTCCCCTCCCCTGTAGGATGTCTCTGGCTTATAATTTTCTGTTTGTTTTTTGTTGTGTTGTATTGTTTTTTTATTGTTATTATTTTTCCCCCAATGCCTGTTTGGTTTCTCTATATTCTTCCTATAAGTGAAGCCACCTGATATTTTTCTATTTTCCTGACTAATTTCACTGAGCATAATTCCTTCTACCTCCATCCATGTTGTAAATGTCATTAGTTTATCTTTCTTGATCATTAAATAGTATTCCACTGTGTTTATATACTAAATGTTCTTGATCCAGTCATCTAGTTTTGGATATTTGGGTTGTTTCCAGATTTTACCTATTACAAATAGTGTTACAATAAACATAGGGATACAGGTATTCTTTTGAATCAGCATTTTTGTGTCCTTTGGGTTGATCCCTGTGAGTGGAATTGCTGGAGCAAATGGAAGCTCCATTTTTAGTCATCTGAGGAACCTCCACACAGCTTTCCATAGTAGTTGGACCAGTTTGCATTTCCACCAGCAGTGTAGGAGAGTTTCTTTTTTACCACTTCCTCACCAATATTTTTATTGCTAGTTGTTTTGATATGTGCCATTCTTACTGGTATAAGGTGGTATTTCATTGTTTTTTTGATTTGCATTTCCCTGATTATCAGAGATGTTGAACATTTATAGTGTGCATTTTGTAATGCTCTTGTAGCGTACACATAAACCTCTCATAAGTTCTCCATGACCTATAGTGAAAAGAAAATTCCTTTAAGACTAAATAAATACTTGTATCAAAGTGTGTTCTGACATATACCAACTTTTCCTGGTTTTCCCTTTTGAATATATTTCTAGTCACCTGCCTTATTTTTGCCATTTCCTTACCAGCTGTATGTGAGGCTCTCACACAGGCCCTAAAGGTACAAAGAAATGTAACCCAGGCCCAGGATTATTTTGCTTAAAATATAATAAGGAAGAAATGTGAAAAATTGACATGAAATTATGATTCATACTAAGGAGGTGTTTATAAGTGCTATAAGGTTTGTTAGGCAGACAAAAGGATGAAAGAAATTCCAGAGATAAAGTAGAACATGGGAAACTTAAAGCCTGTAAATGTGGGAACATGTAGGTGGGGCTCATTGACCACAGGACCTGGTGGAGCAGCTGTCAGAGTGGGGCTGGGCAAATGGACTGGCAGTGGGTGGCAGAGAGCATCTGTGTCACCTCTTCCCAAGTGCTTGAACAATGGGTACAAACACAGGCAAATCAGTGAAGGATTTAAAGTGGTAGACAGATCCTCCCTGGTGGTACAGTGGTTAAGTCTCAGCATCATCAAGCTGTTGCCAGGGAGGTGACCCACATGGCACAGCAAATGACCGCTCACCCTCTGCTCCCCTCAGCAGTGTATTTCAGTACATCTGCCTGTTCTGCTCCCCACTCTGATTCCGGTGAATGCTCTCGTCTCCCTCACCTCTAGCCTACACCCCAGTTCTTCTATGCATAAATAAATAAAAATAAATCTTAAAAAATATAACGTAAATTGGTGGAGAACACCCTGATACCCTGGAAGGATTCTCCTGGTGAAAGCATGGAGAAGTGTAGTGAGACCAGACAAATACCAGAGAAGTTAGGAGCTGTTGCTTTGGTGCTAGTGAGTAATTTCAAGAGTTGTGTGAGTACTTGGACTCCAGAGCAGGGCTGGAGAGGAATAAGTGAAAGCAGGAGGCTGGGTGGGGAGGGCATGAGTGGTGACTGAGCTTTGGGCTGTGGTGAGACCTCTAGAGAGGGCTGATGTGTGAAACCGCCCACTCACACCTATCCAGTGTGGTGAATTCATGTTGCTTCAATAAAAACAGTTAAATAAAGAGATAACCCACTAGTGAAATCAAGAGGATACAAGATGATATGAGTTGTTGAGTATCCTAGAGAAAAGTTCAGGAAAATGAATTTTATTGTCCACAGGCCACAGTGGTATCTCACACAGGAGAGGGGTGGCACAAGGACTTCCAAACTTGAAGAGTCAGGGTACTTGCAAACTTTTCAGTGGACTTTCTGATTTCTTACTTTAAAGAGAGGAAGCTGGGCTCTCCCTGGTGGCACAGTGGTTAAAGCACCCCTTATGAAGCTCTCCGAAGCCACTGCAGCACTAGTTCAATCCCCTGCTAGGAAGCTGACCCACATGGCGTGGCAGACCTCTCCTGACCTGCCTACTGCTCCCCCTCAGCAGTATGCTTCATCCATCTGCCTGTTCTCCCCATTCTGTCTCTGGTGAATCCTCTCACCCACCACACCCCTGGCCAATACCCCAGTTCTGTAAGCACAAATAAATAAAATCTTAAAAAAAAAAAAAAAAAGGGAAGCTGAGGCCTTAAGGGGTTTTGTGTGTCAAGTCATCAGCAACTGAGAAGCAGAACCCAGTTCACTGATTTTTCACCCTCTAGGTGTGCTTCCTGGGTACTGTTGAAAATTATCACAAAGGGTAATTTCCTGGATGACTGATTATTTTTTCATTTATTCTCAAATAAAAATATAAAACTGGGCCCTCCCTGGTGGCGCAGCGGGTTAAAGCACTGCACTGAGAAGCTAAAGCTACTTCAGCATGAGTTCGATTCCCGCCTGCCCTAGAGGTGACCACATGGCGAGGCAGACCTCTCCTGACCCGCCCGCTGCTCCCCTCAGCAGTGTACTTCATCGATATGCCTGTTCTGCTCTCCACTCTGTCTCTGGTGAAGCCTCTCACCACCCCTGAGCCTCTGGCTTGTACCCCAGTTCTGTATGTACAAATAAATAAATCTTAAAAAAAAAAAGAATATAAAATTAAGAACTTGTATGGCTTATTCAAAGCACATCAAAAGTGGCTAGGTAAGTAGAACCAGGTCACCGCCTTATATATGAAGTGAGAATATCTTATGGAATTTTAGTCCTATTAGAAAAATAAACTAAGTCACAAAAACTTTAGGAAATCACCTAATACACTGACCATTTTTAAAGAAAAGGAAATTGGGCCAGAATTTTTTTTTTTTTTTAACATTTATTTATTTATGCTTACAGAACTGGAATATAGGCCAGAGGTGTGGTAGGTGAGAGGATTCACCAGAGGCAGAGTGGGGAGCAGAACAGGCAGATGGACAAAGTACACTGCTGAGGGGAGTAGTGGGTGGGTCAGAAGAGGTCTGTCACGCCATGAGGGTCAGCTCCCTGTCTGGGGATCGAACTCATGCTACAGTGGTTTCAGAGAGCTTCATAATGCAGTGCTTTAGCCCATTGTGCCACCAGGGAGAGCCCTCACTCATCTTTTTATTCTCCAGCTGGAAACTGGTTTTCAAACTTTAGTGTGTCTAAAATGTAGAGGCCTATTCATTAATTCTGAGATAGAAACCAAGAGCTCTGAGGCACTTAACCCTCCCCCTGGGTCCCATCCTTCAAAATGCACTTCCCCAGGCTCTCCCTGGGGGTGCATCGGGGTAAAGTACCACATTACCAAGTACTCTGAAGCCACTGCAGTACCAGCTTGATACCCACTTACACTGTGCCCCTTTATCCGTCCTCATCATGTGTGTTTCTGTTGGGACCTTTTATCAAGGACCTTCTTTAAGGTCCTGTTCATGAAATCAGAGACACACTTTATACTTTTCTCTGCTATTTGACTAACCACATGGATGACAGGAGGAAGCTCAAAGACAAAATCCACTTTCTTGTCAGTTTGATTGCAGAAGTGGTGTGAAGTCTAAGAGATTTTTCATGTCTTTTACTTAAGCTTCTCCTCCTTCCTTTTTTATTTTATTTAGAGCTAATATGTTTTTTAAATCCTATATTTTATGCAAAACATTAAAACACAAAAATAATAGGCTGTAATTTTTTTTTTAATCTAATGTTATATGTAGCTCAAAGTTGCTTTGTAGGACTCTTGTGTGTACACTTCCAATGTTAACCACCAGTGATTAAGGCTCCAATATAATAAGGTATAAAAAAATCCCCCTTGTCTATAAATAAAGAGTAATGCAATTATATTTCTAAAGAATCTGCTGTCACCCATCATGTATACAAGTCGCTTTAACATTCAAATGAGTTAAGCCAGACAACAGCCAGAATGCAGACAAGTAGCTACTTCTGGATCTTATGTTTGGAGTTTTTGCAAATCTGAGATTTAGTCTTTCACAATAAAGCTCTCTCAAACTAATTCAAACTTAGTTTTAAAGGTACCTATTGTTTCTGCCTTCCTTTTGAATGGCAAAAGAGATCTCGTTTGCTACTGTGGTGTAAGGTTGGCCAGGGTAAGGTTAGCCTGGCTGTGTGCTAAAGTCCACATCCCAGCAGTAAAATCCCAGACACAGAATACCAAAAATGAGTAGACGTACTCAGAGGATAAATGCATTCCCTTTAAATAGGTGTTTTATTTTCATCGGTGAATGTTTTTACTGAATTCTAGTTAAAATGAGAAATCATTTTTTTTTCTTTGGAAAGTAGTGTTTTTCATTGAATGTAAAATCTTTTTAAAATGCTTGGAATCATTTTGTGAGATAGCTACTTTCTGTACTTGCTCCAATGGTTCTAATATTAATGAATAAAAAAAGTTGGTGTGGTTCTTAACAAAGTGCTTTTTTTAAGTTTCTTTGGAAAATGCACATTTTAATTCAATATGTGCATTATTCCTTATGGTGCATAAACAGGGGTGTCTTCTCCCACTATATACAACTCGACAATAGTCAAGCAATTTACAGATCACTTATATATAATTCAGTTTTTAAGTCAAATAATGAGTATTAATCAAAAAGATGGATACTCTAAATTTTAAAACTATAAACTACATAAATTAACTAATTTAAACCATTTTTCTCTGACTTAACATTTGCTGTGGCTGCTGATTCTACCTGCTCTGACTCAGTTGTATAGTGTACACTATTACTTACTTATGCAAGACATTTTTAAGGACCTGGGGACACACAGGTGAATAAAGTCAAGCCTGTATCCCAAGAGAGGAGTTCCAAAGAAGTAGCACTTATTTATTCATTCAATTATAATATTAACTCCTATAACAGAGGTATGTGTAATATGCCAAATGAAAAATAATTTTTTCCCTGGAAAGAGAAAATCCTTCATAAAAGAAGGACCATATGTGTTGAAGATTGTGCAATAAATAGAATGTCATCTTGTAAGTAATTGGTAAAAATGTAATTACATTGAACCTTTACATAAAGCCTTCATAACCCTGATGTTTTATGGCAGATTTCATGAATGACTCCAAGAAAAATGACACTTGAGTAGAATAATTGTGGCCCTTATTTATGTCTTAATTCATATTAATTTTGCTTTTCCATAATTGGGTTTTGGGAAATTCTCTACTGTCATTGAAGAGCCTGGTATCCACATAGGGAAGAAAATCTAAGATCTACACAAGAGATAAAGCTATAAAAGAGCTATGCTGTTGTAGGTAGCTTGTTTCACGGTGTGTTATGACAAACTGCTAATGTTACATTAAAATGCTCATATCCCTTCTAACATAAGAATATTTTTCTTCATCCTATAAGGTGGGATTAGCTTATAGCTAGACTCGGACAACTCTGGTTATTTGTAGCCATGTCTGTGTATCTGTCTTTGACTCTTGACAACATCAAAGGCACTGAGGTTCACAATATGCAGTTAAAAACTTGAAGCTCCAACCATGACAACCAGAGTTTATTTACAGATGGATTTTACCTAATACAGTTTATTAGATAATATGCCTTGGCTAGATGACTTGAAGGTCATAAAAAGACTTCACTGGAAACTTTTGTCTGGAGCAGTCTCAAAGCCAATATTCATTGTACACAATTCAGTGGTTCATTCAGATGAAGTTGTCTTTAGAGTCCTAAAGATCATAAAGAGCTTGCACCTGAGTATCTCTTCACCTGTTGGTGCTTACCTGCAGTGGCTTTCTTTTAGTGTACCATATCTTGTGCCCTTAAATAACCATACATATAGGAGTGTGTTCTACAGTTCTTCCAAATCCTTTCAAATATCTGAACATGTGAAATCTTTGCATGTGCATGTAGATCATTATTAGCAAATTTCATGTAACATACCTTTATATTATTTCTTAAATTGACTCTATGTACTGTAGTTTGCAGTATTAATAGCTGAATCACTGAGCTAGTGTCTCTGGTAAAACTTAGGCTTAGGCAAGCACTTATCACTAGTAAGAGGGACATTAAAAAAACAAACTCAGATGTGCATAGCTTTATATCTGTAAAAAAGAAAAGTGTCAGTAAGCAAAAGTATGCAAAGAAGACATCAACACATACAAGAACCAAATTTTGACCTCGTGTAAGAGACCATTGGGTAGCAGCCAAATTCTGAGGACCTTCCACTTCTGGACAGTCTCTGCCATGAATGATTATGACATTCAGTAGTATTTAAAGTTCCTCTTCATATGTTTAGAGATTTGGGTTGAGAAAGCATTGTGTATAATTTAAGTTCACAAATAAATATTCTGGTGAAACTGTCCCCATCTCACTGGATTGATAACTTGAAATTTTCTAAGGAACACAAAATATAATTCTGTTTTTAGCCATTGTGAGTATTTTGGCTTTTGAACAAGGAAATGCTTTAACCCATCCAGATAATTAGGCACACTTTTAAACTAGCACACATTCATGCACACATGTCCCCATACGGGCAACAACTGTACACAATCCATTTGCAGTTGCTCAAAGGGTCCTTTTGCAATTATTGACACAACTGCAAATTGCAATTGCAAATTGTTTCACTGTTCACCTTTATCATTTATTCAGATTAATTTCAATTACAAAATGTCCAATTTAATTACAACTGAAGAATGAACTGGTCATATCTGTTCTGGAAATGTTTTTCTATTTGTGTTTAATTTTTCTCTACCGGAATAAGTTCATTTATTTTTTCCAGTGTCTATTGGATGTTTTTTTCTGGTGTTATCAGATAGCAATTCTGGTTATGTTCAATATTATATTATCCTCACAGATATTACAACACAGTCACATTCATTATTTCAAGAATTTTTTTTTTAAAGATTTATTTATTTGTGCATACAGAACTGGGGTACAGGCCAGAGGCCCAGGGGCAGTGAGAGGCTTCACCAGAGACAGAGTGGGGAGCAGAACAGGCAGACCAGTGAAGTACACTGCTGAGGGGAGCAGTGGGCGGGTCAGGAGAGGTCTGCCACGCCATGTGGTCACCTCTGGGGCAGGCGGGGATTGAACTCATGCGGAAGTGGCTTTAGCCTCTCAGTGCTGTGCTGTAACCCGCTGCGCCACCATGGAGGGCCAGATTTCAAGAATCTTTTAATGACCAGACTGTGTATATAAAATTGAATCCTTGAACAAGTTCATTAAATTGTTATTATTAATAAATTGTTGTTTTATAAGAGACCCTGCCCTGTGTAAAGGTTTTTAATTAAAGTAGTCTGTTGAGCAAGATAAGTCTAAAATATTTCTATTATATTTCTAATATGTGTTTATGGCATTATTAGCTATTATACCATATTTTTACTGAGTCGCAATCCATGATAAAATCATTTTACTAAACATCAGTAATTAAAAATATGAAGACTAGGCCCTCCCTGGTGGCGCAGCGGGTTAAAGCGCAGCACCGAGAAGCTAAAACCACTTCCGCATGAGTTCGATTCCCGCCTGCCCCGGAGGAGACCACATGGCGTGGCAGACCTCTCCTGACCCGCCCGCTGCTCCCCTCAGCAGTGTACTTCGTTGATCTGCCTGTTCTACTCCCCATTCTGTCTCTGGCGAAGCCTCTCGCCGCCCCTGAGCCTCTGGCCTGTACCCCAGTTCTATATGCACAAATAAATAAATCTTTAAAAAAAAAAAAAATATGAAGACTTTAGGCCCTCCCTGGTGGCGCAGCAGGTTAAAGCACAGCACTGAGAATCTAGAGCCGCTTCCGCATGAGTTCAATTCCCACCTGCCCCGGACGTGACCACATGGTGTGGCAGACCTCTCCTGACCCGCCCACTGCTCCCCTCATCAGTGTACTTCATAGATCTGCCTGTTCTGCTCCCCACTCTGTCTCTCGTGAGGCCCCTTGCGGCCCCTGAGCCTCTGGCCTGTGTCCCAGTTCTGTATGTACAAATAAATAAATCTTAAAAAAAAAAATGAAGACTTTAAAAACCATTCTACATCGTGTTAAACGAGGTAATTATTCTGAAAGCCTACTGGCTACTAGTTTTACTCCTTTCTTTTGAAAATTAACCTGCTATGCAGAAGGCCACAATTCAGTAATAAGGAAAATTAAAATTAATATGTATTAATTAGTTACAGTAATAAGTAGTTTCATTCTGAATTATACCCACTGTGGGTTATAGGGCTTTTCAAGTGACATGTCTTGCGGTAGCTGCAAATTTGCTTATTTACAGACTCTGAAATCTCTTAAAAATGGACCTTTTCAGCTGGTTTCCTAAGGATCCATAATTGCATTGATACCTACTTTATTCAACTGTTAAGTCTACCTGGACATACCCGGTGACATAAATAAATGTTTTGTAAGTTGAACTCTTAATACATTGACATTTTTTTCTGTTTGATTCCATAATACAAATCAGAACCCATTTACAGAAAGAGGCTAAACAGGTGTATGCTATTTATGCCAACTTTTGAGTCTGCCCCAAAATCGTTTGAAGGTTTCCTAAAGCCTATCTTCCTTATTTATATAGTTTATGATTTTGAATATTTATTAAAATGAAAGCTTTTGAAATTATTTAATGAATTTTATATTTTTATATTTTAAATCTTATAACAGGGTTATTTAAATCTTCTCTTTTCTAATCTAATATGTTTAAACATTTTCGCCCATGAGGCTAACACTTAATTGAGTTAATTGGTACATATCTGTTGCAGAGGATAAGTGCCTAATGTTATCTCATAAACATCTTGTATTCTGCAGAAAATATTGTGTATGTCTGAAAATTTAGGAAAATCCTTAATTATCATTCTTAATTTGGCTCTGAGCCAGATTTTTTTTTTTAAGATTTATTTATTCATTCATATAGAACTGGGGTATAGACCAGAGGTGCAGGGGTAGTGAAAATATTCACCAGAGACAGAGTGGGGTACAGAACAAGCTGACCCATGAAGTACATTGCCGAGGGGAGCAGTGGGCAGGAAAGGTCTGCCATGCCATGTGGATCACCTTTGGGATGGGAATCAAACTCATACCAAAGTGGCTTTAGTTTCTTAGTGCTGTGCTTAACTTGCTGCACGACCAGAAAAGGCTCTCTGAGCCAGAATTTCAATGCAACTTTTTATAGAACTGTGCTCTAGAAATTTAAAATGGAGTATGGTATAATTTATGATATTCACTCTTTAGTATTGATCTCCTAATTTGTCTAAATATCCTCTTACATGTTCTAATTTATTATTGATTTTGTCATATCAAAAGTCCCCCATCATGGTCATTGCTATTCTATGTATTTCATCATCTTTCTGAACTTCATCAAGGAATTGACAAGATTTAGAATTAAAATGCTATTTTCTATCAGAAGAAGTTCTTTCAGAAATTGAGCCTTTGACCTAGACAAACATTTCTGGAAGGAGAGTGCAGTGCATCCTTTATGGGTACTGTCAGCAGTGCCTTGTGGACACTCTCCAAAGAGAATTCTGAAAGCCATGTGCTTATGAGCCACTGGCACTGGCTCATTATGTAGGAGTATGTTCCTGAGTGGGTTATTATCAAGCCCATACCATGACACCGATTGGTTGGCATGCAAAAACATGCTCACTGAGAAGAGTTTTTGCTGATTGACTTAACAGGGTTAAGATTGGCTTAAGTCATGTTACCTTGTCTACTGTCAACAAGCTTTTTCCTAAATTATGAAAATAGTTTTTATTTTCACAATTTGAGAAATACTGACCTTAACCAAACACAAAATCCCATGAGGGAGTTTTCTATAGGGACTGAAAAAAAAATTATCTCTCTAAAATACAAATTGGACTTTATTTCCTATATTTTGAGGGAAGAGATAAGCCTAGTATTTAAGGACACAACACAGCTTGTCCTTTCAGGATATGGGTGAAGGGAGATGGCATTCAGATCTGGTATGTTTTCTGGAACCTGATAGTTCTAACGAGGTCAGATGCCAGATCCAGGTCATACACGATTAAAGGGGTGAATTTCAGGTAACATAATGTTAAATAAAAATAATTTAATCATATTGCTGATGTTATCAAGGATTAAAATGTGACTTTCTAAAACCACAATGAGATACCACCTCATCCCAGTGAGAATGGCACATCTCAAAACAACTAGCAACAACAAATATTGGCAAGGATGTGGAGAAAAGGAGCTCTCCTGCACTGCTGGTGGGAGTGCAAACTAGTATGACTACTATGGAAAACTGTTTGGAGGGTTCTCAAACTGCTACAAATAGAGCTTCCATATGACCCAGCAATCCCACTCCTAGGTATCTACCTAAAGGACACAAAAACACTGATTCAAAAAGATACCTGTACCCCCATGATTATTGCTGTTTTATTTAAAAGACATGGAGACAACCCAAATGCCCAAAAGTAGATGACTGGATTACAAAGATGTGGTACATATACATAATGGAATATTACTCGGCAATAAAAAATAAACTCATGCCTTTTGCAGCAACATGGATGGAGCTGGAAGGGATTGTGCTTAGTGAAATAAGCCAGGAATATAGTGATGGCACATGGGTGGATTGATGATGAGAAGCCCACAGGAATTACAACTGAGATGGAAAAAAGCACAAAATGATGGAAAATAAACTATTTATATATAAAAAATTGACTTTCTATAAGAAGTGCAAATTCTTGGCAAACAAGGAGAATGAAGATTTTTCTTAAAAAAAAAAAAAACAAATGAAATTTATGTTTAAAGCACTCTACTGCTCCAAACAACTTGTCCTTGAGCTATTACCTCCAGACAATAGCAACATAAAAATGAAAGTCATTTCTTATTTATATTGTATTATATTATCACTATTTAACCTTCACTAGAAGCCCAAATTAACTACCATCTCTTTCTTTCTGAAACTATAAAACCAAGTTCCACCCACAGTGTGACATCCATTTATAATACTGGTGCCAGACAAAAAGAATTGCATAGGCTCAAGTATAAACCTCCATCACATTACACACATGACATCAGTAAGTTTGGGAACATACTTGTCCAGAAAGGATGGGGGTACATTTTTATGGTGTGACATTGGGGCATTTTTAGAAAGCATTTAAATTACAAATCACTAGAGATGGAAGTACAGCTATGACTGTGAGAACTAGTAAGCACTGTTGCTATTGATGAGTAGAGCCATTCGATTCATTTTAAAATGGTTTTCTCACCACAGGCTGTGAACCTATACCTGTTCGCTATCTTGAGTGGAGCAACATAGAATCCATCATAGCCATCGCCTTTTCCTGCCTGGGCATCCTTGTTACCTTGTTTGTCACACTCATCTTTATACTTTACCGGGACACCCCAGTGGTCAAGTCCTCCAGCCGGGAGCTCTGCTACATTATCCTAGCTGGCATCTTCCTTGGTTATGTGTGCCCTTTCACACTCATTGCCAAACCTACCACCACATCCTGCTACCTCCAGCGCCTCCTGGTTGGGCTCTCCTCTGCCATGTGCTACTCTGCTTTAGTGACCAAAACCAATCGTATTGCACGCATCCTAGCTGGCAGCAAGAAGAAAATCTGCACCCGGAAGCCCAGGTTCATGAGCGCCTGGGCGCAGGTGATCATTGCTTCCATTCTGATTAGTGTGCAGCTAACCCTGGTGGTAACGCTGATCATCATGGAGCCCCCCATGCCCATTCTGTCTTACCCCAGTATCAAGGAGGTCTACCTTATCTGCAATACCAGCAACCTGGGTGTGGTGGCCCCCGTGGGCTACAATGGACTCCTCATCATGAGTTGTACCTACTATGCCTTCAAGACCCGCAATGTGCCCGCTAACTTCAACGAGGCCAAATATATCGCCTTCACCATGTACACCACCTGCATCATCTGGCTGGCTTTTGTGCCCATTTACTTTGGGAGCAACTACAAGATCATCACTACCTGCTTTGCAGTGAGCCTCAGTGTGACGGTGGCCCTCGGGTGCATGTTCACGCCCAAGATGTACATCATTATCGCCAAGCCGGAGAGGAATGTCCGCAGTGCCTTCACCACTTCTGATGTAGTGCGCATGCACGTGGGCGACGGCAAGCTGCCCTGCAGCTCCAACACCTTCCTCAACATCTTCCGAAGAAAGAAACCTGGGGCCGGGAACGCCAAGTGAGTTAACCTGGCCTGGTCTCTCCCTCGCTCGCTATCTTTCTTCCTCTATCCCTCCACCCGGCTCTCCTCCCCTCCCTCTCTCCTCTTTCCTTCTATTTGTCTACATCTTTCTTTTCCATTTTCCCAATATTTTAAAATTCTTAATCACTTCTTTCTTTGAAATCACACAGATTTTTGTTTGTTTGCAGTAGGAGCATAGTACTAAAGGTCTTTGTTTCCATTCCTTTGAAAACACAGGACCATGAAGCAACAATCAACTAAGTGTATTTTTATTCTGACCTAAAAACAGCAGCTTCTGTGCTAGTATAGTCATCCTTTGGCGTGGGTGTTCCCTTTTCCATGGAGCATCAACACACCTATGAGGTCTGGGTCAGAGAGTCCTACTTACTCTAATTCTAATTGCTAACAGGAGCCATGGTTGACAATGGTTTCTGATTTCCCTCTAAGTTATCACTCTGGAATCACACCAGTACTAACCTAGGATGGAAAAGAAGGAAATTAAGCATCTGGAGATACTTGACTATTTGGCTCCTTGATTGCTCAACTCAAAACCAATATGCACTCAAATAAGTTTCCTTAAGTAACCATTACCATGATTGTCTTAAGACACTCATTGACCTTTAATGCAGCATGTAATGAAGACATTTCATAATGCTGCCAATAACTGAACATGCCCACTGTGGGTCACAATGCTTTTCTGATCATACGGCATCCAGAGAGATAAGGAACCAGACCACAGTGATGAGGCCCAAACTCAGCAGTCAATCTTAATATCAAAGTTCAGATTATTTTCAGTTTGTAACTCTTCAAAGTAGTTTGAATTATCAATAATGTTCTACCTTCTCGCTGACTCTTTTTTTGCAAAAATTTTGTAACAAATTTCATGTAAATTTTACAATTTGAAAAATTATCTGGCTGCTTCAATTTCTAAAGTTAATTGAATTATCAAAAATTAAGCACTTTCCCTATTAGCAGCATTAATTTTACTTTCTGAAAATATCCTTCTGACATGAAGAATTTTAATGGTAATAATTGTAACATATACTATATTCCACCTACCAGAACAACACAGCAAGGTTTAGGGAAATGGAACTGTTGGCCTCCACTTTGTAGGTGTGGAAATGAAGCCACCTTATGACTCTGAACTGTAATTCCATTTAGTCAGCCATTCTGTGCCTAGCTCTTAGATTGACATACAGTTTCTCATGATGTATGTTATTAAATCTATAAAACTAAACCTCTGGGTTATATAACCACTTGCCAAGCAACACCTTGGGCATATTTTTTTCTAAAATGATGCAATTAGTATGAGTATCAATTAAGGGAATATATGGGAAAATATTTTAAATTTAACAGAATTATCATTATTTCAAATGACGTACCACCAGGCATGGTGGCGCACGCCGTAGTCCCAGCTACTCGGGAGGCAGAGGCAGGAGGATCACTTGAGTCCAGGAGTTCGGGGCTGTAGTTTGTGGTGCACTATACTAATCAGGTGTCCTCACTAAGTTCGGCATCAATTTGATGCTCTCCTGGGAGCCTGCGACCACCAGGTTGCCTCAGGGGGTGAACTGGCCCAGGTAGGAAATGGAGCAGGTCAAACTCCCATACTGATCAAATGACATACCTAAATATCTTCAGCATTAGGAATGCAGTCAATAATTTATATCTACTTTTCAAGTCCTCCATGAGGTGCTGATCACAAACAATCCTTAGTCTTATTTTACCTGCCATGGCTTTCTGTGCTAGCCAACCTCCTCCCACTGTCAGCCTGCTGGCAGAGAATTATCAGCAAGCATGAAAGCAAAACAACAGTGCCGTGAGATGGAAACAAAACAGATCATGGCTACAGAGCCCATATGTGAAATGGCATAGCAATTTTCATTAAGAAGGAAGGAATGTTTAGAAACAATGTGAAAAGAAGGGAGGAAACACTCTTTAAAATGGGATATTGGTACAGACTAAGAGCTTTTCCTTCTCACAATCCATATGGTTTCCATTCCAGGTTTATCCTACCACTACCCAGCTCCACGTGTCTGTGACTTTACTGCTTTTATTATGCTTCTTCAGAAACGTTGGCATCATTGTTGACCAGGAGTCATTTTTAAAAGCTGTTAACCATCTAACGAAAGCAGAATTCTATTTAATGAAAAGGGAGAAACCATTGATCAAGATATGTTGTGTGTTACCCAGGAATATACATTTTTACAAGTTCTGATGTGTGTAGACAAGTCACCTGTTGAGGAGAGCAGGGGCTGTGGAAATGCACTGGCTTTGGCTGCTGGCATGAACTGACATTGCTTAACAAGGCTTAGCTCTTTTATAGAGGCCAGGCGAAGCTGTACGTTCTGATCACCTTCTCACACCTGGAACTGCTTTCTTTCTAAGATGAGAAAATTCCCTTAACTCTTATAAATTTAGAAATTAATTTCATTTGGATCATACTTTTGAAAAAAACAATAATCATCTTTTTCTAAACTGGATTGGTTGCCTACAAAGTGCTGGTTTCTCCAGTTAACACATTGCTTAACTACTAACTTATCAAGCATTAGCAGATTAGTACAGTAACAAATAGACTTTAATTATTATAAGATGCATTTTTATTAGTACAATCTGGAACTTCTCCAGGGTGTACCACACAGCTGACCCCAGAGGGTATTTGAAGCTCAGTGTCTATGGAAAACCACCCTTGATTTTATTTTCCTATTTATTCTGTTACTGCTTTTCTGGTCCCTCTTCAGGAGACTGGAATTTTCAAATATAACAGTAATCTCACGCCGCATGTTTTTACCTTTGTATTGTTGTTCTGTGTCTTTCTAGTTTGTCTCCAAAATCACAAGCAAATTCATATTTCTACATAACAACAACAACAAAAATCTAGCAAGAGTTCTGCTGAGTGAAGCAAGGTCTGCAGGCTCTGGAGAGCACACACTCCAGTTAGTTACCTGAAGTCTGTTGCACTCCTGGATGAGATGCAGCGAAGGGTCTTCACAGGTAGACTTAAACCAGAGCAGATGCTATAATGATGAGCTTCTCATGGAAAGAAGGATGTTGTGTGCCTTTTTTGCAAAGTTTACAGCATTTTAAAATTTTTATTCACAGCCAAGGGTCTTATACAACAAAAAGTTTAAGCACTTGCTTTATGTTTTCTAAAATGTATTCTAGGAGGAACTTAAGCAAAAAAATTGCATGTTTGGGTTACTTGAGTTACATGTAGTTAGAATTCCTATTAAGCTTAATTTTACTCTGGTATGATACAACTATCTTTGTCCTCACTAACTTCTTTTGCTGTTACTTTAATGGATTTGAATGGGAAGATATTTATGCCTAACTTACGATAAAAATATTAGTAAAATTATTTTTCTTGGCAATCAAAGAAACATAGAAATCCATGTAGACTCATCATTAATTAAATTGTCTAGATCCAAAACACTTACTGCTCCTTTTTTAATTAAAAAATGAGTTAACATTATGCAAATGAAAAATTAAAATATTATGTAAATGATATGCTTCCTTAAAAAATGGTATATCAATGACTAAATGTCAAACTAACTCTTTTAGTTATTTTCAGGATAAATAACTTCAATGAGTGCCAAAAAAGTTTGATGGCACATGGAGTTGAAATGTGATAATACATTCCTGTAACATTTTACACATATAACTACATGCAAAACTAAAAACAATTACAGTCACAGTAAGGGTGTTAGATTTATGCATAGCAGTCATTTTTTAAACATAGATTCCAAAGTAAATAGGTTTTTTAAATGTTCCTGTGAGTGTTTCTTAAGAATTTAAACATATATTTTATTGAGTGTAAGGGCTAAGTGAAGTACTAAAGGAAAAATGTTATGAGGAAAGTTTCCTCTTGATCTGTCAGAGACACTTTGGTTATAAGTGGAAGTAAATAAGCATGCAGCATTAGTAACGATATGCTGAGCAAGCATTTAATTTGTCTTTCCTCCTTTGATTATGCAAAGAACTATAAAAATATGATAGACAGTCTACAGACATCATAATCACACCGAGATAACACATACTTTTTCAGAGAAAAGTCTTATCTGCTATTCTAGCTTATAAATGAAAAAGCTGTCATTTTAATTATTTTCCTTTTCATACAATAAAAGTCTTTAAAAGTTATCATAATCCTTCACTCAATTTTAAAGTATCAGAAGATATTATTGAAGTACTTGTCATAGAATTTTACTCCTTGATAGTGACATTTCTATTACTATCCACTACTCTTTCATTCATTTACTCCATCAGTCATTGTTTCAACTGAAGTACTTGATATGAGTGCTGAGTATTATTCAGGATAAAAAAAAAATAAAGTTATGCGAGACAGGCACTGGCTGCACCAATCTTAAAATAGAGTAATGGAGCTGCTCAAAAATATATCTAAATGTATTTTGTTAGATAACATAATGTAGGACCAGTATTACATTTTGAGGTCCTGGGGAAAAAAGAGGTTAAATGTAATAGAGTTGTATAGGCAGAATAATAAAGAAAGGTTTCTTAATAAAAGTAGTATTTGAACTTGACCTTAAAGGCGTTATTCAGTGGGAGAAATTGTGCTATGCTGAGACCATTTCCAATATAGGAAATCATGTAAATGAAGTTCAGAAATGTTAATGTACTTTCAGGCCATAATGAGAAATCAGAATGAGGTAAATGGAGAAGTGCACTGGTGGGTAATTTAAAAAATGTAGAAAGAGAACAAATTATCGATAATGATCAAGGTTCCAAGATCAGTCAGGTTTTCAGGTGTAATAAAACTTCATAGTTTCATGACAGTGTGTAAACTTAATGTTGATGGCAGAAACACAAGTTAATAGAGGCTACAGTTATTCAAATAAAACCCAATAATAAGCCTAGAAATCTGGCTATAAAACTAGAGGAGGGGGAGGTGAAAAGCTGGAAGGGAGCACAGTGGACTATGGTGGAGGACTGTGGGTGTCTTGGTGTCGATGTAGAATGGTAGTGACATCTGAAGATGACTTTACAAGTATGCATTCGATTATCTGCAATATTGTAAACCAATGCTATCTCAATTTTAAAAGGGGGGAAATAAAATAGAAATAAAATTTTAGAGTAGTGAAGTAAAAGTTGAACCCAAGGTATATATATGAAAAAAGTTGACTGGGCTTGATTCCATAGCACTGTAATACAGAGTTTGGGAGAAAAAGGAAGGAATTAAAAACAAAATATATGTGTGATTTCTGATTTGAGCCTGGACAGAAAATATATCTGCCAGAAAAATAGAAAGAGAATACAAGTGTTGATGAATTGGGTATCAGACTTTCACTTAAAAATGTACAAACAGACAAATAGAGGCATCCAAAACACTTTTAGAAATTTCAATCAGGAGCTAAAGAGAAAGGGCTGTGTTGGGTTTTGAGTCAATAGACTTTAGAGTCAGTTGTCAAGTCAGAATTTTTAAAGGGACCTAGAGCATGATTGAAACAGAAATGGAAAAAAAGTGGGAGGAGGAGCCTTAGAAAACCATTTCATTTAAGAGACAAGATAAGTAATGAAAATCTGAAACAATAAGCAAAAGGAAATATAGAGAATGAGGGAAAAGGGTGAATGCCATATCATGGAAAGCAAGGAGGAGACTGTATCTGAATCAAGTTGGGTTGCCATAGTGAAATCCTGCAGATTTGGTGGCTTAAACAGACAGTTCTGGAGACTGGAAGTCTGAGATCAGGGTGCCAGCATTCAACCTCTTTTTCTGTGCAAGATGTGGTGAGGTAAGGAGAAACTCAGGAAGAGGAGAGAGCTGTCTGGTATCACTTCTTTTAAGAGCACTGATCCCATTGATTCCTCATGACTTCAGCTAACTGTATTAACCTACTAAAGGCCCCTTCAAATGCCATCATATTGGGGGTTTATGATATCAACATATGAGTTTGAGGCACATGAGACATGTATTCAGCCTGTAACAGTTACAAGAAGATGGAACTTGGGGTCCCCAATGATGGAAAAACTATGGTCATCCTTGACTGAATTCAGTGGTGTGATATGGACAGATGTTATATTTAATAGATTGAGATTAAACTTACTAAGAAGTTTAGGCACCATACAAGGAGACTGAGCAAGAGGGAGGAGTATGATTGAAGCTTGCTTGTAATATCTCAGAAAGGATCCAAAAGAAAAGGAAAGCTTCAAACTACAAAAACATATTATAAATTTCCTGCAGGTGAGCCTGACCTAGAAGAATGTCACCACAATAGAAACCTTTGGAACTGACAAGCCAAGATAGCCCCAACTCTGAAGATCATGCTGGTAGTGGCTGATGCTGCTTCTCACTTAGCTAAGTGTGTATTGCTTGGCATTAAAAAAGGATGAAAAATCAGTCTGGGAACTTACAGGAATTTTAATTACAACCCACAAAACAAACCTTACAATGGATTCTTTTAGACCTCTGAAATTCGATTCAAGGAACAAATGAGGAAAACTCTGGAAAGCAAATCTTGCTTTTCTGGAATATTGGTGAAGCTGTAAGGTTTGCAGCTCACAAGTAGAGGTCCTTTGTAGAATAAAGCAGGGTCTCCTGTCCTCCATGACAACCAGTCATAGTGCCTGATCAGTAAAACCTTGTGCCTCCTGAAAGCCATGCCAAACTTCAGCACCCAGAGGATTTTAGCCAAAGCTTAGAATGAAAATACATAGGTAGTTGTGTGTAGAGTAGCCACTGCTGTGAGACACCCCTTCTCAGGCTGTGGACATAAGTGCCAGGAAGGGGGATGAAATTAAAACAGTTGGGAATGGACTCAGTTGGGTTCAGCTTGACCCCCATCAGGCACAAGCACCATTGTTTCATTGTTTTCTTCCTCTTGTAAATGACACCTTCATCTGAAAGTAACATGAATAAAGCTCCTTTTAATACTCTTACGTTTGGGCCCTCCCTGTTGGCACAACATGTTAGGATACAGCACTGCAAGCCAGCCGCAGCCGCCTCAGTGCAAGTTCGATCCCCAGCTCCGGAGGTGACCCACATGGTGTGGAGACCTCTCCTGTCTAGCCTATTGCTCCCCTCATCAGTGTATCTTGTCAGTCTGTCTACTCTGCTCCCCACTTTGTCTCTGGTCAATCCTCCACTACCCCTGCACCTCTTGCCTGTACCCTAGTTCTGTATTCAGAGGAACACAGATCATACTTATTTTTTTTTGGAGGTAGGTCACCTTTTATTTTTCTTTCAAATAAATTTGTATGACTGGCATACAGCCAGGTTCTCAAAGTTAATATTTTATTTCCATATGTTAGTAATATATAGTTTTGAAGCAGAATTCAGAAGTATTCTTAGATGAATAACAATAATAATCCAAGGTATATGCATTTGACAACACTGTGAAAATAAAGAAACTGGGGCCTGAAAAACTCAAGGTCATTTTTTAAAAGAGGAAAAAAAAATGGGGCTAAAAATCATTGCTTCCTGGCTAAAATCATATGTAAAAATCATTCTAATAGCTGTTCCTGTTACCTTAATAATGTACTGATTCATTCAAGACCTTCAGTAAATGAATAAGACATGAGACCTTCCTTTATAATTTAGTGATATAAGACACCAAGGCAATGGGATGAATGAAATGATAGGAAACAGTATAATATGATTCACGTGGTTGTGTAAATTTGAGTCAGATGTTTATTAAGTTTAGGTTTGATTTTTGCTTTTTGTTTTTTGGCAAGCTACTAGTCCTCGGATAAATCATTTAATTTTTTGCATTTCAGATAAAAAATGTAATAATAACACTTATCTAATAGGCATTTAGGAGGATTAAATAGAAATATAGAGATGATCTCATTGTGCCTTGACATAGTAAAATCTCAGTACTTAGCTAGTGACAGTAAGCTATGGCAACAGAGGTGGGTAGATGGAAGTTCATGTGGTAAGTGAAATCCACACTACACCTGTATGTGGAATGGACTGTGAAGCTGCTGGAAGCGGGGCCAGGCAAGGGGGCTCAGTGTGAGTTGTGCGTAAGGAAGGACTCCCTGTTTGACATGGCTTGGCAACCTGTCCGTGCTTGGCCACAGCTAAAGAAAGATGAGGTCATTTGCATTCCATCTGTTAGTCCTAGTGTCCAGTGGAAAGTGTTACCTACAAAGGGAAGTAGGCCATATGAACACCATGTTTGTAAAGCTAATTCAAGAACAAAAATATCAACAGAAAATGTTAAAATACCAATGGATTTTGAAGCTCCAGATCATGAGAATGAAACGTAGAGGTTCCTTAATTAGAACACTTTTGCTTCAATTATAGAAGCCAACATAAGCTAGCCTAGCCAAAAGCAGTGGATATTTGATAGAACAAATATGGAAGATAAGATTAAATATCTTATGATAATATGATTTGAAATACTCCTGAGCCACATGGGGGGCTGAGCTACTGGGGAGAAAGACTCCAGGCTTCTCTGTCATCCTCTGCCTGCCTTATTCATCTTCTCCTCATAGACTGCCTGGGTACCTATGGTCAGTCCAAGGCAACCCTCCCAGGGATCCTGCATCTTTGTGTTGGAATGGGCCCAGCTCCCCGAAGAGACCATGCTTAACCCTCAACCCACGAGGTTCCACATAACACAGAAAGAAACTGATGGGAACAGTTTGATTCAAGTGTCTGTTTCAAGTTTGGGTGATGGACAAAGGGTGGACTCACAGAGCATCAAACCCATCCAGGGGCCATCATGCCTGACCCCCACAGCTATCACCAGGGAGGCAGTTTGCAAAGAAGGTGGTATGATGGCATGAGTTGAAGCTCTGCCTTATCCACACCAGAGTAGCTCACACCCATCCTGCATCCCACCCTTCCACCCTTGGTGTCTGAGTAAGTCACTTATGAGTAGCAATATTTTATACTGAGATAAAATAACAGTGCATGTTTAAATAAAACATTACACATGGTTGATGAGATGAACCAATCAAAAATTAATCACCTATCTATGCAATATGTGAGTGATTATTACAAATTCCAATATATACATCCATGGAAGGGAAAGACAGCTCTGACAGCTTTGGTAGTGCACGCTATGAGGCATGGAAAGGAATCCACCAAATTTAAAAAGCAGGCATTTTCTTTGCTACTCTTAAAGTGATTCCACTGCATAGTGTTTCTGAATTGTCTCGAGATGGAAAAAAAAGGAAGAGAGTTTTGTTTTTATAAGGAAGAATGGTTCTCGGGAGATCACTTGTGAATTAATTAAAATGCATCATATGTTACATGTAGGTTAACAATGTGATGCTAACATATTAACATTGGCTGATAGAAAAAGAGAAATCAGTAAATAGCATATCACTAACCCAAAAATGTGTGTATAATTTGGTTTGAGTTCAAAGAGGTAAGGGAAACCACTTACAAAATTGAAGGCAATTTAACAATAGCCCTATACAGATTAACTTCAAGATAGATGAGGTGTCTGCTGCTAACAAAATTAGGCCAAGTCCCCAGTGATGCTATAAACCTCTATTGAGAAACAACTACTCAAAAAATCAATAACAATAGGAAATAGTTTCCTTTCCTTGATTTTCCAGTCATAAAAACACATACTGTTATCTAGTGAGTACTCAGACAGGGGCAGTCAATATCACTTTCCATTGATCAGATTTTGCACTATGTTTATGGGCTGGGGAGTAGGAAAAGCATTAACAAAGTAAAAACGAAATACATATGTAGTCAAAGTAGAATAAAAAGAAATGACAAATGTTCTAGAGGTGAGGTAGGAGTGAGGGAGCAGAAGGTTGATGATAGATTGCACCACCCACCCCAGTTTCCTTGACCATGTTGTCTGGCAGGGTCTGATAGCAGAGACCTTAGGAAGGTCTTTATCAGTCAGTGCTTTGCTTTGTGTAAAACAGCATGGAGGATTTACTATTTTATGAATGGTGGGGCTTTTCCTGGTGAAGAAACACCATGTGGTCTGGGATCTCGGGACTTTAAGGTGTTGCAGGAGTGTTATCAGAGGGATTGTTATCAGATGGAGACTGGGGACATTCCCAGGATGAAGTAGGGTTTAAGCTAAGAGTTCAGACTTCAGAAAGACAAAAGGGTTAGTTAGGAAAAGAAGCATATAGTGCCTCTGAGTAGGAAAAATCCCAGGTGGCTGAAGGAAATGAAGCAATTCCCTAAGTGCCTGATGCTAACAATGAAGAAAAATTGTGATGAGAAGAGACCAGAAAATCAGCCAAAAGCAGATCATGCAGGGCCTAGTGAGTGGCTTTCAGAGCCAGGAGCTCGTCCTCTGAACCATGGAAAGCTGCAAAGCAAGGGAGCTCCTTTATCAGAGATGTGTGCTTTGGAACACACAGTCCTCACTCAGCACGGAGGGTACTTAGGTGAGCAAAGGGAGGATGGGGGTCCTCGGGGAGCATTATGCAAGGAGCTTATGGTGACTTTGACAGCAGGAGATGAAAATAATGGACAAAGAAATGCCTATGAGGCAAAAATCTTACTAGGTGACATCCACCTATTAAGCAGTGAGTTGCACTGATCTCGGAATTGTTTGGCTCTAAAGTCCATAAAATTAGAACTGTTACCAGGTGAAATGCATTAACATATCTGAAACATGCTTGATCTGTAAGAAGGGGAGACTGATCAAGCACAAAGGCAGAGAAGATCGGTGGCTGAAACAAACATAGGGTATGGCCGTAGAGAGTTCTGATGTGGAGATCAGTGACCCATGGCCCTTTGAGAGTGAAAGTCCAAATAACTGTGACTCCTAAATTAAAATGATGAGAGTGACCCTTAGCTTAGTGCCATAAAACATTTATCTTAGTGTCATAAAACATTGAGCCTTGCAACCTTTCACCCCTTTTTTTAATTCCCTGTGAACAAGCATCCATCAACGACTATCTTCTCTTATTCACAGGTCTATTTGCATACACTTTGTTATTCTAAAACCTGTATATAATTTCCCATTGAAAATGTAATGGGAATTCTGGCATATAGCCATGTTATTATGTAAACTTGTTAAGTTTTATCCTGTTTGATGAGGCATTCTAGTGAGGTAGACAAAGGTCAGCCCTCCTCATATGTACTTGGGTGGTGTGTGGTGGGAAGATGGTGCCGAGGAGGAGAAAAATTCTGGCTGCTCCCTGGGAAGACTCTTCCTTGGGACCATGCACTCTGCATGGCCCTAGGAGCTCACCATACTTGTCCCTTTGCACTTCTGATTTCAGGATTTGGTTTTGTTTCGTTTTGTTTGTCTCTGTACAATGGAGATGACAAGAGTCATGCAAACCAGAGTAGAGTGTTTACCACATGTAAACAATATTATACACATCTTGTATAATATTGTTCTGAGGTAATGAATTATGAAGATGGGTTGGTAGGTTTTAAGTAGCGAGTTAGCTATGGACAATCTAATGTATCTGTTCTTAGCCGTTCTATCCAGAAATGTGTAGCTAGCTCATGCAATACAGTATGTATGTATTATCTTTATTCCACAAGAATCCTACTTCCCAAGAAAACAGCTGATGACAGAATCAGAATATCTCAGAGGTTTAGTGTGCAAAAGCCATCCAAACATCTTAGACCTTACTGCTGTTGCCAGTTCATTACTGAGAAGAATTAGAGCAGACATTTGATACTATCTTCATACCCCTCGCTTTAAAATGGCTTTACTGTACCTACACCACAGGAGTGTATAGCCATTGCATACTGTGCAAACTCCTGTATCTCTAGCAGTGGACTTTCTGGATGATAAATCAGGTGAATGTTGAAACTGCCAAACATTTCAAGAATGACTTTGCCCTTTTCCCTTCCTACTAAGAATGTGGAAGATTCATTTGGTGTTGACAGTGTTTTAGTCATCCTAATGCACATATGCTTGTATTTAATTATTGTTTTAATTTGCATTTTCATGATGATTAATGATCTTGGAAGTGTTTCCACATAGTCATTTCCATGACCATGGTCTCTTGTGAAGTGACTGTCTAAACTTACTTCTACTTTCTCATTTGGTCATTTGTGTTTTACTGTCCTCTCCATTTAAAGAACTTCTTTTTATAACATCAATGTGAATTCTTTAAAACATATATTGTAAATATTTTTTTTTCTCAGACTGATTTGATGTTCCATTTCCTTAAGGGCATCTTTTGATAAGTAGACATTTTAATCCTGATGAAATCTTATTTCTCATTTTTTCATGGTTAGTGCTTTCTAGGTTTAGTCACAACATCTTTGCCTTCTGCCAGGACTCATAAACATGTCTTTTTCTAGAACTTTATCCTTTTGACTTTCACAGTTAGTACTAAAATACATCTCCACTTATTCTACATGTGGTGAAAAGATGCCACAATGTTCACACTGTCCTGAAGTGAAAATTTTATCATGTTTCTCCCCTCTGTGGCACAAAAAAGTAAATGATAAAGAGATTTTTTATGTGTGGAAGTTCTTTCTGAAAACATAGCATAAATTTCTTTTTTGCTGATTTTTGATTCTTCTTTACTTTCATCTGTAAAGATACTTCTCTATGTGAGAATAAACACAAAAATAGGTACAATAAAGCAGTTACTTGCAACATCAAAATAATCAAATTCTTCTATAGAATTCTGAAATAAGAAAGACTTTAGGACTGATTTACTGAATTAAAATATTTGTATGAATTTCCAAATTCTCCTTAGTAGTTCCTTACATTTTTTAATACTTATTTTTAGAATTTTAATTTAATTCTTTTTCAGCAAAGGAAAGAAAATATACTCACAGTTTCCATATAACTCCATAAAGCTAAAAGCATTGTTGTGATAAATTTTGTTTTTTAATATTATACTTTTTTATTATTCATCATTAAAATGGTAATAAGTATTCTCTAGGGCAATTAGGAAAATATAAGGAAGCACAAGGAAGGTAAAAAAAAATATGTACAATTCTGCACTACACAGAGAAATAAACAACATTAAGATTTATATATACATTCACAAATACACAAAAATTCATGTATTTTAGTGATTTTTTAATTTTAAAATTCCCATTACTTGTACTGTGTTTTTAATAAACTTAATTTTCATTAGAGATTTTATGACATTGATGTTATAATTAATTTAGAAATTAGCAATATGGATGATAAAGTATTTCAATATTCCTTTAAAGTGGTAGAGAATTTCAGAGCTATATTTGCCTTATTTTCCTATTAGGAATATTTATGTAGTCAGTTTTGCTTATTCAGTCATTCAACATTTACTATGAATTGGTGGTCATATGTTTGTTTGTTTGTTTTTAATAATTATTACAAAAGTTTATTTTTACATCATTTTGCACATTTTTTTTTCCATCTCGATTGTAATCCCCGCGGGTTTCCCATCACCAAATCACCCCTGTGCCACCACCATAGTCCCATGCATTTCCCTCCCTTCCCCCCCTCCCCGTTTTTGATCCCATTCCCCATTCCACCCCACAAAATGTCTCTGGTATATGGTTGTTTATTATTTTTGTTATTTTCTCGCCTGGTCCATTATACTCCTGCTATGAGTGAAACCATCCGGTATTTTTCTTTCTCTTTCTGGCTTATCTCACTAAGCATGATCTTTTCCAGCTCCATCCAAGTGGCTGCAAAAGACATGTGTTTCTCTTTTTTGTTTGCTGAGTAATATTCCATTGTATATATGTAGGTGATCATATGTTTTTTATGCCTAGGGTATTACCGGCTTATGTCTTCTATTATGTACAGTTTTTTAAGAGCACTTTCTTCATTCTTTAATCAGTTTGCACATGAAATTAAATGGTTTCCTATTGTTTTTTAAAATCGGGGCAGGTAAGAGAGGCTCAAGGGTGCACACCAGAGTATATCTGGCATGGACCCTGCCCTCTAGAAACACTGGCTTCCCTGCTGTAGGAGGTGAGAATGAACATCAACAACTTACTTGACAGGAAATGAGAAAGCACACAGGAGAGAAGCAGAGCTATAATACACCTTGCAGTGCGATAAAGAACATGATGAGCACCTTGAAATACTGCGAAGAATGAGAGTTCTTTGGGTTCAGGGGACATCATAAATGAAGGACTTGCATTTTATGCTTGAATTTTACCTGAAAGGATTTAAATAGCTGATGAGGGGAAAGTCCTCTTTTGAAGAAAGAATTCATTGACAAATACAGATGGGATGATGGAATTAAAATATTATCACTTAGTGGGCTTGTCATGAAATAATTGATCTTCAACATGATCATCAGTGACTGTTGAAATCATTAGAAGAAATACTGATGGGACTTTTATAATATGTGTAGGAGGCAGACAACACCTGAATCCAATCCTCATCAATCTTAATGTGACCAGTAGGCAACCAATTTTTGTGCCTCCATGTTAGAGCACAAAAATACCTGCTCCTATAAACCTTTCTCCACATACAGTCAGCCTTGAATTGACTGAGCCTTCATAGTTATCACTTCATAGAGACCATGAGTGAGAGAAACATATTAAATAGCACCACAGGAGCCAATCAGTGGAATTCACAGTATGGGAAATAATTGTTGCTTCTTCAACAAATAAATAGCAAGCAAAAAGTTAAGAGAATAGCCATCAATAGAAAAAGGTTTAAAAGTTTCATCAGCAAATGCAACATGCAGATATTGTTTAGATATTGGTTTAAAAATCGATTATAAAACAAAAGTGCATTACATGATCAAAGAAAATGAAATACTGGCTGAATATTTGGCTATTTTCAGGAATTGATATTAATGTGTTATAGGTGCAAATTTTTCTCTCTTATTTTTAAAATGTGTGCCTATGTTCTCTATATGGAATTATTTATGGGTAGGAAGTAAATGTTTTAGATTTTCTCTAAAATGATAACATGGGGAATGTAGATTAAACAAGATTCACATATGTTGTTGAAGCTCAGTAATAGGGATATGGAGTTCATTTTACATTTTAAAATTGCATTTAAGATTTAACTAATATGTACAACAATTTTAAAAATAATAATAATTTCCATATTACAATGTAAATTGTCAAGTATTTTGGCAGACATAGCAAAATGAATAGGCATATAGAACAATTTTCAAGTTCTACTTCTAGAACCATCCATAGAAAAATTCTCCTAATGTGTCCAAGGAGGCATAACCAAACCTGCTATGGCAGCATTTCTTAAAATAACAAAATGTAAAAAACAACCTGAATGACCATCAGTAGGAAGATTGATTTTTTATAGTGTGATAATATATTCAGCTTAGTTTAATTGAGTAAACTAGAGCTATACCTATTAACATAATACTGTGCAAAAGGGAAAAAATGTTCTGATTGGAAACATTATACAATGCCTGGTGCATGAAGTCTAATATATGCTAAGTAGTACTATATATTTAACATATATAAATATACATGTCGTAAAACTATTAAAATGCCAAGTGATGACGCGCACCAGATTTTCTCTTGCAAAGAAAAGGAGTAATGTTAAGAATAAGATACAGTAAGGGGTCAGGAAAAGAAAAACAACTGTAATAAAATGAAAGTGAAAATCAGCAAACAACTGTAAACCAGAGACATTCTATGGGGGAGGAGAGGGGTTAAACCTGGGACAGGAGGAGGGCACAGGACTGTGGTGCTCGCACATGGGGGAAGTGGTGGCAGGAAGTCCTTGGGGATACAACCAAGGTGAGAAAATGCACCAAATGAAGAATGATGTAAACTATATATAAACAATATACAGAAGACTTTAGACATATTCTTAATGATGTCAAAAAGAAGTGGACTTTACTAAGGCACACTGTTGACATTTTACAAATCTGAGATGATTAAATTGAATTTTATTAAAGCATTTTCCATAGCCCCTTAATAGCATAAAACTCTTTATAAACAATAACATTTTAATAGAGTAATATTCTTACGGTGATGGAAATAACTGCACTTCGTGTGTTTATAAAGAGTTTAGCACATTGTGTTAGATGCACGTGTTGAAAGGAAGAGGGGAAGAAATTACTATTTACAGAGGATCTACCCACACAGTGCTCCACTCTGCACTCTGATGATGAGAAATATTTTAATTGACTCTAGAAAAAAAATACAGTAGACTTTACAAAGCAATCAGAGACACAATGTATCTGTAACCCCAGACACAAACAAACAAAAACCATACTCCACACACTGCTAAGATGGTCTGGGGTAGCACTGTCATTCTTTATGATTACTTTGGACAGCTGCCACATTATTATTTCCATGGTGAGCTGACCATCTGGAATTATATAGCCCATTTTATCTCTGCTAAAAGTGGACTCACCTTCAAAGCAACCATAGACATACAAGCAGATAGTGAGCTAAACTGCGCACCTCACCTTCACCTGCTCTTGAGCCCTCCACTCACGGTCATTATGTTGCACATGTAAAAAATATTAATAAAATGTGGAGAGAAAATAGAATTCAGCTTATTTTCTACTAGCAATTACTAAAATTCTTGAATAAGAAAAGACTCAAAACCCATGAGTAATTGCAAGTTTGTGATATATGAATTTGCCTAATCTACATGCACACCAAGATTTAAATACCTGCGACTTTTGTGTGTGTCTTTGTCCTGCCATCCTGCAGAGGAAGGGTATTAATAGTGACAGCTTATGCAGGGATTGGATTTTGTTATCTGGAAGCATTTTCCCAGGTACTATTGAATACTCCTGCTTCATGGATGAAAAACTGAGTCTGAAGGAAGGAAACAGGCAGATGGAGAGAACCTAGTGCCCCAAGACCCAACAAGCTACACTATGACAACAAAAACTTGTCTTTAATAACTTCCCAATTTCGCATAAAAATAATTCTTAGCATCAAGACTGTTGTGAAGAAACTAACACATTAGAACAAAGTCGTGTGGGACTAAGTACACCCAAAAAGAGAGTCTTTTATACAAAGAGATTATTTGGATAGTAAGAATAGTTGGGAATGGTTATGTACAATCTGTGAGCTTAAAACATGTGGTGAGGCTTTGTAAAAGAAGGAAGGGAAGGAGGAAGAGAAGAAGAGAAGGAAGAAACTTCACTTTCAGAAGATACTGAAAAGGAGTCTTTCTACTAAACTTGTGGGGTTTCTTTAAATCCATGGAATCTGCCAAAAGTTACAAGCACAGATTTGGGATTTATATTTGACAAATCCCCATATGCTACGTTTTCCCTCCAAGCCTCCACTCTAGTCTGCCAGAGTGGAATCTACTCTAGTAATGTATGGTTTCACAGTAGCTAAAAATAGACCAACGTTCGACTTGCCTTTTTGACTAACTTGGCCACTCTGGCATCCAGTTGTTCAAGGCCTGGCCCGTCACCTTTAATAAACCACTGCTCCATAGCAGGTTTGTGCAGAACTCAACTAAAGGGATTGAAGACGTGCCTGTGTGAAGGAGAAGCTGCAATGGTTTCAACTGCTTTTAATCAACAGGAAATTAAACTGATGCTGGGGTGGCTTAGAGTTGCTGTGTGAATCTTGGTTAACCTTAGGCCGAAAGCTCCCAGAGGAACCACAGGAATGTCCTCTCACTGCAGTAGCAGTTCCCGGTGAGCAAGGAGGCTGCAGCGCTCAGCGCCCTGTCTGTGGGCCTCAGAGTGCCCAGCCTCATCCACACGGTCACTGTGCAGCTGGCAGCTCAGCAAGTCTAGGCTGGGAGTCTCCAGGGGTGGTCTGCATTGTCCAGCTGGCCAGCAGAAGGGAGCAGTGGCATCACTTGCAAGGGCCAGTGCAACATGGAAACATGAGACCCCTGGATGGAAACACAAAAGGAAAAGTGAAAGTGCTAAAATATAAACCTTTCCCCTCTGGGCCTCACTCTCCATCTGCCATGGTGCTTTTTATCCACAGTGTAATGCCCCGCTGCCTTGCTGGACAGGGCAAGTGCAGAGGCCTGCTAGCTCCATGGCAGGGATTCTTCCACTCTGCCTCCAGTAGACCTCGGGCTGCCTGGTTCCTGCTCTGGCCAGTCCCTATGCAGATGCCACTGGGCATCTGCCATTCCCATGTGCTTCCTATCTCTGCCCATGGTACAGATGCCCACTCCCCCCAGGGTATTGTAACATCAGCAGAGAGACCCCAAGGTCCCTGCCTTGTGGATGGGTTACCCTGGTTCTGCTGTGCTGTTTTTGTCCAGTCTGGGAAAGAGACAACAGTGTCACTCACTGCCGAGCGGCAGCCTAGGTGTGTACCCTGTCCCCATCGTCTTCCAGAGGAGGCTGAAGCTTCTTGCCAGCTTTGGAGGGATGTAGCCATCCTAGGATAAGGGTGGGCAGTGGAAGTCTGGGTGGGGTTAGGATCCCAGGGGCAGGGGCAGCAAGAAGCTGAATTTCTGTCCAGAGAAGGCAAGAAACAGGACTAAGGTGAACTGAGGCTCCAAGACCAAAGAGAATGTTCCTTTTCCCCATCAAACATCATAAAAATAGGCCCTTCTGGTGGCACAACAGGTTAAAGCACAGCACTGTGAAGTGCCCAGGCTGCTTTGGTGCAAGTTTGAGCCCCACCCCAGAGGAGACCACATGGCCCAGCAGACCTCTCCTGACTCGCCCACTGCTCCCCTCAGCAGTGCACTTCATCAGTCAGCCTGTTCTGCTCCCCACTCTGACTCTGGTGAAGCCTTTTACCACCCCTGCACCTCTGGCCTGTACCCCAATTCTATATAAATAAATGCATCTTGAAAACAAGCCAACAAAAATCACAAAATATAAATGACGAGATAAAGTTACTCTGAATGTCAAGAGGGTGACCTCTTCTGGGGCAGGCGGAGGAACAGTGTGTCTGTGCTGGGCTCAGTATCCTAAAGGCCACTCTACCAGGTTCCTGGCCCCCTGGGTTCACCAGTACAGGCCACCTGTGGACAGTCTCTAAAGGCATAATTAAAGATGCAAGGATGCAGACTGTTTACAAGACAAAGTGTTTTGAGTGTATTTCTGCCTTCTTCATGATAAATGTAATTGGTCTAATATTGTACAGGTCAAAGGCTTTTTCTGCTAACTTCTTTAACATATCCAAACATCATACTTTCATTCCTGGTTTTCTATTCATACTTTCATGACTTTTGTAATTTCAAATGGGCATATTGAATGTCAAGAACACAGTATTTTAGTAAGCTCAATAGCAAATATTGTCTCTTCGTCTAATTTTCTTAAATAAATGGGTTGTTGCAGGAATGATGAAGTTACAGAAAGGTCTCTTGAGTTCTCATGTCTAGATCAAGATTACAAATTGTTCTGGATAGAGCATACATTTTGAAATGACTTACTGAATGGTCCAAATTTGGTAGAAATATACATATCGTTCAATTTTATTTTTTCTTTCCTGTCTTTCCCACCTTATACATTCAGATTAGATTCCTTGCTTTTAGGTTTTAAAAGCTATTGCAGTGTTTTCTTGTTTCAAATTGAAATTCATATTTGTTCCTTCACTGCTTCAGGCTTCAGTCTGAAAGACTTGGTCATAGTCTGCTTCTATAATTCCTCTTCTGCCTCCCTCATCTGATTTTCACTCCTCTGTCTACTTTGATGGGAATAAAGAGTAAGGAGATATGGGAAAGGTCTTTGACTGGAACAGTTGTGATCCCCTTCTGGTCTACACTGGAGCATTGTCACCTGCATCTTGGGGTAACGCTCCAGTGTTGACTCACAGAAACAATGGTGAGTGTGTAGGGAGCTCTCTAGGGGACTCTGGTTACATATAATTGCAGCGTTTTCTGGCATGGAAGTTTCCCCTTCTTGTCAACCTATCTCATTGGACTCTTACACCTGCATACAGGTCCCCGCTAGCATCTTGTTCCTAAATTCTCTTCACACAGGCAAGCTCTCTACTGTGGCTTGAAAGAAAAATGACTTGATCCCACTAGCGGATAAAGGGCTACTTAGCTCATGGGAAAGCCTCCGACCCTCCTGCCAACACATGATGGAAAGGCTGGTTGCTCAGGCCTGCCCCATCAGCCCTGTCCCTAGCGCTCAGGCCCTCCTCCCTTCCCTGGATCACCCGTGGGCTGTCGAAGGAGACGATCAGCCAGCGAGCAGGTGGCATCCTCCTGCCTTGGCAGATTATCCCTTCTCTACAGGGTGGGCTGGCCTGGAGAGTGTTCTCCCCATTCCCATTCTCTCTGCCATCTTGTGAGGGTTGAGAGAGAGAGATGACTTTATATGAAGTGACAGCAATACTGTATTATACATCATCTGGAGGAAAATTATTAGGACAACTCAAAGTCACATCTCAGATATAAATCTGTGAGCTTCTTTAAGATGGGTGGTGGGTGGGAATATTCAGTACTCAGCCCTCATCAGTGTGAGTGGAGGTGGCATCTACTGCCTCAAGGATCTCAGGGCTGTGTCAAGGAGGAGCAAAGGAGCTAACTTGGGATTGGCACACACACCGAGCAGACAAAGCATCTGCCACTTGGACAGAGACAGTCCCTCAAGGTAAAAGAAAGAATGCACTCCACTGATGTGGCCTTTAGAACTGAGCCGGGCAGGAGGGAGCTGCCGGGCAGGGCCAGGGAAACACAGGATGCAAAGGTGGAGACAACTTGGAGAAAAAGGCTCAGGAAAAAGGCCAGACCTTCCCAGGCCCAGGCACCGCCGAGCGGTGTGACCGCCATTGCTGTACACATGGATAACCACTCACTGGGTGTCTTTTTCTTTTCACTCTTCAGGAAGAGGCAGCCAGAGTTCTCGCCCACCAGCCAATGTCCGTCGGCACATGTGCAGCTTTGAAAACCCCCACACTGCAGTGAATGTGTAAGAGAAGCTGCATGGAAAATGTAGTGCTTTGCCCCTTGCTTTCTCTCTCCTGGGTTTTTCCACTTTCTAACATGGAAACAGATGTGGTGCATGCCATCCAGAGTGAGGAACCATTGACGTGCCATGGTTTGCACGAATGGCTTAATTTGATTGTCCATCGTTCTTAAAAGGACACTGTCAAGTGGTTAGTCTTTGGCTTTTTTATGTTTCACTGCAAGATGCAACACTTTTTCTGATGCTGGAGATTCACTTTTGTTTGTGACTCCCACTCACAAGCGCCAAAGTGAATTTTCCCCCTTTACAAATTTGTCAGCTTCTCCTTGGCAAACAGAGCTTTCTTTTCTTTTCTTTTCTTTTTGCCTTTTTTGCTGTTGCACAAATGTTTGAAATGATCCTGTCTGTGTTCAAATAAAAGCCATAGCTTGAACTTATGGAAGCATTCCATAATGTCAGCTTGAGGGGGTGGGTGCCAACAGGAGTCTCTGATGGATGCCTCCCACACTCTGGGGAGCACAAAACAAAAGTCTTGTGCATCCCACAAAAAGGGAGTTTTGCAGAAAAAAAAAATAGTAGTTATTTTTCCCAGAATTCTGAGCTTTTTTTTTTTTTATCAGATTTTTCCTGTCTGATAAAAATGGTGCATGTTTGGTCCAATTTTTGACCTTTAGAGCTTGACAGTGTCTTTTTAAGTTAACAAAAGAACATAGACCATGTTCAACTCATTGTGCACGGAGTCTGTGGTCATTTCAGCTGTTCCTTTACAGCCCTTCAAACTCCTGGGAGAGTCAAAGGTACACATTCCTGCAGCAGGAGGGCGTCCACCGAGGGGGTGTCTGTGACTTGACTAGCTCTTCAGATGGGAAGAGCCCAATTGGTGCAAATGTCTGCTCCTCCACCTGGCCTTGGAGGCTAGTGAATGGGTCCAGGGCCTCTCCTCTTCACTCAGTGGAGTGCATTGGGAAGTCTTGTTTTGAGAGACCCCCACAGCGTCCATATGGAAGCAGTGTGGACACAGTCAAATCCTATTGATTCTGAAAGGGGGATAGGTAGACCTGGGAGTATATTTCAGGAGGTAATCGGTGGCCTTGGGACATCTAGCACCGAGCCCCTAGTTGAGTGGAATGCATTCTCTGTACTCCTCCCGGGTAAGAAGGCAAGAAGTGTCTCTTGCATCCTGGGTTGGGTATAACCAAGGACAAGACAAGATGATGATGATGATGATGATGAGAGCCGGGGCTGCTTGTTAGCAGGATGGATGGGAATAAGTAGTGCTTGTCTTGTCGTGACCACAGGACGGCCAAGAGAGGAGAGAACTAGCTTTTCAGCGCACAAAGGTGAGTGTCTGCTAACAAAGGAAAAGGCTGAAAGTGAGTATGTCCTTGGTAGGAGACAAAAGCCCCACAAAAAATCAGCAAAGCGAACAGATTGGTTGTTAAGAACTTTCAAAATTGGATCTATTCAAGCTCTGCTTCTTCTTGAGATTACAAAGGAGCAGGAAGAGATGAGTAGTTTTGCATTTGTACACTGCAGACTAAAACCAGCTATTTTTAGAGTTGGTTGTGTCTAACACACACACACGAAGTGGTGATATGTTCTTTCTGTGACCTTCAGTCCCCACAGCTTTTGTGAACAAGGAAAGCAAAGGGTCCAGTGGTGGAAATAAAGCTGCTTCCAGATCGTTATGATGAGCCAGGGTCATGCCCCTGAGCCATAGCCTCAGCAAGGCAGCTGCCTGGTATTTCTCAGAGTGTGGGGATTCCAAGTAGAGCTGGAGACTGCTGATGACTCACCACTTAAATATAGGTGTGGTTACCTGGAGCATGGACGTGATGATGCTTGACTTGAACACAGTCTACATTCATCTAGACTGTTCCCGGAGGAACAGATTTACACCTGGCATACCTCGCTAAGACAGTATGTCTGTACCAAACTGAAGTGTTGAATAAACTTTGGTCTGAGAATTTTTTTCCATCAGCTGGTGATCATAATTAGATTGAACTAAAGACCATTAAGAATTCGCTTTAAAAGTTTTAGTAACCATCGGACTCCTGCTCTTTAATGTGAAATAGATTTGTCAGCTTTCTGCAAACAGTGCAAATTTATGGGGTCATCCTTATTGGATTGATTTTGATGAAGTAATTTATTCGTGAGTGTCCTATTATATTGGTTGATTCATCGAGGGTCAAAGCCCACTGTATAAAGATCCATTGGCTTCCTGAGCATAGTCTTCAGGATCCAGAATGGGATTGATCTAAAACTCTAAAAGGAAGACTTCCTGTATGGACTTTGTGATATTATAAATTTCAGCAACCTCAAGTGAGCCTCTGACTAGCTAACAATGAGGTTAAACTCAAGGGGAAAGATCAAACTCATGATGCACTTTATGACCTTCTCTCAGCAGAGACTGCCAAGTTCTCATGTAATCAGAAAGCATTTGTTTCCAATTCACAGATTCTCTACCTTACAACTAGTGATGAGTCAAAAAGGTGAGAAATTTTAATTATGTTCAGATGGGATCCCAGGGAACATATATACTGAATATGCAGATTTTTTAGGAAAGCTTTCAAGAAGTGAGCTGGAGTCTGTGGGAGTCCTGTGTGTGGAGACTAACTTGGGGTTGCCTTGGAAAACAGGAGTCTGACTCAGAGGGTTTCAAATAGTCCTGCAAGCATCTCCAACAGGATCGCACTCTGCTGAAGCATGCCGAGGTGAGCTCTCCCAGCAGTGAGTGGTGCTCCTTGATCTCCGCAGTCTTGTTGAGAGTACCTGGGTGGGCTGGTACCATCCCATCATTGAAAGGTCCTCAGTCCCAGCTGTAACTGCAGGGCCACAGCAGAACTTCCTGCAAACCTGTGGTTTGAGTTTCTTTCCTTATCTTGAGCTACTCCATGCTGGATTCAAGTGCATTTCTGTTTCCATTTTCATGTTCACCAAAAACAAATACTGCCCTCTTTGGGTTCCAAGAGGTGAGTCTTGCCACCATATGCGAAGGTCTTGCCCTATCTGTGGGCTCTCTGGATGTCATCCTGTGTCTGCGGCAAAGCTATTAAGCTGAGTGGCAAGGCCTTGAATAGGCCATAAGGGAGACAGGTGTTGTGTAAGTTCCCCCTCAGGCGGCGTGTGCAGGCTGCTTCCCTTCTGATCTCAAACACCCACCCACTGTTATTCCCGTTTTAGGCCTCTCTGGAGCCGAGAGCAGTGTGCTGTGCTGATGTAACTAGTACTTACTGAAACAAATAAAACAGACAGGATCACTCTGAATGCCAAAGATATACTAATCTGTTTACACCACCCACTTTCAACTATTCTCTAAAGTGCTGTAAATATTGGGTTTTCTGTCTGGGGGGACTGTGCTACTTACCTAATGAAAACAAAACCAAAGCAAGATCTCAAGCCTGTTGCTGTGGCCCCTGCAGCGCCAGGCCTGCTAGCTCCACTCAGCCTCCATCCTCCCAGGCCTGGAAACTGCTCAGCCTGGCGGCGCTTCCTCCAATAACTTCTATTTCGGTAACTACATTTAGCCACTTAAGATACTTACTTACACCACATCTGATCTTCCATCACATGTTTTAGGCCTGAAGTCTGTCTTTTGAAGCTAGAACAAGCAGTAGGTGCTGGCATGTGATAAAATTGTGGTGTTTCTAGGCAGGTTGCTTTTCCTAAGATTAGGAAACTGAGGAAAATAAAATCATAGGAGGAAGAAGCTGGTGGCTAAAACACCAGATAATGAAGTTCTCTGGGATTAAATAAAAAATTTCTTAGTAATATTGTTAGAAGGCAGGATGGGGCACCCTAGACCCCCTAAACCTGCCTGTTCTAAATGGACTCTGCCAGCTGCCACATACAGACAATATATCCTCTTAGTATGTAAGATCTTTAGTGGAAAGAAAGAACTTGAATAGAATTAGGGTGCAATGAAGAGAAGAAAGGATAGTATTTCCCCCAGTGAAACTCCCAAAGTTTCCCATCCCCTCATGGTAAATGTCAGAGAAACAGGGTTGACCCAAAGTGGGGCCACTGAGGCCCATAAACTTGCCACAAGCCCAAGGCACCCTCTTGGGAGGACCTATAGGAAAGGGCCGGAAGAGGCCAGGCAAGTGCAGAAGGAAAGGAACAAAACCAAATCAAGGAAGGCTTCCATCCTCAGCCTCCCCGCTGGAGACTCTCCCATGTCCCCTTCGAATGTCTCCTTCCATGTCCCCAAAGTTCCTGGTACAAGTCCCAGACTGAGAAGGACATGTGGCTGCTTCTTCCCCTGCCCCTGCCCCTGCCCCGCTTGCCCCCTCAAGCCCTTCTCCTCCTGGGCTTCCTCCTCCCTCCTCCAAGTCCTCCCAGTCTCTAGCTTTTCCTACAGCTCAGCCCCACCCTCCCGTGGGTGGAGCGGGGAGCCTGGACTCTCCCCTTTGCAAGGAGATCATGCAGTTAGATAGTGCATTGTTAACTGCACTTAACTCCTTTTCACTGTCTTGTATTTTACACATTTTTCTTTCTTCATATCACAGTAATAGACTCCCAACCTTTTCAGGTGGAATAGTTCTAACCCATCACCCGAATCGGTGCTAGGAATAGTACCTTTTTAAGTGGTCAACTGAACACAAACCACTGAAGCACTTCTCAGAACTGAGTTACATTTACACTTAGTGCCACATTCTGTGCCTTGACAGCAGCAGTACAGGGGAGCGTGTGCACACATGGAGTGTGGAAATGAACCCTAAGTTGTGTAGACGTGTACATGACAAAGTAGTAAAAAGTAAACATTTTAAAAAATAAAAATAGCAATGCATAATCTATAAAGACATAACTATTTCACCTAAAAACAATGGTTAATGCATGTAGATTCATGACCTCAAATTAGAAACAGCTAATCCAGAAAAGCAAACTTCATACTCTGTGCTGTAATTGACAGGAGGTGATATTTCCTCTACTCCCTCTAGTTTTTAGGGAGAATTTTTTGTTGTCCTTGAAAACATGTTTTTTGTTTTGTTTTGTTTTCTCAATTTGATAAACGTCCCAAGGCATTAGAACTGTTTCCTAATTAAACAGTACTTTGCAGCAAATCTAGAGCGAGACTCAGAGGGGAAGGAAAGCTGCTACTTCTAATGGGTGAGGTGAAAATCCCCATCATGAGAATAAAATTGGTATTGGGTTAAAACAGAACTAAATTATGATTATATCTATCTGCAAGATGGTCAATAATACCTTTCACATATGCTACTGTGAGCCTACGCAGACCCCCTGGACTATAAGGAAAGCCATCCTTGTGAGTGAGTGCGCTGAGTTTCTGAAACACAAGAATGACTGCTAGTATATAGGGAGGCGGGGGCATTGTTTTCTTAGGGTGTGTTAAGCTCATAGGTTACATTCGGTGCAGACTAGCTCTCAAAAGACTTGTATTTTAAAACACATATACACATAACTAAAAGATACAAAGCAGCCATTTAAGTTTTTTTTTTTAAGATTTATTTATTTATTCATACAGAACTGGGGTACAGGCCAGAGATGCGGAGGTGAGAGGATTCACCAGAGACAGAGTGGGGAGCAGAACAGGCAGATCGATGAAGTACACTGCTGAGGGGAGCAGCAGGCGGGTCAGGAGAGGTCTTCCTCGCCATGTGGATCTCCTCTGTGGCAGGGGGGAATCGAACTCATGCGGAAGTGGCTTTAGCTTCTTTTTTTTTTTTTTTTTTGGCTCTAGCTTCTTAATGCTCTGCTTTAACCTGCTATGCCACCAGGGAGGCCTGTTTTGTTTTGTTTTTTTTTAAGATTTATTTATCTATGCATGTAGTACTGCAGTACAGGCCAGAGGTACAGGACCCGTGAGAGGCTTCACCAGAGACACAGTGGGGAGCAGAACAGGCAGGTCAATGAAGTACATAGCTGAGGGGAGCAGTGGTCAAGACAGGAGAGGTCTGCTTTGTTATGTGTGTCAGCTCCTGGGCTGGGGATCAAACTCACAATGAAGTGGCTGTGGCCAGCTTCACAGTGCTACACTTCAACCTGTTTGGCCACCAGGGAGGGCCCTAATAATTTTCTTAATGAGCATTGAGAGGCAGGTATTTGGGGAAGAGAAGTGTGTTTCTATTCCAATTGAAGGAGAAGTTGGATGTCCTGGAGGTTGGATGGAATAGTAAAGCAAATTTATGCAGGACAAGAGGTAAATAAGCAATGTTACAATTTCTAGAAGAGGAATGTCGAAGTCACAAAGAAAGGGACCGAGTGCGTAGAGTGGGGATGGAGGAAATGAAGAGGAAGGTAGAATTTCAGACTCAGAGAAGGCGCCAGAGTCTGGACTTACTTTTGATGGATGGATTGATTACCTGCTCTTGCCAGGATCACCACTGCCCCAATTTTCAGTTTGCTCAATTCAGAAGAGAGCCAGCTCTTCTAATGCGGTAGTGCAGAAGTTTAGAGGCACTTATTTATGCTCAGGAAATACATCCAACCTATGTTAGAGGGAAATATTGATTTTGATGTGCAAGTTTGGAGATGAGGTTTCTTTTAAAAAGTCAAAAATAGAGCAGAGATGTTCAGATATCTAGAGGAATTGTAACTGGGTGGTCCCTAGGAAAAGAGGAAGTTCCAGGTTCCCTACCTCACCCAGAAGTAGGGTGGGGCTGAGGAGTGAAAAAGAGAAAAGAAGGAATCTGAAGAGAAAGAAGGAAGCAGGATGGAGACCCCGAAGGAGACTGAGGAAGCCACATGGAGCAGGGAGCATATGAAGAAACCATGTTTATTTCTTGACCCTGGGTGAGATACCTGTAGGGAGGTGACTACGGCAGGGTTATATTAATTTGGATTGTGCTTTTTTCCTCCCAGACTTGTCTGGCCATTTCTGACCCTTTCCTATGGGTTCCTGCCAGAAGGTGCTTTAGCCTTGTGGTGGCTTTCAGGCCTTGCTTTGGGCCCATCCCTTTGAGTGGACTTACCCATGAGGGGACCAGTTACTTCAGGTGTTTGGTTTAGACATTATATTTTTTGTCTTCTGTATTGTATACTCGTTGTATTAAGGTCCCTTTTCATTAAAGTTTTATATGTTTTGTGTTAATGCGGCGGATGCAGAACCCACTTAGAGTAGGCAGGCTTGGGGCTTTAGGGGTGCCCCCTCTCTCCCTGTCTTGTAACAGATTTGGTGTCCTGTAACAGAACTACTGGAGAACAAGGAAAAATACTCACCATTGAGCCCTTCATGGCCGGATAAGTGATCAAAACAGTATCAGATGGGTTAGCAATGAAAATAAGTCAATTTAATAACATCCTTATGGAGAATTTTCACGGACAAGAATGCTAAAGAATATTTGGGTGAACCAGTGATATTTATTCTGTGTTTAAGGACCTGAGAGAAGATACTTGTAATCAAGAGAGGGGGAGACATTACATTACAGAAAAGAAGGGGTGACTTGAGCTTCCCTCGCTGTGTAAAGATGAGATTCTTAGAAGGGATTTATTCATTGACAAACTTATGCAAAGTATGTTCTTTTTGGCCATAAAATGGGGGACAGATATTATTTCTTTGATTAGGGAAAGGGCACAAACTTAGGGAATTATGATTTTGTCTTTGACTAGGGAAGCCAGAAGGACTCTAGCAAGGACAGAAACTTTTTCTCAGCCTTTAATGCTGTCAACTCCAATGATCTGCATTTCTTTCAGTAAAGGCTATAGATGCCTCCAGGCTCACTGAGTCCTGCTAGACTTTTAGTTCCCATTTCAAGGTGAAAAGAAGCCTATTCTGTGTCCATGGAGAGAATCCTTTGCAACCCGTATGAGGAGGCTGAAACCACATTATATTTTCTCCTAGTAAAGAGATTTTTTTTATTTTGCTTTTATACAATCTTTAGAAGCTTTATATATAGAATTTTCTATGATTAATATCAGTTTCTGTACGAATTTGTACTTATTTGTGTCACTTCACTCTTCAAGATTATAAAATATGAAATGTCTAAATATTACGCTGTTAAGTGAAAATAAAGTCTAGATGCTAGTTAGACAAAGTTTATTAGATAATGAACCCAGGAAGCAGTCCCACATGTTGTACTCAGTGAGAGTTGTTCCAGTAAACACAAGTTTGAATTTAGTTAAATCTGGTAGGCACAGTGAGAATCATTGTTATTGAGAATACAGTTATGGAGGGGGGGGTTAGTTTTAAGTTGCCTTTACCTTAAGATATGTAGATATGTTGATTCTAGAAGGCAATGCAGGATTTAATTTCTTCCCTTTGAATGACTGTCCTGCAGAGATGCAAAGTCTGGGTTCCCCTAGTTAGGTCTTTATCTGGAGCTGTGGGCTTTGTGAAGGTGAAGAGACTGGCTTTATTTACCTCCTGGCAGCAGATTCCTGAGGAGAGGACAGAGCCTGTGATGATGGCTTGGCTACATAGAACTGGAAAATTTTATGTTCATAGCCCTCATCATAAATATGACACATGTAATATTTGAAGCATTAATTCTTGTATTTTCAAAGTGATTAAATAAATCATTGTTAACTATTGCTCATTTCCTACAATGTTCTAGGCAAAGGCTATGATCAAAGTCTATGTTATATATTCACATAAGATAAAATTTTCATTTTCCTTATTCCTTTTATTTTCATAAATCCGTTATCATTGTGCTATTTTCTTGTCGTTTTCCTGAATACAGAGATTAAAGCAAACTCTTTTAAAAAAGAAAAGTTATTTCCTGATTTAAAGCTATATAAGCTAAGAAGCCATAAATTAAGACTGGTATTATTTATTACAACACACAGAATAGAATTTGTAGTATTTATATAGAAAATGTCTCCTTTTTTCTTCTTCAGGGAGAGAGATTCTAGTTAGCTGGTTTCCAAGGGTCCCCTGCTAGTGAAAGTTGGTCTGGCTGTAGGGCCACGGGTACCCTAAGATTTTTCATCATTATGGTTCACTGAATAGGAAAACTCTTCAAGGATCTCTGTCTCAGCAACTTCTGTTTTGTCTGAATCTTAATCTTGTCTCGTTTGCATAAAACTCAAGCAATATGTAGTCTTCTGTATTTTGCTGGACTTCATGATTCTACCTTTTTTCAAAGATACCTACAGGGTGAGAAGCCCTGCAGGTGCTATGATGTGAATTCTGACCCATTGTATATGCTGTGATAGGTACAGAATACAAAGTCCATGGAGCATGAATCTGGGTTTTCTGTCCCCCACTTTTTCTTTTCCCTCCCCTGGAGAGGGGCTACAGGTTTGAGCAGGAGGCTCAACCAGGGACAGTCACCTGGGAGGCTGTATGTTATGACCCCGCGGGACAATGACAGCAGCTTTGTATATGCATCTTGATTTGACTAAGGGCCTAAGCAGGAGAGGGTGGCCAGGGATGTCATCATATACTCCGTTGCCCTTGATGTCCCGGATTTTCTCTTCATTCGTTTTTCCTTTATCCGTGTGGGAATCTTTCAAAGGTTTGCACTGAGTCAATGATTTTATCATTATTTCAGATTATGTATGTGTAATAATTTTGTGAAATCCTAGGCATTGTTGCTTCCACGACAAGCTGCCTCTTCTCACTGACAGCTCTCACACTGTCTTGGATGGAGTCACAGGCCGCTGCGGCTTGGGGGCGGGGGCTGGTCTGTGCTGAGTGGTGGTACTGAGCTGGGCTTGCGAGGATGTGTCTGTATCACTGCCTGTGTGCACACTCCACCTGCAAATAAACCCATCTCTATTTTATTCATAGTTCTAACGGCAAGTCTGTGTCATGGTCTGAACCAGGTGGAAGACAGGTGCCCAAGGGGCAGCATATGTGGCACCGCCTCTCTGTGCACGTGAAGACCAACGAGACGGCCTGCAACCAGACAGCCGTCATCAAGCCCCTCACTAAAAGCTACCAAGGCTCTGGCAAGAGTCTGACCTTTTCGGATACCAGCACCAAGGCCCTTTACAACGTGGAGGAGGAGGGTGCCCAGCCAGTGGGCTTCAGCCCTCCCAGCAGTCCCTCGATGGTGGTGCACCGGCACGTGCCAACCGCGGAGAGCACCCCGCCTCTGCCGCCCCACCTCACCGCAGAGGAGACCCCCCTTTTCCTGGCTGAGCCGGCCATTCCCAAGGGCTTGCCCCCGAACCTCCAGCAGCCGCCTTCGCAACCACCGCAGCAGCAGAAATCCCTGATGGACCAGCTGCAGGGCGTGGTGAACAACTTCAGCACTGGGATCCCGGATTTCAACGCGGTGCTCTCAGTCCCTGCGGGCCCGGGGAATGGGGTGCGGTCCTTGTACTCGCCTCCAGGGCCCCCGCAGCACCTGCAAATGCTCCCGCTGCAGCTGAGCACCTTCGACGATGACGAGCCCGTCTCCCCGCCAGCAGACGACGAGGACGAGGACGACAGCGAGCGGTTCAAGCTCCTGCAGGAGTATTTGTATGAGCGGGAAGGGAACACCGAGGAAGACGAACTGGAAGACGAAGAGGAGGACATGCCGGCGGCCAGCAAGCCCACCCCAGAGGATTCGCCGGCCTTGACCCCGCCGTCCCCTTTCCGCGACTCGGTGGCCTCAGGCAGCTCCGTGCCCAGCTCTCCCGTGTCCGAGTCGGTGCTTTGCAGCCCGCCCAACGTTACCTATGCCTCTGTCATCCTGAGGGACTACAAGCAAAGCTCTTCCACTCTGTAGAGAGGAGGGGTCCGCATGGAAAAGTGGGAGAGGTTGGGGACCCTCAGCACCTCCTGAGACATGTGGAAAGCTGGGGGGGAGGCTGGAGTGGAGGGAAGTCAGGAGCTAAGCAAGGGAAGGATGCTACTGCTGCCTTAAGTGAGGAGGGAGATGGTCCACTGCAGGCGATCCAGCAAGGACTCGGTTCTTGACACATTCACAAGCCTCCTCTGGCAGGAAAGGGATTCTGACCAAATACAATCCAGGTGGTAGGTAACTCTCATCGCAAAAATACATAGACAAAAGTCATCTATTTCAGACAATTGTGCATAAACATACATGTCCACACATACCTGGCCAGCTGGAAAAGGGGGGCCACTGAAGACCAGGGCACTGATTCATTGGCTCAGTTCAAGGTATTCAGTGAGCGTGGGGGAGCCAGACAGCACTGGGCAAAGGCGGAGCATGGAGTCACCAGAGGACAGAGGAGGACACAGGCGCTCTTTCGTCTCCAGTCCTTCCTACTCACCACAGACTCCTGGTCTGCAGGCCACTAGGAGACTGACCCAAATAGGGGTCGTTCCTCATCCACAGCACCCCAGCCAGTGCCAGTCTTGCTGTCATGCTTGGAAGAAGGTGCATGGACACCCAGCTGCTCTGCGATTCCCTCTATCTAGGAAAACAGGAATAAGCAAAATAATCACCAAAAAGTGCTTCATCGGGACTGCTAAGGCGGGGCGGGATGGGAAGCAAGATCCCACAAGCATGGGCTCGGAATAAAGTCAGCTCTTTCTGCTTCCCCTATTTCACGCTCGCCTATGGGTGATTTTGGACACCGAATCAGCTGGTTTTGAGAAGGACAGACTTTTGTGGGTTACCTTGGTGTTTATGCCAAGGGGCACCTCTTTGCCCTTCAGTGAAGAAAAGAACAAATTCATGTGGCCACATCGTTACCTTCCATTCGCTGTAGCAAGTAATACTTAGCAGTGGAACTTCTAAGATGTCCTTGGTGCCATACTTCTCCTGTGTACGCCACAAGCAATCCATTTGAATTTAATGGTGTATCATAGCCACTATTACTGGTTCCTATTGTCACAAAGTCCCTGTAACTAGTGAGCAAATGTGTCCCTTGTCCTTGTGTATATGTAATAATCAAATGTGTGTAATGTCATGTCAATGCAACTATGAGATTGTCTTTGAGTAGGATAGATCTTCTTATGTTCTAATAGCATTTTATATATTGCTGCCACCAGTCTCTACTAAAGGTCTTGGAAGCTTTGTGTGCTGTGGTTGAATGTTTTTCTTAGATGACTCAGCTGGTCTTTCCTCTTCTAAGAGGAAACTTATTTTTCAGATATTTTGTGATGTAGAACTTTGTCATTAATGAAGTGGTTTGAAAGAGTTTGCAGACAACTGTGGTCACAATAAAAAGGTACATGTTATAAACTTGCACACATAATTATCAAAACATAAGATTTAAATGGCAGTATTTAGATTATTTCAGATGACTAGGTTTTTTTTTTTTTTTTTTTTTTCAAGACTTTCCACAGCTCTTGAGATTTATGTGCTTAAAGCATATACTAACTTCTGAGTCTGGTCCTAATTCCCAAGTTATTAATTCTTCACTTACTGCTTTAAATTTTTATTTCCTTATACTTTTATTCCTATAGTTTCACTATCAAAATTTTCTTTATCTTTTTGTTATTTGCTATGTGTAATACCCATGTACTTGATTTCATTTTTACCCTCACCTTTTACCCCAATAAAACATTTTCCTTGATGTTTTGATTTCTCTATTATTTGTGGACTGAATCTAACTCCCATAAATATATTTATTTATGCCTTTGTTCAGTCATATTTAATATACTTCCTTCATGTTGAAGCTACTGATTTCTCAGCCAAAATCACCTTCAGATCTTTAAACATCTGTCCTATCATTTGCTCATAATTTAATATCAACTCCCATGTGTGAAATTCATGTATTTTCCATCTTTCTATCACTTGCTACATGTTTAGTTAGTTTCATAAAACAAATGGACTGCTTTTTCCTTTAAAAATTATTTTTTGATCTCTCTTGTAGACAGACTTCAAGACTGACATGTAGATTTCAGTTCCATATCTTCATATTTTCACTTAAGCAGAATGAGGAAAATGGGGGGTTCCAATTGCTTAATAGCTGGTCAGCTAATTGTCAAAGTAGCAAGTGAAAGCATACTACTGCTTATAAATGAAACACGTTTCCTACCTTAATGCCACTGATATATGTCTTTGATATCACAGGACTTGTGCATTCAGACTTCATTTTTTTTTTAAGTAAGAATATATCAGGAAAACTGTTTCTGCTGTTCAGATAATATGTCAATTTGTTCTAAGGTTTTGGTCTGAGACAGTTGATGGGCACCTATGTCACTGATCTCATTATTTCTCTGAATGCCTATTCTTATCATGATTAAAAGACTTCCTAAATACAATAGAGTATTAGGTCTTATATTGTAATTGTCCTCAAGTGGAAATGTACACGTAACATACCCTATACCAAAAGGGCAGAAACTCTTCACCTTAATGTATGTGCTTATACAAGTTGTTCAGCTTCTTGTAGAAGTGTTTTCCTTTGACACATTACCACCTTTCATCAAGTAATCTTGATATTGCTGTATAATAAACATTTTCTATTTATTAAACATGTATGTTTCTTCTCTATATCCTTTGTAAGAGTTATAAGAGAACAGACTGCTTAAAAATAATTTCAGTGGTTTGATTTTCCTCAGAATATGTGTTTTAGGGGAAAGATGAAGATCATCATACAAAATCAACAAACCAGGTAGGTGACAATTTAGAATATAGATTATTTATGAGAAAGCACTAACAATTGTACGTGGAATGCAAAATTTCAATTCTCTATGTCCATGGCATACATTGGCATTCATGTTTTTGGGAGAATGTGTGAGTCTTGACAAACTTCCGAATCTCCAGCACAGCATGACCATAGCATGAGAGAGCCTCCCCCCCCACCTCAGCTTTATTTCATGTGTGCTCTGTAAGGTTTTTCTGCCTTTTGCTGACACACCAGGAGAATCTGTTTTCTATCTTTGTTGATATTCTCCTGCTCATCTCAAGCCCCTATTCCCCTGTATTTCAATGGAGACTTTATTGGTCCTCAAAACACAAGAGTCTGTCAGTCACATCTTTTGCCAGAAGATGCCTGCAAAGTAAGGCACCTACTAAGTGCCATCCAAAGACAAGATGAAGCCAAAAGGGCCACGCCCATTTGATCAAGATTGCTTAGACAGTAAGAGCAAACTCTGTGGGACGGCTGGTGAGAAGTTAGGGGCCGACACACCAGACATTTATTTATTTTGCTTAGAAAACTAAATGAAAATCATGAAATAGAGGTAGGTATTTCAGGAGGGAAAAATCATAGGAGAGAGAGAATGGGAAACAAGAGAAAAGGGTGGGGAGAAGACAAAAAACTGTTTTCGTGTGTAGCCTAGGAATACATCTATCTGTCATGGCAGGTTATCTCACCCTCTGCTTGGCTGTCCAGAAACTTTACCAACAAGGAAGGCATTTGAGAGTTTGGAAATGGGTTTCATATACTACAGATGGTGTTTCAGTAATTGCTCTGAGAAGGAATCAAAAAGAAGGCAAGCAACATATTATTAACTGATTCTGTGCCAGAGAAAGTTCTCTTCACACTTATTCAAATCCAATCCCCCCTAGTTTCTGCCACCTGGTTATTTTAGAAAACTATAATAACTCCCAGAGTCTCTCAGCTAGCAAGTGGCCCCGCAGGGATTTCTCCCTGTCCTAAGCAGCACAGAGTCTGTGAATTCAAGTTCCTCTCCAGAGATCAGGATAGCATGTAGGAGTTGGTATCTGCTCCCACTGCCATCTTCATCCTCCCTTTGTATTCCCACTGCGTTTTACTCAAGTCCCCCATCACACTACAGTTTACAGGTCTCCTTTCCTCACTGGATGGCATGTTCCCTTTTGCTTGCGATCCATTTTCCTCTCCAGGCTTCCAGCCTTCAGGGAAAAGCAGGTTCTCAGTAAATGTTTGTTGAAAAAGTACATGAGCATGGTAGCACAATATTGTTTACCCAGCTCAGTCCTCCCTCTCAAGGCTTGTTCCAAGATCCTTAAGGGGTCCAGAGTTCTACATTTCCACCTACAGCTCCTAACTCTGCCAACTGGAACAAAGCATGTTTTCATCATGAAAAACAAGCTCTCCTTTTGGCACCAGAAAGAGCCGTCCCACCGCGCACAGGCCTGCCTTTCCAGCAGAAGAAGGCGCCTGTATTCTCTGGCCACTGAGGTCAGCGGGAAGTCTGGCAAGGCAGGCTTAGGTGTGGGAAACAGCGACCCCTTCAGGAGAACTGTTGGTAAGACGGATGAATGAAGTGAGGTGCTGGTTCTTCCAAGGGCAAATAAAGTCAAACATCTGGAAAGCGTGGTCTGGAGGTTCCTTGCTTACAGAAGGACATATCGCTAGACAAAAGGAAAGGCCAAACCAGCCACTAAGCACGTGGAAGGACGTGGGGGAATAGGAGAGCCAAGTTAGCCAGTTGAAGTAATGATTCCATTAAACCAAAAACTACCTTGATTTTCTCAGGGTAGCTTGGTAAACAACGTTTGCAAACTAACACAGAGAGAGATGAAATTTAAGAACGTGGATAACAAGCACTGACAAGGAAAATAATTATACAAACATAGTGCCGGAAGTAAATTTAGAGGTCATTTAAAATCCTCACTTCAAACAGGATTCTAATCTATGTGTCCTGTCTCTTCCAGGGTCAGGCAGGGGCCAAGTGAGCAGCGACCACTGGCAGAGCTGGGCAGGGTGTGGGGCGGGTGCTGGGGTACTGTGCCGGTTGCCTGAAGCTGTGGAGAGGGAGTACGCAGATGGCCCTGTACCCTGGGAGAGCAAGTTCTAAAGTACAGTGTTAATCCACGAGGCTGGTCCCAGAACAGAACCAAGGCACCAGTCCAGAAAGAAGGAATCTGAGGAACCAGGAAACCAAGAGGTAGGCCCGCAAGGATCACGACAGGATGGGAACTTGATAGAATCTGTGACCCATGTGAGCACCAGGTGAGACCCACAGAAGCTTCCCAGTGTGAGCTGGGCTTAGTTTAAGGAATGGGATGGCCTGAGGGGATCTCTGCCTTTGGATTAAATACTTCTGACCTAGGAAAAGCTGTAATTATTAAGAAATGCTTCATTTTTCTGAGTCCAAATTTGCCTTTCCCTAACTTTTTGCCCAAACAGAATTCTGCATCTTGTGAAAAAGATTGAACAAATGCTATCGTCTGTGTGTGTGACTTCCCTTCAGCCACATGGAGTGTGTTTTTACGCCAGTTAGTCCTAGTCGAATGAGTTCACCCCCTTTAACTGCTGTCTGGTTTCTATGGCCACATGCCAATGTGATGTGTGAGCATCCAGAAGTAGACCTACCACCACACAAATACGCTGACACGTTTAAACCATTATTCAAGTATTGCTGCCTATGACGCTCAATTTTGTTAGTGGTCTTGCCTAGAGCTCATGTTTAACTCAGTACCAGCTGTAACCCATAAGCCATTTCATGTGAACTGCAGGAAAGGGATGTGAGTGTGAATATTTCGTGAGGTTGGCTTTCCTCAGAAATCGCCCCTGAGAACAGCACTGGCAGGCACTTTGTATATTGAGATGAGCCCCCAAAGCATCAGAGAGTAATGAAGAGAGGCAGCAGATGATGTGGTCAGGGAAGAGTGGATGGGAATTCAGGATACCCTCATGTGGCCCAGTCCTGCTGGAGACTCCAGGGGACAGTGAGAAACTGACATCATTACCCCACAGCCCCATGGGACAACGAAGTTGGATGCCTTTATTCACTGATTCCTGACATGGCTGAGGGCTGCTGGGAAGGGTGGTGCGTGCTAGTTCCAATTACGACCTGTGTGTCTCATCTTCAGGCTCCTCTCTCTAGAGTTGTAGAGAGGAGTTGCAGATGTCAGCACCGCAGCTGGAGCCTGAGTTGACCCACCTGGGAAGGTGTCAAGAGAGGACAACAGACCCCCCCAGTATCTGCCATTGATGCAAATGCAGGGGCACATAAGAGCATACATAAAGACACTAAAGAAGTACTCAAAACACTGCCCAAAGATGATGCTGGCAGCGGGGTAGGTCACTCACTATATTCATTCGCCACCCATGCACACAATTACAAGACCATTCATGCCTAGGGTCCAGCAACAATAGGGTTTACATTACACAAAGGAGATTGTGGGAAATGAAAAAGACTGGAAGGCCGGCTAGCCTACCCCAGAGAGTGTCTGCAGTGTCCAGAAGTCCCAAGCATAGGCTGCTGGTGACAGGAACTGGACACTGCAGCAGCTGCAACCACAGACTGAGGCTGGGCCACGGCCTGGTCAGACAGTGAAGGGCTTAACAGCACTAGGAGGTGGTGTGGGAGAGCTGGGCTGAGCCTGCCATACTCCTTGTAGGGGAGGTGGGAGACAGGGCTGCAGGAATAGGCAGGGTGTGGTCTCTGCCAAAGTCTATGGAGTCTAGAAGCCTATGAAGTCTATGAAGTTCTAGTGAATCCCAAGGTCACTGCTCTACGTGTCTCTCTTCAGTGGCTGAGAGCAGAATATTCTTCCAAGGTGGCCCAGTGAATGCTTCCTCTTCAAAGACTGGCTGATGAGTTCTTTGAAGGTTGTCCAATGAATCCTTCTCTCTTTGAGAGCTGGATGAACCAGTCTTTCTTCGTAGGCTGACTGCCTACTGCCCCAAGCTGCCTCTTGTTCTGCTTCATAGCCCCAACAGGGTCCCTCATCCTACAAAAGTGACTGGACTATTTTCAATCCTAAATTTGTCAGTCAGAACTAACAAAGTGAGCTAACACTTGATAGTCCATTTAGGACCCTAGGAGTGGGTATAAAAGGAGAAAGTATGGCAGCTGATCTCAGGAGGGCAGGAAAAGGGTGGGGACATGTGATGGTGGTTGCCACTAGGGAATAGCCATAGGCAGTAGACTGGGCCCCAGCCACAGGGATGAGGGACAATAGCCATACAGATAAAGATATAAAACCAAGGAGCCACAGAAGGCAAAGCAAAGGTGTGTTGGAGGGCTTGAAATGAGAACAGGTGTTTCAAAAATCAACCAAAGAGACAACTATTTCTTTGAGGGAAAAATCACAGAAGGAAAGTGCAGCTGTTCTTTGAATATATTTGTTACCTCTGGTTTATTTTTGCAAAGCCTTCTTATTTTTTTTTTCAAAGTGATAAAATGCCTGGTAGAAATTTAGAGAATTAAACAATCTATAATCACATCCTTAAAAGGCTACAGGTACTTTAATTTTTCTGCCTAGTGATTTTCATGCAAGTAATTTAATTCCAACAGCATTAGGAATATCTTCCATGAGTTACTTTTTCCCTGTTTTTTTTTTTTTTTTTTTTTTTACTCAGCATGAAGACCTAAGCAAGGGATCCCATTTGATCAGAGTTAAGCAGTCACCTCTGTATTCCTCAGCCCACAGGAACCCTTTGGGAAATAATTCACACCTGGCATCCAACTGAGATTCAAAATCATAGCACGTTCAGATCTATATCATCATCACTAATAGCACAGAGGGTCCTGTGGAACAGGCGAGGGGAGAGGCTCTAGATGACTTAAAAATAAAATCAGGAGAAGTGAGCTGGAAGCTCAGCCAGGACCAGAAGCAGTTCTGGATGGAGGTACACGGGAATTCAGCCCATCAGCACCTGATGCAGACGCTTACAGAGGACTGTATGCTCTGATGTTAAGGAAACATTTCTAGGGGCTTCTGCCTCTCACCTCGCCACCTCTGGATGTTGAATTAGTCACAAGAAGGGGCGGGGCTCTCCGTGAGAGCTGCGTAGTGAAGTGGTGCAGGTGAGGTGAGTGAGGAGGACAGGAGCCAGAGCTCTGACCTCTTCGCAGCAGTAGGAGAGGGCCCCTGGAGGATATCAGAGGTTAAGGGTGGGTCAGGGCCACCCGTGGCCATCGGAGCCAGGAATAGCGGCAAAGAGACGGCTGTGGAGAGATCAGGAAACATCCGCCGTGACAAGTAGAGAACAGCTGGCAACAGCCAGAGCAGAGCATGAAGCAGCAGCGGCCAGAGAGGATGGCAGAGGTGCAGGCAGTGTGGGCGTGAGCATGGTAAAGGACGCAAAGCGCCGGGAAATGCTCTGGTATCCGCCACGTGACCTGCAGGCTTAGGGCAAATCATGAAAGCGGTCTACTCGGTATTCACAAGCTAAATGCATGGAAAGCATCTTGCCACCATGAACAAAAATGCTGCATCAACTTCTTCACATGAATTAATTTATTTAACTAGTGCCCTGTTGGTAGAAACTTTGATGATAACATTTTGAATGCTGTAAAAAGCATGACAAATTGTTTCACACCAATTTTTTTTTCTATAATTAATATGGCTTTAGGTTCATTTTAAGATCATGGCATCCGTTCTTTAACACTAATTATTATTTATTTCCTGCAAACGATGTGCTCTTACTTTAAAATATGCCTTAAGATAGGACTTTTTTGATAAATGAGGATAGTGAGGAAACTTCAAAGAAGTTGAAGTAAGTCGTTGGCTTGAGGTTGCCAAGCTAGACCTAGTGTTACTCTGCCAGGGTTCCCAAGCCCACTCTCTGAACCACTTCACCATGCTAAAAAGCAAGCTGGAAAATCATGCTGAATATTATGTTGAAAATGCTACAGCGAAAAATGTTCTGAAAGCTCTTGATATGAATAATCACACTTACTTTGAATAGCAAAATTATGGAAAATCTGTATTGCCTGTTCTACAATCACAGTTGGGGACTAGGTATTAATTAGCTCCCAAAGGGCTTCTAGATCCCAAGGAGTTGTAGAACTTCCCAAGCAAAGTCACCACTGTGGGTTGACTTCCATGGAAAGCTACCAGAGGGCAGATTCAAACTCAAAATCAGTTTTTAATTGAACAATTATAAAGGATTTGGAAAATATGAAGTAATATGTATTTATAGTAATACTGGATTCTATAATTCTGCAATTTGATAACTTAATAATTTGCCTCTTCTATCTATCATCACATGTGTTCAAGGTCACTCTTTCTTTTAAAGTAGGTTACTAATAGTTTCAGAATGATTAATAACTGTGTTTAGAATTTAAGGAAAAAAAGAGGGGGGGTTCTTCTCTTCAAAATTGTGGAAAATTTCATGAGTGGATACAAAGATAAACCTAGTGGTGCACCTCACAATTACAATGTTGAGTTCAACATTAATGAGGTATGTTCTTTAAATAAATTCACCACTCATTTTCAATAGACTAAATTTACTCAACAATTCCATAGATCTGTGTTTCCTTCCCCTGGTTTAAGAAGAGGCTACAATATATTTGAAAGACCCCTAAATTAGCTTTTTAGTGCATTTAAGTCCTTTAGACCTCAACATTTGTATTTGCAAAGTAATGAACTTGTATTATTTAAAATAATCCTAAATGCATCCTAAATGCATGGATTATGTCACCAGCATTAGATATATAATATTGCTTATTCCTTACGACTGTGGAAAGTAAGTGTGAAATCTTTGTTTGTTAGGATAGGCTAACAAACTTACTTGTGTTACAAGTAAAGAAAGGTAGGTAGGAGGGAGAGAGGTAGGGAAGAATGGAGAGAACAAGGAAGGAACCTTGTGAGGAGGGAAGGAATGAAGGAAAAAGGATAGGGTAGGTGGAAGGGAGAACTGAAATCTCTGGGCCTTATTTATTTCATACTCACATAAAGTCCTATGCAGCCAGTACACCTTCCTGTTAGCCATTCTAGCTTGAATATGGTAAGGTAACTACATCAACTACCAGTCTGTGCAGGAAGTTTGTTAGAGACCTACAGGAGGTGACTAACTTCGCTTCCACCCACACTCCTGGGGTACATACAGAGCTTGTCCCTTGGCAGCTAATTGCAAGGGAGGCTGGGAAACCCATCATCCCCCAAACCTAAAGCATAAACAGTGGACACATTCATTGTCTCTGTCACAGTTATTGTTCTCAATTTATAATAAGAAAACTGGGGTTTAGGTTGTACCGAGTGGTTTAACTAGAGTCACACAGGTAATAGACTCACAGAATCACCAGAATCCAGGGCTTATCTTACTGAATATTAAATCAGGCAAAGCTCAGTCTCCTTGCTCTTTCCATCCTTCCACCATTTCGACCACACTGAGTAAAGAGAGCGCCTGCTGGCACAGATCCTCTCATTTGTTTTCCTTTTTAAGTTTTTTACTGCAAGGTAGGATGTACTTCATGTAGTCATGGGAAATGGCGGCATTTCCAGTAGGACACCCAGTCTGAAGGACTGCCACCTTGCCCTCAGGGAAGGTAACGAGACTCAGCCTTCATCACACCACAGTGGACTCTTTAATTCAGCTAAAGTGGTGGTGATGGAGGGAAGTGTTTTTAAATGATTGAGAACATTGTTAATGTCCCTAAGTTTGTTATAATTTTTAACAAAATCAAGTTAACGTCTCCTCTTACTGCCTCACTTATTAAATAACTATTTAAAATGCTACCATGTTTGAAATAAAGGGAGATTTGATATGCACACATCTACAGGATTTCTTCAGAACCCTGCTGGTAGAATGAAATACATTTCTAGGCAAGATGACATAGTTAGGGAGCGGTTTCTGCTCATTCAGGCTGGTGATAATCTGCTTTGATAAAAACAATCTATTTCTCCCATAGAAAGTTGTGTAATTTTTATTTGATTAGAGGTATTTTATTTCTCCTGTAAAAAGTATGGCCGTTAATGGGGAGTGTTGATGTAGTCTCCCCGACAAGAGAGAACCTCAGAGGTGCAAAGCTTGAGAACCAAAGCGATTAAGGTTATAAAGGTGACCCCTTAAATTGACATCTTGTCCCCAGCGTTAAGAGGATATATAATTTATGGCTTACCGACAGTACTTCTATGACTAGGCTCTCTGCTGCACAGATTTAGAGAGAATTCCTACCCATTCCAACAGGTCAGATGGATTGGTTCAGCTTGTCCCAACTTCAGAAGACTGCCTCTTACTGCTTTTTTTATTTTCCCCAGGTTTGAATCTCCAGAGCTGACATCTGAAACCCCAGATATTATAAATATAATCCACCTTCCCTTTTTTGTTCCACCATTCTAAATTTGCCTAACTGTAAAGGCAAAGCTAAAGGGAGAAAATGCACTCATGAAAGATTTAGTCTTACCTGATTATCATCTTGCTGTTTACCATTTCTGTTGGCACAGGCAGGTAAAATTGAATGAAGAATCTCATTTCTCTCTGGCTCTTATGTGTTAAAATAATGATACTGAAGAATATTATGTTTAATTTATAAAGCAGTTTCACTTCAGAAGTGTCTATATCCCTCTTCCTTACAGCCAAAATAAATGAGACAGCTTTTAATATTATCTCCAAAAATATTTATCAAAAGCTTAAGGAATACCATCTTTGAATATTTAAAATAAAAAATACCATTTTTTTTAGTGGATTCCTCTTAAGCTATAGTCTAGAGAGGGTGCTGAATCACTGCTGAATTTTAATAATAAACCTCACCTCCACTACCCACTTTAAAGAAAGACAGGAAAATCTTTTTCACATTTTGGAAATGACAGGATCACTCAAGATATTGGAAATAAAGCCTCAAATAGCAAGACTGTAATTCCTCAGCAAATACCATGGGCCTTGAAATTCAAAAATATAGTTAGAGAAAGAAATCTATGCATACACTCCATTCCAAGTCACCAGATAATTGCTCAAAGAGTTACTGAAGTTCTTCCAGAGACTTTAAATAAAATGTTCATCATCACGTGTGTCACCTGGACAAAGGAGGGCCTTCTTCCCCGTGACCTTTATGGCTTAGAGGACCACAATATTTCACACATTTAGTAGCTTCTTGTTGAGGATCAAGAGTCAGGATGGGAAGCTCATGACCACATCTGTTTTGACCAGTAGAACAAACCTTCAGTTTGGAAACAGTCAACCAGGAATGCCGAGGTCTTTTAAAACCCAGCTTTCAGATAACAACAATAAAACTGAAAACTGCAGTGGCTGTCTCTAAGGTGAAGGTCCTTACCCTGGGCTGCGCTTAGAGCTTAAAATAAAACATAGCCAGGCCTAATTCCCAGGGCTTCTGCTGAGCAGCCAGGCTTGTGTTTGATGCTCTAAATGTAGAATACACACTCAATTCAAAAGTTAAAAGCAGGAGCAGCAATCCTCCAGAGTTGTAGAAAAGTCTTCTATAAAATCCATGTTCCTGTATATCATCCTGGGTCACATTTTGTATAACAAACTGATAATTACTGGCCTTGGCCCAGAGGACTATGAAAATTAGACAATGAAGATGAAGGAAGAAGAGACACAGTGACCAACTTCTAGAGAAAGGAAGAACTTTCTCTCTCCCCTCTCGCCCTCATCATCAACCAGGGGGAAACAGGATCCTCCAATAAGAGGAGAGTAGACTGAATGCCACCTAAGGCCCACGGGGTGGAAGAGGCAGTGTCAGTGATGAATGCCAGGCACGCTCCACCAGAAAAGTGCCAGTTTTACTCTTAAATTTCCCTCTCCATACAGACATGGCTGTACTGTTCCCTACTCCTGGTTTGTACGTGCCCTCAGCTTTCCCACACTCTCTGCATTATCTATGACAAAACCCAGATTTCACTAGCTCGGGAACAAGTTATAAAGAGCCAGGCATCACCCTCTGCACTGAGCGTTCACAGGCACTTAACAAACCAGATGCTCACCTACAACGCCAGGCTGCCCACAAGCAGGAATGACTGGTTTTGGGGTGGTTCAGAGCCTTCCCCTGGCTCAGACCAGCCTTTGGTTGCCGGCTGTCCGCCCACTGCCTTCTGGAAGGCAGGCCAGGCAGGGATCCCTGCAGCCTGCAGCGCCATGGTGGCCCATAATTAGATCATGTCTGAGCCACGTTGGCATCTCTCAGCAGGCCTTGAACATATTAATTGCTCAGTAAGAGCAGTCAATCAATACATGGATTATGCATGCTGATTTCCAAGGGAGATTTTCTTCCAGAGCTGTTGCTACTTCTACAACTATCAGTAAGAGAGGAAAGAGGGGGTAGACAATTTAGGCAACACTTAGTGCTCCTGACACAAATGGTGGAATTTTCTTACTGTTCCAGTAGTGAAACACAGCTAGAATCATGGCTCACGACTAGCTTGGTGTGTGTGCGTGCGTGGGTGCTGGTGAATGTGCATATTCATAAGACCTGTCCTAGGTATCTGCTGGAACTCACAGTATCAGGAACAGACTAAGACATAAATGATGCCATTGAATGTAATAATACTGATATTTATTATTTACTGTCTCATTTGAGTTAATCCTTTATCAATAACCCCATGGACATTTGGTATTTTAACTATAAGTGAAATGTTTAATGCTTTGGATGACATTATAATGAGAAAATTTTATTCATTTGAGGACACCACCAGAATGTGAAATGTATCTGTCTATGCAGGAAAAGGGCTTTTCTATACTTGTCACCAACAAAGGGCTTACAGTTAAAATGCTGAGTTTTGGGGTTATTGTTTTGTGGATTTGTAGCCAGCTGTTATGCCATAAATTTATGTGTATATATATATATATATATA
>NW_004567102.1:77687667-77700797 GCF_000260355.1 Condylura cristata
ATGCGCATGCGTGTGCGTGTGCGTGTGTGTGTGTGTGTGTGTGTGTGTGTGTATGGCCTCCTTAGTCATGCAGGGGTTTAAATCTCAGCACTGTTAAAGCTATCAACAGCCACTGCAGCCTGAGTTCGATCCCTCTCCAGGGAGCTGACCCACATGGCACAGCAGACCTCTCCTGTCTCACCTACTGCACCCCTTAACAGCGTATTTCAGTAGATCCACCTGTTTTTCTCACCACTCAGTCTTTGATGAATCCTCTCACTTCCCCCTCCCCCCCTTATTCTAGCCTACATCCCAGTTCTTGTATACATAAATAACATAAATATTTAAAACAAATCAGATTATAAGGGGTATTTTTGTTCAAATGCTTTTGAAAATCCACAGCTAAACAAAGTTAAACATGCTTCCTTGCTACAAAACATCTTACAGCTTTTAAGTGCAGTGTTCATTGGAGCTTTCTAAATGAGAGTTAAGCATACCATGTCAGCTCAACTAGTTTGACCATGGAAATCTTTGTTGAGATGAGTTTCTCTTGAAGACGCCTTCCAGAGAATAACGTTTCATGAAATACTGCTTCATTTTACACTATCCTGGGAAGCTATAAGCTCCAGAAGTAATTGAATACGTAGAAGCAAAAATATCGATATATATTTTAAAGTGCTTCATGATTGGTGGAGGGGGGAGGACAGGGAAGTTCAAATAAAAAAGAAAATAACTCCAACACTAGAATAAATCCAGGAAATGTGGTCTTTCCTATCATCAAGTGGCATCAATTTCTTCCCAGGGCCCCAGACTTTAAACCCAGAGATTAGCAGCCAATGTGAAATCCCTGGGAAGTGTTAACAAATGTTAATATATATGTTTTACTCCCAGAAAGTCTAATTTACCTGTTCCAGTTACCTCACTGGGACAGGCAGGTGTTTCTGGAAATCATCTTTAGAAGGATAGAACTGTATTTCTTGAATCAGTATGGTTACTCCAGAAAAATCAGTGAAGGTGTTGTTCTTAGATATGCAGTTTGGAACCTAGTCATTGAGTTTAGGGAAGATGAACTAATCAGAGAAACATCCCTGAAAAATGTACTCTATCATTTTGATGTCTGCTCCACACAGATTAAGGATTTTAGCTCTTGTTCTGCAACTGACACTGTTCCCAGGTACAGCACACTCCCCTCTCTCAAGACGTGCACTGATTCTCAATCAGGAGAGAGTTAGAGGCTGTGTACATTGGACAGAACCTTTTGGGAGAGTCTTGAAAGACCCTACCAAGCAGGCCTGGCCTTCATTTGATAATCACTGTTCCAGATTAAATAACAAACTCTCACTGCCTGATATAAGTAGGAGGCAGTTCTTCTGGCCAGTAACAAATGTCAGGGAAAGAAAGCTTCCCCTCACCCCCTGTCACCAATTGCTTTTCTCTACTTCCTGTTAGCATGACCTTAAAAGTCTCCTGGGGGGAGGATTTGGGAAAGTGGCACTAAAAAACATCAAGGAGCCCAGTCTCATCAAACTTCTTCCTCATGTTTCCCTCAGAACCTCAGAAAAGACAACCCTTTTGTACAATCATCCCTCACCCCAGAGTGGGTGAGTGACAGGCAGACTTTGTTCTTCCTGGCAAGGTTGGAATTTATTACCATGTTCCAGGCAATCACTGGCAAATGGGCTACCCAGTGGAGAGTGACAGCCAGTCCAGCTACTTCCGCTTCTTCAAATACTGGAAACAGCAGTTCATTTAAGGAAATGGAGCCCTGCTAAAGACTACTGCCAAAACAAGGTCAGTCAGAGGTGCATTTACTGGCTATCTGGCAGGCTGGGCTATTCTGACATTTCATCTTGGTTAAGTCAAACCTACAGTAAAGTGATTAAACCTGAAGTACAACTTATTTTCCTGTCTCCTTGTAATGTTTCCCAATTCATGGGCATAAACTGCACTAAGTCTATGATTTTCTTGCATTTCCTCTGGTATCAAAAACCATATCCCCATCCAGAAAGCCTCAACCCATGCAAATAACCTTAATTTCACTTTGAATGAATTTTCTCATGTTTAGGGAGGGAAAAATAACAGAGCCCCTATTAGTAAATTATTTTTTAAAAATTACTAACAAGATGGGGCCCTCCCTGGTGGCACAGCGGGTTAGAGCACAGCACTAAGAAGCTAAAGCCACTTCTGCATGAGTTCAATCCCCGCCTGCCCCGGAGGTGACCACATGGCGTGGCAGACCTCTCCTGACCCACCCGCTGCTCCCCTCAGCAGTGTACTTTGTAGATCTGCCTATTCTGCTCCCCGCTCTGTCTCTGGTGAATCCTCTCACTCTCCGCATCTCTCGTTGGTACCCCAGTTCTGTATGAATAAATAAATAAATCTTTAAAAAAAATTACTAACAAGATGTATGCTCACAACCCACTAGTTATTGCATGCTGTAGCAAATGTAGTTTGCTTTGTGTTCTTGCAACACACGTACACTGAAAGCCCCAGCTCCCAGTATTGCAGAAACCCCAGTATTGCAGAATGTGATTGTATTTGGAGAAAGGGCCCTTAAAGTGATGATTACTTTAGAATGAGGTACCTGGGGGAGCCCTAATGCACTCTGTCTGTACATATATGTAGAGGGACTTCTGATGGACATAGAGACACTGGTACACCCTCAAATATAGGGAACAACACCGAAGACGTGGCAAGGAGGCATGTTGCATTGACAACGCCACACTGGCAGACATCGCGGAGAAGCTGTGGGAATCAGGGTGCTGCTGAAGCAAGATCCTAACCTTTTTACTGATAGAATACTCACACAGCTGCACTTGTGGTCGTGGGGGGAGGAGGACAGTAAGAAAAGGGAGCATGAAACTAGAAAATGTGCTCTGGCATCAATAGGATCTGGGGTGTGATTCTGCCCTCCTGGCACTTCTCATCTGCTTGATGGCTCGGGATTGTGATTGAGATAAAGTCCTAGTTCTCCAGCCAGGGTTTCAATCTGGGCTCCCTTGTCATACATGGGTTCTCAGCCCCCCTCCCCCACAGCCATTCCTGGTCATACCTCACAATGTGTAAGTCGGGGGTACATTTATGCATCAGTCATCACCCTCTGGGCATTCCTGGTCATACCATCGTGATGTACCTCATGATGTACAATTACGCATTGGTCATCAAACCCCTGGGTGTTCCCGGTCATAGGTCATGATACAGACCCTTCCCAGGGTCTGTAAGCTCTTGGTTGATTTGTAAGGCACCTTGTCAGGTTGGCTCCTGTGACTGATTGACTGGGCTGTTCTGACCTTGCACAAGAATTCAGAACTGCAGGTAACAACAAAATGGTGGTTGAACAGGTTGCTTAGGGTTAGCAGACCCACGGAGGCAGCCATCTGCTAGTCAAGGAGAGTGTACTCAGAGGAACCCAAACCTGCCAACACTTTGATTATGGACCCCTAACCTCCAGATGGTAAGAAAATCAATGACTGTTGCTAAGACCCCAGTATTTGTATTGTGTTAATACAATGCAATATACATTTGTATCAAATACACACTAATACACATGTGTATCCAAGCTGTCTCTACTTTAGTCTCTCATTCTAGCATCCTATTATTCCTGGGTGAATGTGAGTAGAAGGCTATATGTCAGGGGAAAAATATTCCCTGCACAGTGGTTTAGATAAGCCAAGTCAAGTATTGTAGAAAAAAACCCTGGATGGAAAATGGAAACATTTTTACAGGAGGAAGTATTAAATAGACTCCCTGACACTATAATCTCAGCAGGTTGGAAATTATTCTCAAAGCTATAGCTCAGATACCATGATAATGTCAGCATGAGGAACAGACAGAATAAAGCCAGGACCCAGAGTTCAAGTGTATTTATTTTTCAGAACATTAGGAAAGGATAGGACAGAGTAAAGGTGAGAACTCCCTGTGGCCTCTTGGGTCTAATTTTGACTCACCAGCTCCATGAAAGCTAGTTAGGAACATTAGATACTCAATAGAAATAAAATAACCTCTCCACATCGTGTCTGTGATTCTGAAAAATGAATCTAGGAGCCCAAAGTCATCAATCCCCTTATAATTGCCTTCCAAGGAAACGAGTTCTTAAATGATTTTTATTGGAATAGTAAGTCCAACAAATAAATCCAGAGATGCAATAAAGCTTTTCAAGATTGAAGTAGAAAAGTGAGTTAAAATATTGAAGCAGAGAAAACAGAAATATATGTTCCTCTTTTTGAAAACCTAGTTAATGTTCCTAAAGCACAGGAAGGTCTCAGAGTCTGCACTGGCTTCTTAATAGACTGGGACATCATAGCAGCACAGGAGGTAAACAGGGAAGGCCACAAAGTTCAGATAAATGACCAAATATTTTGCCTCAGATGAAAGCAGATTAAAAAAAATCAAATTTCACAGCACTTCATATATACGTATAAGGTACATATATCTTATATGTGTGTTATTATTGAATAAAAATTCAAGTTGCATTTTTCATAATTTGTGGAGAATAAGTAATATAAAAAGCCAAAGCTGAGAATTCAAGGTTCCCTAAATATTGATATTATTCTTTATAATAATATGAGAGAAAATTCTGGAACCAGTCTATAGATCTTGAAGTGATCTACTTTCTCATTTTCCTATGGGATTTAAAAAAATAAACTTTCCTTGCTATTCTTTCATGTCATCTGTTCAGCGTGAAAAATCCAGCAAGGTCAATAAATGTTCACTGTACGTCTATGTGGATGAATGAGAGGCTGGTGAGGGGACTTCACATCAACTTGGCTAAGTACCAGCTGCCCAGTCAGGCACTAATGTAGGCGTTGCTGTAGAGACTATTAAAACTCAGAATCAGTTGACTTTAAGTAATGAAAATTAAATCTGGTGGATGAATTCAATCAATTGAAGAAGAGAACTGAGGTCTCCCTGATGGAGAAAGCTGCCTATTCTCAGAGAACGGCTGCTTGGTCACCAGCCCCTCCAGCCTGCCCTTTCTGGCAACGTGCAGGACAGATGTTGGGCTTGGCAAGCTGGCCCATGTGTTATCATCTATGCATGCATCCAAGCATCCATCCATCCATGAGACACAAGCACACCCGCACACACACACACATATATCCTACTTACTTAGTTGACCCTTGACTCACACACACATATGATATGCAAATAGAATTTAATACAAATAACTGTCCCTTAATGGGTAACGAAAGGAAAAAACCTCTGTGTTGTCACAGTTAGTAAGTGGAGGAAGCACCTCACCCCTCCAGTGTCCAGGGCTCCAAGGACAGTGTGAGTCTGGCACTGAAACTTAGAAACGTACAGGAGAGCAGCTATGACCTGGGTCAGCCCCTGGCCCGTGCAGACTGGGGTGGAGCCTCCATGTGGGTCCTGTACCACATACTTGGAAAATAGAGGGAAACCACAGATTGCCTTCAGTGGCTGCTGTAACTGGCACTGCTACAGTCAGAGTGGAAAAGCCAGGACAGGGTGATGCCCATAGGAAATGCAAGGAGGCAGGGAGGGACAGAGGCTCAGGTGTCTGTTCTTTCTCCTGTCTCTGTCCAGTAATCCCTACTGCTTGAAACTAACTAGGATTCAGTTTGAAAAAAAATACAACTAATGCCCTCCCTGGTGGCGCAGCAGGTTAGGATGCAGCACTGCAAGCTAGCGCCTCCTCTTCAGTGCAAGTTCGATGCCCACCCAGAGGTGACCCACATGGCGTGGCAGACCTCTCCTGACCCGCCCACTGCTCCCCTCAGCAGTGAACTTTGTCTGTCGGCCTGTTCTGCCCCCCACTCTGTCTCTGGTGAAGCCTCTCACCACCCCTGCACCTCTGGCTTGTACCCCAGTTCTGTATGAATAAATAAATCTTTAAAAAAATTACAACTAATACAAACATTTGGAGGATCAAGGTAAGTTGAATTTAGGTTGGTTACTGTTACACCAATCAACAAGTCTTGATTTAAGGTACTGCATGACCCATCAGGTAGTTTTGGCACTGAGACAGAATAATGGAATATCTAAAAGAGGGTTTTCAGTTTGCTCACTGAATGTGCATATAATGTGTGTGTTGTGTGTGTGTGTAAAAGAGTTATATTCTTTTAAAGACCCAAAAAGGCTTATAAGTGGATATATCTGTAGTAGGCCTCTTAAGTCTCTGAGTTTATTAAATGCAACTAAATGTTTTTCAATTTCATTCTTTGAAAAATCATCCACTTAAATGTTTTTCTGTTTAAAAACTCACTTCATATTCAGGACCTTGTAAACTGATTTTCACCTTGATCTGTTCCCTTAAAAGTCAGTAATAATCACACTAATTGCTAAAACACTTCCCAAATACTTAAGGAAACTAATTACGTTTTTTGAGTGGGTCAGAAGTAGGGACAGACCGAGCGTCAATACCATCTACCTAGGAGTTATGCAATCCTCCTAGGGGCTGGTGGAAACAGCACTGTGATAAATATTACCAATATTTCAGAGTAAGAAGTCGTCAGACTTGATGATGAAGAACCAGGCGAGGAGTCTCAGTCACCCTGAAGTCATTTCACTTTATTTTTTGTTGAGCAAGAACAAAGGCGAAGGCAGTAACAAAACAGCCCCAGGTATTCCGTGTGGTTCATGGATGCTTCTGCACAACTGTTCTGATGCTTCCTGCCTGACTTCTGTTCTCACCCGGGAAGACAGACTTGAAATGGCACTTTTCAAAGAAAACATTTTTACAAGAAAAAGTTTTTACAAGAAAAAGTTCTGCTGGAACTTCCGCTGGAGCTATCCCACTGGAACATTCCAGGTGTGCATCCAGAGAGCATAATTCACATTGTTTTATGTTAATGCCCCTTGAATTTATGGAATTGACAAACTTCCTATGACTGCCCCAAGCAAGTCTCTGTAGAAAGAAGATGCAGTACTTCAATCTGGGTTTAATATGCTTCATTTATCTGTCTATTGTCTGTCCATCCAGCTGTCCATCCATCCATCCATCCATCCATCCATCCATCCATCCATCCATCCATCCATCTATCCATCCATCCATCCAACCATCCATCCGTCCATCCATCCATCTATCTTCTGCTAGGACTACTTAAACCAAAAACCACAGAATGGGTAACTTAAATGAAATTTCTTTCCACTTAGGTGTGGAAGCTCGAAAACCAGCTATGAGTGTGACAGAGGGTCAGGGACAGTGCTGAGTTTGAGGACAGGTTACTGCCTGTGGACTCTCATTTGCAAAACTACACAGGCTCACAAAACAACAGTGGGATTTGTTTTACAAATAAGGGAAAAATACAACTCCAAGGAGTCTTATTTGTGGGTTTTAGATATCCTTGGACTCCTTAAAGTGATGTGAAAACCCTGTTGGATTTATGGGTACATTGTTGGGAACAAAGAACAAAACGACTCCAGCAGTAACAGTGATGACAGCACAGTAACACAGGGGAAAATTCCCTCCAGAAAGGGGTAATTGGGTTGGTAATACTGAAGTTCTTAAGTGCCAGGGTATAGCACTTGTACTTCATAGAAAGGCAGGCACAATGCCTTTGAAATAGGATGGGGGTGAATTAATGTCATGTATACACTCATGTAGTTGGCTAATTAAGCACACCTAGTATGTTATCACAAAATGCCAAATCCATAAACATAAATACATTAACAACAACAACAACAAAAAGCCAGACTTGGAAAATGCTAATTTGGATAGACTAGCATAAATTCAACATTAGGTATATTGATTTTAATATGACAGGAGGGGAGTATCGAAATGCAAAAGGAGAATGCAGTGACGGAAGCCAGGATAGAGTGAGGTTGAAGTCACACTTGTGAGGTTTACAAGCATAAGTCTCCATCGCTCTTGCCATGTGGATACTGTCAAAACAACAGATTCCAGCACATTCTTTCATTGTAGCTCATGTTTCTGTTCCAGCTTTCACATTCTCGAGCTCTCAACTAAACTTAAGTTTTTCATCTAAATGAGGCTAGTACGCAGGAAAATGAAATCTGGCTCTGTGGAGTTCATTCTGCTTTAGCTGTATTTTTCATAATAAAAATTCTTTGCTGCTTCTCAAAATGATACAGTCGACATAGCTTTCCTTTGGGACCTGTAACTTCCCCAATATGGCAAACTGGCTCATTATAATGCCTATTATTTTTACAAGACACTACAGTTTATTAGCTGCCATTTTGAAACTCACTGAGAAAAATGTATTTTCTTATTATAGAAAACTCCAGTGTTGACATTTTCTGTTTTCTTCTAATTAGTAAAATAAGATTTAAATTCTGTTTGATCACTCCTAAGTGGCTTTCTTTAAAATGGATTATTTTTAAAGATTTATTTATTTGTGCATACAGAACTGGAGCATAAGTCAGAGGTGCAGGGGTGGTGAGAGGCTTCACCAGACAGAGTGGGGAGCAGAATAGGCAGACTGACGATGTACCTTGCTGAGGTGAGCAGCACGCAGGCCAGGAGAGATCTGCCTTGCCTTGTGGATCACCTAGGGGCAGGATCAAACTCATGCTGAAGTGGCTTTAGCTTCTTAGTGCTGATGCAGGGAGGGCCTGAAAAGGATTTTTTGACTGGAGAGGCTGCCATGAAGACAGGTGTGGACACAGGTCTGGGTGGGGGAGGGGATAGCACTGTGTCCTCTTTTGGGGACTTCCTTAAGATTGTACCCATGAAACTGGATATAATTGGTTGATAACAGCATGGAGAGCCCTCCCTGGTGGTTTAGCAGGTTAAAGCACAGCACTAAGAAGCTAAAGCCACTTCAGCATGAGTTCGATCCCCGCCTGCCCCAGAGGTGAGCACATGGCGTGGCAGACCTCTACTGACCCGCCCGCTGCTCCCCTCAGCAGTGTACTTCGTAGGTCTGCCTGTTCTGCTCCCCACTCTGTCTCTGGGAATCCTCTTACCGACCCTATACCTCTGGCCTGTACCCCAGTTCTGTATGCATAAATAAATAAATCTTTAAAAAATAAATCTTAAAAAAAAGATAACACATGGAATTGTTCTACATTGAGCATTTAGGATGCGTCTTTAAATACAAATTAGAGTGAGTAATTTCAGTTTTTATTAGTGACTGGTTGAGTATTACTGAATATTTGCAGAATGGCATGTGACTTGGAAGAGAAAAGGAAGGCAGCCTTGTAATGAATAATAAGAGAGTTTTAAATTTTATTTTTATTAAGCACTACTTGAGCTTTATCCCAAAGTCCAAACTGCATCAGTTCTATTCTTCAGTTTTAGATATCCTTACACTATTATGCTTATCCTCAGAGCAATAAATGAAACTTAAGAAGCTGTGGTGCCTATAAAATGTTACAATGCTGGAGCGTGTTGACATCTGGGGATAACTCTGAACCCCAATTTTACTTTTTAAAAAAGATTTATTTATGCATGTAAGAACAGATCAGAGGTGCCCGGGCAGAGGGGTCTGTGAGAGGCTTCACCAGAGACAGAGTGGGGAGCAGGACAGGCAGATGGATGAAGTACACTGCTGAGGGGAGCAGCGGGCGGGTCAGGAGAGGTCTGCCACGCCATGTGGGTCACCTCCCTGGCCAGGGATTGAACTCTGGCTGCAGACAGCTTCTGAGAGCTGTGCTTTCACCCCTTGTATCAACAGGGAGGGCCCTCTATTTTACTTTTATAGAGTCCAGATGAGCTCCCATGCTGTTCATATTCTATCTGATAGTGTTTAAAATTAATCTTTCTCTTTACTGGCATCTGCCTGCTATTGGCAATCTTTTTTTATAGGAGGTTTCTTTAGCAGTTTTGTAAAAGCATTGTTTACCAGTTCTCGCTCCTTTTGTTTTCCTGTACTGTCATGGAATGGCTCTAAGACTTTGAAGCGTGGCCAGCAGTCAGAGGTGGGGGTGGTGTCTGTACAGTTTGCATCTGTATCCCTGTCAGGGATCAAAAGACTACAGGTAACAGAAAGGCTTCTAGAACGGTAATCACATGGTGATATTACTCACTTGGGGCTAACGAGACAGATGGAGGGGTAAGTGCATGGGAACTTTAAGATGCTTTGGGGCTCTGTCTAGCTCGTGAAAACTGACTGCTTTGTACGCAATCGATTCTCAACATCTAAGAGAGTCAAGTCACTTCAGAACACATTTGCTTTTAGTCAATATTTATTTGCATGTCTGGATACAACCGCAAATATAAAAGCTAGCTTAAGCAGCCTTTGGATGTTTTAGAAGACAAAGTTCCCATTATTAGTCCCAAATGGCAGGTCACAAGAATAAATAATAGAAGAAATAGTTTGTATATGGGATAGATAGATGAAAAGATCTTTTATAATTCATTTATAACCAGCCTTAAAAGCTACTGACAAGGATCTCTATCAATCAACTAGCTTTTAATTGTAAGGCACTGGTTCCTTAGCATGACGGTTTCTGAACGTTTACCCGAGGACACATTTGGTTTCAGAGTTTCCCTTAGTCTCTAATAAAATAAATCAAATATTTTCAGTGTAATAAATTTATTATCAAATTAAATATATCTCATTCACTGAATTTTTTGCTACTCCAAATATGTGTTCTAAGTGTTTTGGTGTTAAAATGTGTGGGATTTTTGGATTATAAAATGCAAGTAGAGACTCACCCCAGTAGGGGCACAACCCATTAAAATGTGTAGCACTGAGAAGCTGCAGCCACTTCAGCCTTAGCTCGATCCCCGCCCCCCCGGGGAGGTGACCCACATGGTGTGGCAGAGACTACAGTTCCACCCACTGCTCCCCTCAGCAGTATACTTCATGGATCTGTCTGTTCTGCTCCCCATCCTGTCTCTAGTGAATCCTCCCACACTTCTGGCCTGTCCCCAGTTTGATATGCATAAATAAATAAATCTTTAAAAAAGTGCCAGCAAAGTGGAATGGCTTTTTCTTTGTTTCCTGTGTTCTTAATGAAGAAAAAAAATTGTCAACCTTGCAACACTGATCTTCCATTTTATTTAGAAATATTCTTATCTACAGAGTCTTAAATTTCAGAAACCACTTAGAACAGTTGGGCTCTTGGCTCTCCACTCCAGGGATTCTTGCCAGGGGCAGGAGTGACCCAGTCCTGTATCACAAGTTGCCTCCTTCTAGGCATTGTGTCTTCAGTTATGTCTAGCTGGATACGAGAAGGGTGATTTAACACCTAGGTTGGCAGAGCAATGAGGGATTTGACCTCAGTTGAGGGGGAGGGATGAATTTATTTCTTTCCTTATGCAAGGACACAATTATCTTAATTCTTATCACTGCACTTAATCCTGACCTGTTTGCAGAAAACATAATAAAATTCAGAAAGCGGTGGTTGTATCTTTGTGGCCTCACAGATAGTAGCAGACCCAGAATTCACAAATCAAAAATCTCTGACTTTTCTTGAATTTCAAGTGACATTAGCTTGTAAGAAAAGGAGATATTGGGGGTAAACTTGGGGTTGAAGAGCTGAAAATTGGAGATTGCAAATGAGTCAAGCAAATTTTATGCAAATTATAAGAGGCATCCATGGCATGAATATTACTTGTGAAATATGACCCTAATATTTATTTCATGAAATGATCTCTGATTTATCCGTGTCCTGAAATGTTTTGCATTCTTTTGCCATTTATTGTTCTGCTGGGTTCTCTCTATTTAGTTCCACATGGCTAAATGACTCCTTCAGTTCACAGCTATTTTTTAATTAATGGAAATGCAAACTCCCGCTGGATGTGCTTCTCGGCACAGAGAAAAATGGCCTGAATCAGGGTGAGAGCACCCCCACAATCAAGAGCTTTGTAATAGCACTTTATTCTTAGGATGTGGTGTTAGATAGTTCTGTAGCTAACACGTGTGCTGACTTTCCTGCAAGTGGATGCAGACTGTTTTTTTTAATAGTGTTCATTTTCCAATATTTAAAAAGACTTATTTATTTATGAACACAAAACTAGAGTACAGGCCAAAGGTGCAAAGGCTTTGAGAAGATTCACCAGAGATAGAGAGTGGAGCAGAACAGGCTGACTGATGAAATACACTGTTGAGGGGATCAATGGGCGAGACAAGAGAGGTCTGCTGGGCCATGTGGGTCACCTCCCTGGCCGGGGATTAAACTCATACTGAAGCAAATGTGGCTAGCTTCATAGTGTTGCACTTTAAACTGTTGAAGAAGCAGACTATTTATATTAGTTTTCTGAATAGGAAGCAAGTAGGCGAATTCAGGCCAAAAGGTCATCCCCTCCCCCATCACCAGAGACTGTTGTAGTTTCTAGAACCAGTCCTATCAGGACTCATACATATGCTTGAGTACAAATAAGATTCTGATCTATTCCTTTTATTTCGCACTGTTTTTCTTCACAAACTTCGATTTTCTTTTCACTTGCAAAAAAACCCCAGACACTATTCATTTGCGCTTTTGAAGACTTTAGATATTATTACACTATTGATACTTCAAATCCAAACACTATAGACATCTTAGTTTTCTCAACAAAACTTATCTCTTTAAGTTTTTATCTTGGTTGCAGATACCTGTAAAAATAAGTTTTAAAAAAACAAGTCCTAGGGACTTCCGGAAGATGGCTGCAGAGTAAGGACGCCGAGATCACCGCGTCCAAGCCTGCATAGGAATTGAGGACCGAAAACGGACTATAGACTCACTTACTACAAGTTTTAACCCAAACGAAAACACTCTGGAATCACTAGAAGGTAGATAACTGATAGGGAATCGGCCATTGAGGAGTTCCCGGGCCCCTAGAAGTTCCGCGGGCTGCAGGAGCCGCTTTGCCCCACGCCAAACCCTGGAGGTAAAGCTGGACGGCTCAGCTCAGTGAGTGGAGCCCAGGCTGCAGAAAGACTGCAAATCTGATCCTCAATACCTGGGTGAGAGAAAAACCGCTGAAACTTCAGGCTCAGCTCAGTGAATGGAGCCCAGGCTGCAGAAAGACTGCAAATCTGATCCTCAATACCTGGGTGAGAGAAAAACCGCTGAAACTTCAGACCCGATCGGGAGCACCTGGGCGCCGCGCAAAGCCACTGAGCAGCTCCACCAGTTCCGGAACCCGCAAGAGAGCAGCAGAATAAAGACGCCGAGGTGACTACATCCAAACTCGCACGGGATTATACAAAAACGGACTATAGACTTTCATGCTACGAGTTTCAACCCAAATGAGAACGCCCTGGACTCACTAGAAGGAAAATAACTGAGGGAGAACTGAC
>NW_004567102.1:77706532-77747734 GCF_000260355.1 Condylura cristata
GGGGATTACAATCGAGATGGCAAAAAAAAAAAATGTGCAAAATGATGTAAAAATAAACTTTGTAATTAAAAAAAAAAAGTCCTTCTAGTTAGGTATATACCTTTGTATTGTGCATTACATTTATTTCACCTGCTCTAAGTGAACTTTGAGCAATAAATGCAATCTGGATGCTGCTGGGTACTGGTGAGTTCAGTGTTCTGGAGTCTGTAAGTTTTATGTTTTGTTCTGATTTTGAAAGTCAGACTTGTGGAAAATAATGTGTGAAGGCTGCTGTCATAGAGGCCAGTGCTGGCTCAGTAAGGATTAGCTTGTTTATTGCAATGGGCAAACATTAAATAATGTGAATATGTTAGAATATGTGCAGAAAGGAAGTGCTAGAATGTGGGGCTCTGAATACTGCTTGTGCAAACTATTCATTCTTTTTGGGGGGTAAGGAAAACTAGACATTGCACAGAGGTGCTCACTGCATTGAGTAACCCTAAATAAGCAAAATACACTATAATTTTATTGCTGCAACCCAACAGAATCCTACAAACAGGAAGGATCGGGAGGAAAAGAGTTGGATAATTGAGGAAAACTGAGAGTCGGCTGCCCTGTTTGGAGGTGAATGTGCTCGTCAGCTGAGCAGTGAGGAGATGAGAAGACAAGGTAGGTCACAAGGTCACATCAGTCCTTGCAACCCACCATGATGCTTGCCAGCTGGATGGAGGCAGGCTTCAGGCCTCCCCATTCCAGAGCCAGTCCTGAAGGACTCTCCCAGTCGCTGCCTACTGAGATGTGGAGAGGAGTCAGAGTCTTCCTGGTTTCCTGCTGCCTCCCAGTCTAAACAAAGGTGAATGGGGTAACCCATTCATATGGTTATTTTGATGCTCTTTCCAGATTTGGACAGTGGGAGTCCCTTCAAGCTTGTACTTCCTTAGGTATATGCCTTTCCTAAAAACTACACAAATTTAAAATGGTGCATAGTAGGGTAGGTGGACATTGTCAGTTTTCCACCCTCCCCCACTGAGGTCTAAGCCCCACACCTGTGTGCTGGCACGTGTGCTTGATGGTTGCACCTGCAGTAGGGCGAAGGCGTGTGTAAGTGGGCGCACCTGGGCTGGGAGGATGAGTTTATAAAGGCGGCGTCAGGGCCAGCAGGAGAAGCAGGGACTCAGGTCATGAGAGAACATCAGAGAGTCCAGAAAGAGTGAAGATTTGCTGAGGCCGGAGGCCTGCCAGTCTCCTGCTCCACTGCCTGCCGCCATTTGCCTGGTTGTTTCAGTGAAGTGTGATGTAATATATATGCATATACACACAGATACATAGCTATCTATAATATTTTTTTTTAAATACAGAGACATCATAGAATTATACATTTAAAAAAAAAAACAAAAACACGAGAAGTCCACTGAGGGCACAGGACTGACTCTTCCTTACCCATCTGCCGGGGTCATAGAGAACATGCTCCATGCCTTGATGGTGCTACATGTATACTCCGTGCAGTAACAGCTACATCAGACACGTAATAGCCCCTTATTCTTCCCAAGTACATTCTATGTTCTCGTCTAATTTTCATTTCAATTCTGGGAGCTAAGTTTATGATTACTGCTGTTTTCCTAATGAGAGAACTGGTGCTCAGATAGGTTGACGAACGTGTCCTGTGTCAGTACAGTTTCAATGAGAGGTCTCTGGACCAGGCAGTCTCTGGTGTGTGGTATAGGTGGGATATATCTATAAGATATGTATATATCTCATACTGGGACAGTGGAAGTCCCTTCAGCTAGGAAAAAAAATCCTTTAAAATTATTTCCTTCATTTTTCTAACATTTCCTTCCTTTTTGGTACAAGATGTTCCAAGAATATTTTCTATTTTCCTTACTGCAGACTTGTATAAATTGTTTTTCCAGGAAGGCTGGATTATTTTAGAGAGGAGTAGTCTTCTGATATTGCCATCTGGGTGGAGGCCATGATTATTAATAGGGGAACCTGACGTTTGACTGGCACCTTAAAAAAAAAAAAAGTTATGAAGTATTTTATTTTACTGAACACCAGAATCTGTAGTGTGTTTGCATCTTCCTCTGTTCCTCTTTGTCTTCATTTCTCCATTAATGAGAGACCTAGCTGGCCCTCCCTGGTGGCACAGCAGGTTAAAGCACTGCACTGAGAAACTAAAGCCACTTCTGCATGAGTTCGATCCCTGCATGCCCGGGAGGTGACCACATGGCGTGGCAGACCTCTCCTGACCCGCCCGCTGCTCCCCTCAGCAGTGTACTTCATCGATCTGCCGGTTCTGCTTCCCGCTCTGTCTCTGGTGAATCCTCTCACCCTCCGCATCTCTGGCCTGTACCCCAGTTCTGTATGAATAAATAAATAAATCTTTAAAAAAATTAAAAAAAAAAATGAGAGACCTAGCTCCATCATGCACAATATATCTGCTTATTTCTCAAACCCTTCCATAGGCCTGTCCCAGCTTGCCAGGCTTTCCTCGCCTGACAACTCTGATGTACCACACTTGAGCAGTTCCTTTTCCTGACCCTGCCAGGCATTAAGGAAGGAAAAAAAAAAAAATAGGGGAAAGGGAGGAGAAAAGGAAGGAAGAAAAAAAGTGTGTCTTCCTTCAGTGAGTTCCCTTTAGTGTCTATCTTACATAATTTAACATATTCCTAAAATTATTGCTGGGTTTTACTTACATGGATCATTCTGCTCCTCTGGTTTTAACCTTTCATTACTCTTTGGCTCCGTCCCCATTCCTTTCTGTTTCTAGTCCACCAGACCAATAGGGCGGCTACGTTTTCAATGCAATAAGGCACACACACCTTGGCCACTTTGCTGTACCTGGGTGGTGGGGTTCTGGAATAGAGAGTCCTGACAAAAGGCCAAGGTGTGGAGGGACAGGCAAGCTGAGAAGAAAGTCCCTGAGGAAAGGTGATGAGGTCCATTTCCAAAAGAAAGAGAGAAGATAGGTACATCTATTCCTCAACCCACTGCCGGGGTCCTGATTCATTGTGCTGTTCTGCAGACTGCAGACTGGTTTCTGTTTCATTTTCTCCATTCTTAGTTTTGGTGTTTTGTTTTACTGTAGACCATGCATCCCACCTTGGGCACACCTTTCTCTTCAAGTCTCTGGGTCCAACTTTGCCTGGGGGAGATCTCCATTGTATGCTTACTAGGGCTAATTTGAATTGACCTTTATAAGGAACAGGTTTTCAAGAGCAGATACTATTTGATTCAACTTTAAATCCCAAACTTACAAGTAACTCTTATTTTGTCCATGCTCAGTAAACATTTGCTGAATAAATCAATTAGTGGATTTATTAGACCAGTTGAAGGATGACAGTGTGAGATGATGTCATTTCTTTCCTTTTAAGTTTTTACAGCTGATTCCTTGGAGCAAGGACGGGGAGTCAACATATTTACCAAGAGGTTCTATTCAAGTCAGACTTTTCAGAAACTGAGATATATATGAGATATATATATGTGCTTGATTGCAAATTTAAAGAGAGAATTTCATTTTCCAGTATCTCAATAAAAAATTATTATTATGAACATCCCAGACACTAAAGGAATTTTGAGATTTTAAAAAAGCTGAAATACAATCTTAATTATCTCTCACTTTTTGGGGTGTGAATGGACAGAGCATTACTTTTAAACTATACTATCCCCTTTGCTACTTAAATAGTTCTTTAATGTCTCTCCAAAGCTCTTGTATTTTCTATGTGTTTTGCAGCTCAATTTTAACAAACAAACAAACAAAAAAACCTTCCTGACAGCTATTAATTTGGACATATTGTTACTCTTGATTTGTAAGAAGCAATAGCAAACTTTTTTTTGGCAAACTTCTTTAAAAGATTTATTTATGCATACAGAACTGGGGTACAGTCCAGAGGTGTGGTGGGCAAGAGGATTCACCAGAGACAGTGGAGAGCAGAACAGGCAGATTGAGAAAGTACACTGCTGAGGGGAGCAGTGGGCAAGACAGGAGAGGTCTGCTGCGCCCTGTGGGTCAGCTCTGGGGCAGTATCGAACTTGCACTGAAGCTTGTGTGGTCAGCTTGCAGTGCTGCTCTTTCGCCCATTGAACCACCAAGGAGGGCCACATTGGCAAACTTTTAGGATTGCAGGTTGAAACATGACCATAAATCCAGAGGGCCCTTTGTGTGCTGATACCCACAGAGCACTCACAATTCTTGTTACTGGTCTCCTGTGTGTGTGTTCAGGGCTACATAGAGGGCAAATATACTGTTGTCATGATAGCATATCTTACTTTTCCAAGTACTCTGATATTAACACATAATATTTTTTTCTGCACAGATCGAATGTTATATACTACTTTGTATACTTTTAAAAAATATTTTACTTATTTATTTTTATTATTTATTTTTGTGTAGAAGAACTGAGGTGTTGGGGGAAGGTGAGAGGATTTACCAGAGGCAGAGTGGGGAGCAGAATAGGATCATGACTGAAACACACTGCTGAGGGGAGCAGCGGGAGAGACAGGGGAGGTCTGCTGCACCATGTGGGTAGCTCCCAGGGCCTTCTTTATGTACTTTCTACTTGAATAGGCCATGAAAAGGACAAAGAATTTTTCCTGCCTCATACCATTTGTTGAGTTAAAAAAAAAAAATGAGAGAGTTGTAAAAGTTTCCTGTGAATTACATATTTTCATTGTATACAAAGATCTATAGTGGCTGTACTTAAAGAAAAATAAGAAAAAACTGGCTTGTTTATGCTTGTGATCGCTACAGGTATAGTCTGTCACCTGAGGAGAGTCTGTGCTACTTCTCAGTGGAGCTTTCACTTTAGCTATGTCCTGTCACTTCTCCCTGACAGGGTAAAGTGGACACATAGCGTGTTGCCATGGCACTTCAGAGTAAAGTGAAGTGAAGGCCGGGTTTGGCCCACCAGTTTCCAATCCCACATTTCTCCTTCAGAGAGAACAGAGACTCTGTTCTCTCCCTGAATCAGTGAGAACCTCTCATTGTTCACATCTGATACCAGCAGTTGTCTGTTCTACTTCACCTGTTTGCCATAATATTTTGCTACAATATTTAATAGTCTCTAATCTCTTCTCACTTCCTCTCTTCCCTTACATCATTACTTCTTCCCATTGAACTTTACAGCAGAACCCTGATGAAATGGGCCCAACCCAGCTTTCCATGTATTATTAGCCCATTTGGAAAGAGGAGTTGGAACCACATCCCTCCTTCACTGAATTACCAAATGAAAGGACATTATCACAGATGAAACCTCTCATCCCTCAGTTGTTGCCATCAACTCTGAGGGAGAAAAAGCTTGAACCAGTAGAGAATCTTTCTGAAAAAATCACAATAGTAAAGGTGTAAAGAAACCACTTATATACTAGTAACAGCTATCCCCAAAGTGATTTATAGTATAATAAAGGCATTACTATACATAAAATGTAGCTATAATATATTGATAGGATTCTTAATGTCACATAACACCAACATAAAGTGAAGGTGGGAGATGAATATCTATTAATCAACACAGATTACTCTCTGTATGTTCCATTCCAAGGACTTCTCTGCATTAGTAGCTATTGTTTTAGATTCCACTTATTCCTGAAATCCTCTACCTGTGTAAATATGTGTTTATCCCAGTCATCCATTTACTCAGTCAAGTGTTATATGTCCATAATCACTGAATTAGTGTGTTTTAACTCTGCTCACAAAATTTGGGTACAAGTAGCAGTATGCTCTCAAGGGAAGAATGTACTATTTAGGAAGCTCATTAAGGATGTCGTGGTCTTCCAGACTTGACTGAAGCTATGCAAACGTAACCAAGCAGCTAGGTTGGTAGTTGATGAAGAAAAGGGAGAGGCCAGCTACATTCATCTTCACGCTGCTAACTTGTTTTTTCCTCAGACCTGGCTATGCTACGGGCATTCCTTAGGGGAAGTAGCACTATAATTGCCACTTAATTACAGTGTTCTATCATAGATACCATTTGCACTTCAGAGAATTATGCTAGGAGATGCGCCTTGGGGGCCCTACTTCTTTCACAAGCTGAGAGTTTCTCTCAACTATCCTAAAATAAACATTTCATGAGAATAATAACTAAAACTGGTTGACCATGTCAGAAAATCCACAGCTATCTAGGCTCCCTTCATCTTTCATGTCACTAGAAATGGGACCATTCAAAAAAACAGCAGAGTTGGGAGCAATTTCTAAGAAGCTTCTTACATGAAAGAGAGGCAGAGGAAATACTCAATTCATAGGAACAAGGAAAGAAAGGAAAGACAGACTGACATGTTTGCTTGGGGTGAGGGAAGAGACAAGTGTGATCACATCTGGAGCTGCATGCTAGATAGATCCCCTTAGTCCTGGGGATGGAAACTGACCACAGGGATGACAGTGCCTGTGAAGCACTGTACCTGGAACATTGTACCTTGTCATCAACTCAGTCATATTGAAAGTCCTCTCTGTCATTCCTGGTTGTCCACTGAATTGGTGATATTAGTGAAGCTTTAGGGGTTGAGTGGAGAACATGTGTTCAAGAACATAGTAACTATGTTTGTCCCAGTCGACAACAAGTGAAGTAAATTGAAATGCATTTTAAACAACATGGGCTTCAAAGCCAAGAACTTGTCTATCAAAGATGTACCATGTGAGATGTGACCAGTGACAGGAACAACAGTTTACCAATGGAAGCAGCTGAGTTCAAGCTCAGATGAATTAACCTGAACTTTCCAGGCTCAGTCAGCATTGACCTCATTCACACGCTTGCATGTCTGTCAAACTGAAGAAGGTGGATGTCTGTTCTGGAAGGAGGCTGGACAGCAGCTGAAATTCTTGGAATCTAGTGATGTCATGATTGAGATGGAACTGACAAAATTATGTGATTTGGAATTTCTCTGATCTTTCTCTGGGTCATTTTGAAATCCATGATAGGAGGCAGACAGTGGCTGTGGGATCACAAAGACCTTGGGCAAGAAGACTGGAGGTCACCAGATTTGCTCAAGAGAGCTCAGGAGTCTAAATGGAAATTGTCTTACAACACAGAACTCAGTCCCAACTGATTAATTTTGGAAGAATGGCTCAAAACTGTCCCATCTGGCTTCTTAAGTTAATAGTAAAAGATTGGGTAATGATAAGTGCATTGTAAAACCTTCAGAAAAAAAGGAATTTTTTCTTCTTCTTTTTTTTTTTTAATGGACCATGTCTGATGCTACCTGTTAGGGCAATAGTCAAGAAATTGGAACTTTCATTGCAGGAAAACCAGTGTGATTCCACATTGAATCCAGCAATCATAGACTATGACCAGTAATTGGCCTGACCCTGGAGGACAGCTGCTTTCTCCATTGGTTCTTCTGTGTGTGTTAACTGCACTCATGAGCCATTCCCATTAATTTGTGTGAAACAAAGAGACATGTGACCTCCCCGCCCCAGACAGCTGGCGTCATTTGACATAAACAGGAATGATCACACACACTAAGCAGGATATCAGAAGGCCCCTCCTAGGGTGGAGCGTGTAGATCATCCTTGACCCGAAATCCTGCCCACCTGCTTCAACACCCAAGAGCCCTGAATGTAAGTTATCCTTAACAAACGAAGATTGATTAATAGACAGGGCTGTTTTGTTCTTCGGACTCAAATTACCATCTGAATTTGGGAGAATGTATTCATTCCTGCAGCTGTACACTCATAAATGCATAGGATGTTTGCAAGATAAAATGAAGATGATGTTAAAAGAAGAACAACTGAAAAGAAGTTAAAAGACATATTTACTTGAACTACATCTGGATAAGTCTCTCAGAGATTCTGAAACTGGCATTATACAGAGGGCTTCCTTAGAATCTGATATTGTAAGAAAAAATGCACACATACATATTTCAACTTATTCAAGTGCATAAATCAAAATATACCTTCAAATATATATTCATATATATGTATATATGTATATGTATATATATATATATAAGTATATATGTCTATATCTCGGTGTGTTTCTATATACATATATACATTTAAGCTAAATATTGAATGACCTTTATTCAGTTCTGGTTACTCTGTAGTGTGATCATTCTCAAATAATGGCTTCGTTGTTTTCAGAAATCCCAGAATAAATAACTCCTCGTTGTTTCTAAATATATTCATTATTGTGCCTCAAATATACAGGTCTAAAAAAGTTTCACAGCCCTAGTGTGCTTGAAAAGGATTGTCCCTCTCTAGCAGTGTGGGTATTTGAGGGATGTCAACATCAAAAACCTGTAAACAGTTTCTTATCTCTTAAGTAAAAGAATAATTTCTGCAAAGCATGAGGTTTTGGCATCATAAGATGGCTTTTTATGGGATAGTTTCTAATTTCAATACTAAACTTGTTTTAACTTTGCATAATTAGAGTATCCACATATCCTACAGCAATCTGAGGTTATCTTCTCCTTTATTGCTCAATAAAAGTATTTATACATAATTTGAGTCAAAACTCCAAAGCATCTTTAAAGACTTCAACAGTCTTCATATTTTGTTGATCAAATCACTCTCATTGTTCTTGTCAACCTTTTTTAAGTCTCTTCAGCATTTCATTCCAACTTTCTGCTGTCCTCTTTTGTATAGCTTTACTATAAAGGCTATATAGTAAAAGTATATAGTATAATATAAAGTATATATATAAAGTATATATATAGTATAGTATAAAGGTGATTTCCTGGCCTTTTCTCTTTTCCTACAGCAGCACCAACATGTTACTGAATGTTTTCTAGTAATATTGCAGAGAAAACTATTTTAAAGCACATCTCAGATATCACTGTTTAGAAAAAATTGCTTGCCCTCTTTAGACCTTAGATTTCCAGATTTGTTACTCAAATCCCCTCCACAACCCCCTACAACTTTTCTCTATAACTGTGATTTAAAAAATCCCAGTATTTGTTACTCAGTTATACAGAAAATAATATCTTTTGTCTTCTTTTTCCTGCTTCTCTTGGCCTGGCCTAACAAGCACCTGCAAACGAATCAATCTTTGCAACACTCACAGGCACACACAGTTATTGATAATAATTTTCAGTATTATTACTTCTGGCTTTATCTGTCAAGTGAGGAGAATGAACCTGTGTGCCAAAGTGCTCACAAACAGCTATGAACCTGTTATGAGCAGTTCTGCTTTCCTGAGACTGCAACGGCCTCTTGCAATGCTCTGTTCTATGGGTGAAATGAAATTCCATTCCGCTGTTATGGGCACTGTAGGCGAGATGAGCCGAGGTGAAGGGGCTCTGACATTTGTGGGAATCTAACACTTCAATTTATTGCAAATTCAATTGTCATAAACTATTTAATTTCTCTGAGTTCAGTTTGCTCTTTAAAATGAATGGACTGTATCTTGTGTGATCATTATAAGCATTTAAGGAAATAGCATATAAAAGACCTAACATGGTAGTTTTACTTTGCCCATGAAGATTATACATGAAATAGTCATGTGATCCCCCTCAGCCTATGACTTCAAAATGGTGATAATTTCTCTAACGGAATTCTAATAATGGAATCATATTAATGAGCACTGCGTTCTCTAGGAAATGCACAAACAGAAATGCCCTTATTTCAAAACATTTACCCTCTCAACATTCATTCTATTTATTGAAAAGCCTTTTAGAGGTCACCCTGACTATCATGACATGGATGATCTGTGGGTTTACAGTGAAATTGGGATTCTCTCCAGGGCTACCCCTGCACATTCTTCTAGGTAATGGAGTTCTTCTATGATGCAAACAGTTGTAGGTAGGACAAATCTTCTCTACCAGTACAACTGTGTAAATTTAAGGCTACTCATCTAACAAAGAGGCTTAATAGATGCAGGACATGAAGGAGGGAGAGAACCTGGGCTTTTGAGGGAAGAAAGAGCCATTTCACCAGTTGCAGTCAGCACCCTAGTCTGCTGTGACACTTTAGGGTGCATCTCAAATATCGCCCCACATGTTTATGAAAGATAATGGAGAATGCCCCAGCTTGGAAACTCCCAGAGAGTCTTAGCCCATGAATTCTGAAGACTCTTGGCACTGACACATCTGCTTCACATGGAAAACACAGAGTGTATGACAAGTTTTCTGATATTTATCATTTGCAATAAAACGACTGTTTTGTTTTGATGTCTGGATGATAGATGTGGGATTTTCCTCAAAGGCTGTTAACAAAAGAATAGATCTTGCAAACAATACCCTAATGCTGAGAGGGAAGCCCTCCTCAGTCATCTCTGAGTAGCAATTTGAACACATACAAATGAGCAGCCAGCATACTACATAGTCAGTTAAGGCATACCTGATACAGTTCTGGGATATAAGAAAGAAGAAATTCTAAAATGACATTATTGGAAACAGAACTGCTCCCCAAGAATTTGAGAGAAGAAAAATCTTGCTTTTAAAGAATGTATGAATTCTAAGAATGTGTGTCCTTATACAAATTTAGCAGTTGCAATTAGATGCTGTAGATTGTTTTATTTTAAAGATTTATTTATGTATACAAGAACTAGGGAACAGACAAGATGCAGGGGGTGCGAGGATTCACCAGAGACAGAGTGGGGAGCAGAACAGGCAGATCTACTAAAATACACTGTTGGGGAGCAGTAGGGAGACAGGAGAGGTCTGCTACTCCATGTGGGCCAGCTTCCTGGCCTCCCCGGGGGTTGGGACTCTGTGCAGTGGTAGCTTCATAGTGCTGCACTTTAACCCCTGTGCCCTGAGACCCCAATGCAGATTGTTTAACTGATCAATCATGAGGCTTAGGAGATGAAAGGAAGAAGTCAGTGAGGGCTAGTGGGAGAGTAAAGTTGAGTACTCATCTCCATTCAGAATCAAAACAGTGAAAACCATTTTGCCGCAAGAGTTGGCCAGTTCCTGAAGTCATCAAGCTCTGCAGTTATTTATGCATATAGGTTTCAAATAGCAATCAGATTTGTTGAAATTAAAATTTGCTTCAGAAAGGTTGGCACAGCATTTGGAGATCTACTAGTTTAAATGATACATGGTAAGTGGAAAGTAAGGCATCTCTGAGGGGTGGAATTTCACACCTATTACAACAGAAGCAATCTTCTCATAAAACAAAGTAATGAAAGTCATAGCAAAGGAAATGGGGAGCATAATATCATCTTAAAAGCCTTTCACAGTTACACATAGTAAAAGATATGCGCATAAAGAAGGGGAGAAAAATCCCTCGGGCCGAGCAGATGGCTGGACACACAGTACCGTGATTTGTGTACACACAGTTTAAAATGACAGTGTTTATTGTTCCCTGAATGTGGCTTCTGATGACAGAAGCAAAGTCAACAGGCTTAAAATATGCAGACATGTTAATATGATTTTATAAATGGAGTTTGCATTTCTTTTATTTAAAAAACCCTCAAGGTCGTGCCTTACCATATGCCATAGCGATACTGGCTTTACTGATAGATGACAAATACAATCTGGAAAGAGCTATGAGACAGCAGACACCAACTCCCAAAGCAGAGTCACAAAAGCAGGGAAGGCTAAGAGACATTTATTTATCTGGGGAAAAAAAAAAAAAAAAATCTCGGGTTGCCATAAGCATGAAATTAGGCCCAGACATTCATTTCAACTGAGAGTGGCAAAACCAAAAATGTAAAATGAAACACAATTTAAAAAACTATTTTTAAAAATAATTAAAAATATATATTTGGACAGACTAGTTTACAGGGTGTCTAATTTTTTTAATTGTGATAGATTGATTTATAACACCATATATGACCCAGAGGTAGAAATGCACTTGTTCAGGTGATTTTTAAAGAAGATAATTGAACATTTAGGGGAGATAATAATTAATTGAGCATTTGGGGAAGTTCCTGGTATATAAGGTGGGTTAGAACTGTTTTTGGTGAATGGGAAAGCTATGGCATACCCGAGAGGAGAAATCCTGTATTGTCAAAAAATTAACAAGGATATAAAGCAATGTCACTTCTTAAAAAAATAAAAATGAAAAAATTCATAGTAAGATTACAAAATAACTTTTTTTAACTTAAGGAGACCTAAATTATTAGGAGAAAGGGCTCATTAAAATTGGAAGCAGTCTTTTGAGGAGCCCAGAAAGGGGGAGATATTAAATTCCAAATAGCAAATATAAAATGTATTACTAAAAATAAAAGAAAACCAAAATTTTTCCTTTTCCATCTTGCATTCAACTAAAGGAAAGAACAGTGTGGCCTAGAGTAAAAGGAGGCTTAAAAGAAAGCTGAGAGCCCAAAGGGGTTGCAACTGAGATGGAAAAATGCACAAAAAATATGTAAAAATAAATTATTATAAAAGTTAAAAAACAAAAAAACTGAGAAGAGACAAAAACAAACAAACAAAACAAAACAAAACAAAAAAGGAAAAGTCAACACAATATCATTTGCGTGAGCTGCTCCTGGCCCCCAGAAAGACAACATCACATCCCAGGAGCTGCCGGAAAAGCAGAGAGCAACAGACGACAAATGGGGCAGTTGGAAAAAAGGCAGAAACTTTCTTTGCCTTGCCTGGCCCACCCCAGTGTGCATCCCTGAAGAACAAGCATACGTGCATCTGCCTTAAATGCAAGAGTATGGAGGACTTTGGGACTCTACAAACCCTTTGAAATTACATACTAATTTTTGTTTTGTGCTCCAGCAAATGCATTTTTCTATCCACTGATCAACACCTAGATTGTTTCCATGTCTTGGCTATTTGTCAATTATGCTGCAGCAAACATGGAAGTGGAGATAACTCTTCATGAGACTGATCTTCCCTTTAGCATATATCAACAAGGAGATTGCTAGATCACATGTAGTTCAATTTTTTGAGGATCATCCAGTGTTTCCCATAGAGACACTACCAATTTACCTCCCACCAATGGTGCACAAGTTTTCATTTCTCTTTATATCCAGGTCAACACTTTTGTTCATTGTCTTTGTTATCACAAGCAATCTAACCAGAGAACAGGTGGACTGACGAAGTACACCATTGCTGAGGGGAGCAGCGGGCATGTCAGGAGAGGTCTGCTGCACCATGTGGGTCACCTCAGAGGTGGGGGTAGCACTCAAGCTGTAGTGGCGTTAGCTACTTAGTGCTGTGCTTTAAGCTGTTGCACCACCAGGAAGGGCCCCTGAGCTGCTTTATTGGGGAAGTTTTTGATCACTAATTCAGTCTCCTGGCTGCTCATACTTTCTACTCCATGATTCCACCTTGGTGGGCTGTATATTTCTAGGAATTTCCCTATTCTTACATGTTTCCAATTAACTAGTGTGTAATTGTTCAGAGCTCATGCTCCTATGTGTATCTGTGTTATCACTATTAGCTCTGTTTGCATTTATAATTTGTTTAGGGTCTTCTTTCTTCTTTTTCTTTTCTGGTTAATCTAGCTATAGGCTTGTAGATTTTGTGTTTGGCTATGCAATTTCCTAGGTAGCTAGTTAGCTAGATTTTGTGTTTGGCTATCCAATTTCCTAGGTAGCTTGGTGGGACTGGAAGAAGGGACTATATTCATTCACCAATAGGCAGGATTTCCGATTGCTGCCCTGCCCGTGCTGGGGGGACCCCCAGCAGGCTTTGCTGCCAGTTCAGCTCAGCTACCCACTGAGCTCCCTAGTCAGCCAGATTGGCTTGCCAGATGGATGGACCCACTTGTGGGGTCTCTAGCCAGGCACTGCTAAAAAGGAGGATCTGAGTTGTGATTGCTCTAGTTCCTGCCCCTCTTTTCCATTCCATCTTCATCTCATCTGCAGGGGTCAAGACCCACTGCTTTTCCCTATGAGCCCTTTAAGTGAGATCCCAAAACAAACCCCTATATGGAATGTTCTTCAATGCCTGGGGTGTTGGATATCCATCTGGGGCTGTTACATTCCTAGCAGAGAAATTATAGACACAGGAATATCTCAGTGCAATGTTGTGCTGGCCTCAGGGAGGTGCAGCCTGCTCAGAGAGCTTTGACCTACTTGAACTTTCAATAGTTTGTTTTCTGAAAATAACGAAAAATCTTATTCATTCTTGACAGTAGCTAGCAGGTGGACGGTTCTCAATAAATGTCTGCCTCTGGAGCTACACTGTGTAATGGGAATCTCCTACTCATAGTCAGGTTTTCAAATGTGTGAGCAGCGTTATAGTGTTGTGCATCCATCTTGTCTGCGATGTGCATCCGTCTTGTCTATGTAGGTCAGGCGTCCCCTGCTCCTTAAAACATTTTTCACTTGAGAAGCAGTACCTAGCAGAGAAGCAGTGCTTGAAAAATGCTTGTCTACTAGGAATTTCCATTTCCACATATCTAAGTAAAAATGGGAAACATTGATAAGAACTCTTAATGCTAGATATAGCTTTAAATGACACTCACAACATGTGAGTGTAGATTTAAAATATTAACCATCAAAATGATCATTTTAACCCATAAAAATGTGTACCTTTCAGCAAAAAGATTTAACAGAATATAATATTGCCTAGAGCTTTTCAGATGCATGAATGTGCTCACATACCCAAATATGTTCTCATCTTAGTTTTGAAATGCAATACTCTAATTATTGTATTTATTTATTGTTAAAGATTTATTTATTTGTGCATACAGAACTGGGGTACAGGCCAGAGACTCAGGGGCTGCGAGAGGCTTCACCAGAGACAGAGTGGGGAGCAGAACAGGCAGATGACGTACACTGCTGAGGGGAGCAGCGGGCGGTCAGGAGAGGTCTGCTGCGCCATGTGGACGCCTCCAGGGCAGGCGGGAATCGAATTCATGGGGAAGTGGCTTATCTTCTCAGTGCTGTATTTTAACCCGCTATGCCACTAGGGAGGGCCTGTATTTATTTATTTATTTATTTTAAAGATTTATTTATTTATACAGAACTGGGGTACAGGCCAGAGATGCGGAGGGTGAGAGGATTCACCAGGGACAGAGTGGGCAGCAGAACAGGCAGATCAACGAAGTGCACTGCTGAGGGGAGCAGCAGGCGGGTCAGGAGAGGTCTGCCACGCCATGTGGTCTCCTCCGGGGCAGGCGGGAATCAAACTCATGCGGAAGTGGCTTAAGCTTCTTAGCGCTATGCTTTAACCCGCTGCGCCACCAGGAAGGGCCCTGTATTTATTTTTTAAAAAACCTTGAGCAATCCTCCAATCATTACTTTTCAATTCCTATGTCTATATGAATTATCTAGAAATAATTAGCTTCAACATTTAGCTTACTACAAAAGTGTGCAATAGCCCCACCGTATCAAAGGCAATACCACAGCACCATTTAACATACTACAAAATAAAGTACCGTAGTACTAGCTTACTGAAGACAGTACCACAGTGCCATTTAACTTGCTCCAGGAGAAAGAACCATAGTCCCAAAGCACCTCAGACTGGTGGCTTATAAACCAGGGAACTGTAAATCCTGATCACCTCCCAGAGACCTCACCTGGAGACACCATGCTGGAGATACCACGCTGGGGCTGGGTATTCGACATAGGAGCTGTGGGAGACACAGGCAGTCAGTTAATAACAGTCTTCCCCACAAGCACAATAGCTACTGCCTGTCAGAATGGTGGGAGTCTATGTTCTGGTTGTAGAGTGTGTGTTTTTCTTTCTCAGAGAACTAAACAGTAGTCCTGTTGCCTCTCCCCTCTCCATCACCCTCACAGCACCTCTGCTCCACTTGCTATCCCATTTTTTTTTTAATAGATAATTTTAGGGGAATCCCTGGAGTAGGTTATAATAGGTTGCCAGAGGAAAGATTTCTATTTTTAGACAAAAGAGCAAGAAAAAGAAGACTCTCCTGGCTCTGTGATACTCCTCTGACAAGCTGCTGTTTAGAAGCAAATAGATTATTCTTGCCGCCTCCAAGATAGCTGGGAGACAACTGTGGGAGAAAACGCTCTGTGCTGAGGATTTTTCTCTTCTGGGGCTGAAGCTGAGGAGAACTGGGCATCTCCCATCCCATCAGGGAAAGGCCTTTGCCAGAACACTGAGGAGCGATATCCAAGACCCAGAATAATAGAAGGCACACAAGTCTTCCTGGGACAGATGTCATAAATGATGGTGACAGATTTGCCTTTTTTCTCACCTGCCTCTGTGCTGCATCATCAGAAGCCAGGGAGTTTTCTTTATTTGAATTGTAGCATTTGTTCAAACTGTATTTCTAAACCGCTGACTGAGCTACTAAAAATAATATGACTCCTAAGAAAAATAATGAGTAATTCTCTGTACAGAGCTATAGGAGAGGGAGGAGAGAGTTTGCAACTGAGAATTGAGAGTCAGAGAGCGAGAGAGATCAAAAATGACAGCAACAGCGGATAGAAGTCATGTTCTTCTTCTGTCCAGGTATCTCCCAGCCTGTCAGTTCCTACAGGCAAAATTCGTGAACTTTAGAGACATTCAACGAAATGGAAGAGATTCTCTGAGAGTTGCCCTTGGATGACTGAGAATTAAGGTAGAGCAATGAGAAACAATTCTTAAAATTAAAAAAAAAATAGAATTCAGGGGAATTGTATAAGGCCATAACTGACTAAACCATATTTTTATTTTCAGAAGTAGGAAAAAAAGATTAATTGCAAAAGGTATAGCTCTGATTGAACAGTTTGATGATGTCGTGCCATAAATAAAGCAAACCTGGAGCTTAGTTTCACACCTTCTGAGGAGCAGGAAGAGTCTAAATATACCCTCACTTAGGTTCTTAATACAGAGCCAGGAGACAAAGCCCTCAGTTCCCATCACATCGGGACGGTAGTGTCTTCCTATGGGTGGATCTAAACTAAAAAAAGCTGGGTAGATGGAAGGATTTTGGCTACTGGAAAAGGATGATATATGTGTTAGAGTCTTACCCTGGGGATATCAGCTTCTAAATTCTTGCAGGACAACTGAGTTAGATGATACTAATTGAAATCATTTTTGCAATTCAAATTATTCAGACGATCTGATATGTTAAGGAATCTTCTTAAAGTCAATGTAATTGCAATAGTTTAGAAAAGTACAGGGAAAAGCAGCCTTCTCTATCTAATTGAACAACAGTTGCCTCTGAAGGCAGTTATTCAGAATCTGAAAACAAAACAGTAAGCATGCTCCATTCTTCCCCGTAAATAAACTGCAATCTGCACCTTAAAAAAATCTAACCAAAAATCTACCCTATTATAATAGTTGCCCCAAAATACTCTCCACAAGGGTTTATTACTCACTTTTATATTATATTAAGTCTAAATTTGACATAATTGTAGGAACTCTTCACTGTCTTCCACTTCAAATGATAACCCATAAAATATCTTATTATTTATCTTTCAGAAAAAAGTAAGGAAAATGAGAAACCTACATTTTTCCAAACACTGAAGATCATTTTAAATCAATGATCTGTTTGGTGAGGGATGATCCGGATGCCTTTCTCTCAAAGAGAGTTTTAAAGATCATAACAGCAATAAATCAATGACAGACGTGATACCTATAGTCACCTCAAGAGTCTCATTCAACAGTACATGCAGGCTACAAATAATTTCAAGATGTACAAGGTTAAGAGTTAAGTTTTGGGGAAATGACAGTTTTCTACACAGCCCCTAATGACTTTGTCACAAATTGTGCTAAGTGGACAGCAGTTAACTCTGACCTAATCCAGAGCACTTGTCCAAAGCAATAATGCCACTTATGCTTAATGGTGAATTCAATGAGAATTTATTTCCCACTAAGAATGATCTGGCTCTCTTTAGAAAAGTGACCTGTAAGGTTGTTTGTTTCACCACTGTTTTGGAAGACATGGGCAAAATTAAGAGGGAAAAGTTTATCAAAATTTATCCAGGTTTGGCCCTCCCTGGTGGCGCAGTGGGTTAAAGCACTGCACTGAGAAGCTAAAGCCACCTCCTCATGAGTTCGATCCCTGCCTGCCCCGGACCTCTCCTGACCCGCCCGCTGCTCCCATCAGCAGTGTACTTCATTGATCTGCCTGTTCTGCTCCCCACTCTGTCTCTGGTGAAGCCTCTCACCACCCCTGAGCCTCTGGCCTGTACTCCAGTTCTGTATGTACAAATAAAATAAATCTTAAAAAAAAAAAATATCCAGGTTTCCTGGCAGGAGATTGTGTTTCTCCAAGGTAGGAAACCCTGAAACACACCATTGGTTTCTTGAGGAATGAGCAATGGGTTAATTTTTTACTTAGGTTTGAAAAACAAATGACAATAGCATCAGAATCTGTGATCCATTGTGTATGCCCAAAATAATCACGTGGAGAAAATATAAACTCCAGTCATTAACTTCAGCAGCTGTTTGGAAGCAGTCAGCCCAATTTTATTGAACAAACATGTTAAGCACCTGAGCCATAGACGGTGGTAACCTGCGAAGCAGGGGAGCAAGGGCCTGACAAGGTGCATAACCCCATTCTATCAATATTTATCATGCGCTGTACTAGGAATAGGCCGTGGGAAATCCCCAACATGGGACCTGAGCTCCCCTGTGAGCATGTAACGATGTCCCTCCTTACAGGATAAAAGGGAGAGAATGGGTGGTGTCTGGGCCCCTTCAGGAGCTGGGCTGCCACTCTGCTGTGAGGGAAGAGGACGCCATACGAGGTGGCTCTTTAAAGGCCTGGTGCTGGGAAGCCTGCTTGCTGGTGTTTTCTATTTCTCTAAGTGTTAGGCGAACTTTTCCCCCTTTGTTCCTCACATAAGACAAAAGCAAATTATAATTGCAGGCTACCCTGGTCGTCCAGAATCCCTCCAGGGGAACACAAATAGTATAGAAAGGCAGAAAATACTCTCCTGAAGCAGCTGCTGGCGCCTCCCTGTGCAACCTGGCTACTGGCTGCAGATAAAACAGCTCTGCCCTTTCCAAGGCAGCTCCACCCCTCGTGAGGTGCAGAAGTATAAGAAGGGTGAGAGCGACTCAATACTGCAGGCCCGGTATGGGATGTTTGCTATTGTGACTCATGGGGAACAAAGGGCGTAATCCAGCTTTGGTTTTACTTTTAACACAGTGTAATTTTTACTGCTCCCCCAAAGTAAAAAGAACCCAAGATCGTACTTACAAGCATGAAGCGCCCTTTGTAAATTAGGAATTTACAAAAATAAATAGCAGTACCTGTCCCTCAAGTACTGTGTACTTGGGAAGGATCAATAAACTCTAAAAATAAAATCAGGGCCCTCCCTGGTGTGCAACAGGTTAAAGTGCAGCACGATAAAGCTACCCACAGCCACTGTAGCACTAGTTAGATCCCCAGCCAGGGAGGTGACCCACATGGCACAGCAGAACGCTCCTGTCTCACCAGCAGCTCCCTCAGCAGTATATTTCAGTCAATCTGCCTGTCCTGTTCCCCACTGTGTCTCTTGTGAATCCTCTCACCCCTGCCCCATACCTCTGACCTGTACCCCAGTTCTTGTATACATAAATAAATATTTTTTTAAATAAAAATAAAATAAATTATGTAAAAATTGAAATTCTAGTAAAAAAAAATACAAGAAAATAAGTACAAAGAAGATTTTGGTCATTGTTGAAAAAAAAGGAAAAGGGCCCTCCCTGGGGGTGCAGCAGGTTAAAGCGCAGCACTAAAAAGCTAAAGCCACTTCAGCATGAGTTCGATCCCCGCCTGCCCCGGAGGTGACCACATGGCATGGCAGACCTCTCCTGACCCGCCCGCTGCTCCCCTCAGCAGTGTATTTCATCTGTCAGCCTGTTCGGCTCCCCACTCTGTCTCTGGTGAATCCTCTCACTGCCCTTGCACCTGTGGCCTGCACCCCAGTTCTGTATGCATGAATAAATAAATCTTTAAAAAAAAGGAAAAGGATTATACCAAGCTGTTATGGAAAAAGAGAAAGGAGAGTGTTTCTAAGACACTTAGAGAAGAATTAATGGATAATCCCTGAGTTTTGGAATTAAGATTTGTTTAATACCTAGACATTACATAGAAAAATACACAAACTAGGAATGAATTTCTAAGAGGAGAAATAAAGTCAAAATAAAATAGGTTATTTTCTAGCTTTGTCTTAGCTAAGGATAACTTCTCTCATCTATAAGTCTAGCTTGAGGTAGATAAAGCTGTTTCTTCCTGTATAAAGGAGAATCCATGAGAGTGACTAAATTGGTCCCAACTCTGTATCTTGGGCTTTTCAGGAAAAAAGAATAAAAAGGCATTATGTTAGTGATCCCTTTATCAACAGGTGCTTATGGAGGCATTGGCATTAAAAATTTCACTGATACTAGTTTGTGTATCTGAGGAAGGAAGAAAGATAGCTCTGAACAAGTTTGCATTATGTGAGATTTGAGTAGCTTTAACAGTTGAAAATAGGTCCCTCCCTGGTGGCACAGCTGGTTAAAGCACAGCAGTATAAAGCTCTCAAAAGCCACTGCAGCACGAGTTCTATCCCTGGCCAGTGAGCTGACCCACATGGTGCAGCAGACCTCTCCTGTCTCACCCGCTGCTCCCCTCAGCAGTATATTTCAATCTGCCCATTCTGTCCCCCACTCTGTCTCTGGTGAATCCTCTCACCTCCCCATCTCTGCCCTGTACCTAAGTTCTTGTACACATAAGTAAATAAATCTTAAAAAAAAAAATAAACATTACTGAAGGCATACTACTTAAGACTATTTTTTAAAAATTGAGCACACTGCTGGAGAAGATATTGGATTAAGTGCTGGAGGTACAAGGACAATGAAACTATGTCTCACACACCAACACACAGAGGAGAAGCACAAGAAAAGCATTGCGTTTCTGTCGTGGATCAACTGGTAGGACCAGGTATGGGAGAGGAGGAATGAACCTACTCCAGGATGGAGAAGAGTTTACCAAGAAGGTGATGTTGGAACTGAAGTTCACAGACAGTCTTCACTGTTCAGGGTATGGGGCCACAGCAGACAGAACATATACTAAGTACCTGCTAAAAGCTCAGAAGCATCAAAGAAAACAGAGCAGGCGAAATGTCCCTGTGGCTGGACCTTAGGGTGGGAGAGCTGGGACTGGCAGTGGAGGAAGAGACCAGGGTTCTTCTTGCAGATCCTGGCTTTTATTTAGATTATTCCAGTTGGGGCATCCAAGGGATATTTTTTCTACCAATATTGCACATGAACTCTTTAGCTCCAGTTTCTCAACTGTGTTACCTTTCATGAGAGCTGTAAATGGCATCCTACACAGCGCACTAAGGCTCAAAGTGTGTGTACTTCTTTTCTTATAGAGAGCTCACCTGACTTCAGAATTTTTCCATATGTCTAATTTTGGGGGGGAATAATTTGACACTGAGATCCATAAGGCGCTGAATACTAATTACTTGTAGCACCTCTCAGGGGCTTTCTAACTGCCTATGTACAACAGACTCTTCATCGTTTAGCAAATATGGAAAACAAGTCACCACAAAAAGAAGGGATGCTTAATTCTCATGCTTGAAGTTTATACTTAAGTTGGATAGAACGGAATGTTAATGAGGTCACTGGGAAGATGAGATTCCTTGCTCCTGAGCCATAAATAACACACTTGTCTGGTGTTCGCTGGCTCACGAATATTGACCCTGAATCAAAGGAGACTGAGCTGACACACTTGTAAATTAACAAATCATAGCATTCCGGGGTTGAAGATTATTCAGAAAATATTTATTAAGTACATAATATTCTCCAGGCACTGGTCTAGAATGTGGAGGTGTAACAGTAAGCAAAACAAAGTTCCAGGTTTTGAAGACTGACATTTTAGATGGAAGAAACTCCAACACAGAATATGAATAGACAGACATAAAACAGGCTATGTGGTACAGAAATATCTACTTTTGGGCATTTGGGTAGTTTCCCTATCTTTCCAATTATAAATAAAGCAGTAATAAACATGGGGTACAGACACCTAGCATATTTTAAAATATTTAATGAAGACAATGACTGGTGGACTAGATGAGGGTGTGAAAGAGCTGGGGTAAAGATGGTCTTTGAGGTGTCTGAGCTGAACAGGAAAGTGAAGAGGACACTGCTGAGATGGTGAAAACTTTGGAAGAACAATTCATCAAGAGCTTGGGTATTAATCACAGTAGGCAGATAGGTGAGTGTAAGAGACTGGAGCTCAAAGCCCAGGTCAGAGATGAACCTTTGGGAGTCAACAAAATACACTGAATATTTAAAGCCACAGACTGGATGATTTCATCCTTCGAGGGAGCACTGTTGACTAAGAGAAGAACAGGGATCTCCAAAGGGCGCGAACAAATGATAGTATCAAGAGTGAGAATGAGCAACCAAAGAGAGAGCAGGAGGATGGAGAATAATGAGGGGCCAGTGGAAGAGAAGAGAATGTGCCAGTGAGAAGGAGGACTCCGCTGTGTAGACACAGGAAGTGATCTCAAGAGGCAAGACTCAGGCTTGATGGTGGGCCAGTCACAGTAGAGTTACCATCATCCTAACAGCAGAGGATGGAGAAGTGCACTTCGGACAGTTTTCTACAGGCAGCTTTTGTGATATTTTTCTGTAAATAGGGAGAAAGAGAAACCAGGTAGCGTAGGAGGTGGAGATCAAGAGACTAGTCCAGTAGTGAGGAAAACCAGTGCTTCCTGAGAGAACTGGATGACATAACAGACAGCTGGCAAGCCACAGTTTTATGGTAGTAAAAAGTAAACAACGGAGCCTTCCCTGGTGGTGCAGCAGGTTAAAGCATAGCACTGAGCTAAAAGCCACTTCAGCATGAATTCAGTCCCTGCTCTGGAGGTGACCACATGGCCCAACAGACCTCTCCTGACCCGCCTGCTGCTCTCCCTCAGCAGTATACTTCATCCATCTGCCTGTTCTGCTCCCCACTCTGTCTCTGGTGAGTCCTCTCACCGCCCTGCACCTCTGGCCTGTACCCCAGTTCTGTATGCATGAAAAAGTAAATCTTTAAAGGAAAAAAAAAAAAAAGCTTCAACACTAACTTCCAATATACTCCTAATATTCACAAAAGTACATAATTACCTTGCTTTTTCATTAAAAAAAGTAAACAATAATAGCCCTTTGAATCTCATATTCTTCTAGAACTCATAAAAACTGAGAACTTATATATATATTCTCACTGAAACAAAATTGCTTTCTGATACATTGGAGGGTTGGTCTCCTCCAGCAGTACCTCAAACTCTAAGGCCTATTTTGTCTGTGACACCCTTCAAACAGCACTACCTTACCCAGATATAGGTCACGATGGGATAATCTAGCTGAGTTTATTTGATAAGGACTTGCTCACCAGTCATTCACTCATTCTGTTAACAGGCAGGCTGAGGGGTGACTCGGGACTCCTAAACTCACACGCTTCAAAGGGGCTCGGCCATCTGCTGCATAAAGACAAAGCGTATTGTTAGGGTGAAAGCTCTTTCGTAGCATGGTTGTGCATGGAGAGGAAGAGAAAGATTTAGCTTCTCAGTGAATCATCCAAAGTTAACCCTCCCCTGCGGGTAAATGTTTAGCCAAATAGAGTTGACCCAATGGAAGCCCAAAAACTCGCCACAAGCGTGAAGGCACCTTCTGTTAGGGAACCATAGCAAAGATGCAAAAAGAACCAGGGAATTCTGAGATGAACGGAGCAAAATCTAAGTACACATCAAGGTAATGGCTGCCATTGTCAACCTCCCCACATCCCTGTTACACACGTCTCTTCCAGGTGTCTCCTTCCATGCCCTAAGGCCCTTGGGGACAAATGGAACTTCTTGTCACTGTTTCGTATGTCTTCTCCAAACCCACCACTTGCTAGGTGGGGCAGGGAACCTGGAACCTTCCATTTTATTGAAATTTCTCTGTTACGATTTCTGACTTGGTCCTTGTGAGTCTCTGGAGAAGCTGTCTCCTCTGCTGGGGAAATTCCCTCTTTCCAATCTCCACCTCCAGGTCTCCCCTTCTAAGAGACAGAGGAAGCACTCCTTGTCACTCCCCCTTCACAGAAAGAAGCCTCTTAGCTCTCAGGCAGAATCAAAAGCCTGGGTGGCGGTTAATTTGTTAAATAATCCAAGATTATCTGGTATGAAGGATGACTTATTTAAAGCCAAATAAACTGCTATGAAAATTTAAAAATTCATGCTTTTGTTATTTCTGAAACACTGTCAGTGGAGACACCTAAGCATATTAATTGGGATGGCTCTATAAAATAAACTTCTCATGCAAAAAAGACAATAAACGTTAAGATATCTGGGAAATTAAAATCTACTGAGAGAGCATCTTCGATTTAATTCATTTCACTGAAGCTTACCTTGTGCAAGGTGCTATGAAAGGTTGTGTGAAATATGTAATTGAATACAAAATAGTTTCTGTCATTAAGAATGTAAAACCAAAAGCAAAAGAATATCCATTCACAGCAACCCCAACTAAAACACATACACATACCTTGAAAATTAGCTCTTCTCCAAACACTTCAAGCATTTTCAGATCTAGTTTTTCTGTACAGCCATCATTTTACCTCCTTGAGGCATCCTCCCTCCAATTCTTTGACTTTGAAATGCTGCTCATCCTTCAGGATTCAGCTTCTAGGGGACTGAGTGTCTCTGTAACAAGAATTAACTGCTTCTTCCTGCATTTGGCAAGGCGGGCATTCTCCTGCTAATATGTGCCAGTCTGCTTACCCCAGCAGGTCATGGAGACTGGGAAGAGACATTGTAGCTTCTGCTTTGACGCTCCCCAGGGCCTAGCTCAGTGACTTGCCTGTGTCAATAAAGACATTTTTGTGGAACTAAATTTTCCCTAGATTACCAGCCTTAAGAAGCTCAAGCAAGGACAAAAAGCCTCTGAAAACATTGTCTAGAATGTGTGACACAGTCTATGCCAGGAGCTATTCCAGGAGCTACAGACAGTGTGTCTTTTGATCACAAAATTGTGTGTTAGACTTAAAGAGGCTTGAAGAGTATAAAGTAAACTCCATAGTTAGAAGCAGCAGGGCTCACATTTCTGCCCTGGGCCCTGTACTGAGCAGGCCGCCTTCTCCACATTGAGTGTGACTAAAATGGGGCCCTCATTGTCACTGGTCCTGTGGCACTTCCAAGGTCCCGTCCTCTCCTCTTCTTTCCTCCCTTGCCATTTTTCCTCTTCTTAGAAAAGTATAATTTCCTTATGTCAGTGAGCTGCCGTCTCTTCTTCACCATCACCCTTCCTACAGATCAAGTCTTCTCAGGATGCAGGGACACCCTGGGGACAGACTTCTCAGGCACCATGGCAAAACCGCCATGGATTCAACCCAGAGGAGCTTGTTCCTGTCAAGCTACACACATCTACTGCATCCCCACTGCAAATCAACCAAAGAGGAAACTTTCTCCCCTCAGCTCACTACCCAAAGTGTCCACCTACCTTTATTTTTTTTTTAATTTATTTATTTATACATAAAAGAACTGGGGTACAGGCCAAAAGTTCAGGGTGAGAGGATTCAGTAGAGACAGAGTGGAGAGCAGAACAGGCAGATCAAGTGAAACATACTGCTGAGGGGAGCAGTGGGCAAGACAGGAGAGGTCTGCTGCCACATGGGGGTCACCTCGCTGGCTGGGGATAGAACTGGTGCTGCAGTGGCTGTGGATAGCTTCACAGTGCTGTGCTTTAACCCCTTGCACCACCAGGGAGGGCCCTCCACATATTTTTAAACTTTTCCTCCCAGTTGATTTTTTTCCCATTAAGTTCACTTTTCAAATCTACTTTTGCAAGATTTATCCAATAGAGTTTACAGATATTGTCCCTCCCACTGGTTATTTTTCTTTGCAAAGGGCCAGTAGGAAAGTAATGTCTACCTGCCAGAACTGGCCTGTGTGTCTTAAAGAGAGGAAGGCACAAAGTAGAGGATCCTCCTGGCACCTCAGAGCAGGGAAAGCTAAGTCGAGGAGTAAGGGTTTCTTCAGGACAACAGGAGGATTCCAAGTTAGGTGAGAGGCAGGACAAGTCTGGAGGCAGAGTGAGCCTGAGGTGGTGAGATAAGCAGCTGTGGAAGAAGAGATGAGTCCTATTTACTCATTGTTGGGGAGAGAAGGAACAGTGGACTTTGAGCAAAGGCTACTAGAGGTGCAGACTGATTCCTGTTAAGAGTGAAGAACACAGAGAGCCTGGTTCCCCCATCTCAGGAGATTGATCTTTACACGTTTTCTCCATTCTCCAACAAGGAGTGAGAAATATGTTTTACTCAATATCAGTCCCCAGCACCAGAATGGGAGTTTGAAGACTAAAATCTGGGTATCATACTTCACACAGCTTACAGTTATTTTATTGGTCAAATTATCTAGTCATACATTGAAAAAATCACATGCAACCCTATGAATCCCCCATTTTTTTAAACCTCTCTTAAACAGAAACATAATTGAGATAGGTATTTTACACATATAGGAATCAAAGGCAAAGTGAGTTCATTCCAAGTGATGAGAATCTAAGCCGTGTCCAGTTTTGCTTCCCAGCACGCTCCTGGCATTCCACATCTTCAGAAGTGATATTGCTTGTCTTGTCATGTGTAGGAAAGCACCCTTCGTGAAAACTATTCTTCTTTATACTATTAGACTTTGACTTCAGAGACACAGTTTGAGCTTTTCTTTTTATCATTTGCAGTGGTGTTCTGTGGTAAGATTTCCCTTGAGACTTTGATGACGAGATTCCTTAGAACCAACATTTTATACCCCAAGCACATGAAGGTGTTTCTGTCCTTCCCAGCTCTTCAGGCTAGGGACTCAGACTCTTTCCTCAACCCTCCCTCACAGCACAGAACATTATTTTTCCCTCCTTTCCTCTTGATCTGTAATTCTCTCTATTTCAGTTTTCTTTTCTGTGGTGACTCAGCAGGAAAATTCAACCTTCTCTTTGTTTCACTGCTTCCTACATTTCCTTCTTTTCTATCACAGAGTTTCTACTGACTTTCTGAAAATTATGTGGGTGAAGAGCTTTCCTCTGAAAGACTGGGAGCCCATCTGTCAGAGCCCTTCATTTACTCACCTCCAGGGTAATGAATGTCACGTGAATCTATCCTCTTATTCACCAGACCATGAACGCAGGCATCATGGTCTCTATAATCAGAATGGGGCGTCATATTGGAAGTACTTGATAAGCATGATGACTGGGAATGTGGCGTGAGGGGACTTCCACTGAATTGTCTCCAGGCCACTTATTTACTAGGAAATGTAGACAAAGCATTTACCATTTCTAACTTGTTTCCTCATATGCTAAATGCAAAAATGTGTTTACCTTCTTATTGGTGCAGTAACTGGAACTAGCTATGGCAAATCTTTATCTGTTATAAAGTTTATTATATTCACACACATGCTAACACCAAGAAAGGATCTGAGATTAATTCAAACCAGTGGTTCTCACTTGGCAACGTTAGGAAGCATATTTGTCACACCTGGGTGCAGAAAGGCTGTTAGCTATTGGCACCCAATGGGTAGGGATCAGGAGAGATGCAAAACAACACAGGAATTTAGAGACGTGTCACACAACAAAAAAATTAACCTATCCAAATTATCAATTGTGGCAAAAATTAGAAAATCATATTCAACCTCTAAAGCTTATGATAGGGCCCTCCCTGGAGGCACAGCAGGTAAAGTGTAGCACTGCAAGCTGGCTGCAGCAGCTTCATTGTGACTTTGATCCCTCGCCCCAGAGGTGTCTCACATGGCACAGCAGACTTCTCCTGGCTCGCCCGCTGCTCCCCTCAGCAGTGTACTTTGTCGACCTGCCTATTCTGCTCCCCACTCTGCCTCTGGTGAGTCCTCTCATACCCCTTGCACCTCTGGCCCTGACCTCTGGCCCAGTTCTGTATGCATCAATTCCTGTGTGCATAAATAAATAAACCTTTAAAAAAACTTTATGATAGTTTAAACACTGCTTAAAATATTGATATTAAATAACTTCCTGAGTTTTAGCTTTTTTATACATAAATAGGGACATTGCAATAATATACTTACAGCTGTTAGGATGACTCCCTAGCTTTCGATAATATAAATATATTTGCTTATTCTCTGTTTAGTCTTTTAGAAACAATGATTTTTGTGTGGGAGAAACTTTTTTCCCTCTCACGCACCCAGTGGACTTAAACTCCCTAGCTCCCATATACGGAGATGTCTTCCATGGAGATTTCCATGCAATGCCTTGTGAGTAGCAACTACATGTGTAACTTCTGGACAAAAGAATTTAACCGCTGCTACAGTCACTGGCTGCTAGAAAGATCAAGTTATTTCTAGCCCTGGTTGGGTGATTTAAAGAAGCAAGAGCTGAGATAGTGACACATGGGGAAGCAGCTGGGATTCCAGACTACCACAGGTATGAACAGCTACCTGGAGACCCAACCAAAGCCACATCAGGTTATACATGGCAAAAATTAATCATTTCCAGCCTGAGCCACTACAACTTGAGGATTGGTAATGAAGTTTAACTTAGGTTGGCGTGACCATTATTGAATAGAAGTGAGAAGAGTATTAGTTACACTAGCTGCAGTCAGTGTTTGCTACTCAGCTTAAGCAATTCCTGGAATAGGTTAATGCATGTAAAGTAGAATAAATATCGATATATTAATGCATAATTGGTAAAATAAATAAAAATGATTGATCCAGTTTTCTTGCACTTTAGAATACCTGTCCAACAAAGACAGATATGCTGGGATTGACCTCAAGGTTTTGTTTGCTAAGATTAGCACCTGGAGCTTTTCACTAAGGCATTTTGTGATTTATAACCCTCCGAACATGAATGCCTATTTAAATCATGTGCAGCAAATCCTGAATCCTCCTCCTCTCACTGACTCAAAATGCCATAACCACTTACACTGGACAGTCCACTGTGGAGATTCATGGTCTTTTGCTGCAAGGGAACTCCCAGGTAAATTACATATAAGCCCCGGGACATTGTCATTTTCAGCAGAGTTGAATTTGGAAAGCTTGCCCTCTTATGGCCAAATAGTTGCAATCCACAAATTGCTGATCCTGGAAAATAAGGAGAGAACAGTGCACAAACTGAGAGGGCTGAAGTGCACGGCACTGCAGCGTGGAAAGCAGGTTTGCTGGAGCCACATGTCAGGGAACTGCCACCTGCTGCCTGTGGCATCAGGCCCCTTCCCTGGTCTGTATGCGAGGGAATTAAACTCCCCTATTACAGGCTGCTCAGTAAATGGGTTAATACATGCACAGGGCTTACAATAATACTAGGCCTCCTTGGTGGTGCAGGGGTTAAAGTCTCAGAGCAATGGAGCCATGGCCAGCCACTGGGGCATCAGTTCGATCTCTAGCCAGGGAAGTGACCTACATGGCGCAGGAGACCTCTCCTGTATCACCTGCTGTGAGCAGTGTATTTCTGTACATCTGCCTGTCTCTGTGAATCCTCTCCCCATCGCACTTCTGGTCTATACCCCATTTATTGTATGCATAAATAGATAAAATAGAACTTTAAATAATAAAAACATTAGACATAGTGAGTGTTAAAAGGAGTGAACTTATGCATCTATAGTGACACTAAACTAGTATCTACACGTAATTTTCTCAAAGGGTTAACTAGATAAGTAGTTGCAAATCTTAAAGTGGTTACATGTTCATCATCTAAACATTTTAAAATCTATTCAAAGATGTGATTCTGCATTGTAAAATATAAAAATCTATGTTGCGGGTCCTCCCTGGTGGCGCACTGGGTTAAAGCGCAGCACTAAGAAGCTAAAGCCACTGCAGCATGAGTTCCATCCCCGCCTGCCCGGGAGGGGACCCATATGGTGCGTCAGAACTCTCCTGACCCGCCCGCTGCTCCCCTCAGCAGTGTACTTCGTCAGTCGGCCTGTTCTGCTCCCCACTGTCTATGGTGAATCCTCTCACCGCCCCTGCACCTCTGACCTGTGCCCCCGTTTTGTATGCATAAATAAATAACTTTTTTTTAAATCTATATTTCAATGTATTTCCAAACCATATCTATGTACAAATGTCATGAACAAAGTATGAAGATATTCCTGTGAAAATACAGGAATCCAAGATTTGTGAATATTCACATTTCAAATGATGCTATTGAGGGGTTCAGAAAAATGAGGCACTCAACTATCTTTTCTCTTCTCTTTTCTATTTCCTTCTAAAATATCCAGGCAATGAACAAACAAAACATTGACTAGCTTAGACACAAAAATTGTATTACAGACAGAAGGGCAGATAAATTGATTCAAAATGATAAATTCAAAGATGATATTCAATTCAATATAAGGCTTACTTGTAAATTTGATTACCGTGCATTCCCTGGAAGTAACATTGTGCATTGCTGTTCATTGTGTCAACTCTGTGAAACATTAGTGAAAAATCCTCCCCATTCAACTGTGAAACCTTCTCATGATGTCTGCAATATAAAATTTAATCTCCTACAACAAGAAGAGGTTATAATCTTATTTGTCTCTATGGTCTCATGAACATTGTATTATCCAGGACAATACAGAACACAGGCTGTTAAAATTGTTAGTATTTCACTTATATTTTGACATGTTGTTATGCATTAACATGAACATGGAAACTTCTGCAAAATTTAATGAACATGGAAACTTCTGCAAAATTTAATAGTCTGGTGCATTTAAAATATTTAATACATTTATAATGACTTGAAGTCATGTTCATAAGAGGGGCACTTTGTGCTTTTTTTACTTAATTATATTACGTATAATAGACACTGAAGAGAAATGAGAGGCTAATAATTTAAAGAAGAGTACACAGAAAACACACATGTGCACAACAGAGAACATGGCAGGGAACACCATATTATGGATTCACTAATTTCTTAATTTAAGATTGATTTTAGACATTTTCTATATTTATAAAATACACCACATTATCGATATATCACTTTGTGTAGAAACCAAGACACACATTTTAACTAAGCCTAAAACTAAGAAATCAGTAGCGGGGGAGACTGTGATCTTCTGTGATCACACAAGAAATAGCAAACGTAGAAATTGACCTCAAACTACTTCCTCTAAGTCCTATATTCTTTTTCTAATCAAAGATCACAATGTTGGTCAATGAACAGAGTTGTGATATGACTCTCTACTTTGGAATAAACTCTACTGCTCACTCATAATTCACCCATCAATTTTTTAAAATTTTTTTTAAAGATTTATTTATTTGTGCATACAGAATACAGAACTGGGGTACAGGCCAGAGGCTCAGGGGTGACAAGAGGATTCACCAGAGACAGAGTGGGGAGCAGAACAGGCCGACTGACGAAGCAAACTGCTGAGGGAAGCAGCAGGAGGGTCGGGAGAGGTCTGCCACGCCATGTGGTCACTTCCGGGACAGGCAGGAATCGAACTCATGCGGAAGTGGCTTTAGCTTCTTAGTGCTGTGCTTTAACCCACTGCGCCACCAGGGAGGGCCCTCACTCATCAAAATTTTAATGAGTATCAGCTACACAGGGTTGAGTGCTGATGTCCTTAAGTGAAGAAGCCTTCATAATGTACAGTGGGATATACAACATTATAATGAAGTGATGAATTGAGTAGCAAAGCACAGGATGCTATTAGAGAGGGGGGAAAATGGACATCCATGCTAAGCTTGGAGGATATGAAACAAAAATTAGTGATGTTTACTCTGAGAGCTGAAAACTTGTATGAGACAGGCAAGGGAAAGGAGAGAAAGGAAGAATGCAGTGAAAATGTCTCAAGATAAAAGTGTATTTCAGTACATCTACCTATTCTGCTTCCCAGTCTGCACTCTGACCTGTACCCCAGTTCTTGTATGCATAAATAAATAAGCCTTAAAAAAAAAAGTGAGCAACCCATCTTAGGAAAACAGAATGAAATTTAATCATGAGTGGTAGAGATAGTAAGAATATAAATGGGATTGAGAACAATAGGTATCATCTTACAAAATTTTGGCTTCAAACTGATTTGTGTGAAGTCAGTGATGATTTTAAAGTAAGGTTGAGACATGAGTTGATTTGAATTTTAGGAAATGCTTCCTGATTTCTGGTAAAACATGGCAACCTGAGTTCATGTATTTTGTTCCATTTACTCTAACAATTTCAGTAACATGACTACAGATGAATTAAAAAGTTGAATCTTCCCCTTGCTACAGAGATCAAATATATTGAAAGAGGAGACATTAGGGAATGAGACATAGCCACACATATTTTAATATTGGAAAGTAAACAGAGAGGGCTAACAGACTTAATGAAGAACTCTAGTCACTAGCAAGGAAGGCATCCCACAGGATTATTCATATGAGAGCTGGCAATATCTCAGGAACCTGATATACAGATTCCCTTGAAAGCAAAGGGAGAGTTCTAAGGTAGCCTTTAAACAGTTTAAATTTAGCTCAATGTTACTTTAAAATTAGTTATAGGATGACATTCTTTCTGTAACCATGCCCTCTGTTACTCATCCACATGCTTATAGAATATGTAAGGCTTTTTTATTTATTTTTTTTTTAAAGATTTATTTATTTATTCATACAGAACTGGGGTACAGGCCAGAGATGCGGAGGGTGAGAGGATTCACCAGAGACAGAGTGGGGTGCAGAACAGGCCGACTGACGAAGCAAACTGCTGAGGGGAGCAGCGGGCGGGCCAGGAGAGGTCTGCCACGCCATATTGTCACCTCCGGGGCAGGCAGGGATCGAACTCATGCGGAAGTGGTTTAAGCTTCTTTGTGCTGTGCTTTAACCCACTGCGCCACCAGGGAGGGCCAGCTTTTTTATTTTTTTTAAGATTTATTTTTATTTACTCATGCATACAAGATATGGGATGTCAGGGGTGCAGAGGGAGGGTAACAAGATTCACTAGAAACAGAGTGGAGAGCAGAACAGGCAGCTCTATGGAAATACACTGATACACTGCTGATCCAAACCATGTGGGTCAGCTTCCTGGCATGGGGTTGAACTCAGGCCTCTAGGACTGGCCACAGCTTGTAGAACTGAGACTTTAACTTCTCTGCAACTGGGGAGCCCCTAGAATATGTAACTTTTATTATCAGGCAAAATCACACTAGTGAGAACAGACACCAAGCGGAGAGCATACAAGGTGAAGTGCCATCTTAGAAAGGGGAGGGGTGAACATTTGCATGTTGAACATTGAGACTTTCATGCTCTCTAGCTACCACACTTAGAGCTCTCAAGTAGGGGGCTGGAAGTGATTTTCTGGGAAGTTTGACCAGCCAAAGAGGTAAGCACTGCAGATATTGACATGGAGTAAGACAGCAAAATAGATGCATCTCCCATTTAATGTCCCTATGCAAAATCCACCAATCAATAACCCCTACCCAGGCTTACCAAATTCCACTTAATGATAGTGTCTTGCTGATGAATCAAAAAGGCATCATTAGACATTAAAAATAGTCTCCAGTATGTAAGACAATGACATAATAAGACAGAAAAAAAGCAAAAGAAATTTAGAAAGCAGAACTGAAAACTTTAGAAGAGGGGAAAAAATCAATCCTTCAGATATGAGAAAATATTCCATTGTTTACAAATTGGTCCTATTAAAACAGTCCTTAGAAATAAATACATAAATAAAAGATTGCTAACAAAGGAAATCATCTAAAAAGAACAACCCCCTGCATTAAAATATCAGTGTCAAAGTGGGGTGAGATTATGTTTCATAAAATATGTTCTCCTTTTTTCCAAGTGTAAGTGATTTTCAAACTCTACTGATGTTGGACCAAGAGATGTTTATAAAAGTGAGAGCTGACTCCAAACACAAGTCTTAAGAGAAATAAGCTACCACACTTAGAGCTTTTGAGCACTTGCCATTTGAGAAACCTTGAGCACTGGCCCAAGGAGGATAAGCAATACATGGAGCAGGTGATCTTGAACCAAAGGCCAGAGACTCCCCTCAAGGCTTGCTCAGGCCCAGTCTATGTAGAGTGACCAGCAAGAAAAAAAAAAAAATGCTGATGTCATTGAGCTTGGATAAGTTTGTCATGCCATGTTCATGTAAGAATAACTGAGTAATATAAAACAAAAACGTAAGCATTAAAACAGAGATTCAACCCAGGCTTTGAAGTAATCAGCTAACAGAAGCTCCAGAAATAGAGAATCAAGAAAATGAAGAGTAAGAATTTAGAAAGGAAATATGAAAAATTCCCAGAATTGAAATAGTATGAATTTCTATATTGGAAGAGTCCAGTGAATTAAAAAAAAAAAAAAAAAGACACCAAGGAGAACTTATAGAATTTCAGAATATCAAGTTTAAAGAGATAGATAAAACTTGCAACCAAAATAAACAGGTTGTGTATGAAAAGACACTAGTCAGGGTATTGGGCTTAGTAGAGCAATGTTGAAAGTAAGAATTTGGAATTTAAATGGAGAGGGTAAATATTTTACCCCAAAATTATATATAACTATTTGGACTAATTATTAAATACAAATAGAAAAGAAATAAGAAAAAGGTGAAAAAATTTAAAAGAATTTAAAAAACAATATGAGGGCAGGACAATATTTTCAGACACATAAGACCTCAAAATTATTTACTTCTGGCCCTCCCTGGTGGCACAGCAGGTTAAAGGACAGCAAGAAGAAGCTAAAGCCACTTCAGCGTGAGTTCGATCCCCGCCTGCTCCATAGCTGACTCACATAGCACGGCAGACCTCTCCTGACCTGCCCGCTGCTCCCGTCAGCAGTGTATTTTGTCAGTCAGCCTTTTCTGCTCCCTGCTCTGTTTCTGGTGAATCCTCTCATTGCCCCTGCACCTCTGGCCTGTACCCCAGTTCTGTATGCATAAATAAATAAATCTTTAAAAAATTTACTTCTAAAGTACATTTTCTCGGAATGTTATTAAAGATATGTTCTAAAGTGATGAGTCAGATTTGGGAATCAAGAAGTTGGATCTCTAATACACGATAAATGGAAAAAAATCCAGAATGAGAGTAGAGGAAATTTCCAGAACAATAGCTTTACAACAAGTCTTAGAACTTACGGTTCAAATTAAAGACAGATAGTAAGAGACACAAGAGAAATGTGCTAATATTTACCTGATACTGACTATCTTATGAGGGATTTTGTAGTTCATTTTAGTAATGTTTGGGTAAGATTTCAGAAGAAACATAATATGAAGAAAAACTGAAGTAAAATATTGTTATTTATAAGAAAAAGCAGGATCCCTCTGAAGGATGTGGTTTACATGAAATTCATTTGCACATATATGAAAACATTTCATTCATCTTACAGTTAGGCATCCCACATGTTTCAGTTTAGATTTCCTCAGAAGCTAATTCAAAGATAATGTTTCAAGTGTAAGTAATTTACTTGGAAAGTAACGGAAACACTGATGGGGAAAGGGAGTTAAGGGGAATGAAAAGGAACTCACAAATTAAGAAAGAAATCAGAGTAATTTAAAAATGTCATCGCATCCCATAGGTTTTCTATATAGTCTAAAAATCTACTTTATTCACCTAACATTATACATGTTGAGACTCTTCCATGTATTTATGCAATATTTCATTTAATATCTTATGGTTTCTCTCACTATATAATACCCCATTTATTTACTCATTCCTCTTGATTAAGAGACAATCAACCTTTTCCTATTTCTTCCTTATACCATTAATAATACAGTAATTATTTTGTACATGATGTCTTGCAAGCTTTTGGAAAGACTGGATTTTGTTTAGCTGTTTCTGTTTATAACATAGATTCAGATTACTTAATGCAACAGATTATTTTATGATTCAACTTTCCTTGACCAAAGATACTGGTCGCACACCTCTGGATGCTGCAGTGGAAGCATTTTCTAGATGAGATTTACATTCAAATCAGTAGGCTTTGAGTAAAGCAAGTTACCCTTCACAATGTCGGTGGGCATCCTCCATACTATTTAAGTATTAAAAAAGACTGACTCCCCCCCAAAAAAGAGGGAATTCTGTTAACAGATATTCTTCAGACTTGAAACATTATCTCTTTCCCAGGTTTCTAATCTGCTAGTTTACCCAGAAATTTTGGATTTCTCAGCCTTTACTATGGATGATGTGAGCCAAATTTAGAGTCTCTCATATATCTCAACCTATCTATTTATTCACTGATACAGCCTATTGTTTCTGTTTTTCAGGAGAACTCTGACTAGTACATCTGTACACATACAAACTCACCAAACATTGCCAAAATGATCTAGAAAACATTCTAGAAAGTTTGCATTCCTATGAACAGTTATGAAAATGGTAATTTCTTCAGTTGTCAGTAGCACTTAATTATGTTATATTCTGGATCACTGTGAGAGTTGTGAATAACTTAATTTAGATTTTTTTTTTTTTTTCCCGCTGCTATTACTGTTGGTTTGAAAACATTCATGTGTTTATTTGGTCATTCATATGTGCACATTTAAGAAGTGTATATTTTTCTAATTTTTTAAGTAACTTTTTCAGTAGCAACTCAGAGAAAAATAAATGCCATAAGAGCTTAACTTAGTGAATCATTGCAAAACAACATCTTCAATACAACCATCATCTAAGTTCTAGATTCTAGGTATACATATCTAACATTGCCAGGGCCTTGGTATATACAATCATGTTCATTTCTAAATACTGCCATGATAAACACTATACCTAATGCTATTATTATAGGTTAGTCTTGCCATTTCATATAATTGGAATTGAACTATATGAATTATATTGGGTTGGTTTCTTTTTCTCCATATGTTTGTGAGATTACTCCATGTTGTACTCTGTAACTATAATTGGTCTCTTCGTTGCCACAAAATATATTTCAGGACTAGATACAAAGTGTATCTACCACTTATTATTAACATGTGAGGCTACTATAAAATTTTTAATGCATGCTTTTCAGTACATATAACAATATACATATGAGTGGAAGTGTTATCTTCAGCTTTAGTGGATAATAGCAATTCTCCCAAGTAGTAGTACAAACTCACTTTCCCACCTATTGTGTATATGAGCTCTAATTGTTACGCATCTTTGTCAACAATTGATACTGTTATTGCTTTTTAATTTTAGCCAGTCTAGAAGATATGAAAAGGCATTAATTTGTGGTTTAAATTAGAATTTCCCCGATAACTAACGAGGCTGGTCATGTTACATGCTTGCTGTTATTTGGATCTTCTTGTGTAGTAATTTTTTAAGTCTTTTCCTCCCATGTTTATATGTTTTTATGTCATTTCTAACTGAATTTGATAAAGTACTTATATGTTCCAACTTTGAACTCTTTGCTTTTACATGTGTAGGAATATATTTCCCTATGCTACCTTTTCACTTTTCTACTGACCTTTTTAAATGAAAATATTTTATTTTGTCCAATTAGGCATATTTTCTTTAAAACTGGTGGTTCTTGTGACTTCTTAAAAAAAACTCTATCATCCTAAAATCAAAAAACATATCCTCTTCTGTCATGTTCTATAGTAGGGCTGTTGGAAATAGAAATACTGTATGAGCCAGCAATCCCATTCTGGGTATATTTTCAAAGGAAATTAAATGAAAACAAGATATTCAAAGAGATTTCTGCACTCCTATATTTATTACAATATCATTTATAATAGTCAAAATATGGAAACAACATCCCAGATGTGTACACAACTGAAGTGCTTATCAATAAGTGGATAAAACTGTGATACATATATGCATGTGTGTATATATATGTGTATATGTGTGTGTGTGTATAAAGTGTGTGCATATATATATATATATATATATATATATATATATATTCAGTCATGAGAAGGAAATCCTGCTATTTGCTATTTTCAAAACCATGAAGGGACCTCATGGTCATAATCTTAAGTGAACTAACAGAAACAAAGAAAGACACATACTGTAAGGCATCACTTATGTGAAAGAGAACTCATTACAACAGAGTCCATGACAAAGAAAAGAAAGTAATACTAAGAACACTAAATCATACATCTGATGCCATTGATGGGATAGCCAATTTCTTAAAAGACACAAACTATCAAAATTCTCACAAAACTAGATAGCCCACAAATCTACTACAGAATTTGAGTAGTGGCCCTCCCTGGCGATGCATCCGGTTCAAACAAAGTGCTATGAAGTTATCTGCAGCCACTGTAGCATCAGTTTGATCCCCAGCCAGGGAGCTGACCCACACAGCACAGCAGACACCTCCTGACCACTTACTGCTCCCCTCATCCATGTATTTCAGTAGATCTGCCTGTTCTCTCCATTCTGTGGTGAAGCCTCTCATTGTCCCCTGCACCACTGGCTTGTACCCCAGTTCCTGTATGTATAAATAAATAATTAAAAATTTTTGAGTAGTGATGGTCACCCAAGTGTATAACATTTGCCAAAATTTGTTGAACTGTACATTTTAAAATGAGTGCAATTTTTAAAAGAATTATTTATTTATACATACAGAACTGGGGTATAGGCCAGAGGTACAAGGGCAGTGAGAGGATTCACCAGAGACAGAGTGGGGAGAAGAAGAGGCCAACTGTCCAAGCATACTGTGGAGGGGAACAGCGGGAGGGTCAGGAGAGGCCTGTGGCGCCATGTGGGTCACCTCTGGGTCAGGGATCGAGCTCATGCTGAAGTGGCTTTAGCTCCTTAGTGCTGTGCTTTAACCTGCTGCACCACCAGGGAGGATCCAAAATTAATGCATTTTAATTCTTATAAATTATACCTGAATAAAGTTGATAGGCTAAAAAAGAAAATAAAAAGTTGTCAACAGTTAAAAAAAAAATCTTCCAAAAAACAAAGCCCCAAACTCATGTACTTTCACTGACAAATTATACAAACTGTTTAAGGAAGAAATAATAGCACGTGCCCATTATCTTACAGAAAATAGAAGTAGAGGGAACACTTCCTATCCTGTTGTGTAAGTCCAGAATTACCCGTGTAGCAACTGTAGATAAACTGACACAAATAAATAATTGAAAAGAAAGTAAATGGGAAAGACTAGACAAAGCTATCACACAGAAGAATTTCCAATAGTCATGTCATGGCTTCTTCCCTCAGGGAGGTGGAGGACAACTCTCCACTCAGTAAGTGTCAGCTTTCACATGAGTTCATCCCAGCGAGAACAAAATGGAAAGAGCCGAGCTGGTGGGGGTTAACCAGTAACCAAGTAACTCAGCAGTGGAGGAATCTGACCAAACATTTCCTCGGCCACGTGACCAAGATTAACATCAATGCAGCTGAGTAAGGTTTATTGGACATAACCTGATGTGAGTTGAGAGACACTTCACCTCTGTGGTCATCCTCCCCCAACCCTATAATTCTGATTTAATGACAAGAGGCCCATCAGACAGTCACAGAGAGGAGCATTCTATAAAAGAGCCAGGCACTACTCCTCAAACTTGGGAAAGTCATCAGAAATGCAGGAAGACTTAGAAACTGTCACAGCTGAATGGGGCTGAAGGAATATGTGCTCTAAATGTAAGTATTCCAGACAGGATTCCCGAACAGGAAAAGCATGCAAGCTCAAATAAGGACAGCTGAATGGACTTTGGTTATTGTTTCTCTCTGGGTTCATTAATAATGGTGAATGTACCATGCTAACTGAAGATATTAACAAAGGGGCCTTGGGTATCAGGTACGCAGGGACTCCACACTATTTTTCAAACTAGAAATCTAACTTTTTTTGTGTGTGTGTGAGTACAATATTAATGCTAAAGTGAAAAGTACATAAAATAAGTGAATCTGAGGTCCTCTCTGGTGGCCAAGTGGTTACATCTCAGTGCTATCACAGGTACAGCCTGAGTTTGATCCTAGGAAAACAATGAGATGTGTCAAAAATTTCTCTCAAAAACGGAGCTCTGGTAAGTGTCTTAGTGAACAAGCACCCATGTCCTCCAGGTCTGAGTCTCAGAAGTCCAAGATCAAAGCACCAGCAGATTTGGTGGCTGGTGGGACTCACTTCCTGTCTCAGGGTGCTTGTCTTGTTGCTGAGTCCTCACAGGCAGAGGCAAGGGGTGCTCTCTGAAGCCTCCTATAAGCACACTAATCCCACTCACCAGAGTGCACTCTCGCCACCAAATCATCTCTGGAGGACTGGCCTCCATGCCATAGAGTGGGGGCTGTGAGAATTCGACTCATGATTCCGAAAGAAACCCACACTCAGACAGCACAAGGCAAGTGGCCACGGGGATGTGGAAACCACTGACTGCTCACCTGAACCCCTGGAACTCAAGTGTGGTCCACAGCAGCATTCACCGCTCCTGGGAAATTATTTGAACTTCTGAGTCTTGGTCCCCACTTCAGATGTATACAAGCAGAACGTGCACTTTTACAAGGTCTTAGATCACGCAAATGAACTTTGAGGTTTGAGAAGCAAATGCTAATTCAAACCACCAAACTCCTCAACCAGTAGTTTCAGCTCACCTGGGAACTCAATCAAAGGCAAGTTACCTGGCTCCCTTCCAGATCTTCTGACTCAGAAACCCCCACCCTGGGGGCAGGCCCAGTAGTCTGTTTTACCAAACCCATAGGCTCAAATTTGAGAATCAATGGCTCCAAGTTCTTATCCTGTCTTTCTCTGTGAATTTCCTTTGGAAAAAAAAAAAAATGCGGGCCCTTACTGGTGGCGCAGCGGGTTAAAGCTCAGCACTAAGAAGCTAGAGACACTTCCGCAGGAGCTGATACCTGCCAGCCCCGGAGGTGACCACATGGCGCGGCAGACCTCTCCTGACCCGCCCGCTGCTCCCCTCAGCAGTGTACTTCATTGATCTGCCTGTTCTGCTCCCCATTCTGTCTCTGGTGAATCCTCTCACCCTCCGCATCTCTGGCCTATACCCCAGTTCTGTATGAATAAATAAATAAATCGTTTTTTAAAAATGCTATAACTTATCTATCCCAAGCAGTAAAATGTGTCTTTTTTAAACATTTATTTATATAATTTTACATCGATGTTCATTTTTGTACAATGTTTGATTCTTCACTCAGGTGTTCTCCTTATACATTTACCACCACCAGGGCACCCGTGAACTGTCACCGTAGACTCTTGTGTTCTTTTAAATCGCTTAGCATGTGATATTTAGCGCCATCCTTCTGTTACCGAAACAGGGGTGGGCGAGGAAGATACTGATCAAAACAACAGCACAACAGCTGCACTGATGGCAAGAACTTCCCTTTTGGCCCAATTTTTAGACCCTGTGTGATGGCTCTCTAGTTGGGAGAACACAAAAGCCATAGGCTGGCTGGCCACAAACGTCTGTAAAGACAAACCCACAGTTCTTCAAAAGCTACCCTAGTCTTGTCCACTTTGCCTTCTACATATTTAAGCGCCTCCACCTCTGAGAAACGTTCCTCGAGGGTCCCCAGGCAAGGCCAGCAAGGGAGCAGGGCTGGAACCGCCAGAAGCAGCTGCGAGCAGACGCGGCTGCAGGTGTGTGTGTTTCTCGGACGCAGCGAGCGGAGGGAACCGCTCCGGTCCGCGGCGGGCGCCTGCGGGGCCCGGGCCTCCGCGGGCCAGTCGTCGGGGCAGAGCCTGGAAGCGGTGGACGCCTGGACCTCGCCTCCGACGCTCCCGC
>NW_004567102.1:77748091-77756640 GCF_000260355.1 Condylura cristata
CCCGAGACCCGCGAGCACCTCTTCAAGGTGCTGGTCATCGGCGAGCTGGGCGTGGGCAAGACCAGCATCATCAAGCGCTACGTCCACCAGCTCTTCTCCCAGCACTACCGGGCCACCATCGGGGTGGACTTCGCCCTCAAGGTCCTCAACTGGGACCGCAGGACGCTGGTGCGCCTGCAGCTATGGGACATCGCGGGTAAGCGGCGGCGCCCCGACGTGGGACCTTGGGGGCGGGCGGCGGGGTTGGGGGGCTCCCGCCTGACCCCCCCGTCGGGTGCCGGGCCCACTTGGCATCTCGGGCACCTTTGCGCTCTCTCTGTCCTCAGCCCGAGTCGCCAGTCAGGCGGGCTTAGAAGAGACTAACTCAGTGAGGGGGACGCCCCAGGGAGCCGCTCAGTAATAGTTGAAAAACTTGGAGGCAGGACGAGAAAAACGCACCCAGAAACAACACTGGTTGGAAGCCTCTGCTCAGCCTGCGGAACCGCTTATTTCTGATAGATGGGAAGGAGGCCCGCTGGCCCCTTTCCTGCCAAGACGCGAGAAAGCCAAGAAGTCTTTTCCAGAAGCTCTAACTGAGTGTTGACATGGTGACCCACAGGAAGAGTTGGGGGAGGGGGCCACCAGGCTTCTCTGCTCAGCTTTAACTTCTCAGGGGTGAGAACTGAAGTTCTGCATGGGTGAGTGACTTACCCAGACTGACACTCCCCCTGGTGAAACAGCCTAGAGGAGAAAGCAGCTTGCCTGCAGGTTGCTTTTAGCACCAGCTTCTTTGGGAGTGACCCTGCGTTCTTCCAGCACCTCGTTCGTGGCCAGGTTAGATTACCCAGGTGACCTGTACTTAGTGTGGCCTGTGTCTGCCCCACCCCTACCCTTGGGACAGTTTCTCTCTTCAACTCCGTGACCCCTCCCCACATCAAGGCCTAGCCCCCCAATATTTTCCTTCTGGACCCTAATGTCCCTCTTTTAGGGAATCCCATTTTTCCTTGCTCTAATTCATGAAAACCATTGGTGGAAACCATTTCATATTTAACTTTCTAGTGAACATCTTTGTATCATAGGGCATGTACAGCCCTGGCCGGACAACCACTGCAACCAGTGTTCATGTTCTCATGAGCAAGATGCTGGAAGAACGCAGGGTCACTCCCAAAGAAGCTGGTGCTAAAAGCAACCTGCAGGCAAGCTGCTTTCTCCTCTAGGCTGTTTCACCAGCTGGGAGTGTCAGTCTGGATAAGTCACTCACCCATGCAGAACTTCAGTTCTCACCCCTGAGAAGTTAAAGCTTAGCAGAGAGGCAGGTTGACCCCCTCCCCCAACTCTTCCTGTGGGTCACCGTGTCAACACTCAGTTAAAACTTCTGGAAAAGTCCCCTTGGCTTTCTCACTTCTTGGCAGGAAAGGGACAAGCAGGCTATATATGAAATGATGCTAAAAGTTACCGCTCAGACATGTTGCTGTCAAAGTCAGCTGCAATGCAACACTGAAGGGGCACATGTTCAGGGTTGGAGAAACCGTCCTCAATCCTCCAGAAGCACCAGCTGGAGCCTGTGTGAGGGGTGGTGCCAGCAGAGCATGTAAGGGTTGGGGTGGGGCAGGCACAGGCCACGCTAAGTACAGAAGAATTATAACCTACATATTCACATTCATTTATTTAAGAACAGACATCTGTTCGACAGATAATAAAAATTTGTTCGCGGCTTTCCTTCAGAAAATGGGTAGGGTAATCTGCCTTGGGCTCCGCTTTTTATTTCTTCGGGTGACAGAATACCAAAAGTTCGTTTGAAAAGTTATCTTTTGGAGCCAGTGGCTTCTTTCAAAACTTCCTGCTGTTTTACAGAGCGCTTGAGAGCAGCAGTATTGCCTCCTGCCAAGTCGTGGATTGTGAAGGTCGCCTTAGCATGTGATGGTCCTTCTCCAGGAATCTAAAAGATAGCTGTGGATTTCTAGGCTGAGATGATTTTTATAAACCTCCACCTTGGAGGTTTCTCAACTTTGCTTTCATGTAAATTAATGGGGTAACTAGGAATTAAGTTCTGGATGGTCTCCGCTGCCCGTAGGTCAATGAGTAAGTTTAATTAGATTTTTCTACACAGTTGTGTTTTTAAGTTTCAAGGGGAAATAGTTGTGTTTGGAGACACAGGAATACAAAAGAATGGATAAGAGTTTTCTTGAGTATAATCTCCTCTACTTCTTTAATAGACCTGAGCACTGGGAGGGACATGTTGGCTCTTAAGCAGACCCCAGAACATAGTGCCAGGGTGCCTATGGGCACTTTGGTCTAAATCCCAAGTTTGGGTGTTGCCGGGCAGGAAAATTGAACTTTAATAAATTCCTGGAGCTTACATACCGTTCAGCCAATACACACCAGCAGTGAACAAGATTGAGGTGATCCTATGAGGTAATTGGAAATTATCAGGCTAAAATCAAAGCTTTAGGAGATGGCATCCTAGTATATAAGGGAACTGAAAGAGAAAAAGAATTTTAGTTTTCATGTAAGGCGTAGGGAGGTACATGGTTAACAATGGTGTTTGAATATTCGAGCTACTGGGAGTCCTGTGGCATGCCATTTGAATTAAGCAATAATGATGTAATGAAGGCAAACTGGAAGCCCCGCGCCAAAAATTTCCCCTATGACTACACATATTTGCCTTACATAGTAACAAAATTGAATGGTGTTTAATGTTTAAAGGTTTAAAATATTCCTTGACTGTAAAACAGTTAGTCCAGCTGGCCACTGGATCAGACTAACAAGGTATGGTGAGTTTTTGTTATTGCTGCTTTGGAGAACAGAAAATTACAAAATTGTCTCCAGTCTCTGAAAGCTTTGGCCTTTGTAACAGGCAAGAATTTTCCTTTTTTTTTTTTTTTTTTTTTCTGTAAATGTAGCCGGTTAGCTAAACTTAAATTTTAATTCAAGAATCATGTGACACTTCTTTCAGGCCTTACAAGGCCTCCTTACTGCATGGAATGAAGGTAGTAGATGCAGTTAATACAGTGGCTGCCTCTTAAGTCATGCCTGCACTCACACTGCTCAAAACATACCTGAAATACACTAACATGTGGAAGTTTTTACCATTCAGAGATACTTTGATAAATGTATAGTAAATGTATAGCAAAAGAGCTACCACTGATCTCCCTTGCAGTTGATGTTGTGTGTGGCTTAGTGATTATTATAAGCTTATTAGCAATTATAGAATTGTCTCAAGAGGTTGATGGCTAGTTTAGGCTAAATATCAAAATGAAAAATGTGTGTCCACTTAGCTCTACCATAACTTAGTCTCATGTATTTGTTGAAATGCTGTGCTTTTATCAGGAAGGCAAAAATTTACCTCAGCTGGTAAATGTTAAGTGGTTTCAGCGGGGCCTAAGAATGAAATGGCTGTGAGACAGATTAATAGGAGCAAGTTTTATGCATTTGTGGAAGTATTAGGTGACACAGGAGCCCTCGTAAGTAATGAAGACCCAGAGCAGGGGCCACACCTAAATGCTTTCCAAAAAGGTTGGAAGAAGGTTGGCCGTTCTGCAACAGTAAGGGGAAAATGGGGACGTCTCGGGAAGGGAAGAGGTACTTTCACGAGGTTCCTTTGTATGGAATTTCCTCAACATGGACTCCTCATACCTCGTGGTTAGGATACTGTTTCCAGAATACTGTTTGCTTATAACTTGGCACAACTGAGCCTGAATAAGGCATGGACAGGAAAAGTGTACACAACCCAGGTAATGAAGTTACCTAGGAAAGTCCCAGGACCCCTCCCTGGTACGGGGACACCAAGTTTCACATGGGACTTGCATCCCCTAATTTGGGGGAGAAAGAGGGGGGTCAGAGCAGCTTTCTTGCTTCTGCCATTTTTCCAGTGCCTTTGATACGAAGTATTCCTTATGCCAAAGTGGCATTTTGGGGAGTGGCATACTCTGCCACCCTTCATGTTTTAGGATCAAATTTTGGTTATAGAAATCTAGAGGAGTGTGACACATCCCTTTGGGCCAAGAGACACATCAACACAACATGCCCTGAAGTTCGTGTAAATATATCCACAGTCTGTTACTCATGGTGGTCTGCACACCATCTGTAGGTTCACTTTCTGTGCCACCGTAAATTAGAATGCTCATGCCCATTTCCTTTCCCCATCTTGTGCGTTGCTAATTACCGCACATGTTGCTCACCTCTTGTCTTCTGTCAAAACTGGCCTATAATCACCATGAGCAAACATCTGGACGATAGCCCCGAGTGTACTCTTGACCTCCAAAGTTTCAGTCATAGCTTAGTAATATTCCAGTTCTCGCAATACAAAGAAGCAGCACTTTGAGGAGTTAGCCTGGGGAGTTATTTGTCTCTTTTAAACACTGAGTGCTGCAATAATGTTCCTAGGGTTGACTGGCAACCTTACTTAATAGCTAATTAAAAGGATTTTTTAAATCTTCATTAAAAATGTGTCCATTTTTACTATCGTCAGTCTTCTTCAGGCTCAGTTGTGCTGAGTTACAAGCAAAGCCCATACACATATGTACATCTGCCCATTTTTATGTATGCTCTGGATGCACATTATCACCATCCCAGAGCCACCTTTACAACCATATACAATTAAAACTTGTCAACAAAGCCCACTCTCTATTCTTAGGTGTTGATTAAGTGTGAAATCCTCACTATTCTAAGGATATGCTATTCCTGGGTTATAAATCCAAGACCTTCAAATTTTCCTCTGTAGTAGAGCACATTTTCTCATCTCTTAGTCTATTTTATAAGGGCCCAGAAAAATGCATTAATCACGCTTTTTGTTTTTCTACATGTTATGAGACATTGATGCCTTGAGATCCAGGAGCTGCCCCAACCAGGGTAAGCAGTTCCTGCTAGAGAAACAACTTGCTGATAGCAAGTCTCTCGTGCACAGACTACTCAATTTTGAGTCTATATCCTCCACCTGCCTCTGTTTATCAGGCTTCTGCAGTCCAGGACACTATTCTCCTGACCTAGATCTCCACATGGACAGTGAAGGACCAACCCTATAGCCCAGAGCCCACCAGTCTTCCAAAGTGCCGATCCTAGTTTTCTTGCCATCCTGCCTTACCTGTTCCTTCCTGCAAACTCTCAACTAAAGGTAGATGGTCTTCCCTCCCTTTTTCTCCCCTCCCCTCCAGATGAAGGAGTTTCCCAGGTGGCCTCCACGGCGTGGCATGCGCCCTCCTCTTGGGAACAGTGAGTTACAAACTATATTTCCGGTGACAATCATCTCTTGATAAATTGGCTTCATCATACCTTAGTGAAAACAATATCCTCAGTACATTTTATGATTGAATAAGAATCCCTGAAATTTCCATATCAAAAGCCTAAGAAAATGATAAGGTCAGGATGACATAAACAGGAATGGGTACAGTCTCTCTTAAAAGGTACCTGATAATAACGCTGAATCTCTGGCATAATGCGTGGCTCAGGTTAAGCAGCGGTATCACAGGGCAGACCTGGCAAACATGTATGTTGATTACTGTTCAAGGTGTGTTCTACAACTAAATACTAAAAAGAGAGCTTTATTAGCTTCAGAAAAGACCAGTTTGAACATCCTTTCAAAATGCACCAAAAATGGGTGAAGCCTATCAAAAAGTGTCTGTGGTAGGGATAGTGTGCTTTATAATTACAAGAACTATAACTAGAAATTATGGAGTGAGGACATAGAAGGTAATTATTATAGCTGGCGTAAGAGTCATGCTCTAAAATAGAAATGAGCAGCACATTTGAAAATGTAGTTGCTGTTACTGTTTTGACACCAGTAAACCCAAAATCTGCTATCCTGTCCAAAGCTAATTGTTTTCATATCTCTGCATCATGAGACTGCATACCCAGTGCTTTGATTACCTGTGGTTTCTTGGAGTAGATATTACAGCAATCTAGGATTAGACTGTGGCGTCTCTAAAAGCCTAAACTTCAAATGGTAGGATGATTAGGCAGTGGTTAAGGACAAAGTCTAGTTTTAGTAGCAGTACTTCCTCCCAGTCCTCCTTAGTGTTTATCTGAACATCTTTCAGCTGATGGAGATAATCGAATAGTAACATCCCAAAGTAAAAGGAGCATGTCAGCATCAGGGGAGTTCCCACGTGTGGTCCACAATCATGTTGTTTTGCTGATGAGCCTGTCTGGGCAACTGTGAATCTAGGACTCACTAGCTGAGAAAAATTGAAAGGTATAAAGTAGGAGAGATTTGATGAACATGTGATTGAGTTACAGTTGGGTTAAGAGGTCAAGAAAAAGGTGTTTTAGTATCCTATCAGTTATATTTTCAACAGAACTTTTTGCACTTTTTACAATCAAGGAACTTAAGAACAGGTAGTTCCCTCCCTCTTCTATTGAGAAAGAACCACACACAAAAAATAAATGATTATCAGGGGTTTAGTTTGATCTGCTGGCCTTTCTGATGGATGACCATACATACCTGTCTTTCCCATTCTTTTCATTCCTATCCAGATATTCTCTGGAATGCACTTTAGGACTTTTAATTGCTTCTTAAAACAAAGCTAAATAGGAAATTCAGGACTTGACCATCTCCCGAGATATAATCCCGCAAAGGTATGATATTGGAGTAGGCAACTAGCCATCCTCCGTACTTACCAGATCGGAATTCCTGGAGGTAGGGAATGTATTAATTTATCAAGCAGGATGATGTGATTTCATTTATGTTGAAGTTGAGAATGTTGTCTTGTCCTTGTGTTTACTGCACCCTTCCAGCAGCCCCATCCTCATTCCCAGTTCTCCACCAAGGGACACATCTGCTGCTCCCTATGGCCCTGAAACTCACCTACCAAGATATTCAGTTCCTTTCCTTGTTTGCATCACATCCGAATACATGTGGCTCTCTCCAGAACCTTGTTGAGGGTCCTCCGTGGAGGCAATGGCATTTATAGAGCAACAGTACCTTTCTTGCTCTTGTTGAATAACTTGTTTAAGAAAGGAAAAGCTTGTACCTTTGATCTTTATGTCTGTTCTACCTTTGGACACAAATCAAAAAGATATCTTTATTTCATTCTTCATTTTAAATGGATTAAAGCCAGCTATATCTTTTTAAATTGCTCAAAGTCACAGAGGATGTAAACAGCTGAATAAAGTAGGCCTAACCCTGCTTTTTTTTAGTGCATAAATGCCACAAAAATCCTGCTGTTGTCTCAAGCTAGCAAAGAAGAAAAATCCAGAGTCTGAAGGATATATATCTGGAGTGGCCATGGCTCTGACATCGCCTGCAAGGAGCACTGTTAACCTCATGCACAGTGTCTCAAAGAGCCATTAGCTATTGGCTCATACCGGTACCTTGGAAGAGCTGCTAACTGTGTCTGCTGCTGCCTCCGCCTCTGATGGTAACTAGCCAGTACTGTCCAGCACTGGCTTCACTGTGTCTGGCTACCTTTGAGAGTTGCTCACTGCTTCTGATCACCCTCATCATCTTTTGGTGCTCTTACCTCCATTGTTGTCCAGTCCAGTGTTCATGGCTGTCCATGACTGACCATTGCTGTTGACTGCTGTGATGTCATTTCAGCAGCCCAACCTATAAGCACCTCTAGCTGCCGCCATTAGCTGGATGCTAACCCACTGCTTGCTGTTATGCCACTAGGCACACCTCTAGGCGCTTGAGGGGATGGCGTCATCTTGCATGAGCTTCCTTAGATTGGGACTACTGAGCCCTGTGGACACTATCTAGGGTGAGACAGTCCACCACTTTTGACCTTAGAAATGCTTTGCTTTTTCCCCACTCTCCTGTTGGTTAATTAAACCTGATTGTTGTCCCTGAGCCTGGGTGGCCTTGGCATTGAACGTATTGGTGAGAATATGTAGACAGTGACCTGCCCTCCACTGGGGTATTGTCCTTTCATTCTGTTTTCCTCTGCAAACTGTTTTCAGCACTCTAAAGCACAGTACTTAACTAGCTAGTAACTAAACATTGTACTGTGATTAACTGGCACCATTTAAAAAAGGTCATTTAGGCTTTCACCTTGCAGTATGTTTATGTAGTAATTAATAGTGCTTTTTGGCATTTATAGTGCTTACATGTAGGACCTGGTACTTTGCACTTTTTTGAACTTGAAGTATAACTTATATTCCACAGTACTACCTTATATATGCAACTTCCTGATCTTCTATATAGCACTTTTGGTTTATAAACTTACCCTAGGAAAAATCACCAAACATTTTCTGTACATGGCTTAATAGCAATGATTTTCAGACTTATGGACATTTTATGCTCTGTTGCAGCTACTTAGTCCCCCCACTATAGATTAAAACAGACATAGAAAATGCATATATAAATAAGAGTGACTGCATTTTCTTACAACATTATTTAAGTGAATTTGGTCATTAGCTTTGGTTTGCTGAGCTCTACATTATAAAGCTCCCCTTCAGACATTTTTACATTTAACCTTCCCAGAGACCTTATAAGGTCAATATTATTTTTTTTTAATGAGTGACAGACAATAAACTGTACATAATTACAACCTGGTACGTTTGACATATGTGTGTATACATATATATATATATATATATATATATATATATATATATATATATATATATATATA
>NW_004567102.1:77757870-77767588 GCF_000260355.1 Condylura cristata
TGTGCCATATGGATCATCTCCAGGGCAGGGATCGAATTCATGCTAAAGTGGCTTTAGCTTCATAGTGCTGTGCTTTAACCTGCTGAGCCACCATGGAGGGCCCCATTAGCAGAATTTTTTTATGAATACAAATTTGATTATTATTTGCAATGATTGGTAGAAAGAAATGTTTTTAGAGTTTTACAGCTAATTCTATAAACAAAGCAAAAGATACAAAAATGGAATTGCCTCTTAGAACTTCTGGATTGCTATACTTTGGCTAATTCGGCACTCTATCCTCTTTCTAAATAAAAGGGATAATGGAATATTTTCTTAGTATTTTGTAATTGTCTATTAATTTGGACTTTCTCAATGAGGCTAATTTCTCTTGTTGCCATCATCAATTCATGCTCAGTAATTAAAACTCAAAAAGTGGGAGATAATTGTCAGCATGTTCTCTCCACTCCCGCTGGACCTGGACTCAGACCTACTGGAATGTGCCTGCAAGCCATTTTTGCACATTACTGACCTTGAACATGTCTAAGTAGCTGTTTAATATGTGCTTATGAAAAATGGCACAATGCTAACTTTCCTTGATTTACATTAACAATAAATATGAACATGATAGTGGATTTCACTTGTGACTTTATTGTAGTACAATTCAGATATGTCACTGCAGCCTCAGGTAAGCCCATGTGAAGAGTTGTCACAAAGCAAATGAACATTAAGTTCATCTTTTTTTTTTTAAGATTTATTTATTTATTCATAAAGAACTGGGGTATAGGCCAGAGATGCGGAGGGTGAGAGGATTCACCAGAGACAGAGTGGGGAACAGAACAGGCAGATCAATGAAGTACACTGCTGAGGGGAGCAGTGGGTGGGCAGGAGAGGTCTGCCACAGCCATGTGGATCTCCTCCAGGGCAGGCGGGGATCAAACTTATGCAGAAGTGGTTTAAGCTTCTTTGTGCTGTGCTTTAACCTGCTGCGCCACCAGGGAGGGCCAAGTTCATCTTTTTAAGCTTGACTATTGATAGTTCTTACATTATTCTATTAAGAAATATCTAAAATTGTACGACAAAAATGTTGAATTTGGAAGAGAAAGATAATTATTATGGGAGTAGTTTTGTATTTGTTAGTATCAATAAAATGGAAATAAAGTACACTTTTCATCATGTGTTTTAAAAGGGGGGTGTGCTGTCACTGTGCTTTATCATTTATCTAAGCAATAGAGCTTAGATATACGCTAATTGGCAATCATTGTTCTTAACATTCAAGTCTGTAATTTGACAGACTGAGTATATTATGATTGTGCATTGGAAGTTAAGGCATCTGAAAGATAGTTCAGAATGGCTGATGTCATATTTCCCTAGGCACGCAGGGGTCAAAATACCTGGGTTCCAGTCCCATCTTAGAACACATGTAATGCTAACCAAGGAGTTCTGGGGCTTTCATCCCTCAGATGAAGACCAAGTCCGTCCTCTTTAGATCACAGAATGGTATGTCAGAGAGGAAGAAAATGCAAAGGCCTCTGTGACATGCTAGGCTGCAGATTGTTTTCCCAAAAGTATTTAGCTTGTTAAATTATTTTATGATCTAGAAATAGCTCTGCGACTGAATCTCCTTGTAACGCCACCAGTTGTGCTGCCTTTTGTTCTAAAACAGTAGACTTCTTAGAGAAGAGTAGCCTTGAAGATGGAGCCAAGAGTGAGAGAAGATGAGAGAAAGATGAGACATGACTTTGTTCACGTCCAGTCCTAATCTTGTGACAACATTTATCCACGATACTTATCTTCTTCCTGCCAGCTTCCGTTTCTTCTATTCTTGTCCCTTCTTCCCTCTATCCCCGGCTTCTTTTGTTTCCTTAATTTGTCTCATGTCTTTGACCAAGGGGACTGAGAAGAGTGGAGGATGATGGGCTCGGTAGCTTTAAGTGTGTGATGTTGATGTTGATGGAGCGTGCACTACGCACACAGAGAACAGAAAATTGAGTACTCATGCCATGGTCAGCCACTTCTCCTGTGCGCTTTCTGTTTCTATATGTTTACCCTTAGCTCCACCAGTTGATGTTGCTCCAACATGGAACATATGTGTGAACTGCCTTGTCCTTAGGATCAGAAGCATTATATCTATGTGTTTGTTCTGTCTGAATTATGAGTTTTTAATTTCATCGTCACATTCCTTTCTAGGACAGGAACGCTTTGGCAACATGACCCGTGTCTACTACAAAGAAGCTGTCGGTGCTTTTATTGTCTTTGATCTATCAAGAGGTTCCACATTTGAGGCAGTCTTGAAGTGGAAAAATGATCTAGATAGTAAAGTCCATCTTCCAAATGGCAACCCTATTCCTGCTGTCCTCCTAGCAAACAAGTGTGACCAGAAGAAGGACAGTGGCCAGACTCCTCCTCAGATGGACCAGTTTTGCAAAGAACATGGCTTCACTGGATGGTTTGAAACCTCTGCAAAGGTGAGGTCCACTGTGGGTTTGTGTCTGTTCTGCTGCTGGTAACTTGCACAAGGATCTGAGCTGTGACGAGAAAGTAAGTAGGTAGATTTTTGCAGTGGTTTTCTGAAGTCTAGAAAAACTGAAACACAGCCTTGGTATGTTACATTTTTTTTTTTCCAGTGAGCAGCAGGAATGCTTTCAACTTGGCTAACGGGGAGGTGAGTAGAAGGGCAGATTTTGCATTCAAATTAAAAAGGGCCATTATGTAGCGCAAAGAACGGATGACATTTTCTGGGAGCTTGGGTCTTTAAATGAAACACTTTTCATGCAACTGGAGTTTATGAGCGATGAGAAGTATTGTCAGGCACTAGCATTTGTAATTCTTTAAAACAGTTTAACAAAATATATGACCATTTCCCTGGTGAATCTGAAGGTCACATGCAAGACTACCAAAAGCAGAAAAGGTCAGAGAGAAGATGTTTTCAGAAGATGTTTGAAAAGCTTTAGAGGAACTGCACGAAAGAATTTGAAGAGGAAAGTATCAACCTTTGTGACATGCTTCTTCATAAATAGTAGTGAAAATTTTTTTCTTTCTATGTTTTGGGCAGCAGAACAAAATACAGAAGCACTCAAGTTATCTTTTGAAAAACTTTAATGGTCCAGATGTATAATAAAACAAAGATAGAAATCACAAGCACCAAAATTGGGGGGGGGGGTGTTTATTTGAATTGTAAGATTCATATTTAGAGGGTGAAGTAGCAGACTTAAGAAAGAATGACAAAATGAGAAATTCTGAGATGGCAAACTTTAAACCATAAACTGGGTGTAATTTTAACACATATATTCATATGTGTTAAGTGTGTGCATGATTTATTTATATATATATTTTACATATGTAGTATATATGTATATATTATTTTAAAAATTGTTTCTACTTACTTAATTTTTGCTTTACCAGAAACCTACCCTAAAGTTGGAAGATTATTATTGCTGATCAGCATAATTAATTAAAGCAAAGCTATGAAAGACTGTACAAAAAAACCTCTGAAATATTGTCTGATGATGGAATCATTGGGAAAAAATGGTATCGACTTCAAAATGAAATGCTTTTTGTTGAAAAAAGTAGATTCTAACACTCTTAAATTAGTTTCATAAATAAAAAGAAGTGGTGGAAGAGACAGAGGTCAGAGGTGTTGCATGAGTACTCTGCCAGTCAAGAAGGGAGCTCGCAGCAGGAAGGATTCATCCAGTGGCTTGCTCTGTCTGCTCTGGTTCTAGCCGGTCATTAGCTTATTTCCTTGGCCTGTTGGGGAAAAAAATATCAGTGCTATGTGTAAATGTGTATTAGAAGACCAAATTTGGTGGCAAGATCTTACAGATAAAATTTCCTCTTTACGTTTCATTTGAATTAATCACTCTGGTAGTGAATCCAAATTTGACCCCAGAATCTATATAAGATTTATAATCCACAGTATCACATGGCTGTGCTTGAGACTACTTGTCATCATTGCTACTGTATTTATAGATGATGCTTCTGGAGAGGAGCGGGGAGCATTGGCTAAGAGTAATGTTTCAGGCATATTCTGGGCTTTTGTACAGATATTCTAGAAACATCTTTTGCAGAATGTCCTTAATAATAAACCAGGATTGTCATTAATAATAAAACAGGAATGATCCAAGGGAGTACCTATACATGTAAAATTTAGGTTATGAATTTTACTTGACGCTTAAATCACTGCTATCTGTACCGGGAATACCGGTGGCAGCAGCTGCCTATCGATCTGATTTCTGGTTGCATTCCAGGAGGAACACAGCCAAAAGATATTTCTGAATTCATGAATTTTGTCTTCTCATTTTGATGGCACATAATGGATTTCTAATAATGTGTGGCTACAATGTGGAAATTTGTGTTCCTAGTCGACTCCTATCAAATGCAAACTAAAGACTATTTTAATTATTTGCTATAATTGAGATGATGGAGAGGGAATGACATTCAAACTTTCAGGGATCAGTGAGTTAATTAAAGTTAATGCTTGTCTTGGGAGTGGAACTTTAAAAAAAAAGTTGATGCTAGAAAAAAAGGTCATTGAATAAATTGCGCAGGCCTTGCAGGTTTCTCACTCTCTGAGAGATGTACAGCAAATAAAGGAGAAAGCTGGGAAGGACCTCGTGGGTTAGATTCCTTCCGCTGGATTGGAATCACGGAGCTCAGAGTGTACATACACAGGCATATATCCCTGTGCTTGTGTGTATGTATGAACACATCACACACACGTATCTATATAAACTGAAGGGCACGTGTAGAATAGGTGTCTGTGTGTGGATCAGGCATATGCATATAGTTGCTAGGTCTGTGTGCTGGGGGGCTTGCCTGAGAGACAGTGACTCCAGAAAGCCAGTGGGCTTGCCTAACCTCACAGTCAGGTCTTGAAATACTGTTTTCCAACTGAAAGAACCAGTCTTCCCAGGAGAAATGACTGACCAGGGCTATTGAGACAAGACCAGTGAAAATGTCTCTGAGACAAGTGGTGGTGCCAGAAACCAAGGGGGCCCCCATGTGGTGACAGAGATGTCTGAGAAAGACACAGGGCCTCTTACGGCTCCATACATCTAAGATGATTCCAGCAAGAGCATGAATAATGATGGCAGTGGATTTAATGCATAGCATAGAGTAATGATCCAAGACATGAATAAGTAGATGAGGGAGAAGAGAAAGCTCTTCTCCATAGTCCAGTCCAACTAATAAATGTACAATGGTTACAGGAACAGCATGGCATCATTAAACACCACAGTGATCATTGTTTTAGGGAAAATTTCTTGATGCTGAAATTAATGGGGAAAGTATGGTGAGGACAGAATATCTACGTAAGTACAAATTAAAGTTAATTCAAGTTAGTGCTTGTCTTGGGAGTGGAACTTAAAAAAGAGTGTTGCTGCTAGAAAAAAGAAGGTAACTGAATAAATAGCACAAGTCTATCAGGTTTCTCACTCTCTGAGAGAGGTACAACAAATAAAGGAGAAAAGTGGGATGGACCTTGTGGGTTAGATTCCTTCCGCAGGATTGGAATCGTGGAGCTCAGAGTGAAGATCACAAAAGGCAAGGAGATTGAGTGAACGTTCTAGACAAAGGAGACATGATCTGGAGAATGTTCTAGATAAGGAGACCCAGACCACTGAATCAGAAATATGGCATGGAGACGATTGGTGAAATTTTTATAAGGTTAATAGATTTACATGGACACAATGCTAGTATCTAATGCCCCAATTTTAGTAGTTGCATCTGTTTATCTAAGATGTTAAAGTTTGAGGAACATGGGTAAAGAACATATAGGAGTTTTGACTGTTGCGATATTTCTATAAATCTGAATTACTTACAAATGAAAAATTAAATATTTTTTTTCAAAATCAGCACAGTTTTTGCTATGGGTTTCTTATTGTGTCTTTAATGACAACTTAGAGTCACACAAACATGACAGATAGTAGCTCCTAGTGTGCGTGCAGGAATCACACCTGCAACATTGCTTTAGGCTCGTTTGCACATGAACTGCAAATATGAACTGGCAATCAGAGACCGGAGTGACATGATGTAGTTACCGTAATTTGGATGGTTTGAGCCCTTCAACATTTTTCTTCATGGTGGATTCTGAATGTTGGAACTAGATGTTCAAGGAATGAACTAGGTTTTAATCTTAGTGCTTTATTTAAGAAAGAGGGTGAAGATTCACTTTCAGCTACCAGGCTAGCATGCAGGAACTCGGTGGCAAACGGTTATAGAAGGGATACCAGGAAAGGTCCCCTAACCACTGGAGGAGGCAGCAGGTATACACTAAAAATGCCCCTTCCAATGAGTGGCCCAAGTGATGCTTCCTCATGACAATAGTCCTACGATCTGATGCTCTTGCTCAATCTGTCTCACAGGATAACATAAACATAGATGAAGCAGCCCGGTTCCTAGTGGAGAATATTCTTGAAAACCAACAAAGCTTTCCGAATGAAGAAAATGATGCGGACAAAATTAAACTGGACCAGGAGACCTTGAGAGCAGAGAGCAAATCTCAGTGCTGCTGACACGACATCGGCGTGACCCGGGCAGAACGCAGCCCTGCAGTCCAGAGCGAACGCCTGGGAGCAGGTCGCAGGGCGGGGTTCCTGCCCTGTGAGTCCCCCAGCTGCTGGCACCCCGGACTTGGGGGAGGGCATCCTGCCAGAGGCCCTCCACCTTCACACATGAGCACTTTTGTACTCATGGCCCCTGGATTCAGGATAACGTTTACATCCTTTGAAACATCTTTTAACATGACCATTCCTCAGGATCTGGTCAGCACCCAAGTTGTAGCCCTTAGCATGACGCAGGGGTGGTAATAAATGTTTACTCCCATCTGACAGTAACTGGATGAGTTTGTGTTTTCGTCGCCATGGTCCATCCTCACTTTCAAAGGGGGTTTTGACTCTGAGTCACAGAAGTCCCTGTCTGTCACATTCCGGAGAGCCACATCTTCCCCTTCAAAGCTCTGGGGATTCATGTAAAATTGTTACCCCTGAAACAACTAGTCCTGGCTGGTTATTCATCTCAGACGCATTAAAATGCCCTTCCTTATCACTCCAGAACGCCCTCATCTGCCTCCTATTCTGGGCCTGGGACCAGAAGAATCAATATAAACATAGTTCCTTCCTTTTCTTTCTCCAGCCTCTTCCTCTCCTTCCTAGTGTTTGTGTATAACTGCAGGCCTGAGCAATATCATAGTTGCAGTTCTAAGCGGAGCTGGATTCTTCAACTCTATAATAGAAAGGTGACAGTTGAGGAGAGAATTAATTTCTAAGTATAAACTTTGTTTTTATTTTCTTTGTTGTTAAAAAAAAAAAAAAAAACATGGTCACATGTGGATTTATATCAAGTTTGCACATTTAAGATAACATAATATACAAAAAATTTAAGGCAGGATCACAACATGCGTTGCCATTTAACCCAGGAGGTAATGTGGGTATACTTCTCCACCTTAGAACACTTTTGCCTTTTCTTTTTAAAGAACATAATTATATGTGTAAATTCCAACTTATTTCTGTCAAAGGAATCTTACTGGCCTTTGTGACAATCTCATGTTAATATTAAATGAGGTATTGACCAAATTTTGTCTAATCCATTAATTGTGATTGTGCACTTGGATGGGAAAGATTCAAGCATTTATTGAGATCAGAAAATAAAAACTAACATAGAATTTCATTTTTTCTAACAGGTGTATTCTGGGAAAAAACACTGGTAGTTGTCTTGCCCCATAAATGTAGCTTATTCTACCCATTAAACCTTTGTCTTGCGAAGGAGTCACAAATGTGTCTTGCATATTTTATACTTAAGAAAAAAATTTATTTGACCTCTATGGCACATATTCTTTATAGAATCAGATTTTCTGAGGTTAAGGGATAAAATTATGACCTTGGTCTAAATCGTATTTATTGTACAGTTAAATTTTTTAAAACATATAGTTAAACCTTGCTTTATATATATATATATATATATATATATATATATATATTTATTTATTTATTTATTTAGACATACAGAACTGGGGTACAGACCAGAAGTGCAGGAGCAGTGAGAGGATTCACCAGAGACAGAGTAGGGAGTAGAACAGGAAAATCAGCAAAATACAATGCTGAGGGGAGCAGTGGAGAGGGGAGTGAGGGGGGTGTCAGAAGAGGTCTGCTATGCTATGTGGGTTGCCTCCTGGGCTGGGAGTCGGGGTAGGGGTGGGTATTTAACTCCCTTTGAGGAGGCTGCTAGCTTGCAGTGCTGAGTCCTAATCTGTTGCACTACCAAGGAGGGTCCTCAACCTTGCTTTCTAAGAAAAAAAAATAGTAAAATATTTTCTAGTCTAGGTAAAAATTACTGCTTTTAACCTTTCTATAATTCCAAAGTTAAACAGTGTGAATAGGATGAAATGTTTGTGCCAAACCCCAAATGTAAAACTATGAAGCTTTTTCTAAGTAACCACTAAAAGAGACTGAAGTATACTTGGAGTTTCTTTCCATATATATTGTGACTAGCTTCTTAGTCACAAGAAATTCTTCACATTTTCATGTTTTAGCAGTGGATTCAAAATCAGAAGTATAGCACTTTCTTTGCTCATCTTTACAATCCTTTTTATCTACTAGCAATTTTGAGAATTACTCAAGAATACCATGGTTGTTTGTCTATACACACTGAGTTCTGAGTGTCACTGTGAGGTAGTTTATCATTCACCAAAATTTAGAAGTAAAGATGAGTTAACTTTTTGCTTTCCTCCTAAGTTCTCACTGCAACTCATTTTTGTCATCTGAACATATAATTTGAATTTAAAGTAAACCTTACACATAAATGGCTGAAAAATAGTTATTTTGACTGACTTTTTTGACTTAGTTTTCTTGACTGACTGACTTTTTTTCCTGACTGCCTTCAGAATTACTGAACAAAAACTACTTTTAGAAAACATTTGGTGTTCACTTTGAAAGCCTCTCATAACAATTAACAGTAGTTACTGTTACTTAGTTTGAAATTTCTATTATGCAAAACATGGACATTCTTAAAATATAGCACTTTGATTTCTAAATCAGTATGTGAAAAAAATCTGAACACTTTACACTGTCGATGGCAGTATAAGTTTACTTTCCTGCCCATGGCGGTATAAGTTTACTTTCAACCACCGAAGAAATTGAAATTTACTTTCATTCACTTCTGGCTTAAGGTTCTGACAGGCTGAAGCAAGGGGCAAGCAGTGTTAGTTGGAATTGATTGGTCACTTGGAAAAAGTAAGTCATAGCTATCATGTGCTTCCACAATACACAGTCTGAAAACTAATAACTCAAATAATAACCTAGACAAACAAAACTGCAAGTTATGAAAAAAAATTCGGACCCTGGCCAATAAAATTCTTTTCAAATTCCCAAAAGCTCAAAACAATAAAGAAAAAATAGGTAAATTTGGTTAAAACACTATCCTTTTTTTTTATTTTATAAAAGTTTATTTTTACATCATTTTGTACATTTTTTTTTCATCTCAATTGTAATCCCCATGGGTTTCCCATCACCAAGTCACCCGTGTGCCATCACCATAATCCCGTGCATTTCCCTCCCCACCCCCCTGTTTTTGATCCCATTCCCCACTCCACCCCCGCAAAATGTCTCTGGTATATGGTTGTTCATATTTTTGTTATTTTCTCGCCTGCTCCATTATACTCCTGCTATGAGTGAAACCATCCGGTATATTTCTTTCTCTTTCTGGCTTATCTCACTAAGCATGATCTTTTCCAGCTCCATCCAAG
>NW_004567102.1:77772818-77778543 GCF_000260355.1 Condylura cristata
CTCCCTAGCTGAATTGTCTCAGTTTATCTCCAGGGTTGTAGCAGGGCTGGGACAAAAGGCTGCAGAGCAGCCACAGCTGCCGCCTCAGGCAGTTTCCCTCTGCAGCGCTTCCTGGTGTCAGGGCGCCTAGATTTTTAAAGGAGCCGAACAAGTTGGAAGCCGCTGGCGTTCCTGGATCAGTTCCTGCCTGTGCGGCTTCCCTTATGGGAACTCCCCAATCGCCAGTGGTTCTCCCTTGGTTATTTTCCTTCTAGTGATTACAGGGTGTTCTCATTTGGGTTGAAACTCGTAGCATGAAAGTCTATGGTCCTTTTTTATATAATCCCGTGCGAGTTTGGATGTAGTCATCTCGGCGTCTTTATTCTGCCGCTATCTTGCGGGTTTCCAAGCTGGTGGAGCTGATCAGCGGCTTTGCATGGCGCCCAGGTGCTCTGGATGGGGTCTGCAGTTTCAGCGATTTTTCCATCACCAAGGTATGGAGGATCAGATTTGCAGTCTTTCTACAGCCTGGGCTCCACTCACTGAGCTGAGCCATCTCTCTTTACCTCCAGGGTTTGGCATGGGGCAAAGTAGCTCCTACAGCCCGTGGAACTTCCAGGCGCCTGGGTTTTCCTGGGAGTTCCCAGAAGGGAACTCCCCAATCACAGATTCCCCTTCAGTTATCTACCTTCTAGTGAGTTCAGGGTGTTTTTGTTTGGGTTGAAACTTCTAGTAAGTAAGTCTATAGTCCGTTTTCAGTCCTCAATTTCTATGCAGGCCTGGACGCAGTGATCTCGGCGTCTTTACCCTGCCACCATCTTCCGGAAGTCCTCTAAAACATTATCTTTTGAAACAAGATGATATAAGCAAAATCATAACAAGACATAAGGTAATATTTGCAACCCATTTAATTGGGGAAGAGTTAGTAGGCAGAATAAGGCAATGAATAGAAATGGGTGATATAATTTAAGCCAGACTCTACAGAAGGGGCCACTCATGTATCATTCCTTAACTACTAGGAAACAAAAAGGCATTATCAGATTCACAGACTTATACATTTGATGAATCCCTAATGCGTATGAACAGGTAGGAAAAGAGCTATCCATAATCTGTTGAGTAATTTGTTTTGATAGAGACCACCACGTGTCCCTCCTGTTCAGTGTACACTCAAGTCCAAGAAATGGAACTTCTGTTGGGGAGCATTTATGCTTAAAACTGAAAACTCATTCAGAAAACCTCTCCACAAAGGTAGAAAAGAAAAAGTCTGTTTTATTACTAAGAGCATGAATCCTGCATGCCCTAAACACAGGCGACAGACGTTGGGGTGGAAGTTGGGTTGGAAAAAGAGGTGCAGGTAGAACCCATCTCCTGCTTGTTCTCAACCTGGGCATCCACTGGTCACTCAGTTAGGAGGGCACCATTTGTCAAACGCTTCACCTAGAGGAGTTTGATCGTTGGAGTGACCATTTGGGTCAGCTAGTTGGCTTTCTCCAACTTTATGGCACGGTGTTTTTCCTGTCTTCCCCTATCGTTACATAAAGGCTTTTAGGGACCTCTGGAAAACCTGAGGTACAAATTCTAAAAGAGCTGTCACATTTAAGGCAGATGGTCTTTTTGCTACTTAGTTTAAGGGTCCAAGGTTAGGTTGCTACGCTTTCATGGGTGGCAGGGTGAGAGGATAGGAACTTAATTGATATTTACATTTCAAAAAGATGGTGACAGATCCTTAAGAATGCTGGTGAGAAACTTGTTTGGTTTTTAAAGTTTTACTTACATTTAAAAGAGACTAAGAGTTTATAAGTTTTGAAATGTAAATGGAAAGAGGAGAAGGAAGCAGTGGCTGAAAGCTTCATTTTCTAGAAGAAAATGAAGCCTCTGATGTTTAAGTTTTATTTGCCCTTAGTAACTGGAGAACTGTTCACTTTTGTGTACAAGAAGACTACAGAGAAGCCTACGTTAGAGCAGTGCTTGGTTATAACAGCATAAACGCAATCTAGACAGGTGACAGATAGATGGTAGATTAGACAGACAGATATCTGATCCATAGGTAGACAGATAGCAACAGATAGTTAAGTGTTCATCTGTAGAGAAATAAAATGGACAATCATGTTCCCTCACAAGACGTTACTGTTCAGTCAGACTGACCTTTATCTAAAAGTTTGTATGAAAAAGATAAAGATGGTGTGAGCCTATAAAAAGCATTTATCTTAAGAAAGATACTGAATTTCTGATTTTAAATATAGGAACAACCTACTTCTTTATTATAAGATTTTGTTTTGAACCATAAACATACAAAACAATGATTTTTCTTATTTCTGAGTCTTCATGTTGTGCACACATGGTTTGAAGAGGAGGTAGGATGAGGTTGCTATGGTTAGAAGTGCATATAAAATACTGTTAGTAGTTTTTCGATGGCAATTCAATCTACTGCCTCCAAAAAGCCACCTGAATATGACCTGTATTGTCCTGCCAGTTCTTCAGCATTTCCCAAGCCAAAACCTTCATCTTTCAGTCTTCTCACTACCAAACATGTTCTAGAAATGTGTAGTTATATTTTATAATTTAAGTTATGGTTATGTTCTACATTAACATATTAGTGGCATGGTTATGTTGTTGATTTTTGGAAGCACACTGAATTTCTGGCTGCCATTTCTCTTCTTTTATGAACACGTACTTGCTTTTGAGTTTTCAGTATTGTATTAGCCATGCTGTTAAATTGTGATGTGAAAGCCTGCAAAGTAACACAGCAATTGCTTTAAGTGTAGCCTTATAATAACACTAGTTGAATCTGGCTTTAATTTCAATTCAACGGACCACTTCTACTGTCAATCTGTGGTTTAAAAATGAAATTCTATGAATTTCTTTTTATCACTGATTATAAACTGAGATACTCCTCAAAAACTGATGGAAATTTATTGCTATAAAGTACTATAGTTCTTTTGGACTAGTTTGATTCAGAATGACTTTAATAACAGAGAATAGAATCTAATTTTCTATGGCATAATGCCTTTCGGAATGGAATATGCACTCTAAGCTTTTTTTTTTTAAAGCATATTTCTATCCAATCCTATTTACAGGAGGATTTTTTTAAAGATTTATTTATTTATTCATATGGAACTGGGGTACAGGCCAGAGATGTGGAGGGTGAGAGGATTCACCAGAGACAGAGTGGGGAGCAGAACAGGCAGATTGACGAAGTACAGTGCTGAGGGGAGCAGCGGGCGGGTCAGGAGAGGCCTGCCGCGCCATATGGTCGCCTCCCGGGCAGGCGGGGAATCGAACTCATGGGGAAGTGGCTTCAGTTCCTTAGTGCTGTGCTTTAACCTGCTGCGCCACCAGAGAAGGCCCTACAGGATGATGTTTTAATGGTAAATTCAATTCATATTTCTAGTGGTGTGCAGGATTTGCAATAGTTGACTCTAAATAGAAGGTTAAAATAGGAGCCTGATACAAAATTGATAAATAAGTCGCTCCTGAAATAATTGTCACCACTAACCAAAAAAGCAGCCTCTGTTCAAATATCTAAAGACTTTTCTCAGTATAAGATGAAGACACTGTGCAATCAATCTTTAGATTAAAATGTTATATTCTGATATTTTAAATTTACATATTAAAATATTTCAATGTGTTTTCACTATATATTTTTAATTAGTTATAAAGGAAATGGAACAAATCCATTGTTCCATAATAGCCTTTTTTTTTTTTTTTAAAGATGTATTTATTTGGGCACAAGGAACTGGGTACAGGCCAGAGGTGCAGAGGTGGGGAGAGGATTCACCACAGACAGAATAGGGAACGGAATAGGCAGACTGATGAAGTACATTGCTGAGGGGAGCAGCGGGCGGGTCAGGCGATGTCTGCAGGGCCATGTGGTCACCTCCTGGGCTGGCGGGGTTTGAACTCGTGCTGAAGTGGCTTTTGCTTCTTAGTGGTGTGCTTTAACCCACTGCTCCACCATGGAGGGCCCTGCGGTAGACATTTAAGACATCTCACTAAAAAATGAAGATTTTATTTCAGGTAGATTTTAAAATAGCCCTCGGGTGAATTGAAAGTATATGAAATTCACACTTGCACCCAAGTAATAAATCGCTGTTATTTATTACTATTCTGAATTGTGGTGCCAGGCAGTCTGATGTGGTAGCTGGCCCTTTATTTAAAATGTGATTTTGCATGGACACAATCCACCACTGAAATGTCAGCATCAAAACCCTGCATTGACAATTTAAGGAATCCATTCAGATGGCTTCTTTCTTAAGTCTTTGTGTGATATAGAAGGAGATCTAATACTTTATTTTTCTCTGTAATGAGAAAACTGCACACGTTTCCAAATGGCTACTGCTAGTAATGCTATTTTTGGAACTGCTTATTATGAGTCTGTCTTTTAACCTTTACTAAGTGACATATTTGTAAGACATTTTTGAAGTGTTCTTGTTCTTTTCCAACCAAGGGTAATGGTGACCTTGAAGAGAAAAGTAAAGTAGGTGTGTCAAATGTAATTGTCTATGAAGTTCTCTACTCATTCATTCTGCTTACATCAAGAAGAAATTCTAGCAAACTCTCAGGAGGTCTCAGATCCCATTTTTAGATCCCACTTTTAAGTAAGTGTTCTATAGGTCTTTTGTAGTTAACTATTGTAACATTTGTTTTAAAAGTTACTTTAAAATGTTGGAGCTTGTTATCTCTAAAGCAGCATTAGTATATAACCTAAATATTGCAAAATTAATGTGAACTCTTAAAAACATGTTTGTGTGAAGATGAGATATAACACTGAATTCAGAGTCACGCATCTGTTTAAGTAGCATGCTTAGAAAGCATTTTGGTGTATTACAAGATTGCTTGTATTTTTAAATTATTGTATTGAGGTAACGTTGGTTGATAACACTGTAGATCTAAGACTTAAGTGGTGTAGGACACCACCCTCAGGTGTACACCAGCACACCCCCTCCTTCAGTGAGGCACCCTTATTTCTCCACCACAGTTCTTTGTGGCACCCCCCTCTTTAGTTTCTCCTCCCTCTCAGTAGGCTCAGCTATACAGTCAGATTTCTAGGGTTTGCTATTGGTTTGTTTTTTTCTGACCCTTTGTTTCGTTTCTCTATATTCCACAGATTTCTTGCATTTTAAGAGAAACTACATTGTTAGTCTTTATAACCAAACCAGGATTTATACAAAGAAATTGGGGGCTGGGTATGTGTGTGGGGGTGGATGGGGGTGAGACACAAGAACCAAAAGATGATAAACACTTAAACTAGAAACATTTTTAGCAAGAAGCAGCTATATAGCCAATCACATTTCCAAGGTTTTTTTTTTTTTTTTTTTTTTTTTAATCCTTGTTGAAGAAACAAGCTATGAGTCAGAATCAGGAACTGGGACTACACACCCTGTTATAACTTTTATAATTTTCCCCCAAAGGATATGGTGAAGTTGTAACCTCCAGGACTTCAGAATGTGATGCATATGTTTTTAATTGTGGGACTGCAGATGTAATTAGTTAAGAAGAGGCCATGTGGGAGCAGGACAGGCTCTTAATACACTGTAACTGGTGTTCTTCAACGAAGAGGGCCGTGCACAGGCAGGGAGAAGCCAAGTGAAGACTAGAGCTGTGCATTTGCAAGTCAAGAACAGCAAAAACCATCAGACAACCATCCACCAGTTTAGCAAGGTAGCAGGATATAAAATCAACACACAAAAGTCAGAGGCTTTCTTATACACAAACAACCAAGCAGAAGAAACAGAGATAAAAAAAA
>NW_004567102.1:77780198-77785681 GCF_000260355.1 Condylura cristata
AGGGAGGGAAATGCACGGGACTATGGTGGTGGCACAGGGGTGATTTGGTGATGGGAAACCCGTGGGGATTACAGTTGAGATGAAAAAAAAAATGTGCAAAATGATGTAAAAATAAACTTTTTAATAAAAAAAAAAACTAGAGACATAAAAAAAAATTTTAAATAAAGAGGGGATGTACTAATATTCAAAAAAAAAAAAACCATCAGACACTGGAAAATCAAGCAGGTGTCCTTCTGCAGACTTGTAGTGACCTCATGAGCCTGCCGATGCCCTGATTTCGGACTTTTGGCCCCGAGACCTATGAGGTTATAAAATTCTACTGTATGAAGTCATCCAATTACTTTGTTACAGTGAACCTAGGAAATGAATACATACTCCGATACTAGCTCTGCTTTTGTAGTTCAGAGACAGAGGCAGAAGTGGGGAAGAAGGGAAGATCACATTGGATACAGACACACAATGATGGGTACAGGATGTAGGATTGCAACAAGAAGGAAAAATAATATTTTCTCAAAAAAAAATCAGAAAATACAAGAGACTAGGCAGTGAAAATAAAAAATGACTATCTCCAAATATGCTGCAATAAAGTGTTATAATTTGAAAGCAATTAGGTGAAAAACTACTAGGCCAATCAAAACTCTCCAAAAGAACAGATACCAAACAAGGTGAATGCAGAGCAAAAAGTACTATATTAAACAAAGCAGAAGACTTAATTACAAAAAGAGGAGTCTATAATGAAAATCTAAGTTACAAATAGTGTTTCTATATAATTGTTCATATATCAGATTCTAGGAAATATTAGGGGAAATCATGGCAAAACACTTACCTGCATGTTCCTCAATAAAATGTGACATAACATAAAATAGATCCTCTGAAAACACATACACAAAGGAAATACCTTGTTTTCCAGTAATCATGGAAAAAACAATCACAAAACTCATGGTGGACTAGCCATAAAGAATCCTCAAGCTCCGAAATAAGTAGGATTGACAGCACTCATCACAAAGCAATAAGGTCAGTAGATGCTCAGATCACACCACCAAATCAACAGCAGCAAAAAACTAACCTTGACCTATAACTCAGGAAAGAACTGAATTTAAATTACAGAATGTCTGGAAAATAACTATGATGAAGATACTATATATAAGTCCCTCTGAGCTGCAGTTAAAAATGGCAACATCAAAATGCTTCTAAATGATTGAAAAGAGACTAGGCTAACTTCATATCAAGAATCTAAGGAAGGAGGACATTAATGCTAGCAGTGGAAGTCCATTTACTAGAAAATATAATAGTTATTATAGGGAGAAGTTGAAAGTGATAATGCAGAAATGGTGATAAAACAAAAAATAATTGCATTTACATGAGAAAAGTAAAAGAATCCTAATTGAAAACATTGCTTAAAAATCTGCAAAGAGGGCCCTCCCTGGTGGCGCAGAGGGTTAAAGCACAGCACTGAGAAACTAAAGGTACTACAGCATGAGTTCGATCCTCGCCTGCCCTGGAGGTGACCACATGGTGTGGCAGACCTCTCCTGACCCGCCCGCTACTCCCCTCAGCAGTGTGCTTCATTGATCTGCCTGTTCTGCTCCCCGCTCTGTCTCTGGTGAAGCCTCTCACCACCCCTGCACCTCTGACCTATACCCCAGTTCTGTATGCATAAATAAATAAATCTTTAAAAAAAAAAAAATCTGCAAAGAGAAACAATTTCTTAAACTGTCCCACGGACAAAGATCAGTCAATTTTTATAGTTGAGAAATAAAACATAAATAATTTAACATTTACCTAGCCCAGCTCTCCTTATTACTACCATCACTAAAAGTACACCAGCTCTTATGTATCACAGGGAACTCAATATTTAAGGAATTGATCGTCAATATTATTTACATATAATGCAAAGAAAACTTTGCATTCTAAACGGGGTTATCTTTGTAGTACAGTGAATAGCGTGTTGAAAACTAGGGTTGAGCAGCAATGACAGTGAGTAATCGCTGTGATAACTAACTAGGGGCAGTTTGAGATTAGGGATACGAGAAGCACTGAATGGTGAGTAATTCTGTCAACGCAAAGACAGGGAATTTCAAGGGCTTAAAAATTTGACCTCCAACACATCCCTGGAGTAAGAAGAAGGGGGTGCACTTTCTGTAAGCAGAGGGAAAATAAAACAGAAACTCTGAACTCCATGATTATAGGCTTGTGTTTCTTGTCTTTTCTGGCTTACTATCAAGAAGAATGAAACAGTTTAAAATCAATCATAATGAAGAATCCAAATAAGAAAAATCAACATAGGGTTCTCCCTGGTGGTGCAACGGTTGAAGCACAGGACAATGAAGCAATCCACAGCCACTGCAGCACAGAGTTCGATCCCCCACCAGGGAACTGACCCACGTGGAGTAGCAGACACCTCCTGGCCCACCTGTTGCTCCCCTCAGCAGTGTATTTCAGTACATCTGCCTGTTCTGCTCCCCCTCTCTGGTGAATTCTCTCAACCCCCAGACCTATGGCCTGTACCCCAATTTTTGTATGCATAAATAAATGTTTAAAAAAAAGAAAAAGAAAAAACAATATGTCTTAGGGAAACAACAAAGCATTCAAAATATGTTGTTTTTTTCCGTCAATCAATCTTCAAAACAAAGGACTTGCCTAGAACATTCTAATGAGAAATTTTCTAGCTTTGAATCTATAGAAACTAAGAATTCAAAGCACAATGTCATTGAAATACTTGCTGTGTGAGAGTATTTACTAGTGAAGGGGAGATTCTTTAAGATTATCCTAATTATTAGTTGTAATAAAAATTCCATTTAGAAGGCATTACTGAAAAGAGATTTTATATATCAACAATTTTTTAAATGTTACTAAATGTACTTTTATTTCAGGTATTGGGGTATGGAGGTATACCAAATTTAACTGCATGGAACATTAATAATAAATTCAATACTGTTTTCATAGAGTAATTTCTGGTTTTCCCATAGAAATCAACAGAGAAAAAGGGATAGGGGAGGTGTTTAGAGAATGGAAATTTACAGAGAAGACTGGTATGAAATGACAATTAGACAAGAGGCCATGTTGGAAACTGAGAAATTTAGCATTTTTTTATTTTTATGGACTGAAAGGAAAATACTAACTACTAGTTAGAAGCAAAACTATGGTGAGGCAGTTATTTTAAAAAGATTTATTTATTTATGCATACAGAATTGGGGTACAGGCCAGAGGTACAGGGGCAGTGAGAGGATTCACTAGAGACAGAGTGGGGAGCAGAACAGGCAGATCAATGAGTTACATTGCTGAGGGGAGCAGCAGGTAAATCAGGAGAGGTCTGCTGTCCAACACGGTCACCTCCAGGGCCTGGGATGGAACTGACACTGGAGCGGCTGGTGCTAGCTCACAGTGCCGCACCTGAACCCACTGTACCACCTGGGAGGGCCTGATGAGGCATTTTAATCATTCTCTTAAATCAAAGACAAATTCTATGACAAGTGACACTTTGGAACTGCTAGTTTTGAACATATATGAGATACATAAACTGGTAGATTGGAAACTGCTTGATGTAAGTAATCTAAAGAACAACTACATAAATTCATAGTTATCGAGTTACATTATTAGCATCAATGGTTGCTTACAGAGAATGTTGCTTGCAGTTTGCTTGAACCTGGAGTAATCAGCTTAAGAATGTGTCTTTCTGATCTGAGATTTGCCATAACATCATTTAATCATTTAACTCCAGCAAAAACAGACAATTGATGATACACAAAGAAATCTTAAATGCAGTTGAAAATTGAGAGACTATTTTTTTTATCTTGAAAACAGTGTCATTCATTTTTCCAATTTAAGATTCAAGGATGTTTTGAGTTTAAGGATAATTTTCTTTTTCAAACACAAATACATAAGTATAGCATTAATCAGTGATCAATTTATCACAATAATAAAACAAACAAACAAAAAAAAACAAAAGCTCATGGTCTCAAGCAGAAAATACCATTGGCAAAATACAACACCTTTTCTTGATGAACAAACTAGGATCTTAAAGGAAATTGTTGTTGCCACCTGATAAGTGATATAAAATTGTTGAAAATCCTCAGCAAACATCAAGGTTAGTTGTTAAAAAATAAAAATAATCAGGAATAAAGATGTCAGTTATTGTCACTTCTACTCGAGATTCTAGTCCGGACAGTTAACAAGAAAAAAAAGTAGTAATAATAATAGTTTAAAGACATCTGGATAAAATTATCCTTGTTTATAAAAACAAAACAAAACATGATCTTATATAGAATACTCTGTGGAAACCACTAAGTGGCAGTGTACAAGATCAGTGTAAAAATAAAAAAGTTTATTACATTTTATACACCGAGGAGGAGCAATATGAAATGAAATTAACAAAGTAATTACATGTATGATACCATTAAAAAGAATAAAATAAGAATGAATTTAGCCAACAAATGCAACATTTCTACATTAAAAATCACAAAATGGTATTAAAACTAATAAAAGAAGTAAATAGACATACTGTGTTCATAGATTGGAAGATAAGCTTTTTAAAATTATAATGGTATCAAGTGATTTTGCAGATTAAATGCAATTCCTATCAGAAGTCAATTTGCCTTTTTTTTTTTTTTTCAGAAAAGATTCAGCTGATCCTAAAATACCTATGCTAATGCAAGGCTCACCCAATGATCAAAACAAATCCTGAAGAATAAATCTCTTGGCCTTATACCTCCTCATTTCAGCACTTGGTGCACAGCTACCGCCATCAAGAGACCCAGAGTCACTCCAGTAAAGAATCAAGGAGAGATGCTGTGTTTATCATATAACAAGTAAGTTCTATTCACTAACACATGCAATGCAACATTTAAAGATGAATTTTCCAATGAAATATAAGTGCTAACAAAAGGGAAATTTTTAAATCCTTAATGTAGGTTGATAATTGATAACTTTGTATATTGTGTCTGCTCATATAGGAGCATATGTGCCGAGACACTCGAGGTGCTCATCTCTATGAAATATAAAACAAGTTATATTTGCACAATTTGCAGAGCTCAGTATTAAACTGCAAGGATGGCATTGTGGCTTTCTGTTGCTGTGGGCAGGTTGCTTGAATAACTTTCACAGATTCTTGAAATGAACAGAAATTGCTTCCCACTCAGTTATAATTTTACCATGCAGAGGTTAGAAATTGGGAATAAGTAATGAAAAAAGGTCATTTGGGTTCATATTTAATGCACTGTGTGGGATGTAGCTAGTGATTCCAGAGAGGAAGCATGACCCAGTGATAGAGACAACTTACTTTAAGATCTGAAAAGCATTCTGGCACCTTGGACTTTAATTTCACAAAAGTAAATGGGGAAGAGGAATCTATCATTATGGAACATATTGCTAAAGTTGTGCCTTTAAAGTTGTACTAGAAAGAAAGAAAGAAAGAAAGAAAGAAAGAAAGAAAGAAAGAAAGAAAGAAAGAAAGAAAGAAAGAAAGAAAGAAAGAAAGAAAGAAA
>NW_004567102.1:77785781-77812472 GCF_000260355.1 Condylura cristata
AAGAAAGAAAGAAAGAAAGAAAGAAAGAAAGAAAGAAAGAAAGAAAGAAAGAAAGAAAGAAAGAAAGAAAGAAAGAAAGAAAGAAAGAGAAAGAAAGAAAGAAAGAAAGAAAGAAAGAGAAAGAAAGAAAGAAAGAAAGAAAGAGAAAGAAAGAAAGAAAGAAAGAAAGAAAGAAAGAACACCTAATAGAGAAAAGCACAGAATGCAGATTATAATCTGATAGTGAATGTGGCACATCAAAATATAATTGCTATATAATTGACACATCAAAATACAAATTAAAACCACAATGAGATACCACCTCACACCAGTGAGAATGGCACTTCAAACAACTAGCAGTAACATATGTTGGTGAAGATGTGGAGAAAAGGGAACTTTCCTGCACTGCTGGTGGGATTGCAAACTAGTACAACCACTATGGAAAACTGTTTGGAGAGTCCTCAAACTGCTAAACATAGTTCCCCTAAGACCCAGCAATCCCACTCCTTGGTATCTACCTAAAGTCACAAAAACAATGATTCAAAAAGACACCTACACCCCCATGTTTATTGCTGCTTTATTTACAATTGGAAAGACATGGAAGCAACCCAAATGCCCAAAAGTTGATGACTGGATTAAAAAGATGTGGTACATATACATAATAACTATTACTCAGCAATCAAAAAAGATAAACTCATGCCTTTTGCAGCATCATGGATGGAGCTGGAAGGGATCATGCTTAGTGAAATAAGCCAGAAAGAAAAAGAAAAATATCAGAGGGTTTCAGTCATAGCAGGAGCTTAAGGAATGAGGGCTGGTGGGGTGAGACAGAAACAAATGTAATAGAGTAAAAATGAAAACAATGAACAATTATAAATCAGAAATATTTTACTGGAATGGAAAGGGGAATGGGATCAGAACTGGGGTGGGAAGAGTGCACGGGACTGTGGTGATGCCACATGGGTGAATTGGTGATGGGAAGTCCATGGGGATTACAACTGAGATGAAAAAATGCACAAAATTAAGAATGATGTAAAAAATTACAATAATAAAAAAGACAAAATAATCGACACATCATTGAGATACACTTTGAAGAAATACAAGATATTGATAGGAAATGTCCCTCTCACTGCCCACCAAAAAAAAAAAAGAAAACTTTTATATAATCCATAGCTTTATTTATTGATGAGATTTTGTGGGTTAAAATGGCCGCATTTCCTCTGTGACACTGTCGCTTGAGAAGGGGGAAAGGGGGGCATTTTCCCTTAGCTTGACTCTAGCCTGGCCTGTGACAGCTTAAACAATTGATGATGGCAGAAGTTACATCATAGCAGTACTAGGTTCCAAGCCTGACCAATGCTAAGCACTTTAGGTGCTTCTAGCTTCTGGGAACACTCAGGTTTTGAATTTTGCCTCGTAGATTCGAGCTGAGGGAGCAGAATCCATCCTGTGAAAAGTCTAAGCCACAGGAGAGGCCACGTGTAGAGGCTGAGGTTAGCACGTCTGACCCAGCTCCCCCCAGTCTTGACTGTTTTGGCCCCAGAGAGCTGCCCAGGACTGTCTGCCGGGGCCAGAGTGCAGGAGTAGACCAAACCCAATGACCTGCAGCCACAGTCAATTGTGAGGATGACAAAATGGAAATTTGAAGCTATTAAATTTTGGCAGATTTATTAGGCAGCAGTAGATCATCAAATAATCACCATATATACACATGTATGGTGTGTTAGAAGTTAGGTATTACAAATAACAGAAGAAGAGAAAGGAGGTAAATTTGTAAATGTCAGCATCGTGCCTGCACCTAGTGGAATCCTCTGAAGGGTGGATTACTAATTTAGAAGATGCCTTCAGACCTGGTCTCTTTCCTAAAGTCAAATTTATATTCCATTAGATCCTAGTCAAAAGTAAGGTACAATATTATAAATCAGCACTAACTCAATAAACATAATTTTAAAACATCCTGCATTGCCTATTTCTAGCATTAGCCTATCTTCAGGTCTGGAAGCCCTTTTATCAAGAAGAATTACATTCTTAAGGTCAATGACTCACTGCTCCTATCTGAATAAGCTAAATTCATCCTGGTGTTTATTGGAACACCTCTCACATAGTAAAATCTGCCATATTTCTCCAGGATTTTGTAGTCTTATTTTCATTATTTAATAAACATCTTTTGTAACTATAAAAAGTAAAAGATGTGAAATATCTTTCCATATCACCAATTAAACACAGACGAAAAAAAAAGTGGCAAAAGTAATGATATATATGGGTTTTCCTCTTCTTGAAGTTTACATAAATGGAATTAGATAGTACAAGCTCCTGCCTCTTGCTTTATTCACTTAGCCTAATCAGTTATGATTTGTCCATGCATGTGTTAGTATTTCATTCCTTTTTATTGTTGAATGGTATTACTGAATATAACACAACTTTATTCTCCATTTGGATTATTTCCAATTTTAGCTTTCATGAATAAAGCTACAATAAACTTTCATGCACAAGTGTTTGTGTGAACACATTTTCTTTCCTCTTGGGTAAATTCCTGGCACTGGAATTGCTTAATATTAAGTTAGATAATGCATTTGACTGTAAGAAATTGCTAAATTGTTTTCAAGGTCAGTTCCCATTATCAATGACTGAAAATTATTTAGCATACTACATTTGATATTTGTATTGTTTAGCTTTAACATAATTTCAAATCTCTTATCACTTAATGTCATGAAGTAATACTGATCTGAGTCAGCTCCTTAGAACTAGATGGAATTTTCAATCCAATAGTACTCACTGTCAACTGGGATGACAGGGGTGCCTTGCCTTATGGGTTTTAGAGGCTAGCCAGACTGATCTGATGGTTGGGTTACAAAATCAGTAAGATAAGGAAAGCTTTCATATACTTTTATTTTCTGATTCTCTGGTTCATGTCTGCTAAGACTCTGGTAGCCTAAAAGTGTTAGATACCAAGAACAATTTTAAGGAAAGATGGAAAGATGGAAAGATGGAAAAAGATGGAAAGATGGAAAAATTTTAAGGAAAGATGGAAAGATGGAAAAAGATTCCATCTTTAATGGAAAGAACTGAAAAGTCATATTGGAAAGGAGTATTGCTAGAGGGATATGAAGTATTTGAAGCCTTTTTTCAGGCTGGTATCATCTTCCCTTTACCACAAGTCATTTGTATTTTGTTCACATGAAAAATATAATTAACTTCATTCCAAAACTCCCATTAAAAGTTGCATTTAATGATGATCAGACTCAGAGTCAGGATCTTTTTCTAAAAATCAGGTCCAGATGCAATATGGTGCCAAGAACAATAATCACCATGGTTACCAGGGATAGCAACGCTACTGTGAGTTTTATTGAGACGAGTGGTTTATTATGGGAATATGACCTTATCGAAAAGTGAGAGTAGATGGAGTAAGTGAAAGGTTATTAGAAGACTAGAAAAAGTCACTAATCAGTTCACTTAAAACACTAATGCAAGTGGCCAAGTCAACACTTGCAAGTAATCTGAGAAACGAAGTTCATTCAGCTACTATATTAGGACCAAGAAGAGGAAGTTCTACCTACAGGAAGGTGTTGCTGTGTGATGTCTACCATCTTTGTAGGTCAGCAGTTTCATCAGACCAGACAGAATTGCATTGACTCCATAGAATTACTTGGGCATTGACATCTTCGCAAGATTGAGTCTTCCAAGCTATGAATATTATGTATTTCTCCATTAAGTTGGCCTTTTAATTAAAAAAAAAAATAAGTAGAAGCCTTCATAGCATTTTTAAATTTATTATTAATGTTACTTTTTATTGTCATTATAAATGGTGTCATTTTAATCCTCCTCCTCACAATCTATTGGTAATATGGCAGCTAGATTTATAATTAGATAATGCTAATCATCCTTCCATAACCAAATAGCTTTTTCTACTCAGCATAATAAACAACAAAATCATTTTAATAATTCAAATATTCCTACATCATCCTTCCTCATCTACAATTTTTCCCGTTTTTCTTTCTGCAACAGCCACACTGAGCTCCTTACTGCTTCCTCAAATGCCTCCCCCCCACAGAAACTTTTCACTGTTGTTACCTTTGCCTTATTGCTCTACCCCCAATTACATGCCGGTCACATCTCCTTCACATTTCTCTTCACATGGCACCATATCATTTTATTCCTGACCACTTTGTGTGAAATAACGCACCCCCCCCAACACCTTCCCACTAACCTGGCTGAGCTTACATTGTCATTTGTCCAGACTGAACGTGGCAGTTTATGCCTATTGACCTGGCATGTTTTTAATTCCCTTTATTCTAAAATGTACTGCAACTTTAACTGTGAATTACTTATAACCCAACTGGATTGGTCCATTTTCCAAAGCACTTGTCAATCTTATCAATTAAGTGTCACTCTATACACTGGACTGTTAGTTTTTCTAGCTTTCCCAAAAGAGTTGTAAATCCCCGGTATTTTCAGTGTTGGCTGCTTTATCTACAATTGAATACATCTTCAGTAAACATTTGCTGTACTGACTAAATACTAAGTCTATTGGCACAATGACACAGGAAAGTAACTTCCCCTTTTGAACTTCTGCTTTTTTTACCTCTCCGTAAAATGAAACCCTAGACTAAGTGAAATCATTACTGCCACTCCAGCTGTAAAATACAAGGAATGCCTGTGTAATCTCTCTCCTATCTGATAGAAATTTCACATAAGTCAGCGACCTCCGTGTAGAGGGAAAACACAAAAACAATGTTTTGAATCAGCTAGAGTAATTATTTAAAGCAATGACATTGTTCTAGATGGAATTTCACCTAAACACCATGGATTGATTTAAAAGTAATAACCAGGGTGACTTTATTTGTGGGAAGACTCGGGCATAAATACTTATTAATAATTTTCTGATCTGAGTCTTTTATCTATATATTAGTATAATAACAAAAATACTCTTATGGGGTAGGTAAATTTACTTAAGGGATTCATCTTAGGATGATGACCCACGTTTCTCTTTCTCTCCCAGGCCTGCTCCCCGAACTCTGGAAATCACATGCCCTGTGCCCCAGGACCTGAGCTCATCAGCATCTCAGTTCAAACCCTAAGTCCTAATTTTCTCTCTAAACCTTCTGTTCTCAGAGTTATCATTTCCATAGATAACAATGTTGTCTTTCAATCATTTAGCCTAATTCCTCATTGGTATCCTTGCTTTTGCATTTATCTCACACCTGTGGCCCACCCACGGGCACATCCTTTAGAAGTGCACCATCAGAACTTTTCCCACCCTCTGCCAGTGCCATGGTACATGTCCCTGAGTGACCATAATAGCTCTTTAGCTCATTGCTTTGGATGTTGCTCTTCTTGCTCCTCATTACCCACCTCTGCCTGTTTTCAACTAAAAGATCCAAAAAGATCTCTTTAAAACTGAAATCAGTTCATGTCACCTCTTGCTTTAAATACTTTCATTGCTTTGATATGCCGTAGAATAAATGCCATGTTCCACACTGGAGCTTTAGGACCTCCTGCTCTGCTGACTTCCTCTTTCAATACTTTTCTCCTTGTGCTGTTTTGCTGTGCTGATTGTGGCACAGAACAAGCTATACATATCCTTATTCAAAATCTTGCTACTGACCTTGCCTAGAAAACTCTATACCCCACAGATCTGTCAGGCTTGGTGTCGTACACACCTCTGATCTCCAACTTTACCTTATAAAAATGCCTGTTCCCTCAACGTAAAATAGCAACAACCTCCTGCCTAGTTCCCTCATTTTCTCTTTCATTCCACTTCTTTTTTCCTGTTGCGCAGTTAGTGCCATGGGGCACACTGTAACAACATGATATGCTTGTGTGTATGTTTGTTGTTGGTAACCTCCTCCAAGAATGTACATTCATGAAGTTTAGGGCCTTGTTTCTTTGGTACCCTCCATGTCTTCCCATCTCCTTGGCCCGGCACCAAAATGTAGTAGCTGTTCAATAAATACTTGTTAAATCAAGGACTGGCTGAATCATTGTATGGAGTTTTTATTTTCATGTTTTCCTTTCATTTCCAAAATTTAACTCTATTTTTAAAAATAATTCCTGATATAACATCTTTGAAGATGCAGCACCCAACACAACAATAGTGAGGGCAAGGATAAAAAGGGGACTACATCAAGTTAAAGAGCTTATGTACAGAAAAAGAGACATTTTTACAAAAGATAAACAGACATCGCACTGATTAGAAAAAAATTTTCTCACACAAAACTAGTGATAAAGGATTGATCACAAAAATATACAAAGAACTGATGAAACTCAACAAAAATAAACAACTCCATCAAAAAATGGGCCAAAGAGCTAAAAAGTCACTTCTCCAAAGAGGAAATGCAGATGGTCAACGAGCATATGAAAAGATGTTCAACATCACTTGTAATAAAGGAGATGCAAATTAAAACCACAATGAGATACCACCTCACACCAGTGAGAATGGCACATCTTCAAACAACTAGTAACAACAAATGTTGGTGAGGATGTGGAGAAAAAGGAACTCTCTTGCACTACTGGTGGGATTGCACACTAGTACAACCACTATGGAAAACAGTTTGGAGGGTTCTCAAATTGCTAAACATGGAGCTTCCATGTGACCCAGCAATCTCACTCCTTGGTATTACCCAAAGTCACAAAAACACTGATTGAAAAAGATATCTGCACCCTATGATTATTGCTGCTTTATTTACAATTGGAAAGACTTGGAAACAACCCAAATGCCCAAAAGTGGATGACTGGATTAAAGAGATATGGTACATATACACTATAAATATTACTCAGCAATCAAAAAAAATAAACTCATGCCTTTTGCAGCATCATGGATGGAGCTGGAAGGGATCATGCTTAGTGAAATAAGCCAGAAAGAAAAAGAAAAATGCCAGAGGGTTTCACTCATAGCAGGAGTTTAAAGGACCAGGGGAGAAAATAATAATAAAAATGAACAACTATATACCAGAGACATTTTATGGAGGTGGAGTGGGGGATGGGATCAAAAACGGTGGGGGAGGGAAGTTCACTGGACTATGGTGATGGCACATGAGTGATTTGGTGATGGGAAGCCCACGGGGATTACAACTGAGATGGGAAAATGCACAAAATTATGTAAAAATAAACTATTATATTATTTTAGAAAAAGATACCTGATAAAGAAACTTATTTTGAAAGACTTGTCTTTAATGTTCACTTTTAAATAAGGTTTTTAACAAACGTGTTTATGAAACTGAAAATATGCACAAAAAATGCAAAGAGTGGAAGTTTCCAGTCATACTGTAAGCATCGCCCATGTGACTGGAGACCAGAGGTTTTATAGGCTTAGATGTCAATCCTTTGAGTACCCAGGGAACAGGAAAAGACTAGAAAAATCAGAGATATTTTGATGTGTCCCATGTTCTCAGACCTCGGCTACTGCTGGCTTCTTGCTGTTTTTGATCAGCAGCATACGTGGAGGCCCTCAGGTGATTTCTAGTTGCTTTGATTTTTTCCACCCAAGCAGCCCACTCAAGACCTTCCTCCTGAAGTGCTCTTTAACTCTGAAAGTGCCGACATCTGTGTTAGTGTTATGGGATATGGGCCTCATCTAGTTCATTTTCTACCTGAAGAAACTAGAACACGGAGAGGTGAAATGACTTATCCAAAACCACTTAAAGTTGACCGTACAAGCCAGGTTCCTGGCTCCCTTTCCTCTCCACTGTACTGTGTTTCATCAGCCTATTTTTTCATTAAATTTGGGAAATAATCTAAAAGTATAAATTGGGATAGTGGTTATGTACATGATGGCTTACTGCACTGTTATTGAAAATCAGGTGTAGAAAATCATTAAATGATGTGGGTAAAATTGACAACATAGCTAAGTGAAAAAAATCAAATGGTATAATCCCAACTTCATAAAATAGTGATGTATTTGATGAGAAGTCTCTACACATGAAATGTTATCAGTAGTTATTTATTGAATATAGAATTATAGATATGTTTACTTTTTTATACTTTTGTAATTAAAAAGTGAAAACTTCTAAAATAAAGGAACATTTTAAACTTTTCTCCTATAACACACTTCTGATCACTTTAAAAGCTGAGTAATTTTTTAAGCAGTAAGATGTACTTATAACTCTGAACATTCTTTGTATAAATAGCAGGCATAAAATTAGTAAGTATATGTACTAGTTATGAAATATCAATATGTACACACAAAATTGAAAAAGCTTCATAGATATAAAGCATTACTAGTAATTAAGTGATCAAGTGTATAAAAATTTATACCATATCAGAATCATGAAGTCTTACATTTTTCCTTATAATCCTCTTATTTTCAAGCTGTAGTTCAAACTATATTTTTAATCCTCCCAAAGGTTTTGAAATTCTTGAAGTCTTCAGAGATCATCATAACTCAAAACTCTGTTCATGTCATCTTTGCAACTAGTTTTGCCAAGTTATTTTAGAACTCTTATGTAAGTAAAAGGGCTTCCACAGAGAATGACTATGTTAACATTAGATTTGCTTTGTTTTTAAGATTTGCATCTCAGTCTTCACAATTATAAATATACCACCTTCAGCATAGTAAAATGAGGTTCAGAGCATTTAATGTGTTTTCTTAATATCAAACTTCCAATTGGTGGTGGAACTAGGTTGAAGGCCCAGTTTACCTGCCAACACACTTACGCTGTGCTGTCTACACATTATCTTTTAAACTAATTTCATGGCACTTCTTTGCACACGTGAGAAAATGGGAAGTTTATCCTGGAGTTCTTTCATCTCCTCTTTCACTCTTCCTAAGCTCCCCCAAGCACCACCTCTTGCTTTCCAGAACTTTTTGCTACAGCAAATCACCAGGGCTGGTCTATGAGCCATATCTGTACTATCACTTCTACCTTTTTTTTTTTTAAGATTTATTTATTTATGCATAGAAGAACTGGGGTACAGACCAGAGGTGTGGTGGGTGAGAGGATTCACTAGAGACAGAATGGGCAGCAAAACACGGTTGACAAAGTAAACTGCTGAGGAAAACAGCGGGTGGGTCAAGAGAGGTCTGCTGCTCCATGTGGGTCACCCACCCCGGCCAGGAATCAAACTTGTGCTGCGGCTGCAGACAGCTTCATAGTGCTGCGCTTTTAACTGGTTGTGCCACCAGGGAGGACCCACTTTTACCTTCCTACCGTGTATCTGCCCTATCCCCATACCCAAGTGCCTTTGATCTTAGGCTCATCTCCAGTCAAGCAGGCTGGACATGAGTTCCATCATGTTTGATTCACATCTTTTCTCAGAAATCCCTGCAGTGCTTTGTGAGCATCAGCTCTAGCTCTGTTCCCCACAAGATTACAAGTCGAATCTTTTCCTTCTCATTTTGAATTCCTAAATCATAAAATTAAATCTCCAGGTAAACTAGAGCTCCATATTAAAAACAATTAAGGTTGTAAAAGAGGGTTCTCCCTGGTGACGCAATGGGTTAAAGCACTGCATTATGAAGCTCTCAGAAGCACTGCAGTGTGAGTTTGATCCCCCGCCAGGGAGCTGACCCACCTGGTGCAGCAGACCTCTCCTACTGCCTACTGCTCTACTCAGCAGTGTAGATCTGCCTGTTCTGCTCCCCACTGTCTCTGGGGAATCCTCTCATCCACCACACCTCTGGCCTGTACTCCAGTTCTATAAGCACAAATAAATAAATCTTAAAAAAAAAAAAAAAGAAATGTCTGCTTATTACTCAGTACTCAGTATATGCTAAACAAGGCAAAATCCACAAGTTCTTGGAACTAATAGATATTGAAGCAAATAAGGAGGGAAATAAATTCTACTGTGATGGATACAGCAAACTGAAACTGATCCAAAATGTAGATGATAGATTGAAAAAAAAAAAGACATGTAACCGTTTCTCATAACTATCTTTCAAAATTTTTAAGATAGCAACAGACATGTGGTGTCTTAGTACTTATCATTACTAATTCCCTGATCTGTATACAAAAAAAATAATTTTTTTAGAAGAGTAGATCTCATGTTGAAACATTTTACCATAACAAAAATGGTTTAATTAAATGGAAAAGTACACTCTGAAGCCACACTGCTCACATTTGCACCCTAACTTCACTCCCTCTGCACTTGGGTTTTTGATTCAAGCTGCTATGCCTTTCCACAGCTTTCCACTTTCTCTCCTCTAGGAGGTGGGCTGATTAGGACACTTTATAGGGTTGTTGTCACGGAGGGAGTCAGAGGCACAAGCATGGATCTGGTGCCAGGCAATATGGACTTGAACTAAGTCAGGTCTTTTACTAATCTAACATAAGCTCTCTGCCTGCTTCCTTACTTACAAAAGGGAGAGTGTAAGAATAACCAGTTCCTAGGTGTTGTTAAGGATGAGGAGAATCATATAGAAAAAGAGCCTGATCGAATGTCAAACAGATAGAAAGTGTTCAGAATGTCAGTTCTGATGACGAGATATGGATGGGGTAATAGTTTTTTATCTGGTGAAGAGGAGCAGAACAGATCCTGCTAAAGCGACCTTGCCGTCACTGAGAACAGTAGTGGCAAAATTAAGGCCAAACATCTTAGAACTTTAAAAAATGAACAATAAAGTCCTATGGAAAATAAAGAAGGTAGAAAGTTATTAATTTTTTAAGGAAAAGTGACAGTTGGGGAACTTGAGAGTCTGGTTAACCAGAACTGTTGGGGAACATGGAGAATTTATACTTTCTCTTTTGATTGATTAAATTCTAGGCAAATTTATTACAAAGGAGGAGCTGAGTAGCACCGTCTATACAGTTTCTTCTGTAGGATCTAGTGTCTGAAGCTGTTCAGAGCTATGATTTTAAGGAAAAGAAATGTTCCCTTCTCACTGCCCCAGAGCCCACTCACCCCCAAACTGAGACTTGCAGTAGTGGGTGGAGATTTGGTTAGCAAAGTACCAAGGTTCACTTCTCCATTTCAGCAGATCCCTGAAAAAGACCCAACCTGCTCTATTTCTGCTGCCATGGGGAAGTAAGTATTTGTAACCACTTCCCTGTGGAGCCAGGGCTACTGCAGCCTGGAGCCAAAGAATGCTTCCTCAAAAAGAGTTAAGCATTCTTTGGAGTGAGACTCCACTTCATTTAGCACTGATAAAGTCATGCCATGTTTTTCAGCCTTTGAAAGTTTCTTCAGCAGCATGAGAACTTGGAAATTCCTAGGATGAGTCACAGGGCAAACATTTGTATTTGCTATGTTCAGGGGTGAATCTGCAAACCACAGCCTGCATGATTATCCTGGAGTAGTGCAGAGTGCGAACTTGGAGAAATGTGGAGGAACAGGCTAGCCTTGCTCTGCCAATTGCCCCTCATCAGCAAGTTCCTTTCCCTGTTTGATGTCAGTTTCTTTACCTCTAGAGCAATGATAATTGTAGCTACCGTTATTGGAGGGGTTATTATGTCCCAAGCACTATTGAGGTACTATGTTTCCTTTTTCATAAATGAAGAAAATGGAATTAGAATGTTCAAATAGTTTACCCAGAGGAGTTAACCAATAAGAGCTAGTTTATATTCAGGTCTGTCCCTAATACCCAAGCTCCAAGGAGCTAACATCCTCCATCAGCCTGGAAAGCAGTAAGAATGCAATAAATTACAACCAGTATTAACATTTCAAAGGAACATGGACTGTGATTACTATCTGCACATATAGGGTAAAAAAGAGAAGTTGGGCAATTGCTCTTTATTTCCAGAGTATGTAGATACCACCTTAGTATTTATAGTGGGAACAATCTACCTCTTAGAATCCTGATCTGACTAGAATTTAGTTCCAGAAAGAGAACTTCCATTTATACATTTTACAGACATAACATAGTCAAGGAGAAAGACTACTCAACTGGGGTTTAAGAAGCATTTCTTTTTAATCTTCATATCATCAATATGTTGACTTCCTTGTTTTTATCCTTATTTTTTTTTAAAAGATTTATTTATTGTGCATACAGAACTGGGGTACAGGCCAGAGGTTCAGGGGTGGTGAGAGGCTTCACCAGAGACAGAGTGGGGAACAGAACAGGCAGATTGATGAAGTACACTGCGGAGGGGAGCAGCGGGCGGGCCAGGAGAGGTCTGCCACGCCATGTGGTCACCTCCGGGACAGGCGGGAATCGAACTCAAGCGGAAGTGGCTTTAGATTCTCAGTGCTGTGCTTTAACCCGCTGCGCCACCAGGGAGGGCCCGTTTTTATCCTTATTTTTAATAAATTAAAAGACAGCCTGTGTGGAATGGTGATGTTTGGCTTCACCCAGTGCTCCTCCCTTTCATAACGTTTCTAGTTCAAACATTACCCTTAAGTAGCCATGCAACTTCTTTTACAAGTTATGTCTTTGCTCTTGGTTAAGGGTTCACCACCTGTAACATATGAATGGGTGGGAGATCCTGTAACATATGGATGGGTGGGAGATCCTGTTAACATATGGATGGGCGGGAGATCCTGTAACATATGGATGGGTGGGAGATCCTGTAACATATAGATGGGTGGGAGATCCTGTAACATATAGATCCTGTAACATATGGATGGGTGGTAGATCATTTTGTTTCTAAGACCTCTCTTACAGTAATAGTCTTGGCATCTCCCAACCATGAACAATGCTCAGGAATAGACCCAGCTGCAGACAACTCAGCTGTCCACAGTCCGGTTACTTAAAATGTGCTATTTTCACCTAGCAGTCCTTATATATGCTGATGACTGACTGCATTTAATAACTCTGGTAAGATTCACTAGTCAGTAATATTTCATCAAAGTTTGGTGCTCTGTTTTCACTTCGGACAACTCTTTGAAAATTTCAATCATGAGATTAAAATAAAGTGGAGTCCTCAGGATGTTTTTGGGAGAATTTTGTAGGGAAATTCTGTCATGTATTAAACCTACCGACTTTGAAGTTGTTCTTCTGTTCTTTTTTTTTTTTTTAAGATTGATTTATTTATGCATAAAAGCATGAGGGGAGCAGACCAGAGGTGCAGAGGGTGAGAGGATTCATGGGAGACACAGTGGGGAGCAGAACAGGCAGATGGACTGAAATAACTGCTGAGGGAGAAGCAGGCGAGACAGGAGAGGTCTGCTGCACTCTTTGTGGGTCAGCATCTCCCTCCTGTCTGGGAATGGAAGTCAGGCTACAGTGATGACAGTGTGAAAGCACTGACCTTTATGCCACCACGGAGCCCTGAAGTTGTTTCTCTTTCATACAGAAATGCAATGAAGCTGCTTGCTGGCTGTCATCTATGTGACTCTCAATAACAACAAGACCAAGATTCTGACAAGCCGAGGTTGCCCTGGGTGCAGAGGGCTTGGCACTCAGGGCAATTGAAAATTAGTTTTGCAGGAAGTTGCTTCATTCCTGTTCAAAAGCCAAAGACTGTTACTGGTGGGTACCTCCTGAGGGGGGGAAGGGGTTGCTGCTGAGGATAATAGCCCCAGGTGAAATGCAAACTGAGTATCAGTGGTGGTGGCTCAGACTGAAAAGAAACCCACCAGACTGCAGAGGCCGCTCCCCGGATTCAGCCTTTGGGACTGCGTGTCTGGGATTTCAGTATTTTAGATCTACTGTGATTCTGGGGTCGCCATTCCTGCCCCGACCTTGCAGATCTTCCAGAAGGCTGAAGGACATGGAGACAATTCCAGCAGCCAACCTCAGAGAAGAAAAGTTCAGAGACTTTGCAGGTAACCCAGAGATTAGAACTGCTCCCAGCTGTGCTGCGGTTACAGCCTGGAAGGAAAAAGGAGCGAGTGTGGCGGTTTGTCCCATCATTCGACCACTGCAGCTATTACTTTCAAGGTCGCTACTCTGATGCTGTGCTGGCTCATCTGGGCAGTTCCGGTGAACATCTCCTGTTGTGTCTTCTGAAGTCCTCGTGAGCTAAATCCAGGCCTACTGTCCAGCTGTGCCATGCCATCCCTCAGTAGCAGGAAGAAGCTTCTTGGAAGCCGTTCTGTTTAGGACTTTAGGACACTGGACACTGCTTCTGGTGAGGTAAACAGCCTTTTGTGGCCTCAGTGATTCTTAGCTTCCCTGGTTAAACAAATCCCATTATTGTTGTTCTCTGAACCTGAGTCGACTTTGCCATTGTGTGGGGGGAAGAGCTGGGTGACCTGTAAACTATCCGGACATTGTCCTTAGCCAGTTTTAGAGCCCCTTGTTGCCCTGTATCACTCACAACGGTGGGGACTTCTTATTTAAAGAACATTAATCTCAAGGCTGGTGGGAGAACCCATAGCATGACAGGGTTCCTAAGTTTCAGTCCTGTGAGTGGCCAAGTCTGGCTGAAATGAGGAGGCACTGGTCAGCACAGTCCTTGTTTCATTTTCTTTTTTTTTTTTTTTTCTGCTGGTTTCACTTTAATGAATAAAATGTTTGCTTGTTTCATTTTAACGAATTTTCAAGATTGCCCAGTGTGAGCATTTTCTGTTTCACTCACATCTTATCTGCCTGTTCCTTGAAGCCGTTTGATGTTTGTCTCCAAGATAGGAACACTGATTTGCTGTGTTAAGTGGAGTGCTAAACATTTTCAGTACATTTTATTTATCCTCAGGTATTAGCCATCTTTTGTGTAAAGAGTAATGGGAGTTTCCAGAGGAACATGGCCAACCACACAACACAACTGAAAAATAAGGGTAAGCTGCGAATTCAGCGCCAGTCTTAATAGGATTTGTGCTTGAAGCCTGCACACCTGGTATCTTTCCACATGTCTCCAAGAACAACCAAGGTATCTGATGTGCTGAATTGCTCATACTCTTGCAGTCACTCTCAGCCTCTCCTGCAGGGTTCCTGGACCCACTGTGGTCAGGTCCCTCGGAAAACCAGTGTATCCTCAATGCTTCCGTGTTATTGGAGAGACTGAGCAGAGGGGAGAAAGGGGCAGAGAGAGGACCGACCTAGCAGAATAGCCGTCTTCAGAAAGCTGAAAATCCCAAAGAGCGAGGCTCTGCCTGGAGCGGCAGACAACTCCAGCTTATCAGAGCTGCCCCTGAATCCTACTGTGAAACCCATGCCCTTGGGCACCCTGGTTCCTCCCCAGACCCCCTTCCCCACAGCGCCCCGATGTGGATCACATTTTGGGGCTCCGGTTCCCAACGCGGCCCCAAGCCAGCCTAGGCGCCTTTGCCAGAGGCGCTTGGACACTGACACCTCAGGCGCGACGCAGCGGTTTCCTGGCAACAGCAGACGCGATTGGGGTCGCGGGAGCGGGAGCAGGTTCGCAGCTGGGAACAGATCTCCGCCTGGGTCGTCTTTGCCATGACTTCCAAACAAACCAAAAAGAAAGAGGTGCACCGCATCAACTCTGCTCATAGCTCGGATAAAACTAAAGAGTAAGGAAGTTTTGTTTATCCTTACTACCCCTGGCCTAACCCTTTGGCCTCTCGGTTGACTGCTTCCCTGTAGCAAAGTCAGACAGGGCAGGGGATCCCCTGTTCTCCTGGTGCCCCGGAGCCCAGACCTGGAGATCTTTGCTCCTTCCTGGTCTTCCCACATGCTTGCTGCCTCTGTCTTACCTAGATCCAAATTCGTTCCAGAGTCCCTGGTTTTCCTGCCTCAGTTGTTCTGCTGCAAATCCCCTGGCTCCTCCCACCCGCGTTAACCAGCCCCCTCCCCGCTCCGCCCCCATCTCCGCCCCCTTTCCTTCTGTTCACAGCTCACCCAGGCTTTTACAGTCTGTGTGACTTCCTTACAAAGGAGTCCTAGCCCAAAGGCCTCAGTGCCTGACCCAGGAAGGCAGGATAGAAGGCAGGAAGGAGGTGGTTCTTAGTATGGTGATTCCAGCAGTCAAAGATCTTGAATCAGATGATATCAGGCACGAAATGGTTTTCAAAATGTTACAGTGGTATAGCTATGTAGTTCTCGTTACTAATCCTTAAATCAAGAAAGCATGCATGAACTCTCTCTGATGCCTCTCTGATCTGGGTTGCTGTTGACTGTGTCTGTAGGTACCACCTACGACGATTACTGTTTCCTTTCTCTCTAGAAATACCCAGTAATGCTAGACAGAATTTGGGCTATTATTTGATTTTTTAAGATTTCCAGAACTTACTCCAGTTTTGAGAGGGCCAGCTGTCAAACCTGCTTCCTTTAGGACCATTTGTACTTTTCCCTCCATACCTGTAGGGGATGGCCAGGAAATTTTTTTTTTTTTTTCCAGTGAATTCTCATATATTGTATGCCTGCTCCTGCTTTTCCTTCCTTGCCTGAAGAAACACTCATCGGACTTCTGTTCACTAACCCCTAGCATTTAAGCCTTTTCCTTCTATGGAATCTACTGCAAGACTCATGACCATGTCTGTGATCTTCCAATTCCTGTGTCCTCTCTGAGAAGCAGGCTGCCAAATAATCTATTTGTTTTATGAAAGTACATTTCTGACCCTATTTTACATTCCCAGTGATCACTCTCTTGCTGCAAGCCTATGTAAGTCATGCCATTTCAACATTTTCTGGTGGTTTCCAATCTTAGAAAGCCAAGTCCCACAAGGCCCTACAAGTTCAGGTTTCTTATTACCCTCTGCTTCCCTGGCTCACGCTCTAGCTCTTCTCCACTACGTGGAATAACAGCCCAGACCTTACCCTACTTCAAGGCCTTTGCATTTGCTGTTTCTGCTGTTAGAAAGCTCTTTCCTTATTATTTCCATATGGGTTGCTGCCTCATCTCTTTTTTTTTAATATTTATTTATTTGTGCTTACAGAACTGGGGTACAGGCCAGAGGGGCAGGGGTGGTGAGAGGATTCACCAGAGACAGAGTGAACAGGTGCATCAACTCATCAACTGAAATACACTGCTGAGGAGAATAACAGGGGTGACAGGCGAGGTCTGTTGCACCATTTGGGTCGCCTCCTTGGCCAGGAATTGAACTCATGCTGAGGTGGCTGTGGCTAGCCTGGTAGTGCTGCCGTTTACCTGTTGCACCACCTGGAAGGACTCCTGTTGCTGTTTTCCATGTCAGCTTCTTTAGCTGTTTTGAAATTTGCAACCTCTGCTTTTCTACCCAAACCATAATACTCCTTTTGCTGCTTTATTTTTCTTTCTTATTATTTTTGCTCATTTAACATACTGTATTTTTCACTTTCAAATATGTTAACTCATGGTTTCCTAGTAAAATTTAATTCCTATGAAGGCAGAGATTTTTCTTTTTCTATTTTATATGCAATTGAATCTTTAATACCTAGAGTAATTCCTGGGTCATATCTAGCAGACATTCAAAAATGTTTACTTAATTAGTGACAAGATCACAGTGATTAAATTAGATATTATAACAGGTCCACAAAATAATTTTTAAATACATCAGAACAATTTGTCAATGTATGATAACTTTGCAGAAAATCTTTGACTTAAAATAGTTTATATCTTGAAACAGATGAGATTGTTAACTTCTCTAAAGAAACTGATCAAATCACTTGCCATAAAACACAGTTAGTGGTCTGGTCCTGTGATGACTGTGTCACAAGGAAGAGATAAGTTCCCAGCTGATAAGATGCTAGAGTCTTCCTTTACTGGGGCTTCCCACTTCTTTTTGAGATAATGTTATTTCTAGCATGTTTATTCTTTTTCCAGAAGTATCTGAGTTATAGTACATTAATAAAAGTGCCATATATGGATGAAAATATGATGGCCTATGCTCATATAACAAGTCTAGTTTTGTTTTGTTGGAAATTATTGCATATCAAATGTCAAATTATTAGATTTTGTTGCATCATTAGGTGATGGAGAGTGAAATTCATTACCTGTGAGATGAAAGCTAACCATAGGTACTAGACAAATCATATACAACAGACAATATAACAGTCTGGGGTCTAGGGATCAAAGCTTAACAAGAGTAACGTCCCTTGAAATTTACCTGGGGCAATTAGAATAAATGTTAAGGTAGGTAACTTTTGCCACACCTGCAGGCTATCCATCCAATAGTAGATACATCCAACTCAAACATGGTCCTGGATGTAAAAAGAGAAAAAGTCTTCACCGTCCTAAAAGTGACAGCCTGGGACAGCCTATTCTCTGGGATGTTAACCAATAGCATATCTCTTTTACTCCCTAAAATTACATGTTGCTTGGGTTTTGCTTAGCATGGTGGCTAACACATGTAAGCATTTGCCATCTGCTTATTAAAGAAGCTCATCGTTAATTACCTAGCTTAGTTTTCATGCCTTCCGAATTTTACTGAAGCCCAGTTTTCCCTTTCTTTCTGATCGGACCCTTTGTGGCAAAGTTCAAAATCTGAGATGTTACGCTGAGAAAGCAAAATCATCTGTTGCTAGATGTGACCAAATTAATGGTAAATAAGACTGAGAAACATTATGCTAATTAACTGGCTGTCACTTTTTTTCATTAAACTATTTCTATTTTATCTATACTTTTGTTCAGTGTTAAAATGGAATCTCTCTTCTAGATTTCACCCTAGCACCAATATTTTTTGTGACACTGAACAAGCAATCTTTCTATTTTTATAATTACTTTCTCTTCTTTCAATGCAGGACTATTTAATGAAAAATCATTAATTTTAGCATAGAAACTGACCTTTGTAATCACCTAAACACAAGGACTTGAAAAAATAAATGTTGAACTTTAAAACTTAAATGCCCAATTAAATCATTTTCATCAAAATAGGAGAAAAAGAATTTAACACAACCACCGAGGTTTAACTTCCTTTTAATTCTTACATTTTTTTGAGATTGCATTTTATTTTCTTACATATGTGATATAGCTGAAGGGCCTGACTCAGTATGTCCCTAGCCCAAATTAAGTCAATTGTGTAGTTCTATTCATATATGATTCCTTCAGAGTACTAACTACCACTGCTCAAGAAGGCATGCTGATTACACACTGCATAAATAAAATGCCTCCCACTATGAATAAAATCGTGACCTTAGATGAACAGCATGCCTGAAGAAAACAACGCCAAATTCCAGAATCTCATTTTACTAGTTTTAACATCCCTACAGTGAAAATAATCTAATTAGGGCATCTACAGGAGTCTCTCTGAGTGTGTATATATCAGATTCTGCTCTTTTGTTTTTTGGTTTTGTTTACTTAAAAGTTTCTATTGAGTTAACTAGCTAATTTTCTGTTTTGTCTGATGGTTTTCAACTCATGTATATTATTGCTTATTATGTAATCATGTTACTTAAGAATTGAAAAGAGTAACTTTCCTAAGTATATAATTCACAAGTGGTTTTAAGTTTTAAAATCACATTAGTTTAAATTAGTAATTAATTGCATTATCAAATATATTTTTAGTATACTTGCATGTTGTTTTTATTATGTATAAAGGCAATTTGACTTGTTCCATTCTAAAATATGCACGGTATTTAATTTATCACAAATGTGCAGGAGACATGGAAGATGCAGACAAAATGTGTTTTACTGTATATGACTAAGTAATGAAATATATCATAGAAAGTAGATTTTATTGAACTATGTATTATGAGTTTAAGAACAGATATTGCTGTGACAAAATGACGTTTGTAATTTCCTTAGCTTGTCTTTTAAAATCCACAGGTTTATTTATTTATTTATTTTCTGTATTCTTTTTTTTTTCTTTTGTCATATTTTGTATTAACTGTTTTTTTTTTTTAAACTTCTATTTATCCCTTATATTGGCTTTTTGTTATATCTTGTTTTGGTCTCTTACAGTAGGGTACATATTCGTCCCCATCTTTAAGTTACTGCTTTTAGGGGGCCTCCCTGATGGCCTAGGGGTTAAGCCTCAGCCAGCACCTTTTCATCACAAGGGGTGAGCTCCTTCCCTGGCCAGGGAGTTAACGCACAAGGCACAGCAGACCTCTTCTGTCTTAGCTATTGCGCTCCTTAGCAGTGCATTTCAGTAAATCACGTGCTCTTCTCTCCATTGTCTATGGTGAATACTCTCATCCCTGTACCTCTGGCCAAAATCTCAGTTCTTTTATGCAAAAATTAAAAAATAAAGCAATATGTTTTAAAAGAAGTTACTGCTTTCATACATTGACTTTTATATGTTACTAACCCTTTACTACATCTTTTATCTTTGTAAACAGTTACTTATAAACATTTTTAATGCATTTTTTTAAGATTTATTTATTTATTCATATAGAACTGGGGTACAGGCCAGAGATGTGGAGGATGAGAGGATTCAGCAGAGACAGAGTGGGGAGCAGAACAGGCAGATCGACGAAGTACACTGCTGAGGGGAGCAGGGGGCGGGTCAGGAGAGGCCTGCCACGCCATGTGGTCACCTCCGGGGCAGGTGGGGATCAAACTCATGCGGAAGCGGCTTTAGCTTCTTAGTGCAGTGCTTTAACCCGCTGTGCCACCAGGGAGGGCCCCATATACATTATAAACATTTTAAAATAGTAGCTTGTTGAGCCATTTCATTACTACTACTTATTTGCATTGTTTTTTGTATTGATCATCTTTCCACCTCATAATGTTTTTACTTCTGCCTAAAACATATTTATTTTTTATTGTGGTGAAGATTTTATTTTTTATGCTAATGAATATTTTCAGCGTTTAATGTTGGAATAAGAGTGTGTATATCACTCTCATTTCTTAAAAGATATTTTCACCTAGCCTGCTAGCTTGACAGAGTTTTGTTTGGTTTTAGTTCTTTAGAGAGGTTGTAAATTTACTGACATTACTTTAAATGAGTGCTTCCATTTCCTCTTATTTGTTCTTCTGCATATAATTTGTATCACCATCCCTCCCCCAGCAACCCAAAATCACTTAATATTTTCTTATTACAACTACTTTTGACTCATTTACTTATGTTGTAAGTTGGCATGATTTTAAACATGTTTTTTGAAATTCTTGAATCTGAATTTGTAAATACACTAAAGTTTTTTAGAATGTAATCATTATTTCTTTGACTGTGCTTTCCTGTCTCCAACCCTCCTTTTGGTGACCCTAATAGCACTTAAATTTAGACAACTGTTGGAAGTTCTCTCAATGTTCTCTGATGCTGCATTTGTTTTCTTTTTTTAATATTTTACTTTGAGTCAAGCTATTGTTATCTCTTCAAATCCATTAATTTTCTGTATCTAACCTACCATTAATATCTCTGTATATTTTGTTCTTAGATGTTTTAGTTGTTACTGTAGGCATTTAAGTCATCTTCTTAAAAAGTCTCATGCATGAGAAAGTCCCCAACACCAGAGAAATGTCCATAATGATGGAAAGACTCACACAGGCTCTGGGCTAGTCCTATTCTTTCCAGTGCATAAATCAATACTAACAGATGGAAAGAAACAACAAAGATTAGAACAGAAATTAACAATAAAGTAGAAAAACAATAGGGAAAATTAATAGACCTGAAATTTGGCTCTCTGTAAAGATCAGCAAATTGACAAAAGTTTAGCTAAATGGAACAAGAGAGAGAGAGAAGATGCAAATTACTGAAATCAGAAAATAAAGTGGGGACATTACTTGCAGCTCCACAGAAATGAAAAGAATAAAACTTCCAGATCTGAGGGAAATTATCTTAAAACAGTCATTCATAATTTATTGCCTCTACACTCTTTTTATTTAAAGATTCATTTATTATTTATGCATACAGAACTGGGGTGCAGGCCAGAGGTGCAGAGGCAGTGAGATGATTCACCAGAGACAGAGTGGGGAGCAGAACAGGCAGATTGACCAAGTACACTGCTGAGGGGAGCAAAGGGAAGATCAGGAGAGGTCTGCTGTGCCATGTGGTCGCCTCCAAGGCGGGGATCGAACTCATGCTGAAGTGGCTTTAACTTCTTAGTGCTGTGCTTTAACCCACTATACCACCAGGGAGGGCCCTCTGTGCTCTTTTTAAGTCATACTACTTCAGTGTTTTTCAAGCTCGATTTTAAACTAGTGGTTTATAAGCAACTATCTCTATCTAATCGGCAAAATCAACACTGGGAACCAAAGGTCAATTCCCCAAAGAGGCACTCAGTGCGGTGCTACCTGTGTCCCTGTGTTTTCTCCCACCTGACTACCTCTCACACCTGCCCCAACACACTGAAGAGTTAAGTGCTCTATCTGCTAATTCTTGCCCGGTCTGTCATCTATATGGTCCTCTCTTCTTGGCGATGACCTTTCTCCTTTTTCAAACTGGAAAATACCTATTGATAGTTATCCTTCAAGACAGCTCAGATGTCTCCTAATTGTTTCACTTTGGGCAAAATCCACCCATCCCCCTTACCATGTGCAAATAGTTCTTTCTATGCAGATACCGAATTATGTTTTGACATTTTCTGTTGCATGCTAAAATAAACTCAAGTGCAGAGATCTGTATTCTGTGCCTATAACCCCATCCTCTGGCTCACAGAGCAGGTGTTCAATGCATGTTAGTTAAAACTAAGTGAACATTTGGCTGAGGGAGATTCCTTTGTCATTCTGAAGTGGTGTTTTTCTAAAAGTCTTTAGTTTCCTGATATATTGTTTGATTTGAGCTTAATTAAAAGAACTCCACTCTAAGTTCCCTTCTGCCAAGCCAGAGTTTACAGTGACTTGTTCCTAGTGTCAGACCCATTCCTTCCATTCTCCCTTGCTTTGGAAGTCTTTGGTTGCATTTCTTGGACTATCTTTACAATAGACTCACTGTGACGCACCTTACGCCATTTTACATTATGCAATTCTAGTCCCACTATGGTGGTACTGAGAATTAGGGCTTTGAGGTGAGGTCATGAGCATAGAGCTCCAGTGAGTGGGAGTTTTGCCCTTTTATAAGAGGCGGCCAGAGTGACAGACAGTTGTCTCCACCCTGTGAGAACACAAGGAAAAGTCAGCCATCTGCCACCCAGAAGTGGGCACTCAGCAGACATGATAGGAACATAGATCAGTTAGTGATAAAACTTCACAGTGTTGAGGAAGGAGCTGAACATTTCCTTGCACTTGACAGAATGAAGAGGAAAGCAAAACATGATCTCAGTAGGGTTCCTATTTTATGAAACTAAATTTTCCTTTTACAAAATTTTTAAGATTTTGAGTTTCAGACCTCCGTGGTGGCTCAAGGGGTTAAGTAACAGCAAACCTCTTCTGGCCCACCTGCTGCTCCCCTCAACAGTGTATTTTAGTAGATCTTCCTGCTCTGTTTCTGATGAATCCTCTCACACACACACTCCCTGGTACCTCTGGCCTGTACCTTAGTTCTTATATGAATAGAATAGATAAATCTTTAAAAAAAAAAATAGGGGAAAAAGGATTTTGAGTTTCTAGAATGAGGATTGTTTCCATGCTTTTGAGTGGTGCAAAATCACCAATTTCTTTTTACCATTATAGGCATACCAATACCCATAAACCAGAGATACTATCATGTATTAATTTATGTCTTGATTTGTCTATTACTATTGTGGGAATTGTCTCTTTTCCCTTAAAAACTATTCTAATCTTCCATTTCTCTTTTGTTTTATTACATGTTACCTATGAACACCATTGTAATTCTCAGACTTCCTTTTCTAGCAAGATAGTAGATTAAGATTTTAAAAGTACCTATATCTATGTAGAGAAGTAAAAATCTTCAGGATTTTTAAAATGAGATAGTAAATGAAGATCAGATTGTTAGGCCTTAAGCTGCATCTCTAGAGAAGGCTTTTAAGTTTTATAAAATGAGAAATCTTTTATTTTAACATATAAAGAATAAAGTCTTAAGTCCAGATATGGAAAGAGAGTGGTCTCACACTAGATAGAGGTATGGCTCTCCAAGAGTTTCTTTTTCAAAAGTGAAAAAGAATACATGGAAAGAGTTGAAGAGAAATCTTGTTTTTTTCTGATGTCTGCCTGAATAAAAAATCCTGATTCTGATAATGAACAATTTTATTTTCACATCCTGGAATGACTGTATCGAAAGCTGTATCTAACATGACTACTGAATTGATGTCACCAGTCAACCCAATGTTTTATTTCAGAGATTTAAATATAATTAACCCAACACTTCCTCTGTCTTTAGTCTTTACCCTTTTGGCAGTAATGTACAATCTAGTTCTGTTGAACAGAAGAAGGGGAAATTCCCAATCTGGCCAGAGTGGAATGAGGCAGACATAAATGCAGAAAAGTGGGATGCAGGCAAAAGTGGAAAAGAAAAAGACAAAAGTGGAAAAAGCCCCGTATTTGTAAGTAAATTTGAAAGTGACTAGATTTCATGTTGGTTTGTGGTATTGTAATGGAATAATATTTGTTATATGTGAACGTTCCCATTCTTCCCCACGCTCTATTCCAAAATGAATTTGTGTCTATATCCACTTATCCTACCTTGTCTTTCCAAGCCTTAGTCCTGAGCTTTCACCGAAGTGAATCACACAGAAAGGAGTCATGATTGAATAAAGGGGAAATTGATAGGACAAGTTAGTATGATGATTTTGGATGCACTTGCCTACCAGATATTTACAGATGGTGATTTTGAAAATGAAAGAACCCAACATATCTATGATCGGTTATCTGAGGTTAATAGGACAGATGATTTCTAAAAAGAGGTGTTGCTGTAAGATAAGATTTGAATCCCTGTTGGTATCCTCCTCCCTGAGATATGTGGGTAAAGATCTCAGTTACTGTTAGTAACTGAGTTTTAACGCAGTTTCCCTGTGGCCATTTGTATATATATGTCCCCAGAATTAGGGCTGACAATGGGATTCGCACATTTCACATTTTTCAGCTATATTATTTGGCCTATTTAAAAATGTTTGCTCTGTTTCTAAAGAGTTATTTGTAGACTCTGTGGGTCTCAGGTGCATTTTAAATTTGACCTATTTGGTATGGCAATTCATTTAATGGAAGTATTTATAGAAAATAATAGAATTTTCAAAACACAAGCAAAATTGTTGGAAAGACGAAGTTGAACTCTGCTGTCTTTGTTTGCATGGAACTGTCTGCAATGTACTTATTAACATTTGCATTTTTGTTCATGAAATTCAGAATCACAAACTGTGATTCATATCAGTAATTTGTATACAAGAGATATTCAATAAATAAGAGTAACAGCTGACTCTTAGTATTTGAACAATTTCAAATTAAAATGTGTGAGATAATGCACGCTCATATTGAGGATTATGGAACTTTTACATACAAAGAGCCTCTGAATTCAAATGGAAAGGGTCACGTTCTACATTTTTTATAAGTAATTCAAAACTTAGGGTACTGTGCGTGACTTTCCTTCAGGAAGATAGATTGTGCTAATCCTCAACTGAGCAGTTGAACTCTGAGAAAGATCTAGAGATGAGTCACTCCAAAATCTGAAGATACCACAAAGCAGGGAGGAATGGAAGTATATGATCAAAATAAGGTATAATGCACTTATAGACCTGAGCTTACAAATATGCTCTTATCTATCATTGTAACAAGATGTTCACAACCTTTTCACTCAAGTTAAACTTAGTCCTTGAACCCCACAGCCTCATACAGATAGTTTATATTCTTCAAGCATTTTATTTGCATTCCTGGCAATTTTTATGTTTTTTTTTATCTTTTTTTTTTCTTTTAAGGATCTTTTCTCCCTTCTGCCTTCTGAGTAGTGAGGATGTTTGCATAGTAGCCATCTGAATTCTGTCTAACTTAACTAGACTATTATCATTTCAGAGATTTCGATATTATTTTCTCCAGAGCTCATTAATTAACTCATACTATGGGTTCAAAAATTAATGAATATATTTCATCTTTGGGACTTTATCCCAGAGAGATGCAAATTTATGATCCCACAAAATATCAATAAAACATACACAAATATTTTAACAATTATATTAGTAATAATGCCAAGCTGGAAACTCGGATTCTTTCAATGAGTGAATGAAGTAGTGACACTGGGGGTACTTGTGTTGATGGGGTGTTTGGAAGCTGTTAAGGAAGGTGGCCAAACAGTATATAGAAACTCAGCATTATTTCATACAATGACAGTAACTATCTCAAAATAACAAGTTCAGTGGAAACAATAAGGAACAGTCACATTAAAGATATAAATTTTACTTACACACAATCCCTGTTATGATTCAAATCATTAAAAATTAAGGATTTTCCCATCTTCCTACACAGATAAAAATCATTTCAGTCAAAAATCTGGTCACCTTGGGTCCATGCAAATTGCTTTCCTATCATACCTAATTCACATACCAAAGTAGCTCATGCATATTGCTTCCTCTGCAATCAAAACAGCTCAAAAAATCAAAATTTAATTAATTAAATATAATTTTAATGTCAGTGTTCCCTGAGTACTCCATGAACTAGCTCTGGCAACAAACACAAATTGCTCTACCAATGCTCTATTTATTGATTAATTTTAACTAGGATTGAGTTATTTTTATTTCTACAAAACTATATGTGTGTGTGTGTGTGTGTGTGTATAGATAGATAGATTTATATATGTACTTTTTTGTATAGCATGTTTTTGAAGATCCTGAAGGAAAAATTGAATTACCACCATCACTGAAGGTTTATTCTTGGAAACGTCCCCAGGAATTTCTGTTTAATCGGGTAAGGGATATTTTTATTATTGAACAAAATATATATTAATAACCAGATATGAAAATTTGCATTTTTAAGGCAACTTAGGATAATTTTTCCTTTGAAAAATTAATTAACTGCTGGGCCCTCCTTGGTGGCACAGCAGGTTAAAAGCTCATCACTACAAAACTAGCAAGCAACAGACTGAGGACTTCCGGAAGATGGCGGCAGAGTAAAGACGCCGAGATCACCGCATCCAAGCCGGCATAGGAACTGAGGACCGAAAACGGACTATAGACTCACTTACTACAAGTTTTACCCCAAACGAAAACACCCTGGACTCACTAGAAGGTAGATAACTGCGAGGGAATCGGCGACTGGG